>NC_071109.1:29272500-29905000 GCF_024256425.1 Clarias gariepinus
CCTGAATACAGGATAAAGCGGTATAAAAAATGAGTGAGTGAGTGAGTGAAAGATCTGTTCTAATAAAACACACACACACACATTAAATCCCTCATACTTAATTTTCTAATGCTTGAAAAAAAGAATTTACACAGTTAACATATATTTATATAATATGCCAAACTTTTTTAAAGCAACTCACATCAAATAAAGTGCTGTACATTACATGAAATAAAGAATAAATAAAACAGCAAGAATAAATATACCTTATGTAAAAGAAATCAAACTAAATATGTAAATAAAACAGCCAATATACTTGATATATTTATGTATTATTCTGTACAGTTAATACATTTTAATTGCACAAGAACTACACACACGTCACTTCAGTGCATCTGGAATAAGAACATGTGCTTGTACTGTATGTGCATTCCATCTGCAAGGTCACATGACCACATGCAGCTCAGTTTGTATCGCTTGAGTGATCGATGATTTGTTTATCCTGGTGCAAAATTATTGGCACCCTCTATTTAGGGTGCTTTGAAATACAGTTATATAGTTCAAGGCATTGGCGCTGTGTGTGTGTGTGTGTGTGTGTGTGTGTGTGTGTGTGTGTGTGTGTCATTTTCAGTTCTACCAAGTTGCAGTGGTGGAGAACTGGCCTCAAATGTCACATGCTATCAGTCTGAAAAAATCTAGAGGGATCTCAGTCTGTATCTTTCCTTTTCATTTGTTCTTCTTTTCTGTCTATTTTCTCACTCTGTCCTGCACGTCATCTCTCACTCCCTTTATGTTCTGTTTTATTTTTTTATTTGAATGCTGCTTTTTATTTATAACTGCACAGAAAGAGAGAAAGAGAAAGAGAGAGAGAGAATATTATTGGTGTGGCAACTCTCTCTCCTTTTTCTCTCCTACCTCCCACTGACCTCATTTTCCCCTTCCTCTCTGTCTCTCTCTGTCTCTCTCTGTCTCTCTGTCTCGCTCGCACTCTCTCCACCCCTCTACCCCCAGCCCTGTTTTGGTAGCTGCCCACTGGTGCAGTTAATAAAATAAAGATGCATGAGGCGTGCCATGAGCCGCATGCAAGGTGATAGCCCGATATGCTTACTATAAATACTGAAGAGGAAACACACACACACACACACAAGCAAACACGCAACTGTGAATGTGTGGGTGCATTTGTGTGTGTGAACGAGAAATGCCAGAGATGTCACTAAAGAGCCAGGAATCCAGTTATTTATTCATTTTTTTTTTTTTTTGCCTGCCAAGTACTGCTGTTTGTCTTGTTCTGCTTAGTTGCATGTGCATAATCACGTCTTTGCCTCAAGTGTGTGTGTGTGTGTGTGTGTGTAAGGAGTCGGTCCTGGACAAGTCAAGTTTCCCCATCTGGGCTAGCAGGGCTGTTGTCTCTAATTTGCTTTTGAGTTCTAAAACAGACTTTTCATGAGCATGCACACACACCTTGCATGGGTTCAATGCTCTGAGGCAAGAGTGAAAATATGGGGTCAGAGGTCACAATGGTGATGACTGAATGAATACAACCAGATAGATAGATAGATAGATAGATAGATAGATAGATAGATAGATTTACATTAGCGCGTTTTATTAAGGTTGATTGATACGACATATTTCTTATTCCGTCCACAAAGCAAACGCGAGACTCTGATTGGACAAACGTTTTTCCTCGACAGCTCCTGAGACGCTCCTGAAGGTTGGACATCTGCCTCATCAGCTCTGCATTATGAGGTTTAATGGCTCGTAAATATCTGGTTAGAGTTTCAAGAGGCCAAACTCTCAAACTCTTGCTGATTTGTTTGCCCGCTCCTCGGTGCTGTAAAAGAGGGCGACGGGTTGAGATCGTTCAGCCCAGTTCTATTCACTCTCAATCAGTAATCTCTCTTTTATTGTAGCATTAAGGGCTTTGGAGCTTGTGTGGGTGGTCAGGGGTAGCATCTTAAAAGCTGGGGTTTGTCCACGGCACCTTTTTCAGGAGAGGTTTTGAGGTGGGGGGGTGCGTGGGGTGCAGAGCTGTCCCTGATTGAGACTGGAGCGGCTGAGCGCGAAAGATCAAACGTGCCAGGACACAGGAGGTTCCCGTCAGTGACGTGGTAGTTATCAATGTAGCCGAGACGAGATAATGGGGCGCGCGTGAAACCAAAGGCCGCCACCGACGACTCCGACCCATTTGATCGTCCTCGGGGAGCGAAGAGGCTTAAGGCCGGGCCTCGTTTCACATAAGAATGGGCTTCTATTCGTGCGTAATTAGCATACTCTCTCCTTCTCTTTCTCTTCACACCCTCCTCCTTCTTTTCACTTGCTGGTGGCTGTATTGGCTTGGCACTACTTTGGTGTTTGGGACTTCACCCTCAAATGACTGCTGTGGCCCTGCACTGACCTGATGGCCTCTTGAGCTGACCACTTGATTAACAGACTTTAAGTCCACCTCTTGATGGCCCGTCTCCTGCCATACCAACCGGTGAAGCCATACCGACACTCCAACCCTTCAAAACCTCTGGCCTGATGCTCTGTATCTCTCTGTAAATAGACTGAAGTGCAAAACTGGATGCTTTGTATAAGCCATGCTCTGTACACCGTCCGACCTGCTCGGGTTTTCTTTTAGCAATTAGCACAGCTACAATCACATCACATCCTGGATAGAAGCACTAAAATTCCTGTTTACACGAATTCTCTTTGGTTTATGGCTGTAAAATGAACCTGCGTTACTTCTCTCTTTTTTTTACGGTTTTACAGTGCATTGTAATTCCATGACTTATTGTCTGTTGGCTTAAACAGGTCATTTAATTCCATCTAATGTTCTAAACATGACCTTCGGCCTCCTGCTGAATTTTATGACGCATCGTTAGTCCCTGAATGAAAAAGCTCTATTGGGATGAACTGTTTACTAAATGACTTATTAGGTGGTGTTGCTTAAACCTTATGTTCAAGTTAGTTCCTTACACTATAACAGAGGGTTCCTCTTGCTGAGCGAGTCTCAATCAAAACCATTAACCATCCAAGCATCCCTTAATATATTTGTATTCCCAAGAAGTATAAAAATGAGCCATCTCTGCACATACTTGTATGTTCTTTTGCCTTTAGATTGAGAGGATAAACTTTCAATCAATTCAATTCAATTCAATTTTATTTGTATGTATAGCGCTTTTAACAATTGTTATTGTTGAAAAGCAGCTTTACACAATCAAAAGAATTATTTAAGTTTGTATGAAATGTGAATGTGTATAAATCAAAATAAGACTTTAATTTCTTCAGTTTTAAGTAAAAATAACTTAAACGTGTCTGGATTTATTTATCTATTTATGTTTATTTATTTATTGTATATCGAAAAATTGGTTTATTCATTTTAATTTATTATAAATATTATTTATTTATTATTTTTTTATTTTATTTAGTAGGCTCTTAGCATTATGGATGGAGGCATTTTAGGTCAAATATGTCATTTGCATAACTTCTGGAATTAACATTTAGAATTAAACAATTTAGTTATATTGGGATGAATTCTACACGTAATCCATCATAAACATATTCAATTTAACCATTTATTAAGTTTAAGGTTCAGTAAAGGATAATTATCCAATAATGTTTATTCTGCTGTAATAATCCTTTGCGCCATAATTTCCTTAAATTTCTTTAAAAAAATGTTGCAGGAACATTATATGATTATTTCTAAAAAAGAAAATGTATATGAAAATATATTTCTTGGAAAAATGTTGCTTTAAACCAAACCAAAACTTTTCAAATGTTCTGCCTAATCCGAATTTGTTCTTTACCTTTTGTTTTTTGACTTTCTTACGCATATATGCACGTGACTTGATTTCTTTTTTTTATTTGAGCCATTAGGTAAACACCTCTCTAAAATGCTTAAGTCTGTTAGAAATCAAAATGCTAAAAAGGAATCCTATTTCTAATCCCATCATGTACAGAAAAAGAGTGTAGGAATCTTAATGAGCGAGAGATAAAGAGGCCCATTTGACTAAATGATTTTCCCGAATCTGAGTGTATAATCCTGAATCGGGCCAATTAGTGTGAGCACGGGTTCGTCGCCTACAGACAGGCTAGCTGATTAGAGCTGACAGCGCACTGGTTCTCACTGCTGCAATGCCAGGTATGATGGAGCCACATCAAAGCGCCTGCAGGCATGGGCAGAGGCGAAGGACCGGAGGCCGAGTCTGTTAATCTCCCTCCCGCCAAAACCACAGCGTTCCTGAGTGCTCACAAAAAAACAGCTTTGGGCCCACAATCAGGGGCATTAAGGCCTCCAGTCAGGTCCATCGCCTTTGATTCTCTCATCATTTCACTGTGAGGATGCTCACGTGTCTTGGCGTATGTTTTTAGAGGGTAGTCCCTGTAGTGAAACATAGGAAATGCTCAGGAATTTATTCTTTCACTTGAATGATTTTGGTTGTCATGAAATGAAAATTTTTATAAAAAAAATTTCTGGAGTGTATTATACTTTACTGAATAATATAATATAATATAATATAATATAATATAATATAATATAATATAATATACGATGGGTGTTCGAGTCAAACCGGGACTTTTGATTGTGCAGAATAACAGAACATGACAGTTTAAAACTCCCTGTATTTCTCTATATAATCTCCTGCTACACTAATGCACTTATCCCAGAGTTTCACTAGTGCTTGGATACTAGCGATGTAGAAGGTTTTCTCAGTACACCTTAGCCATGATCAGGCTGTCTGCTTCACGTCTGAATTGCTGGCCTCCCAGGAAATCCTTTAATGGTCCAAATGTAATCGAGGTCAGGACTGTATGGGGAACGTTGTAATAACTCCCAGCCGAGTTCCTGTAATGTGCAACTGTTGTTGGTAAATGATTGTGTGTACAGTTCCCACAGACAGATGCATCTCTTTTGCAAGCTGGCAATAAGTTACCCATCAAATTTCAAGAATCAGGCATTTAATTTACTGAATATACTGGAGGGATCATCATCCACAGACATACAGTCTTCTTTAAAATGTTTAGTGCGCAAGGCACATGCACACTATGGGCAATTTAGGAATGCAAGTTAACCTAATCTGCATGTCTTTGGACTATAGGAGGAAACCAGAGTACATTTACATTTAGGCATTTGTTAGGCATCTTATTTAGAGCGACTTACATTGTCTCATTATACATCTTAGCAGATTAGGGGTAAAGGGCCTTGCTCAAGGGCGCAACTTAGTGGTTGTGGGGTTTGAACCTGGGACCAGTTAATCACTGAGCTACCCCTAACCCCCTAGTATCTAGAGGAAATGCACCAAGCACAAGCAGAACATGCAAACTCCAAACACACGGACCCAAGGTGAGATTCGAACCCGGAACCTGGAATTGAGAAGCCATAGTTCTGCTATGATAAAAAACATATCATTAATCATATCATAAGTAGAGAAAGCATCAAAAATCATTGCTTTGTCAATTATCTACAGCAAAGTTAAAATAAAAAATATCAAATTCAAAGTGATTCACTGAAAAATGTAATTAGTTTGGGATCTCGAGGTGACACCAGATTGACAGTTCCAGTGTTCGAGCGAGGTCAATAGGAGGCTTTTTTTCTGCTAAAGGCAACCCATGCAAGCTTGGTGCTAATTGCTGAATTCTTGTGGGATCTTGCCTGAAGGCGCTTACATGGAAGTGCTGCGTCAGTCATCCTCTCTGTTGCTGTTTTAAAGTCTTTTAATTAGAGCTTGTTTCAGAGCTGTATACTCTGTCACTCAAACGGAGGAGAAAGACAGCCATGGGTGACTCTACCGACGGCACCATAGCATTAGGTTTGTCTTTAAATATGTAAAACAGAGCCTGTTAAAATGCCGTTTTTTGTACAAGGTAATGGTGAGCTTGCTAATAGTTAAGGTGGCTAAATCGGTTAACAGCTCCAGCTGTGAAACTCTTAGCCAGCTGGCTAACATTCTCCTTAAAAACATGCTGCTTATGTAAGACTCGATACATGTTTCATCAGGTCTCATTTTTACGAAATGGTCTTGGTAAAGAAATCAAATGACTTGAGTGCTATGTTTCAATGAAGTTCTCACTGCTAAAAACATATGACTTCACTCCAGCGACTTCTCGAGACTCTTCAAAACTAGCATATTCTAGTTATCCGTGAACAGCATCCCAGCTTTGACATGCCTTATTGACTCACCAGGAATTACTGACTCATTTCTATCCAGAATAAAAGTGACTGTTGTTATTGAATGCCACACTATTTTTAAATACCAACTATCAGAACGAGCTGCTATAAGGTTAAACCATCGCTGAAAAATTTAACAGCAGGTTCAAAGAGTATGATTAACTGAGCCTACATAATGTAGACCAAACCATCAGTGTGGTTTCTAAAGTATACCTAGCGTTAGCATTGCTATCATCAACCAAGCGGCTAGCATTGGTATTGCCGATCGTATTAAATGCAAAAAGGATTTTAGGTTTGAAGGATTTTGTAAAGCACTGTCGGCTTGCTTGGAGTTTGCATCTTCTTCCCGTGCTTGGTGGGTTTCCCCCGGGTACTCCGGTTTCCTCCCACAGTCCAAAGATATGCAGGTTAGGCTAATTGGTGTTCCCAAATTGCCCGTAGTGTGTGAATAAGTGTGTGTATGGGTTTGTGCCCTGCGATAGATTGGCACCCTGTCTAGGGTGTCCTGTCCTGGTCCCCTTAGTCTCCTGGGATAGGCTCTAGGTCTCCGCGACCCTGAATACAGGATAAAGCGGCATACAGTAGAAGATGAGTGAGCGAGTGAGTGAGAACTTTTTTTATATCTTTATATAATCTCCTGCTACACTAATGCACTTACCCTAGCGTTTCACTAGTGCTTGGATCATCATGGCGTTTTCTTAGTACTCCGGAGCCAGTTTGGACTGCCTGCTTCACATCTGAAATGCTGGCCTCCCAGGAACTCCTCTAATGTGCCAAACATGTGGCAATGCCTTGGAGCCGACTGTACAGAGACAGGACGGTATCATCATATAGTTGATTATTGTTCTAGAAGAGCACTCTGTATGGGCTTTTGGTCTATCCTTACTTCCCTAGCTTCTACATTCAAGTATTAAAGATTATTTTAGAATTGTAAAAACCCATGCCATCCGTTCCCTTTGCTGCTTTACCTTCATTTGTCTGTTCGCTCACCTGGAATGTGATGGTACCATTTGAATGACCTGAGCAGATACCATCAGCATGATGCTCCTATTTGGCCTGGTGCAAATATTTGTGGCAGACATGAAGAGTTCAGCTTCAGGTTGATGAGCAGTCATTGGGCCTCGTGCAAGCGTTCGCCCGAGGACAGTATTAGCAGTATTAACCTCAGCTTCCATCAGAAGCCATGTGTTCTGAGGGATTATGCTATCTTTCCTGTCTTTCACACTACAAAGTGATGCTTTATCCTAAGCAGGCCAAGATGAAGTAGAGGATGCAGAACTGTCATGCATAAATAAGCTGTATTTAAGTTTAAGCTCAGAAAGGCAGGTTAGAAGGTCATCTCTGACATTGCCAGCTCCTTAACCTCATGACTGCTATCAGTTTGATAGTATTGTTTTTTTTTTTTTTTTTTTAATGGTGTTAACTTCATAGGGGTTTAATTTCAATTATCTAGAAAATATAAAAATATATATTATTGTTAAATTTGACACTGGTGTCTAAATCACAGACGCGCATTTCTGTGTGATGTATTTTTACAATGCCGCATAAGTATAATTTAATAGTCTCGCGTAATATTTTGCGAATTCTAATCCTGAGCAAATTGCCTGCAATTTACGCTGTCAGACACTCTGCCGCTCGAAGCCGAGCTGCAGGAGTTTGGGTCGCCTGTTCAGGTTCTTGTCATCTGAAATAGTGCTTTTCACCGAGCTGTTGTGTCAGGTGCTGTCATGCAAGCCTTGCTCCGATCGGTTCCGAGATAACCTGAAACGTGTTGGCGTCGGCCTGCCAGGATAACGGCAGCGCTGTGAAAGCAGGTAGAGGGGTGAGTCGGGGTGGGGGACGACAAGGAAGAGTGTGAAGGGAGGGGAGAAAAATGAGAGGAGACGTGAGGGTGAGAGAGGAAGGAAAGGGAGAAGAGGGAAGGGATTTAAGTCAGGGGTTTACATGCTTGCACTCTTAATAAATAAAACTGTCAGGCAAGGGTCTTAAGCATGACACCACATGTGAACTATTTTGGGTTTCGTTATCTGTCAAATAAATGACACAGACCCACATCGTAATATTTTTATTCCGTTTTCTTCCTAGTTAAATATTGGGCTCATTATTTAAACGTAATAATATTTTGTTTACTTGTTAGATCCGTTTTATACCTGAACTTCCCCACTAGCAGAACACATTAGGGACAAACTGGCTAATCTACTAATCACCTGTTTTGTGCACAGAGGGCATGGAACTTTTCTCGCATCTAGTATGTATTTTCAAAGCCCTGGATAAACTTTAACCCACACTCTTATGTGTGGTGAGGATCAAACCCAGGTTGCAGAGTATATATATAAATGGGGAAATATAGAGGGAAATGGTGTCTCAGCAGTCAGCACTGTTGCCTCATACCGCCAGGGGTGGGGGTTCGAATTCTTCACTCCAATGTGTGTGTGTAGGGAGGGGGTTGCATGTTCTCTGAAATGAATGGACTTAACCTTTTTAAAGGCCATGTAATAGTCATACATATCTCCAAAACTGCATCATCATCATCTTCATTCCTGACTGCACAATAATGAACTGAATGAGTGAAATCTTTAGTTCAATGTCTGTGAGATTCCATCCGTGCTTTCCATCATGGTGTGTACTATACATGTAAATATATACTCATGTCTGAGGAGGGTTAGATATTGTTTTGTCCGAATCCTGCCTGGACGAACTGCTAATCTCTGCTCCAGAGGTTGACGTTTTAATCCAGACCCACAGAGCAACGTAGCCAGGAGCGATTCCTGCTCTGTCTCTGTTGGCATTCCTCTTAAAAACAACTTTCCCACAGCCAAGGCCTTGTCTGTTTTTGTTGAGCAAGAGATTTGGAGCTGAGTCTGGGCATTCAGGATGTGGAGCAGTGACAGCATCTCTCACATGAATGTGAAGGGAAATGTTGGCAAATAAGTCAGGTCGTTTAATTGAGGGTTTGATATATATGTTTGATTATCTGACATTAATTTCACCTGGAAGGAATTTATTTATTTTTTGTGTATGACTGAAGGAACAATAAAGGCCTGATATTTTCAAAATTGAACTGTTTTTGTAAGATTATAGAAATAATAATTCTCTATAAAATGGAGTCTAGATTGTCTGTAAACTAACCAAATACTAGACTTTATATGTGCAAAATATGTGATTTAATGTTTATTCTACACAATTCATTTAATATCTAAAAATACTTGAAATTTCTTAAATAAATTTAAATCTGATAATTTTACTGGTTGAAACTGGAGTAAAAAAGTTTTAATAAGAAGATTTTACTAATTTTACTAATTTAGAACTTTTAATATTATTATTATTATTATTATTATTATTATTATTAATAATAATAATAATAATAATAATAATTTAATTGCGTTAATTGTTTAATGTCTGTGTAACATTATCAGAAGGTCGAAAGTAAGCACCTTAATACATAGTAATTAACTAACTAATATACTACTAATACTATTTTTATAACACTTTTATAACAATAACTATAATAATAATAATAATTATTATTATTATTATTATTATTATTATTATTATTATTATTTTATTTTATTTTTTAACCATTACCCTTTATCTAAATAATTATTTGTGTGTAATAATTATATTTATTATTTATACAGTATGGATCAAATTAAACACGTATATTTTATTCAGATTCAAAACCAACTACTGAGCAGAATGCATTTTTAATGACTCTTTTACATAATTCTAGGTATAAATTAATCAGGGGGAAAGTTTGCAACACTGGACACGTCGTTGCATCTACCCTACATTCCCATTATCTCTATAATGTAATTATTTATTTCGTTGTTGCCCTCTTATTTCATCATCACGCAGCAGAAATAATGCTAATTCACACTTATTTTTGATGTGCAAAAAAAAAAAAAAAAAAACACCCTTGAGGTTGTCATCATTATGTTTGCACAACACTGTTTACGAGACTTTAATTAAAGCCTCTGCCATTACAGAAACATCAGGGGCTGCAGCAAGGGATCCCGTTATAGATCCCATCGCCTCGGCCTTCTGCCTCACAGGTAGCCATTCAGCCCGGCTTCATAGAGACGTAGCAGAGCACAGATAATGCGTATTGATCACCGAAGAATGTACTTTATTGTCATGAAAAGATTGTTCTTGGTCGGGGGCATAAAGAGTAACACTACTTCAAAAAAGAGCGCCTATGTAAGTAGATCCGCCTTCCATTTTGTGGCAGATTTTTGAGCTCCATTGTAAGCAGAGGATGATTTTAAATGTGTGGCTAAGATAAACTTTCTCATTGTCATTAATGAGATGAGCTAATGCTGAGTGACAAGTGCATTGGGAGAGGGAGGGAAAAAAAGCTGTTAAATTTGTCAAAGCAGATCATTTCAACTGAGCAAACTCAGGACTTTTTAGACAAAGTGATTTATTTAGTTATTCATTTATTTATTTATTTCATTATAGTTATAGCCTAGAATTATTAAAAAGATGAAATAAATAAATAAATAAATGAAAGCAATAACCTGGATTACTGTGCAGAAGTGCGTTTAGTGTGTATAATAAAATAGTTGTTTATTAGCACATTAAATGTGTGCACGTGGGCTCACCGGCCACTTAATTAGGTACACTTGTTCAACTGCTTGTTAACGCAAAGATCTAATCAGCCAGTCACATGGCACCAACATGATTAATTTAGACATGTAACCCAGCACCAGATCGGGGACGAAAGTTGATTTAAGTGACTTTAAACGTGGCATGGTTGTTGGTGCCAGACAGGCTGGTCTGAGTATTTCTGAAACTACTGATCTACTGGGATTTTCATACACAACCATGTCTAGGTTTTACAGCAAATAATCTAGGAAAAAAGAGGAAACTATCCAGTTAGCAGGATATTTCTCTGGGCGAAAATGCCTTGTGGACACCAGAGGTTTGAGGAGAATGGAGTTCGAGCTGATAGAAAGGAAACTCAAATAACATTTCATTACAACTGACATATGCCAAAGAGCATCTCCAAACCATTGAATCTTGAAGCAGGTTACAACTGCAAAGGACCAGGGCAAACTGAACAGGAAACTAAGACTACAATAGCAACAGGATCACCAAACCTGGACACCAAGGTTGGAAAAGCATGGCCTGGTCTAATGATTCTAATTTCTGCTGTGACATTTGGATGGTAGGGTCAGAATTTTGGCGTGAACAACATGAAAGCATGGATCCATATCACCAGTTCAGGCTGTCACTAGTGGTGTAATGGTGGGGGGTATTTATTGGCACACTTTGAGTCCCTTAGTACCAATTGAGCATGGTTTAAATGCCAAAGCCTAACTGAGTATTGTTGCTGACCATGTCCATGCCTTTATGTCCAGCATGATAATGTGCGACATCACAAAGCTAAAATAAGCTCAAAATGGTTCCTTGAACATGACAATGAGGTCACTGTACTTAAATGGCCTCCACAGTCACCAGATCTCAATCTAATAGAACACCTTTGGGATGTGGGGTTGTCATCATGGATGTGCAGCCAACAAATCTGTCGCAACTGTGTGATGCTATCATGTCAATATGGATCAAAATCTCCAAGGGGAAGCTCAAAGGAACATTGTTGTATCCAGTCCATGAAGAATTTAGGCAGTTCTACGGGCAAAAAGGGCTCCAACCCAGTATTAGTAAGGTGTTTTTCTAATGAAGTGGCCAGTTAGTGGATGTGAAAGAGGGTAGGTTTGGGCCTTTCAGACAAATCAAGTTATACTAATACCAAAACTGCATTAAGGAGGAAAAGGTTCTTGTTTCCAATATTACTGTCACTATTATGACCAATGTCAATACGATATCATGGCAATAATATTAAGACACCTTCGTAACTGTTCCGCTTGTGGCTTTAACCTTGTGCACATGTCGTCTTCTTTTTTTTCTTCTTTTTTTTAACACCAAAGCCTTTTAGATGGGACCACACACACACTTTTAGGTAGCAGTCCATAACACAGACACACCACAATTCCTGTCAGACGCTGCTTGTAAAAAATTCATCCAACCAGCATTGTACATTTGTCCTCTCGCCTCGTGCTTCACATACCTGCAGCGGCACAGTCCAATGAATACCAATCAGATCCTCCTACTGGCGGAAAACTTCCACTGTCCGAGTCATTTCTGATCCGGTTGGAGTTTAAATGAACACCCAGAGAGAGTTAAATTCACTCCTGTCGAGCCGAATTTCACTTTGACCTCAGCAGGGGGCCGTTCAGCCCCAGTGATTTTGACTATGTCTTCGATGCGAGTACTATTTCGCTGTTTGCAAAGGCTGTATTGCCTCTATTGGTGTGTATTTTACTCAGATATACCTTAAGCAGACACCTGTCAAATGTATAGGTCAATCGTGACTAATCTTTCGATTTTATTTACTATAACTAAGTCATTTAGATTATCTTATACAGCTGACCAAGTGTCGGAAATAAAGACAAGCAAAGGCAGACATGTAGATTTTAATAGTACTGTAATTATAAGTAGAAGACTTTAACTGACTATTTTCCTTTAACACAACAATGCCAAAGTGTTTTATTCCTCTTATACCGCTGCAATTATTCACTACTGATTTCATGTTTCTATCCATAAACAAATACCTCATCATCCAGTACATTTTACCCATTTATGGTAACATTTTATCTCATATACAGTCAGTGAAACAGGTTAGCTCCTGTTTTATTCTAACAGTCACTAAGATGTTCTTCTGTTTCTGTCCATGTGGAAGTTTGCATTTTTTTCTCGGGCCCACAGGGAATTAGGTTTCCTCCCACCTCCCTAAAGCCTGCCAGAAGGTAGATTGTCTACTCTAAATTGCCCCTAGGTGTGTATGAAATGGACTGGCATCCCATCCAGGGTGTATTCCCACCTCACTCCCCAGTGTTCCTGGAATAGACTCCAGATTCACCATCACTGTAAGCATGATAGAGTGCTTTCTGAAGACAAACAAATACATTTCTATTTTTTCCCTTCCTCTTTTTTTTGCTCCTTAATGGAACATGTGATTTGTTGTACGTGAGCCCATCAACTGCTATTGTCTGTTTTCGGATTTTGTATAATGCAGGATTGAATTTCTTTATCATACTGTACCTCCAGGAGTTCCTCCAGGTTCAAACCTGGGCTCTTGGGTTATTATGGAGTTCTGCATGTTCACTGTATCTGTTTGGGTTTTCTCAGGGCTCCTGTTTTTCCTTCCGACTCGGGAGTGGACTCTGAAAAGTACCCTGGGTATACAATAGTGTGTGCAAAGATACTTTATGATTTATTTTAATCTTATAATTAGAATTATCTGAGTTTGATTCCCACCATGCGGGCTGTTTGCATGTTCTTCCTGTACTTGGTGGGTTTCCTCCGGGTACTCCAGTTTCCTCCCACAGTCCAAAGACAAGCAGATTAAGGAAATTGGCGTGTGCGAATGTTGACCCGCGGTCCTACCATGGTCGTAAAATGGGAATAAATACAATGATAATTCCCATTTGCCTCCACTGTCCCTAGGTGGACTACAGAGGTTCCTAAAGGGATGGATGGATAATTATATTAATAAAAAGTTTCAAATTCTAAAAGAAAATAAATCAGATAAACAGACATAAACTTGTCTGTAGTACAACTCTCACTTTGTTAAACACTGTGCCTTCCATCCTGTCCCTTCTTTCGCTTTGTCCACTCTGCACACTGTCTCATGGCTCTCGGCCTGATGCTTCCCGCTGACACTATTGGCTAGTTTACCCCAGTCGAACCGAAACAGATGCTAACACGAAAGCCACCGAGACGCTTCAAGTCTCCCTCTGTCACATTTCAGCAGCTCCCGAGTGTCTTTTCTTCACGTCTGTGCTGTCCTCGCATGCCAAATCCTTTATGCGACTTTTGTCTCGGGGCATAGAGCAGCAAGAGAGCTGCTGCAAGGCATCACGTTTCGCATGGCGTTAATCAGTTACTCCTGTCTAGCCGAATGGACAAACAGTGACGGGCACAAAACACAAGTAAACAAAAAAATAATAAATAACACTCGCACATTCTTTTGTCTGGGTTTTAGAAAGTGCACTTAAATCATGCTAATTATATAAAGATGCTAATTATGTAAGAAATGAAAAAAAAGCTTGTTTAATATTAATATATTGCTTTTATATAGAGAACAATTTCATAGACTTCTATAAAGCTTAGACTTAAAATAAGCCCCTCTTGTATTTTAGACCAGAGACAAGGATTAATCTGTCCTGTTGTGCTTTATGATCTTCATGCCGCTTCCTTCACATTCTCCAGTCCTGCCATCCCTCAGTGCCGTAAATTGATGCTTGTTTTATGGCAGATGCCAAAGCTCTTAGCCGACACATTGTGCAGGGTAATATGACAGGTCTTAATTAACAGTAATGAAGCAAGAATAAGCTGCTCACTTAGATATAATATGCTAAACGACCTTTTGGGGGCTAGGAGCGATGATTAAAGGTATCCATTTCATGAATCATGCCTCATTTAGCCGCTAGTCTTTTGTGCGAGCTAATGTTTGGAGGATGAGTTTTAAATTTAGATGCATAAATGGTTGGCGAGTGTATTAAACTGATTTACAATCTCGGGCACCAGGGAAACATTATTTTAGCACTCGCGACGTTTGCTAGCTGTCTCTTATCGGAGGATTAGTATTAGGGTATGATAAGGATGGAACGGAAGGCTGCCGCTGCTAACAGCCTGAAGTTAGTGTCCTAGTGCAGCTGCAAAAGCTTCCCGTGATGTGACCTGCTTTGTGCGTATTTAATGCTGTTAAAGGTTAAAGATTGTGGAAAGTGATTTGCGATTCTTTGCTAGTCTTCCTAACAGCTATGAAGGCCTAAAGGTTATTGTAGCAAAGAATCATTACTGTACGCTAAGTGAGGATGAAAGTTTGGAGATGTTTGTAAAAGGAATGTTTTGATGAAAGAAATTTGGTCCAGAGCTTTCTAATAGCTCTGTAGATGAGCTCTACATGGTAGGACCAAACGTGTTTCAGGTTTATCTGACTATCACGTCCATACTGTACAGTATATGGTTGTTTTGTCTGCAAAATGTTGGGGGATGAGCTAGAATATCGACTGCACCCACTCCTGCATGTGGATAATAATAATCATAATAATAATAATAATAAGTTACGGTACTCAAAAGTATAGTAAAATAGTAGACATTTCATGAACAAAAATTACAATAAGAATATTACTATATTAAAATAGAATAAAGAATAAGAATATTTCTTTATTAGAAAATAAGAAATTACAAAAAAGCATCTTTGGCAGATCCTGTGTATCTTTCACACCGCACAGTTCTTTGTTTTCATGTCTATCAAACTCTCAAATTCACGCTTTTTAATTAATAAGGTTTTTTTTTTACGCTAGGTGAAACACCTTATGGTGGCTTAATGATTAACACTGTCACCTTGCACCTTCAGGTCTTGGGTTCAATTCCCATCAGGTCCATGTGCATGTTCTCCCCGTGCTTGGTTGGTTTCATCCGAGTTCTCCGGTTTCCTCCCACAGTCCAAAGACATGCAGATTTGGCTAATTGGCGTTCCCAAATTGCCCGTAGTGTGTGAATTTTGACCGGAGGTCCTACCACGGTCGTACAAAAATGTGAATAAATACAATGGTTACCAATGGCCTCCACGATGCCTGTTTGGACTACAAACGTTCCTAGATGGATGGCTGGATGAAACACATTGTGATGTTTCTTTTTTTTTTTTAGGGAAACTAAGGACCTCTTTCTATGTTTGCCTTCAATTTTGTTGGGGAATCATTTAAAATTTTAAAACATTCTCAAAGTATTTCTTTAAACTGTTTTGATTTTATGTTATTGCTTTGTTAATGCTCATTTTACATCATTTAATGCCACTTTTTTTTCCATTACAATCTGTGAACATTTTACATTTTCAATGCCTTGATTTTGAATATGAAAAATTACTTTTCTCTAGATAGCCTGGTTATATTTTCGTTTTGACTTCCCAACATTTCATTCCCCACTCCAACTTTCACATATTGCCTTGACGCCTACTCATAATAGGACGGCTTGATTAGATCCCCCGGTTGTTTGGCTCGGCAATGACGGTCGCCGCATTTAAACAACGCACGCAAGCGCAAACAATGAGGGCCGCTTTGATTAAGATGTAAATTCTCTTTAATTAGAATGTAAATTCTTACATTTATATGAAGACATCAACTGTCAGCTGGCCATGTGATATCTGTATTTTTTTTTTTTCCAGCCTGGTGCATGAATGAAGCCTTCATCATTTATTTGTGGCGCTAAAACAATTTTGCTCTGGCTTTTGTTGTGTGATTCCTGTAATATTCCCTCCCCATGTTCCCTTTTCATATTCACTTTTGTTTGTGTTGCGTGCCTGGGGACTCGGAGGAAACTCGGAATGAAAATTGAGTTCATTCAGTGCGCACCAATTACTTCAGCTGAATTTTCTTCAATGCAAATCAAGCTGGCGCTCATAAAGGGTCCACGTGTATTTGAAATAATTAATTTTCTCCTCTGTGAAAAGCTAGACGTTGTTTTATGGTGTAAACCCCCCTCCCCCCCCTCCCTCCCCAAACCCTCCACCTCTCCACCCAGGCCCTATCCGGCTCAAACACTCTTTGGCAGAAATATCGGCCCTTGTCCATCTACTTCATTTCCATTTTTAATTGAGGCTGAAGCTCATACACTAAACATTAAACACCGAGGTGCAATTGGCCCGAGCCGTGTCCGAGCTGGCCTGCGCTATCCTGCATTGCTGCATGTGTGCTGTATGAGGGTGAGTTCACTGATGATGTTTGGCCCAGGCTGAGCTTTGCATGCCTATATACGTGTGTGTGTGTGTGTGTGTGTGTGTTTGTGTGCTAAAAGTTTGTACTTGCCCCCTTTTTAAACTTTCCCTGTTGATTGCGCAGAGCTGAACTGTCCATCAGGGTTAATCCGGTCCTTCAAGCGTGCCCGAGCTGAACAACTATATAGGCTCTCTTCTTTACTCTTAATTTTTTTGCTGCTTTGTATCTTTCTGTATAAACTCCACGTTCATTAGTTTAGTAATGTTTAATATTAGTCAATGCTGTTTATAAAATTGCGATGCGCAAAGTGACTTCATCTCGCTTTTTGACCAACATCAGTCGTGAAGGATTCCGAGTTGAGTGACCAGATGGTGTGATGAGGGCCGACACCTAAAGGAGTTAAATGGGGAGTGGCAATGCTAAATTGATTATTTTGTTATATAACCACCGTTAGATTCATATATATAAAATTATTCTTTGAAGTAATCATTTTAAAATAACATTTAATACTGTGGAATGTCCACAAACGTGTTCATTCATGTTATATCACTTGTGTCCCTAGGCAGAAAATGCCAGGCCCTTGGTCCTAAAGGCTTTCTTCTGTCGGAAAACATATAGGTGACTTCTGGCACTGACAGTAGAGACACCTTCTAAAGATGTTAAATAAATACGTCCTTTCAGAAAAATTCCTTTTATTTATTTATTTATTTATTTATTTATTTATTTATTATTTACAGCTAATATATCCCAGTTGTTCCTATAGGAATGATTATGCATTAGAACTTCAGCTAAAGCTAAGCTGAAGTTTAAAAAAATAAAATAAAAAAAGTAAGCACCTTTTCACCAATCAGAAAGAAGAGTTCAATAGCATTTTTTTTGGTTATAATAATCTACTCCAAAAATTAATGCACGTATAATCCTGATCTTGAAGCATATTAATGAAGCAAGGTACTTTATACCTTAAGAGCCCAGACCAATTTCTCCTTTAAATGACATTATTTAATGGCCCTATGTAACATTTGTATCACAGTGGTATTTTCTTAACTATTTTTAGATCAATTTGTTCATGAAATGCAGGCAGAACGAGTTAAATATAAAATTTTATCTTATATTAAATCATTCGAATTGTTAAATAGGATGAAACTTTTTTTTTTCAGTACTTAAAAAAAACAAGATTTTTAAAATGAGCTGGTTCTGTAACATGTGCTACCTGGGCACACCACCATTTTGGAAATGATGTCATGCGTTGACAAATACACAGATTGTCACATGACTGAGCCAGAATGTGCATCAGATGTCGCTCGGGGACTTCATGAGTTAAAGTGAAAGATAAAGCTGAAAAAGGAACTTTGTGGAACGTTTAAACGGTTTGTGAGTGTGCATCTGTGCCACCGTGGGTTCATATGGGCTACGGTTTAGATCGTTCACGGTGTGTGTGCGTGTGTGAGTGTGTGCGTTTACCCCCCGCCCCCCCAACTTTTTTCAAAATCCCCGGTCCTCAGAACCAACTTGTTGACTAACACGTTGTGGCTCTTTTCTCCACTCGGCTCTTGGTGCAATGCAGCTACTTGAGTCAAGAGGGGGGCATTTATCCTGGATGCCTCTTGAAGCTACTCGAGCAGAAAGACGTAACCCTTGTCTCACTTTCTCTCTCTCTCTCTCTCTCTCTCTCTCTCTCTGGGTCCTGTTCCACATTTTTAATGAGGTCCCTCTCTGTCGGTCTAGGCTGGCCAGCTCTGTCCTCTCTGCTGGCTGAAAGGGGATTTGTCCTCATTAAGAGGCCGCTGAGCTGTATGATAGTCCACTCAGGCTATGTATTAGTTTTTAATCACTTTGCACAGGAGCAAAAATCTAAGACCGGGTCAAGATGCGGTAGAGTGGCGGAGACGGAAATAAAAGAAACGTCTCACACTTATCCTGTTTCCACCACGGTAAGAATAAGATAAGCGTAAATCTCGTTCCGGTTACAGTCTGTGTGGAGTTTCACATGTTCTTAAAGTGGGTTTTCTTCAGGGTTCTGTAGTTTCCTCCAACATGCAGGTGTGTAGATACGACCTCGGTGTCGTAATTGAAGCTGATTTAAAGGATTTGTTACTGAAGAAGGATTGATTTATGTATCACATGTAATATAATAAAAAAGCTTAAGACTACTGTATAACTTATCACAAGCTTTAAACCTAGTTAGAGTTTAAAACTTTAAACATGTCCACTTACTGACCCTAAACTCTAGGCCCTAAATCCTAATGCTATCAGAAGGAGTACAGTATTTTTTGAAAAAAAATTGTCCATTCTTTCCCCTGATCATGCACGGACCCTGTCCTCGTCCCGTCTTTGTTCTTTGCTCCGGCGTTCAAAGTGTTTTTTTTTTCCCCCCTTGTTGTTGTGTGTGTTTTTGAAGGCTACTGAAGTGAGACATGGGCCCTTGTTTGTATTCGTCTGTCTCGCTCTCACTCTTTTCCTGCTTCTCCCTCGCTCACTTCTCTCTTCATCATGAAAAGAAGCGACTCCTCCTCTGTCCTCAGCCCTCTTTGCAATTACCCCTTCGCTGCTTCTGTATGCGTTCAAGCGCCTCTGAAAAGGGCCCACTTTTCTTCTCCTTTCAAGCTATATTTCATTGTTGATGCCAGTGGGCTGTGTCTATTTATTCGGAGGGTAATTGGGGAGAGAAACAAGTAGCTGCTGAAGTGCATCCACTTATCTCACTCCTCTTTTTCGAGCGCGCCCGAGCATCTCGGTGGGCCGGACAAAATGCCCATAATGTCTATTTTATACCCAGGTACACAAACACAATGTGGGTGCTGGTTGCGCATTGTGCGTGCCGCTGTTCGAACCCGTCTCCAAACGCAGAGATTCGCGCCAGGGTTGGCCAACGGCCCTCTTTTTTTTTTCCCCTTCTCTCTCTCTCTCTCTCTCTCTTTTCTCCATTCTTTTTTTTTTTTTCTTGAAAAGCCCTCCCTCCCTCGTTTAGCGCAGTATAATCTAATGATTTCTCTTACACCTCTCTTATTTAACACTGTCACAGAAAAGCAAAGAATCGGCCATTTATAATTTACATGTCATTTGCTGCCTCATATTGTGTGAAATTTAATTACAGGGCCGGAGGCTCACAATGCGGCATTGATGTGAGCCGGGACGGCCGCTCCTCTCGCCGCCTTCCCTTTTTCATCTCTTCACCTTCTGCTGTACCCATCAATCCCCCCTCCTTTCTCGCCTTCTTTCACGCCTTTGTAAGGAAAATGAGAGAAGTTGACCCCTCATTTTCATTGAAAAATCTAAAAGGGGGGACATCATATAAAAGATTCCTTTCCTTTAGAGGCCATTTCATTCAGCGCCTTTATTTCAATAGAATAAACTGATATTTTTTTGGGGGGCTGGGTTAGCGAATCGGAAGAAAAAGTGAATATTTCTGGTAGCCACCAAAGCAATACAGTATTTTAATAAAAGTGAAAGAAAAAAAAAAGAAAGCATTAACATAAGCGCTAATGGTCACAGGTGGTTCGGGTGCTGATCTTGTTTTTTTGTGGCCCTTGATCGCTGAACATCAATTGCATCGTTGCAAACGTGTGTGTGTGTGTGTGTGTGTGTGTGTGTGTGTGTAGGCAAGGGAGGGGGATATTTCTGAAAAGGGAGGGTTTCTTTTCAGCACCGGCCTACGGAATCTCTAATGGCGTATTATTCAACATTTTAGTCAGTTTCTGAAAGTTTCCTTTAAATCAAAGGCGCCGCCGCGGCGTAATTGCAGGCTGCTGTGCCTCCTGTGGCGCGAATCGCAGGACTGTAATCCTCCTGACAACGCCGGCTCGGCTCTCAGCCCGGCACCGGAGTCGGAATTAAGAGGATGAAGAGGATAATTATTAGATTCTGAAACAGTTTCACAGCAAAGGGGGAAAAAAAAAAAAAACTGTTGTTATTCACAGCTACAAGACATGCTTATGACTCGTTTAAGACCTGCCTCTGGTTAATGAGTTTCTTCTGCAGTTTTTACACAGCACTGACTAAAACATGACGGAAAATATCAACCTGAAGCTCAGAGGAAAGAATAACGGTAATGTGTTTCGATCGGCTATTTTCTCAGACATGAAGTAAAGGCCTTGTTTTGGAAAACTCGCAAAAGATTTTGTTCACTTACCTGGTTCTCATATCTGATTGGTCAAAAGGGTTTTGATCCTGGAGGTAGTTCCAGCTGCAAGGCAAATCACATGGAATATACAGTATCGATGCGCTCAGTGAGTCCGAAAGCCAGGTCACATCAAGCATTGTATAGTCTAAGTGAATATTCTGTATAATATGAAGAAGTGTTTTCAAATTTTGTTTGTTTTGTTTGTTTGATGTTTTTTCAGCATTTTCGGAAGGAGTCTCCAGTTTCAGTGTTACATAAAGGTCTAAGATTCAATTGTGACTTTAAAAATCTTTTGTTATGGCATATAAAATGCATTTCTTTTTTTATTATTATTAACTTATTAACTTCCAGAAAATAAAAAAAAAGAGAGAGGCTAATAAGGGAGTGATTGTTTGTAGCTGTTATAATGTAAATGTAATGTAAGTTTTAAATTGCTGTGGAATGAAATGCTCGGAAAAGAGAGAAATAATGCTTTATAGTGATTAAATGTAAGCTAACATTGTTTATTGTGTTGATTTCCACTTTATATGATTTGATACATGAGTGTATTTGTTCATTATTTAATATATTTTTGCACTTTTTGCGACTGTACATTAGAACGAAGACTTTCAGCTTCCTCAACTGTCAGCCTCTCCTCATCCTCCTCTTCATACCTTATATGTAGTTTGCCTCAGTCTGAACCAAACCACCTACACACACACACACACACACACACACACACACAAGCATTCACTAGCAGCTGTAGACAGTCAAGAGCTACTTAGCATAACACTTGATCCTTTTGGAGAGCTGGTGAAATTAACGCCGCTCTCACCAGAGCATCAGTCATCAAAGCTAGCAGACCAGGAGAAAGGGAAAAGAAAATATCTGGGCGTTCTTACCGTTTCGGACCAAGTTTCACTGTATTTTAAGGTACAATCGGACACGATTAGAGATACAGTTACGTACAGAGTTACATAAAAGGGGGGGGGGGGGCGGTTAAAACAAGCAGACACGAACTAAAAAAGAAGCAAACAAACCTATTATTCTTAGAAGGACGTATTTAAGGTATTTTCTAAAACGTCTGATAAAATGCAAACACGTCACTCTTCCTGTGAAATGAGGTCAGATACTGTTCAGAGTTGGAGCTTGTGAGTTTCCAGTAATATCTAGAAAGACAGGAAAAAGTGTACTCGGGTTACTCTAAAGCCTTGGCGCTTTCGTGCAGCACTTTGTGCTTTAGCTTGAAATATGAGCGTTCTTCAGTTGGCCTGCTTGTTAATTATCGGCGTGAATGTGCGACTGCTTACTCATCACACCCCTGTAATCCCTCTCCTACTGCTGTGCAGCATGTGGGCAGACCATTATTATTATTATTATTATTATATATTTTTTATGAGTCATCGATAGGAACAATAAGGTTACCATCTTTAAATCTGACGTCAAACTTAAAAATAAAGTTAGGATGACTCACAGTTCCAGCATCCATCAGGTCATGACCAGTGTTTCAGTACATCTGGACCCTTTTTTCTTTAAATAGTATCTAAGAAGAAATACTCCTTGAGCCTGACAGATCGTGGGTGCAGTGGCACTGCTAGCCTGGGTTAGGTAGCTCATCAGTACTGCTATGCTAACAAAATCTATTGGATGATCATCAGGGGTGTTAAACAATTGAAATGCCCTGTGGATTAGAGTCGAAAAAGTGTGAGGAGTAAATTCGCTTGCATTTCAGCGACTAGCGATTTCTTCCTTACAAGCACATCAGTGAGAAATGAGTAAAAGCTCAGGTACAGATGATTGCTTGAGGAACTTTTGGATTATATTTAAACAACTTTATCCATATTTTTATTTTTTAACGGGCATTCATGGAAAATACTAAGCCAAGCATCAATATTACCATTGTAACACAATAAACTTATTTATTGCATTAATAAACAAAAACAGATGTTCAATCACTTTACAAAACATGGTTTTTCTGTTGCTGTATTCAAAATACCAAAAATCAAGCAATAAATACAATAAAGCGTGCAGACAAATACTTATAATAATACTGAAATTTAAGCATAATATGGAAAAAAATACGTTTGTTGGGTAAATTCATCCACATGGCCAAAATTATCATCATTAAATAGTTCCCATACCCTGCTTATAAAAAAAAACACGAAAAAATAATATAAAATAAAAATGAGCCATAAACAGAAATCTTAGTACCTTTTTTAATTATTTGTATAAAATCAAATGTTAAAAATGATAAAAGATTACCTCTGCAGCAGCAGTTTTATAAGAAAAATGTGTTTTTGCAGTTTATGACGATAATCATTATTCAGTCACCAAAATCTAAGGCTCTGTTACGCCCGCCAAACACCATGAAGTTCCCATAGTGTTTTAGTGCAGTAGGAACAGGATCAAGATGGAAAGAATGTGCATTTATCAAGTTTTATCAACCCACTTCAGGCTTGTGCTATGTCCCCCATGTCCCCCATTGTGAGAAATCCATTGACGTAGCAACAACGCAGTGACATCCCAATGACAGCGCCATCCAGTCTTTCCTGGCTGCGCTATGATTGCGGTGCATTAAGTTCCTTAGAAGTGCTAGTTGTGCCATTAAATAGCCAATATGTTCTTATTAAGTTCTTCCAGTGTCTTGCATGTCCAAAAATAAGCAAGAGTTGTTGTACAAGTTGTACAAATTCTTGATGCATTCACACATTTTTTTGTGGACATAGTGGAAGATGGCTCGGTGTGACAGGGAGGAGTAAACGTATACATAATTCAACATCATGTACAAGTAGGCAACAAGTACATTACTATAGATAGGCCGGTAAATTTCAGATTCTCCCCGCCAAAATTATCTCGACTTCCCCTACACTGACTAACATTTTCTGCCTCTGTTCTTCATGCAGCTTAAAGTTAATAACAGTCATGATCTAAGTTTTGTAAGGTTTTATTCAGGTGTAAAATGACTAGGAGATTGAATTCCTGAATACAGCAACAGAAAAGTGTTTCCTATCATCCAGAAATTACAAGTTTCAAGATCTGAGCCACCCTATGGTTGGGAATCCTAGAGAACAAACTTGCCTGTATGTTTGGGGGGGAAGGATTGGCATATTTACTCTCCCATATCAATCACAGCAACACTAGCCAATCAGAGGGTGCCTGTGAGCCCATGCAAGCAGAAGTGGGCAGAACTCTATTGTTCAAGTGCAGCAGTTGGAAAAGATGCAGTTGCGTGCCTTGCAGGACGCACATGATAGCCTGCATGATAGACGTCACTTGATATGGGAGAGTCCAAAGA
This sequence comes from Clarias gariepinus, assembly GCF_024256425.1. NCBI lineage: Eukaryota > Metazoa > Chordata > Actinopteri > Siluriformes > Clariidae > Clarias > Clarias gariepinus. Next base: position 29,296,806 of record NC_071109.1, read on the forward strand.
TGGGTTGGAACTGGAAATATCGACTAAAGAATAGAAAGAAAATGAGGTGGAAATCCCTCAAAAATAAATAAATGGTGAGCTGGACGTGCAAGGGGGTCGTATCGTGGTTCGATCTTGTCTAAATTTGAATTTCATTTCATTTGGACACAGACTTTTTATTATATAAAAATTTTATTTGACAGAGATGTGTAGCATTTCTTTTGTCCAAGAGGGTATATGCTTCAGTAATGATGTGTACTGTATGTCTCACATTGGAGCACACATTGACGTTGTGAAAGACAAGATGAAGATGACTGTCTATTCTACAGATAATATGGTGCCAATTAAGAAAAATGTCACTGTATTAGCTGTTACGGTAGCACTGTCGCCTTGCACCTTAGATGTGGGCACCTTCAGGGTCCGGGTTCGACTCCCATCTCTGGTCTGTGTGCTGGGTGGGTTTCCTCTGAGTACTCCAGTTTCTTCCCACAGTCCGAAGACATGCAGATTAGGCTAATTGGCATTCCCAAATTGTCTGTAGTGTGTGAATGTGTGTTTGCCCTGCAATGGATTGGCACCCCATCCAGGATGTACCCGCCTTGTGCCCTAAGTCTCCCGGGCCACCCGAGACTCTGAATACAGGATAAAGTGATATAGACGATGAGTGAATATTTATTATTATTATTATTATTTCAAAAAAAAAATTAAATTTTGGTTTGTGCACAGATTGTGTGTGTTATCACAATAACACTTTTCAGGAAACTTTTGATCAATCAGTTTGATTATTCAACATCGTCGTGCCTTGTACTTATAGCTAGCTTTCTTCTCCAGCCTAGCCACTGACTACAGCATTCGCGTGGCTCCATTTTCTACTATCACATATGGTCATGGTGCATTTACCAGATCAGTGACATAATCCCCATGACTGTAATACTTATTACATATTTATCGTACATTTGTTTTGTGACAGCGTGCTTTAAGCATTCAGCTAGCTGGAATCATCAGGATTACTATCTTGCTAGCTATAATTTTTATTGCAGGAAATTCCCCAGTGGGATGGAAACCATCCTGTCCTAATAGGCCAGCTTTGCACCCAAAAGAGATTAAAAGTATCTATAACACACATTGTTTTTGGAGCACCACCTGGGCATCCTGGACTTCACTTATTTAAATACCTCTACAACGTTACTTTAACTAACCTCTGACTGGCAAAGACGTATATCATTAGCTTCAGCATGTACTATTACTACTGTAAATATATTACTACCACACCTTGGTTTTACATCTGTAAAGTTGCTTTGGGACGATGACCATTGTTAAAAGTGATATACAAAATAATTAATTATTTTGAATTTGAGAGATTAAAAATAATTAATTTTGATTGTTGGTTGAAAGGTTAAAGAGACACTAATTAACAATCAGCAACTAAAACCAGTAAGTGATTAGAGAGACATGTTTCATAACTTGAGATACATTTAAAAATTCCTTTAAAAAAAACTTTTTCTAATTGATCTTATGTGCAAAAAAAAGATGTTTACTGTAACGTTAATTAAATTAGCACAGATGTACTTTACCTTGATTAACCAATGTGGCAACCGACTAAATGTAAGAGCTTTGTGCTTTCTACCTGTACTTGCAGGTTATTTTAGTCAGTATTTCTACTTTAACCTGTGCACAGAATTGATGTGCCATCTTTGTGGCGAAATCCTAATTTTGGTTCCACGCTTAACATGAGTAATGTTAAAAAGCAGCTACAATAGCCTTTGTCCAGCATTCAAGTGGAGGATCAAGTGCTTGCATAAGCAAACATGTTTTTGTACCTTAAAGGCCGCCTCTATAGGGCTTTCTGTGTAGAAGCACTGTAACCAAACAAGCTTAGCGCGCCTCACGTCTAGCCTTGCTCTTGTGTCACTTTCAGGTCGTCAGAGCTCAGCGGCGACCTCATAAACATTAGATTAGCATTGTGTTTTACGCCCAATTAACCTCAGGCTCAAGTCTGCAGTTTCCAGATACACACACACACACACACACACCATCATGGTTTGTGGTTTGGGCTTTTACAACTTAGCAGCGTTGTCATTAAAAGCTGTGTTCCTGTTGCTCTCACATGTTTAACATACATTAGCATTTATGCACACTTCTGCACATCAGTGTTCATAGGACAGCCTGCCAAGTAGGACCGCTTGAAGTAATGAATATTCATTTTCCATAAAAGGATGCTTGTTAATATTCATGGGTTCCGTCAAGTATTGGCCATTTTGTGCACCTGTTAAGTCTCATTGACATCCCGCCTAAAGTGACGCATGCTTATTTAATATGCGCTAATAACTATTGGCTAGTTTAATAAATGTCTTAATGGCTTGATATTTTTTGTCCTGTTTTTAGTAACTTTACCATCACATGTCTATTTCTGTGCTGTTTTTTTTTTCTCCAACAATTATATGTTTAATTTGAAATGAAAAACATTCAATATATAATTCTGTTGATCATCCATAAGACACATTAGCTCCTGTTATCACTTATGTTATAGTAGCTATAAACATACATTCCCCTAGTGGTTTCCATTTTTTTTTCTTCGGTTGAAGTTAATAATAAAAATACATCGTCACGTTCCTGAGAAATCCTGAAACCCTCAAAATCTGATCAGTACAAAGCGGTGACACCAGAGTCTCCTGTATAAGTATAAGGTTAGATTTGTGAAAGGGTATTCGAAATACATAAAGGGGAACAAGATTTTTTTTTCCGTCCCTATTTCCGTCCATGTGTGTTAGACATTCAAGTGCAGGAAAGCCAACATGCAGCTTCTTCTCATTATGATTCATGAGGATGTAACATGGTGTTGGGGGACATGACATGATTGACAAGAGCCCAGTCCAAATACAAACAAACAATCTGTAATTCACAGCAGGTTTCCAATGCTTTTTTTTATGTATATTGTACATAAATATAATGTTTTTAAGACAGTGGCTTAAACTATCTTGTTTTGTAATTTCTACACATTTTTTCATATTATTTGTCCTAAAAGGGGAAAGAAACATGATGATTGCCCCATTAATAGAAACTTTACTACTTATTAGCAATAATTAGATGTTTTTCTTTGTTAATTAATATTTTATTGTTAACTAAAAGTGTCTATGTGTTTAGACTATTACAAGGGACGTTCAAGTCAAACCAGGACTTCTGATTGTAGCGCAGAATAACAGACGACGGAATCTGCTTCACATTTGAAACACTGGCCTCCCAGGAACTCCTTAAATGGCCCAAATGTGTGCAAATGGCTTGGAGATGGGTCAGGACGGTACAGTTAATGTGGCATGAACTCCCAGTCGAGTTCCTGTCCTGTACAAGTGGTGTTGGTGAATGATTGTGTGTACAGTTCCCACAGATAGATGCACTCTTCACGCAAGTTATTTGTTGAGTTTCAAGGATCAGGCAATCCACTCGTCGAACATTCAAGGGAACGACTGCAGACGGCTCTGTGCCACCACAGCCAGGATTATCATTCACTGACGTGAGGACTTCTTGAAAAGTTTAGTCTCATCCCTGTACCTTGCTTGACGTCTTCTGTGAAGTCTTTTGTGGAATTTCATCACAAGTCCCGGTTTGACTTGAACGCCCTGTATAGATATATTGTGTACAGTGTTGCTATAGTAAAGAATGACTATCAGAGTTCCTGTATAGGTTATTAATCAACATTATTTGACTAATTAGATTCGAGGATTTATAAGACTCTATGTTTTGAGCTACAGACCAACCAGCCGTGGTTGGATCTCCAGTCAGTCATGTTTTTCCCTGTTTATTTATGAACCTTGTGTATTTAATTGCTAGCAGTTTGTAGAAAATGACATTTTAATTTCAGTGTTTGTTGTTTTGTAAAATTTGTGTTTTGTAGATTTGTGGAAATAAAAGCAAGCCTTCTTTTATTCTTTAAATAACACAGGTTGTTATTAGTACTAGTAGTTCTTGTGTGCTCAGTCTGTGTGTGTTTCACTGTGTGTTTGAGTGTGTGTGACAGCGGGAGTGTAATCCCCCTTCAGATATGTTGTCGTAGTACATTGTGTGTAGCATTTGTGAGGCCGGGCTATTGAATGTGAAGGCACCATTTAAACAAGCAGTGTTTTGTGTGTGTGTGTGTGTGTGCGCGTGTGTGTGTGTGTGCATGTGCATGTGCGTGTGCATGCAGTCTTTTAGTTTTCTGTAAGAACCATAAAAATAGAAGTATGTGACAAAATCAAATTTGTATATAAAATCCTTTAAAAAAAATTAAGAATGAAAAATAATTAGTTTTTGAACTGTACACAATAAGTACAGAAATACCTACACCAAACTGACCAATACTACAGTATTAAAACACCCTGAAAAGTATTTGCATTCTTAGTGTGTGTGTGTGTGTGTGTGTGTGTTCGCAAACCCCAGGGCCAGGGCACTCTCTTCTTAAATATTTATCACATGCTGGCTTTTCTGTACCCACACACACACACACACACACACACACACATTAAAACACACATAACCTAGATTTTGCTAATCATATTAATATTTAAGAATTCATTTTAACCTCTTAATCATTTCCTGTTTTCTACCAAGTGACACTTCACTAAGTGGCCAGTTTATTAGGTACACACTAAATACCGATAGTTCTATGTAAACAATGTAAACAACGAGGTTTACGTGTCACAGTTCTTGTTATGACAGAATACTTTGATGAATTTTTCACGAATATTTCTGATAGCCTAGAAATTAATTGAAGAAACTTAAGTAATAGTTTTGCTCTGGCTTTGACTAAATAAGCAAGTTGTTCGAATTCAGTTCATAAAGTTACGTTATTTGTTATATTTGGAGAGATTGTGGCTTCTCTTTCTTCCTCTCTCTATTTACAAACTTTCTTTCGGTTTCATTTAAACCTCAGGAAACACCCAGAGGACGAGTCCTTGTTTAGAAAAGTTTCGAGTTACGGAATAAAACTAATGTCAGTACAAAGCCAGAGACAAAAGAAAGAATTTAAACCGTAGGAATTAAAACACGCAAACACTGTAATCTGATGATAAATATCTAACCTATGAGGGGCGTTCAAGTCAAACCAGGACTTGTGTTGAAATTTCTGCTGAATGAAGGGGTAAACCTGATTGACAGATCACAAAAGGAGACTTTAAGCTCAGTCCGATGGTGAGACTCTTAAATGCAATAAAACATTTAAACGTCTGTGAATGACGTTCCTGACCAAGGTGGCTCCGATTTCCCTGCAGCTGTTCCCGTGAACGTTCAGCGAGTGAATCGCCTGATCCCTGAAAGTCGACAGATAAATTGTCAACTTTTAAGTCATTTATCCGCAACGTGAAGGACACTTACTGTATTAAAACATATTAAACCTTTATATTACACATGCTAGGTGCCCTAAAGTCTGTATATATCAGTATTTTCCTTATACAAATTTTTCATTTTATTTCATATCTAAGATGGCTTTAAAACTATCAACAGAACCAAACCCAATGGCAACTTGTTTTTTTTCTTTCGGATCATCTGAAATCAGTAGCTGATCATATTTGGCCCAGAACGGTCGCTGCACTAAACAAGGAAATCATCTCTGCATGTAAACATCATGACAGCATCAATTGTAATACATTAAGAATTGTTCCCAGTTCTTGTATTCAGTATATACACCAGTGCTCAGAAGCCAGACGCGGCCAATTTGGGCATTTGCTTTCATTTCAAACAGAAACTGATCAGTGGTACAGATCCAGACTTATGTCCCTGTAGATTTGCAACCAGGTCCATAATAATATATTTAAATACTTACGTATATACGTATATAAGGTTTTGCTGTATTGTGTAGTTTTAGGTCAGAGTTGTGTAAATGTGTAAACAACTGTAGACCCATCAGGTGTTCCTCCAAAACAGCTGCTGTGACCAGAGCGTGGGTGAAGGGGGGGAAATCCGTTGAAAAGTCCCAGTACAATGCACCGTAACCTTAGATGACCGGGCCTTTACACAGAAGGAGTGATTTTGGAGTTCTTTAACAGCAGGGTTGAATTTCACTCGGGGATAATTAACAGATAGAAGCAGTCGGTTTAGGCGAAGGGGTAGGATCGCTGAGAAGCTGAGAAACAAGTTTCCCCCGTCCTTCAAAGGCAATCTGCAGATGTCCTAAAGAATTCAGCACAAGGTACAGCACCAGAAGGCTAAGCTAAACCCCAGATTCGGAGCTGGTATGAAAATTGCCCTTTCCTTGCCCTCGGGTTTCAAGTCCTGGCTTGCTTTAGTGTCAGCTTTACCAATCAGATCCATCTGAAATGGAAATGAAACTTCACCTTTGAGATTGTTGTCATCAAATGAATCAACCTTGTTGTTTTCATTATCTTTTCTTTTTCTTTCACAGGAGAATTTCTGCACTTCCTTGGTTCATGCATTTTTTCCCCAACTTGCTTATTGAAAATGTGTGAGATAGAAAAGAAAAAAAAAAAAGCTCCCAGGAAAAAGTGTCAAGCTGAATTAGCACCTAATGCTTGTGTCATTAGCAGTCCTCGACAGAGCGCTGGAATTCCTTTCATGCCTTTCTTATAGCGAGGGCTACTTAACTAATCTTTGTCTAATGAAATAATGGTATTTTGGTCACAAAAGCTTCCTTCATGCTAACAATATAAATGTAGCTAAAACTGGGTAAAGATGGATTTCAGTTGCTCTCCTGTTGCCGGAGTGCTTCCTCGAGAGACTGCAGGGGTTTTCACGCAGTGTTTGCACTTATAGAGATATGGTGGAAATGTAAATATCTCATTGTTTATAACGTGAGCCATGCTTGGAGATACAGTATGTATTATGTTTGTAGTCTTGATTAGATTTGATAAAAAGTTACAAGGGGCAGGCTATGACAAGTAATCAACCAACAGACCAACATAAAAAAGTAAATTCAAATTCAAATTTTATTTGTCACGTACACAGTCATACACAGTGAAATGCTTTTTCGACTGCCAGTGACCTTAAAATAAAAGCTTAAACATAAGAAATAAAGTAGTAGAACAAATTGGTTAAACTTGGTTAAAAAATGTTTGTTCTTTTTTTTGTAATAGGTGAAAATTATATTTCTATTTGTACAGTATATTTCTATTTTCAGTTTCTATTTTAGTTCTATTTTTCCTAGTTTAATTTAATTAAAAAAAATTTATTTAAATTTTCTATCGTATTTCTTTTATTCATATTTATTACTTATTATAAGCTTTAATTCTCTTTTTAAGGTCACTGGCGGTCGTGTAAGCATTTCACTACATTTCGTACTGTGTATGACTGTGTATGTGACAAATAAAATTTGAATCTGGAATTTGAATTTGAAATCAAATCAGTATTTATTCATTCATTGTCTATACTTCTTATCCTGTATAGAGTTTTTGGGGCCCTGGAGCCAATCCCATGAGACTTTTGGGCATGAGGCGTGGTACACCCTGCACAGGGTGCCAATCCACCGTTGGTGAGGCACACATATACATACACACTATGGGGAATTTTGGGGAATGCCAGTTAGTCTAATCTGCATGTCTTTGGAATGGCGGAGGAAACCAGAGTACCTGGAGGAAACCCACCAAGCACGGGGAGAACATGCAAAGTCCACGGACCTTGGAGGTGCAAGGGGACAGTGCTGACCATTAAAACACCGAGCTGCCTCAAATCAGTTATTATGCAGTTTAACTTAATGAAACTGAATTTTATTTGAAAAAAAAATCCACTTTTTTGTAAAATTTGAGTTGAAATAAGACTGTGTGTTATTGCATAAAAAAATAGGAGGCAGTCATGTTCCACTATTAAAATACAAGCCATGCAATACCATTTAACCCAGGTAAAAGATTATGCATCTGTTTCAATTTGGATCAAATGTCTTTTAAGGATAAGCATACAGTACCAGTCAAAAGTTAGGCAAAAGTTTGTATTTATTGTCTACATTTTAGAAAAATACAAGATTTATAAAACTATAAAATAACACATATGGCATTAGATAATTAAGTCAGTTGTTTTTTTAAGACATGAAGGTCAACTATTCTAGAACGGTTCTTAAAAGTACAGTATTGTGTCAAGTGCGTTTGCAAAACCCATCAGGTGCCATAATGAAACTAGCTCTCATCCTAGGAAAGCAAGATCAAGTAAACTTACCTCTGCTGCAGAGGAGAAGTTACCAGCCTTAGAAATCACTAATGAACAAACAGCACCTCGGATTAGAGCCGTTATCATTTTTTTGTTTGTGTGACAATTAAATATTATTATTATTATTATTATTATTATTATTATTAATAATAATAATAATAAATTTAACGGCATCATTAAAACAGGGTCTTGATAAATTTATCATCATTTAGATTGACAATAATTGTACAATGCTCATTATTTGATCTCGTCATGTAATTTATCATGATAACAATAGCATATTTGTCAAGTTGCCCACTTCTAGGCATGAACATGACACATGCTCATGTTACTCTATTCATTAATCCTTGCAGTCAGCAATACACGCATAATAAGTAAAGCAGATTTCAATCTAAAAATGCAACTAGAACTAAAAATCCCTAAAAATAACACAGATTTATGCACTTTAGATGATATTTGCATAGATTTTTGTGATTGCATAACTACATAACAGGACTGATGTGAGCTCCTGAGAATCAACGCACTTTGTACATCAGTTCCTGTTGCTGAGCTGGGTGTCAGGGTGTGGAAGGCGAGTGAGGGAGGTTGGGGGTGTTTGGGATGTGCAGAGGGCATGCTGGCATGCTGCCGGCTCTCTGGTGAGCTCTGGCTCTGGATACCGTTCTCGCTCTCTGTCTGTCTCTCCACAGAGGGAGTCCACACACGCTCCAAAAAAAAGGAGAAGATGGAGGTGAGGTGAGCAGGCTACATCGCTTCTCCATCTGCTGTGTGCACACGTTTTTATGTGTCTCTAAATCTCCACTAGAGACTTTATTGGTTGTGCTTTTTGTCTTTATGTCTATAGTACATAGACTTCCCTGCATTTTTGTGTATTTAACTGTTTTACAATAGGTGATTAAAACATGGACATGCAGTAAGTATACATGCAAGACCTATTTCCAGTTTGCTATCTGCTCAAATCTGGCCCCAATGTTTTATTTATAAATTAAAGATTAAAAACTATGATTAAACACCACCACTACTCCACCTCCGGGATATTACCCAAATCCTCACGCTTCTTCCATAATGAAATCATCACGGATGGGGCAGTGTTGGCCAAGGTCACTGATTTACACAAGTGTAGCGAATGTTTCAACACGTTTTGACAGAGAGCCACAGAACTGAGAAATTCATCATCCTTGGTCGAATTGCTTTGACTTGCATTGTAGAACCAGGAAATAATTAAATCAGCCTAGGTAACAGAGAGTATTATCGACGTAATCAAATGTTCCAAAAGCATTCTGGTAGCTTCATATTCATAAACACAGGTTAAGTTTTAAGAAGGTTTCGTTTCAACATGCAATTAAACCCTTGGGAACTTGTCATTATAGAAAAATAATCAACATTGGGGTATACATACTGTACATTAGAGTATACTAGAAGCACCCTTGATGCACAAAGTGGGGTACATCTTGGATGGGGTGCAACCTATTACAGTGCACAAGCACACACAGATACACACACAGTTACACACTACATGCCTATCCCAGGAGACTTAGGGCATGAGACGGGGTACATCCTGGACCAATCTATTGCAGGGCACACACACATCAACACACACACACACACAATATGTAAGTCCTTCAACTGTGGGAGGAAACCGGAGTATCCAGGGGAAACCCACCATGCATGGAAGAACTTCATTCACACAGTAGTGGGAATCGAACCCGCACCCTGGAGGTGCAAGGCGACAATGATGACCACTAAGCCACCTTGCTACACTTCTGGAATCCGATAAATGAATATGATAGCGTTGTGACAGCTGATCAAAAATATCCACAATACCATAGCGGACTCTTTTTGGGGCCCTAATGTCAATTTTGTAACACATCTTTAGGCTGCTATTAATCATCCTGTTTTTCTTCTTCTTCTTTATATTAGCCCCTTGGTGTGATCTTTTATCTGCTTTCTCTCCACACCCTTATATAAGATCCCTTATGAACATCATGAACAGTCATGAGGTTAGGAGTCTGTACATTCTCTAGGAGAAAATCAGATGCTTAGAACCAGCACGTGGAAGCTGAAGTGCATGCTTTCATCTCTAGACTGGAAACTGAAGTGCGTTTTAAGCCCTCGACTTTCTCCTGCGTTGGATTTCAGCCCTGCTGGGTCATTAGGGCAGAGAGCGGTATCAGCACGTGGACTCAAGGGCTCTCGTGGAACGGGAAGGATGGATCAAGAGGCCCTTACTGCAAATTGGGCCCCTCGGAGTGAAGTGCTGGAGGGCAGGGAGCACACACACACGCATTCACACACACATTCTCCATCACGTTCACTCACTTCACCATGCTCTCAATCAGCTAATTCTCCTAAAAAGCATTGTTTGTCAAGTACACTCGAAACCTTAATCCCATTTAACATGTCCTAATAGCAGGCTTTTTTATCCATTGGAAACTGAAATGGTTAATAGGCTTTAAGCAATTCAAGTGTGTGTATTCACGATCATGATTTATTCATAAATCCTTTACAATAGTAATGTAACGTTAATTTACCTTTAATTTATTGGACTCTGGCATCCATTTTTTTTTAGAATGTACTTGGAATCAAAGTTTACTTTGTAATTTGTATATGAACATTACATCATTATTTTATAAGTTCTTACCTGGCGCACATTTCTTTCAAATAAGTTTATATAGTGAATTATTTCATAATACTGAGAAACGCCATACAGTAGTACAGACTATGTAAATAATAAACATGATGGAGCTGTTATATGAAAGGTGATGGTGGTGCATGGCAGCCAAAACCCAAAGCGAAGTTACTGCTACCACTCTGAAGTTAATTGTTTTCTAGGGTTAATTCAATAACTATAATCAAATGATAGAAAAATGTTAAAATCACTTATGTTATAGCACTTAAGTAGCTTTTTTCCCCCCTCACCAGGCTCTCATTTTCCTTTCCACAGAATGCATAGGAAATTAGAGCGGGTCCTGGTAACAAGAAACTGCAAAACATAAAATTCTCTGTCAATTTTTCAAGCGCTGGCACTGGAGACTCCTTTAATAAATGTCAAGTAAGCTTCTCCTCAAAAAGCAATTTTTAAGACGTTTATATGGACATCATATAAAGATAATCCTTGAAGGTTTAATATGGACATATACATGGTGGTGTCGTTAGTTAGCAGTGTTGCCTTGAATCTTCAGAGTCTGGGTTTGAATTTCTGCCTCGGGGTCTGTGTGCATGAAGTTTGCATGTTCTTGGTGCGTTTCCTAGAAGTGCTCTGAGTTTCCTCTCACAGTCCAAAGAGATGCAGATTAGGCTAGTTCATGTTCCCAAATGACCCCAAATGTTGACCGGAGGTCCTACTCACTCACTCACTCACTCACTCATCGTCTATACCCCTTTATCCTTATTCAGGGTCGCGGGGACCTGGAGCCTATCCCAGGAGGCTTAGGGCACAAGGCAGGGTACACCCTGGACAGGGTGCCAATCCATCGCAGGGCACACACACATACACACCCATTCACACACTACAGGCAATTCGGGAATGGCAATTACCTAACTGTAGGAGGAAACCGGAGTACCCGGAGGAAACCCACCAAGCACGGGAAGAACATGCAAACTCCATGCACACAGAAATGGAAATCGAGCCTGGCCCGGTATCGAACCCGGACCCTGGAGGTGGTAAAATGGAAATTAATGAATTTCGATTCATACACATTCACATTCCATAACCCCCCCCCCCCCCCCCCCCCCCCCCAACGTTACCTATTTGAACTATCCAGAGATTCCTAGATGTATGATGTACAGTGGTGACAAAATGTTTTCAGACAAATGCAAAATTTAAATGCAAAATAAAGTGTTTTATTAATATTCACAAATTGTTACAATAACAACAATCAAGATGAGAATAATTTGTTATTTTATGCAGTGAAATTGCTATATAACACTTAATATTTAGTATAAGGTCATTTATTCTTCAAAACCTGCTGTATTCTTCAATGCATGACTGCTTCCTAAAGACCATGTACAAAAGATTTGCCACAGAAGTTCGCAATTCATTTCAAAATTCCCTAGTATGTGGACATTTTCCTGTAGAGGTGGATCCCCTGGCTTTAAAAGACGTGCCAAAAACTTGTTCCATCCATTAACTAAACCCGCGGATCCGAATTAGCACAACTCTTCAGTCAGATAGACTCAAACGAATAAGTGACATCACCTGAACTATAATACATGGCATACGGCATGTTGTCTTAATACATTTGGCCACCACTGTATATCAGAACGAGTACAATAATATAAGCTGTCCTTGGCCTTGCAGCTGAAACTATTTTTAGAAAATGACTCAACAACTTCTGCCCATCTTGATAAATTAACAGCAATGTGGTACATAATAATAATAATAATAATAATAATAATAATAATACATAAAACAATAATAATTAATTAGATGGAAATTTTATATAATAGTTAAGTCTGTTTCTATGTTAAAATTCTTATCTCTTTATCTTTTACACACTCTCTCTCTCTCACATTCTTATCCTCTTACAATGCCTCTCACCCCTCTTCACTGTCTCTCTCCTGCTCCCCCGCCAGGAGGATTAATTTGTATAATGAAACGGAAAGAGACGCAGAATCCTGTTCAGGGATGCACGTAGTGCTGCTCGGCATCTCGTTTTTTGGAATACAGCACTCGTCGGGTTCACTCTTTCTCCCTCGTTTCCTTTGTGTGTGTCATTTCAGCCACAGCTGCATTAACTCCATTGTAGGGGTCTGGCGCGCTGACGCCTCTCCGAAAGTGTGGAATTATAGCAGCGAGCATCTGCAGCCAACAACACTGCGCAACATAATTGTGTCCTGTCATATTTAAATGCTCCTCTACTCTAGAGAAAAGGAAAGGACAATCGCTCCCTCTGTGTATGGCTCTTCCTCTCTCCCTCTCTCTCTCTCTCTCTCTCTCTCAATTTTTCTAGTCTCCCTGTCTCTTGTTGCAGAGACAATGCTTTGGCCCTGCAGACTTGTCAGATACAGTGAGCTGTTTGAGCAAACCGGCTGTGGCAGAATCCAGTAAAAGCTCGGCCCGATGTGGCCTGGAAGTGCCGCTCTGCTCCGCTGCTTTGTAACCCTTTTATAGATTAGACTGACTGCGAACTTTCATGCAAAACACAAGGGAAAGCATGTCAGTACCTTTTAATACTTATGCACTATTCCCAATCTTCAGTATGACGTTCGTTCGTTCATTCTCTATATCCTTTTCAGGGTCACGGGAAGCCTGGAGCCTATCCCAGCAGACTCAGGGTACAAGGCTTCAAGGCTAGGTACACCCTGGACAGCACACACAAGCACACTATGGGCAATTAAAATAATGCCGATTAGAATAATCTGCATGTCTTTGGACTGTGGGACGAAACCAGAGTGCGCAGAGGAAACCACAGGGAGAATGTGCAAACTCCACCCACACTGACTGACTCACACAGGAATCAAACTCCGACCCTGGAGTTGTTGACCCAAGTCCTATCAGACAAGATTTTGGTGCATAGGACAAAAAAAAGCACCCTTAAATAACCAATCATAAATGTCTATCTTGAAGAACCTTTTGGGGCCCCCAATAGTTCTTCTCTTTACTCAGATTTGTTTCACTTTTCATCCTGCAGATGCTCAACTTCTTATTCTCACCTTTGAGATCACATACATCCAGATCAGCTCAAAGCCCGAACACCTATCTATACAGAAGGGACACGTTTGGGCTTTCCATATCATTCATATTTTTTAAACCCAGCTATAAAGTGAGCATGTGCCCCTTTTTCGAGTTCCTGTTGCATTGTGGTATGTTGTAGAAGGCCTGTGTCTCAGAGATTATCCATTGTTAAGTCTAAGACTTGTATGTACAGTACCAGTCAAATTCCGGACACGCCTTTTAATTCTATGTTTTTTGTTTTGTGATTTATTTTCTACATTATGGAACAATACTGGAGATTTCAAAAGTATGAAATAATGCATATGGAATTAGATATTTAAGTAACAGTAGGCAGTTGTTTTTTTAATACATGAAGGTCAGCTGTTCTTGCAAGAACAGGATTATTGAGCGCATTTGCAAAACCCATCAAGCACCATGATGATGAAACTGGCTCTCATGAAGATTTTCCCAAGAAAACAAGACCAAAACTTACCTCTGCTGCAAAGGAGAAGTTCAATTTAAACCACCAGCCTCAGAAATCACCAATTAACAAACAGCACATCAGATCAAAACCGTTATGAAGGATTTACAGTTAGATTACAATATCATCTGTTCAAAGCAGATTATTGTATACTTTGGATGCTTTCAGCATTGTTTTATAGAGTAGAAAGAAATAAAACTCATAAAATAAAAATAAAGCTTCTAAACCATGGGATTAGAAGGTGTGTTTTAACTTTTGACTGTTAGTGTAGGTGCATTTGTAATTTTTTATTTTTTGCAATAATTAACTAATAATAGTAATAATAATAATAATAATAATAATAATAATAGATTTAACACTATCATTAAAACATGGTCTTAGCAAATTTTTTAAATCAGTACTGTACTGTAAGTACTGCTGTAATCATGGAGATTTCAACACATTGTATACTGTAATATACAATTGTATTTTGAGTCCGTTTTTTCTGCAGGTTTCTTCCTCGTGTCATGTTACAGAGATTTGCACACCACTCAAATAACTGTTCGCTTATTAGGAATATAAATGTACATCTTGACTTTTATAAAAACTGATTCCAAAAAAAATTCCAATTTAATTAATGGTATCAGCAGTTCTCTTACTTCTGAGCAATGAATGATACCGATCCATTACTTCAAAAGTCAGTGTTTTTTGTTTGCTTGTTTGTTTGTTTTTTATTAATGAAAACAGTCAATTTTTGTGTCCCATCTAAAATTAGGTAGCCCTTTTTGGGGAAATCTCAAAGGTTTAATGTAGAACTTTATACCTCAGCTTTTCCATATCAAAAAGTTAAGACCCTTAATTATTTAAAAACCACAAGAATGAAGAAACATTTTCCCCAGAGTGTATCCATTGACTGCCATTGTCCTTTACATTTTGAGTTGTAGTGTTATTGCTTGTAGCATTTGACTTCCATCATCGTTAATATTTTTGTGTACACTGTATGGAGCGTCCTATACCCACATTAAATTTGCCATATAAAAAAACTACAATATGCATAGCTGATTTGCGCTATTTTAGTGTGAAGTCTGGATTTGATCAGGATATGACCTTTACATATCTTACTTCTTTAGTCGAGAACGGAGAGATTTAGATTGATGAAATTTCGACTGATGTTACAGTTCTGTGGTGCCATTCGGATTCATTATCTGAAAGATTTGCATTAAGTAGGTTGAACGCAGTAATATTTTAAGTAGGGGATGTTTAAATGCCCTATAACAAACTAATATGAAGAGCTAAACTTTACATTCTTGTTAGGGTTATAAATAGACATTAAATTGTGTCTTATGAAGGGAGGAGTGCAAACAGAACAAGTCACAAGAGCTTAGTGTTTGTTTTACATAATGCTGTGGTACGATCTGTCATAATGTGGTCAAACGTTTGTATGACCTCCTTAAAAGGTTTCATTATTTTGCTTAAAAGCTGTAGAAGCAGAAGCAGCTTGAGATAACTAGATATAGAAAAAACAAATCACCAATTGCAGAATTGAATAAAATGCCCATTTTTATTTTACATTTTAACAGTGGTTATGCTGTGTATTGTTATAGATCCGATGTCACTCAGAAGAGAATGGGTTCCCTTTTAAATCTAGTTCCTCTAGAGGTTTCTTCCTCATAACAGAGTTTGTCCTTGACATTGTCGTTTCTGGTTTTCTCATTAGAGATTTCTACATTCTGTAGAAAAATTCTTAAATTCTGCAAAGCTCTATTGTGGCAGTATATTTTGTTAGGAAGTTAAAAGGTTAGAATTAATTTGAGAAACATTTAATTTACTGATTTTTTTTTTTCTTGCTTGGTTTTTATTTTGGTTTTTTGAAAAATTACTCTTTGTGAATGAACATATGTATTTTTTCATTTGAGAAACAAACAATATATTGTGCTGTCTATCGACTATCTTTTTATTTTTGATTTAAATAAATGCAATTTATTTATTTGAAAGCAGGCATCATCGTTTGTGGTAGCCTTGTGATGGTAATATACAGTAGCTGATTAATTTACTGTCATACAAATACATCATTAATCATTAATTAATGAATGAATTAATGAATTAATTAATTGCTATATTTTCATAGGAATTTTGTTGCAACATTCATTACAATTTCCTTAAAAATCAATAAACTAGACAGTTAATCCAGGTAAAAAATCGAAATTTCCTTAATATTGTTTCAAATTTTGCAGTTTTATTACCATGGTGAAATGCTGTAACAAGCAGCTTTTTAAAATGGATTTAGTTAATAGGCCTGGGTTTTGTGTTTATGGGTCATTTCTAAAAACTTGAACCGTTGGCACGTTTTTAAATAACCCAGAGTTTGAGATTGGTCATAACAAATTTAATACCTGGTGTACTATATTTAAAAAGTAAGCATGTCTTAAAATCAGTAGTAAGTTTCTGTGTTTTGCTGTAAATCAGTATTCAGTTGTTATGTCAACACAGTTATTGTATGAATCTAGTGATATTGCAGAAAGGTGAAATGTGCCATTGAAAGGGAAATAATGAGGTAATTTATATGCTCAGAATATTCAGATAATTATAAATGAAATTTATTTTATTATAGAAATTGTTCTGAGAGACCTCTAGGGAAGACAAATACTTACATTTCGACATGAAACGAAACTGAATTATATCCAAGACACAATCTACTGTTTTAACCAAAAGTTACCAAAAGGTTTTTTTGTTTGTTGTTTGTTTGTTTGTTTGTTGTTTTTTTCTTTTTCATTTCTGATTCAGCATTCAAAGCGATCCACATATACTTTTTTTTTCTGCCAGCAAGCTTTGGAAACGAATGAATTGGCTTCTTGTAAACGGTGTGTAGTCATGGTTGCCTTGGAACAAAACTGTTGTTACTACAGGTCCACAATCATTACAAAGACGTTCAAAAGTCCTTGATATAAACTGATAATGGAACAAAAGAAGCACGGTAGAAATGCTGGCGTGAATGTCGCTCCTTCCGCCGAGCCGAAGCGACTTGGTTCGACCGTCCATCCACAGCTGTTCATTTCTTTTAATGTCATAACATACAGTTGGCCATTTACAAATACATCAAAATGACTGGAAACTGAAAAGAGATTTTTTTTTGTTGTTGTTCCATTTTTTTTTAAACGATATAACACAGGGCACTTTACACAGAGTCCGTTCTCTTTTGGTGCTTCGTCAAGTCTTTCTGTCCAGAGAACGCAAGAGAAGTGGCACTATCCCCATTCGAAAGAACACAGGTCCTTTTTAGGGCCACTTCTCTGTTGTCTATTGAAATACTGCTGAACCGCTTCGCCTTGCAGCTGAGAGAGGCCAGGAGGTCGCGTCTGTTTCTCTGCACTCCTCAGCTCCCTTCACTGTAGCCTGGGCCAATATTGGGACATGTCAGGTTCACTGCCTGGCACTTGTACCGGTACAGACACTCCAGGCGAGATTAGACCTGCAGCACCAACAAAATAAAAGAGAAGGTGAGAACCGGTATTCAAGTATGTTCATGCCCATGTGATGGATAACTGAGAGTTCAGTTCATTTTGTCAGTAGATCAGATCATGTGAAAAATACCTGCATGCATCCGAAACTACATTGCAACCATTATGGAATAATAAATGAGTTGATTGTTATCTTATAAGAATGGGTCCTGAAAAGGTTTTATTTCTTGCATACCACTGTGTTTAAGATTTTTTTTATAAAAAATGAACACATAATATTTATTCTTTTATGATCATATGGAAATCCATGAAACATTTTGCTTTCTATTCTTACTTAACTATAGCAGCTATAAACACTTTCCTTGTCTGACTTTTTTTTTCCCTTGAGGCTTGCCTTTTTTTCTTACTCTGAATTGAACACTCTTGTGGGGAAACAAAAAAAACTGTCTTACAGACTGTTACAAGCTAACACTGAAGGCTACTAATGTTAAATAAAAATCTACTCGTAGAAATCCTTGCAGTGTTAATGATTGTATGTTCTATGATGTTATAAGACTTGAATTATCCAAAACATCCAAGGACATAATAATGAAAAATGTTAAGGCGCATGGGATATGCTGTATAACGTGATATATTTAAATAAACTGATAACACTGCAGGCCATAAATAATACTATTTAAAAAAAAAAAATGTATCATTCCATCCCTGCAGTATTTTAATCTTGTTCGATTTCATCAGTAATAAACATCAAAATCAGGTCTTGGTAGGCGACATAGCCTTTTCATCCAACCATACCATAATGACTCTATTTTTAGCAATTTTCTGCAGTCCCTACCCACAATGCATTATTGATGCCAACATGCTCCATGTTGAATTTTGATCATTTTTCATTTTCGGTCCATATGATTGAACAGTTACCTGTCGAAGTTGTGCCCGAGGCAGCCATTGATTGGCTGTTCATGTGTGCCTGCATGTGAGGGGGCGTGTATGCGTCATAGCTCCGCCCATTCACCGAAGGACTGGTGGGCAGCATGCAGGAATAGGATGAGGTCTGACTTGCCTGAAGAGGAGAGAGAGAGAGATGTAAAGAGAGATTAGAAACACATTCATTAACCGCACCTGAGAATTAAATGGACGTTACATAAGACTGCAATTAAGGCAGATTACTGCACTCAGACTATTAAGCTCTGGCTTTACATGCGCAGCGTCTGAGGACAGAGCACGATGCGATGCTGTAAGGGTACACTGAGCAGACTGAGACCTACTTGCATAGGCAGGTTGTTGGCCATTGTGAAGCTTGGCATTGGTGGGAGGGCGCTGTACGTGTTGGTGAGCGCTGTGTCTGTTCGTCCCAACATGGAGCCTGACGTAAAGGACACTATTTCAAAAAATATGGAGAAAGAATGTTTTAACATATTATGATGTCCATAATGTGAATTCACACAGTGGCGTCAATATGACGAAACTCAGATGTATACCTGGTGTTGTCGGCTGAGGGATTGGCTGATAGACGCTCGTGCTAAAGCTGCTACTGATAGGTATGTGACTGGTAGAGTTATTGGCTTGTCGCCGCTGATTCCTCAGCTTTTCCTCCCTCCTCCATTTTGCTCTTCTGTTTGAAAACCACACCTAGAAAATGATCAGGAAATGATCAATCATTATATCAATGTAGTATCATTAGGTGTTAGTCTTAAATGATGATGGCTCTATATGGCTTACCTGTATTCTGGCTTCTGGTAAGTCTATTTTTGCCGCAAGCCTCTCACGGGCAAAGACGTCTGGATAATGCGTTCTTTCAAACTCTGAAACAGAACATAATCACATGCCTTGTTATCAATTTATTCTAATAATTTTAAATTGCGAGTAATATTGAAATATACCCTGAGTGTGATTCGCGTACCTTTCTCAAGCGCCTCTATCTGCTCTTGGGTGAAAGATGTACGGTTCCTTTGCAGTTTTCTCTTTAACTGGAGTCGCATCTGGGCCTCGTCTGAATCTTCCCCGTTAGAGCTGATCGAGTTTGTGTTCTCACCACCTCCGTCTGACTGCTGGCAGCCTTCTACCAAAAGAAAAACAAAACGAGTTCAGTCTATCAACTCTATTAGCTTAAATACAGATCCGTTAGAATGTATTCCATTTGCTGTTTCTTAGGTTCTAATGCAATGCTTGGCACATCATACAGTATGCATGGTAGATCTATTCACCACTCCTCTCACACTTTAAAACATTCTAAGCACACAAATCCTTTAGTGCTGTCAGAACCCAATCTGAAACTCCAGAAGAAGTGAAAAGGGATGTTTAATTTACACAACATTGTCCTCTGAGCGCAATGAAAAGTTGTAAAACTTTTAAAACTTTCTCCCATTTCATTCAGCAAGTTTCTCCAATTATGGCAATATACCATATGGACATTTTGAAAGTCCATTGAGGTATAACCACCAATGCTTGAATGGAAGGGCATGCTTTCAGAGCAACACAATGCCCCAAAGAGAGTTTAGAGAGTGTTAAATGCGCTCTGTGGATTGCAAACTTTCTTCGTGCTTGGAATTTTGAAGGAGGCAACAATTGAAGGAAGGCAACAAAAGGATTCTCTCGAACCACCCCCCCTCTTTCATTGTAAGCAGAAGGATTTCAGTCAACAGACCCTTTTCAGCTCGGTGTGTTAACCTTTATGCACGAGCATCATTAATCACTGTCCCTGAGGCCGCCCCGTTCAGCCTCGCATAGGATTTATGCCTTCTATAGGCAGTGGGAGAAAAAGCACTGGGGGCCCACCATGAAGGAAGCGGCTCAATGACGCAGAGTGTGTTAGCAAAAAGGAAAAAAGGGGGGACAGGGGAACCGACTGTGAGTCGATATGCTTTAACCTGCTGCGCTGTTTGGAAACTAATGTAACCTTGCTGCGCTCAATTAAAAGCGTTACGTTATGCAGTGATGGCTTTGGTTTGCTAAAAGGTCAGGGCTGAATTGGACACGTTAGCTGCACTGAAGCAAACCAGCATTATGGCCTGCCTGATATACTTGGCATGTATACAAAAGAAATTCTTTATACAAGAAAAAGAGAAATTATCAACCACTTGAACTTTTTCCTAATGTAGCATGTGTTTAGTGGATTAGGAATTCATAGCCTATTCATAGCATAAACTCATAACTCACTCATCTTCTATACCGCTTTATCCTGTATTCAGGGTCGCGGGGACCTGGAGCCTATCACAGGAGGCTTAGGGCTCGAGGCAGGGTACACCCTGGACAGGGTGCCAATCCATTGCAGGGCACACACACATACACACACTATGGGCAATTTGGGAGCAACAATTAGCCTAACCTGTATATCTTTAGATTGTGGGAGGAAACAGGAGTACCCGGAGGAAACCCATCAAGCACGGGGAGAACAAGCAAACTCCATGCACACAGAGACCGGAATCGAACCCGGAACCTGGAGGTGCAAGCCGCTAACCACTACACCACTGTGCGGCCTCTTATAACTCTTACTAACCTAAATATAAAACTCTAAATGAAATTAAAAACAAATATTAAATCTAAAAAAATACATACAGATAATTTACAATTATTTTCTTTTATTTCCTGTGGTAACATCATACTGACCAAATACAAATAGATAATTTTATATTTAGCCCTCTATATTAGTAGCCTTGCTATTTATTTCTATGCCACTGATCACCATAAATGATTATTTCCAAAGTTGTATCTTTATATATTCAGGCTTTTATAAAAATGTAAATAGACAAATGAAAATTGTTGTAACACTTTTTTTGCTCATGCTTAGAGACTGTGGTGAGTAAAAAATATGTTCTTTTGTTGCACAATTTGAGCAAGTAACAAACATTTATTCACGCAGGACTTAAACCAGATACCTAATTCAGATAACATCTTGAAATTCAACTTCTTAGAATCTTAGAAAGCAGGTAAAACTAAAATCTATTTGTTACAATGTAAAACTAAAAGACAAGGTTTTTTTTTTTTTTTTTTTACATGTTTTTTGTGGTTTTATGTGGTGGCTGTTTGTCATGTGTGCACAAATTATTAAACTAGCAATAGTGAACTGATAAAACTGTGAATACATCAAAAAGTCTAAACTGTGCTTTGATATCATAAGTAGAAGAGGGTTATTAAATAAACAAATGTTAATGCTAATATGCATTTGCATATGCAATTACCAAAACAATCCAAGTATGTAAACATATGTGGCTAAAATGATTTGATTTATTTAAAAGTTGAAAGAATCCAGTAACATTTTACTACAGAAATTCCAAAATGAGACCGAAAACTCATGCTCAGTTAGTAAGTAAGACAGCAGTAAGTCCACTATAATAGTGAGCTTGTCTCCTTTGGATGGTATTTAGGAGGAATACATTGATTTTGACAGTTATCTGATAAAGGCCATGTTAATTTTCCCCCTGTCATATTTCCAGCTTTCAGTAGTAGGGAATAAAGAATATATATATATATATATATATATATATATATATATATATATATATATAATATATACACACACACATATATCACCTGTAAAACATTGACTTGTTAAGAATAAAATATATTGTCTATTCATACTTGTTGAATAAAAAATAATAAAGTTGTTTAGCTTTATGTTGTAAAGCATATGATTAGGAAATATACTAAAAATACAGTATGTAGCCGATTTTTTATAAATCATAAAGTTGTAAATCCTTATGTAAAGTGTCTATCAAAGGGCTTTACAGCTCATGCTGTTGTGTTAATGATTTTGCCACTACAATAAATTGATTATGGATTTCATAACTAGATGACCTGTGAAAAACAGAAGCTGTCTGTGTTTATAGTGTCCGTCCTGCACTGTGCCATGCTCTTAAAAGTGACATGTCTAATTGGTAAGAGGTGCCACTTTGGTGTCCAGGCCTGCAGGAACATTTTCTACAGCTGCCTCTCTCCGGCTAGACGCTCATTCATGTCGCCTTTAATGAGATACAAAACGTCCTCTAATGAGCCATTACACACAGAGACAGCGCTGTTCCCATAACACATTCATGCGCGTGACGGAAAACATCCCCCTTTTGTACAGAGTATCCCACGTGTTGTGTTTTTTTACTCTCACTTGCTCCATATAGACAGGTTGTGAAGGACAAAGTGACAAAAAAAATTCATAAGTCTTTGTTTGTCTAAATTTAATACAGTTCGAAACATAAATGCTTAATCTGACTACCTGGAATATTAGTTGGAAATTGATGTCTTGTCTTTCTGTCAGAGGTTTTGATGTGTACATGTTTGTAATAAGAGGACAGTGCTGTAGTATATGAGCAAAGCACAATTTAATAATAATATTTAATCTTTTTTTGTTGAGGGTTAAGAGCCTTAATAATAATAATTATTATTATTATAATAATAATAATAATAATTATTATTATTATTATTATTTAAAAAATAATAAAATAATGTTATTATAGTTGCTGTTAACTGTACATTTTGTTGTACTTTTATTATGTATCTTTGATCTTCAAATGTGGACACCTTTAAATTAAGACAATATTGGACCATAATTATGTTTTTTTTTATATATATAAAATTGTATTACATCTCTATCCACATTTCAAGCTTAAGCATACTAAATGTGCCAAAAATGTACGTCTGACGGTTCCACCCATGTGACAAAGAACGGTACAGTGCAAAACAGCCCACAGAGCCTAAATCTACTCATACAGTTCTAATGTCTTGCTTAACAGCTCAGTCCCTTATAGTTGATTAAAGACAAGATTGCACTACCTTGGTTCTGTTGTCCTGGCACTGATGATCCGGGGTACCAGCCCGGCCGGGTCCCCCACGCTCCCGTCTGTCCGTTCAGCATCCTCAGCTTCTCATACATGCCATCTGCTCCCATCTGTTGCTTCTCGCTAGCCAGGTTGCGCAGCACTCGGTTTATGGACGACACCTGAAAAGACGAAAACCCCAAAGATGCGGCGTATTTTAATTAAATTTGCGCGTCCTCTACATATCTTTTTTTTTTTTTTTTTTAGAGGGGGGGGGGGCGCATTTCTGGCCTTGATATTACACACAGGCGATTGGTTCTAGGCCGAACCGCAAATTGGACATACAGTGTACGACGCAGAGCGTGGCATTATTTCATTACTGCATGTAGTGCACTTTATACAGGCGTGAGTCTGTGCTCTTTACCGCTTTGTGCGACCATTTCGTGCGATCATTAAAAAAAAAATTATTAATAGTATTATTATAAATATTCTTATAATGATGAAAATTGAATTAATGAAAACATAACAGCATAGTAAGAAAATTAAGAAAGTGTAACGCACTATTGTCTATAAATGTTTACAAGCCTTGTTAGAGAAAAATATATATTTCGAAAAATCACAGCATTTTTCCCAACAAAGCTTCATCAAACAAAAAGGTAAATGCTAAATGTTAATCGTAATCTAAAGGGCTTGTTTGTGTTGCGTGACCTTGACCGCATTTTTGACGCAAAAATTCGTTTACAGATTGTTGGTCGGTATCAGCTCTGGTTTTCTTGATATCTTTTCTTCATGACTCATTTGAATGTCATTTACGCGAAACAGCTCTAAAATAGCAAACCTTGCCACGCCTTGGGTCGTGCTGCATTCCTGCAGGGTAATTTACATATTATTAACTAACTGCTTGTTCAGGTTCAAGGTCAAACCCCTGACAATATGGACAGGTATGCATTTCATACGGTTCATCAAATTTGGGTGCAGACTTGTTTTTTGTTGCACTCACGCTCGGTATGTTGTCGTTCGTGCAGATGCCCTCGGAGAGCAGTCTGTCCCGGATTTCCCAGGCGAAAATGGACGGGCACTCCCTCTTAAACTGGGCGATTTTGCCGACCACCTCAGGTGTGGCCACTCGCGGTTTACTTCCTCCAATCGCGCGTGGTCTAATCGAGCCTGTCTCGTAGTACCTGCCCAAGATCTTACTCACACATCCGTTGGACACCTGGACACAAAACGAGAGACACAAATCACACACATTATTTAAACAAGGCGTGAAATGTTGCGTGCATGAGTCCGAACATTAATAAGCTTACGTTTTCATTGTCCAGCACTTGGACTTTTGCATCGGCATGGGTCTATAACACAAGAAATATACCTTCAGTGGTACAAGAAACTCTTTATGCAGTCCTTTTTTTATTTGTCATAATCGATTAATGGACGTGATGTTAGGGGCAATTAATTTGGATTTGCCTGAAAATCAGAGTTGTTTGTTTGCAATAAACCACTGTTCACAGATACATTAAGCTTTAATATATATATATATATATATATATATATATATATATATATATATATATATATATATATATATATATATATATTAGTTTAGCCTAATTATTAAAAACTGTATAGGAAAATCAATTTGCATTGTTTTCTGAGTAAAACTAAAACAACGCAAGAACTAAAAATATTTTATATAAAAAAATAAAATATAACTGCATTAGTTATTTTGTGCACATAATTAAAAGGAGTGCAAAAAACGATGATGCGTGCATGCATTACATGTCGTCAGCTCACCTGCAGAATCCGTGATATGTCGCAGGGGCGGGCGCCGCTGTGCGCGAGCTCCACGATTTTCTGCCTGGTGGAATCGGGCAACGGTCTGCCGTTAACGAACACGCCGCCGAGCTGATTCACCCCGCTGTGACCTGGACGAAGGAAGAAACAGCATAGCATGAAAGTCCGTTTTACCCAAGCCAAAAAAAGCAAGATAGTAATAATAATAGAAAAGAATTGCACATTAAATCCTAAATGTACGTTAAACGGTAAAAGCATTATAAGATAAACACAATAAGAAAATGTCTTATTAATGTACATAGTTGTTTACAAGATGTTTTGTGTAAAATGTTTTCCAAGAATCAGTGCCAAAAAAAGTCAACATTATTAACTTAGAAACATTTAATAGCCTGTTCGCGATTGGTGTTTCTCCAGATGTGCTCTTCGTGTCATGTTCTTTAAAGCAATCGTGTTATTGTAACACCTGCACAACACATGCTTCGGAGATTTGCGCATCTTTGCAAACGCTTTAAAACGGATCAGACGCCCTAATGCTATTTATGCTTTCGCGAATTAGACAGTAATAATCCTTAAACACTGCACAGGATTAAAGCCATGGATATAATACAGGTAGAACAATTTAAATATCACATCTTTACAGCCCGCTTCAAATAAGTTACTTCAAGCTAGTAAGAGCAATTATATCCATAAATGCAAAAAAAGTTATGCAAATAAATCGAACCTGTAGCCAAAGGTAAAAAGAAAAACCCAGACCTTGCTGTATACTGATTTTCCTTTACCTCTGCTCTCTTGCCTGTCCCTGCAGAGTCTCCAGTTACATTGAGTCCAAGTGCAAGAGCTCCTTAGCAATAAATAAGCTCCAAATTTAGAAGAGGGGGGGAGAAACAAATATGATGAGTCTGCCTGACATTTTGTCTTTAAAATAAAGCTAAGCTAAGCTGCACGTCAAGTTTGAGCTTAATATCTGGAAATGGGCGGAATAAGTCGCTCCGGATCATGCATGGGAAGGCTAATTGGAAAAGATCAAGCTTGGAGCACTTGTGGCAGGGGATGTCACTTTATGACAAAGCTTTGCGTTTGAACGTTGCATCGTCACGACAAAAAAAGTAGCATGGTTAAAAAAGAG
Organism: Clarias gariepinus; assembly: GCF_024256425.1. Lineage (NCBI taxonomy): Eukaryota > Metazoa > Chordata > Actinopteri > Siluriformes > Clariidae > Clarias > Clarias gariepinus. The sequence goes on from NC_071109.1 coordinate 29,323,150, forward strand.
GAGGGGAAATGCAGACGACGACCCATTCTGTCTGCATTTTGGATATCACCCTGACTAAATTGGACTCTCTTCATTTAGCCTTCAAGGAAAGCTTCATTTTAAGGTAGCCAGGGGGAACTATGCGCGCGAACATTCATGTGGATGCGCGTTGCTTTTAAGTATATTAAAAGCGGCATTTTTGTCAAACAGCAAGTCTTGCATAGATACAATCTCCACAATGGGAACGTGACTGCACGACTACACAAAGAGTAAATATACAGAAAGTGTAACACCAGCATTAATAATAATAATATAATAAATACACAATGCAAAAATAAAACAGCCATACAGTTTAAACATATACGTCTGAGTGGAATGATTCAGCTCCCTGATACTATTTTAAACGTGCACGAGAAAGATGAGAAGGAAAGTCCATCACCGTGTCGTTTTAAAGGCTTAATTCACAGGATTAGAGTAAATCAATCAACAGACTTTTGCAGAGAGGTCAGCACGCATGAGCATATTGAAGATTTATTGGCTTTGGGATTAAGTCCCTTATGGCCCCCAAAAATTTCAAACCCCATCTGACAGAGCCAGAACACAGATCGGAATATAAAATCAAAGTTTTCTCTTGAAAGGTTAAATCGTCATCATTATGAGTCCCGAGGGGCAATAATTATGTGCCATGTAGCCCATTCTAACTCTAATCAAATTAATAGCAAGACATATGGTGTCAATTTTCTGTTTTACACCCACGAATTATTTAGCATTAAAAAGCTTAGAGAGCCTCAGTACACCGTCTGCTTATATGTACACAATAATAATAATAATAATAATAATAATAATAATAATAATAATAATAATTTTAAAAAGTAGTAGTTGTGCATTGTTTACCTAACTGAACTTAATAATTATATTCAATTAATTAATAGTTTATATTATTTTTTTTTAATGAAAACTTTACTTTATTCAAAATGTTCTATTTTCTTCTTCGTTCTAATTCACTGTGGGCATTTAGCAGGTCTTTTATAAGATACACAAGAAAACAAAAACATGACAGGACGTCATTCAACACACCTTCTTTACAGATGTCTGACACCTCTGGTCCAGCATTAAGAGAAAAAATAATATGTCTGGTTTATTATAATGACTCTTTATAAAAATACTTATGTTCATAATAATATCTGCACAATATCACATGTGTTTTGAACAATCAAGCTAATGCGGTTTGCTAGGGGTTTTTCCCCTAACAGGGAAATTTTAGCCAAATAGTGCATTCATGCCTTCTCATAATGCATATTTTTTCAGCATAGTTATTTTTCTTGAATGATATTAGGGAATTGGCAGCGAGTGGGAACATTAATGGAGATAATTCTTAGCAGAATACAGACATATAGGGTCTCGAAATTTCTTTCTGGACTTTGTTTTAAGTAGGTTTACATGCATCTTATAATTTACAACTTATTATATACGACGGAGTTAAACCATAATCTTAAGTAATACATTTAGTGAAAAAAAAAATGTAATCTGCATAAGGCTGCAGTAAATTAGATTTTCAGAATGTATTGCCATGATTTTTAGCATTTAATACACAACCGGAAAACATCCGTGACGTTTTTGATCAAATCGTTACATGTACACATCACTTCCACATTAAAGCATACTCAAATGATTTTTAAAGGGACACACAGATAGATAAAGAAAAAATTAAACTCTACTTACTGTTTTGCATCATGGACGCTACACCAGACTCCCACGTGGTCCGGTTATAGTATTCTATTAGTAATAAAAAACAAGAAAAAAAAACAATCTTGGTCGATTTTTTTTTTTTTTTTAAGGATAAACATGCAGTATTTTGCAGTGCAGTTATTTGATTGTGTGCACAAAACGTCACGGGCATTATTGTGCAGGGTGATAAAATAAAAATGTTACTGATTCGTGCAATTAAAAAAGTAAGAGCACACTACTGTCTCCATAATTTGTTTTAAATTATCCAGCGTTTAAACTTGCCTGGAAACAGTTGACTGTCCGCTTATAACAATTTATAGACTCTCATCTGCGCCACACTAGTTAATAATTCCCTATAGGACAAAGCAAAACATTATTAGTATCACCTAGTACACCTAACCATAATTATTTCTTAATGCATTCTAGCTGAAACGTATTGCAGAATTAATTTCCTACTACTTACATTACACGTAATACGACTTATTTTCGGGAGGGCGGAGTAAAAAAGATCTCTCTCTCTCTCTCTCTCTCTCTCTCTTTAACGAGTATAAATGAAAACTTGTATAAATATTTTAAAACTACATTTATTGCTACGTTATATATTGTTATATATTATAATTAAGATAGATAGATAGATAGATAGATAGATAGATAGATAGATAGATAGATAGATAGATAGATGCCCTTTTTTAATCATGTCAAATAATCTAATAATATAAAGTATTTATATTAGTGTTCTTCCCTTGTCTAAAAAATGTTTTAGCATTTACTTTATATTTAGCGTACTCCTGTTCTGTTTTATTTTATATAACTTTATTTATCATGAAAGCATATAAGCGTGCGCATTTAAAGAATAAAATCTCGACAGTAAAATCTGATTCTCCCCAACAGCCCTGAAAATAAATGTTAAAGCTGAAGAGAAAAATCCACCCTCCTTCTCCCCCCCTACACCCATCTCAAGTAATTTCTTATTATAAGTATTTGGACGTTAATTGTGTTACTGGTGTGTGTCGTTATAGGAACTGGCGTTAAAAAAAGAGAAGATATACAACAGCGCAGTGGGGAGCTCAATTTGGCAAAAGACAATTGTATTAAAAAAGAACCCATTCAGTTTCATTTACCCAAAAGGAAAAGGGGGCCATTGAAGAAACAGGCCCAGCTTTGATTTTCTTCTCTTTTTTGTGGCTATTTTTCTTTTTTACGTACATGGACTGGGTGTGTGCACGTTCACGCGTGGGTGCGTGTGTGTATTTACGGTGTGATGTACAAATAAATGTATACAGTCGTGTGGATCATTTACGTGTTTAATAATAGTATTTTATAACTCACTTTTAAATAGATTTTTTTTATTTCGAGTCTATTCAATCGATTACACATTTCATTTAAAAGTGTATGCGTCTAAGAAAATACGAATCCTTAAAAAGACCCTAAACTCATTTGAGTTTTAAAAACGTCTATGGGTCTTTGTCTTTTTTGCTCTCCATAATGTGGTTGCTCTGGTTTAATGATTAGTGTTTTAATAGTGTCTCATCTGCATTTTACACTTCTTAATGTGCAACACAAAGCCTTTAGTCCTCCAACATGCCTATTCTGTGGCTGTCAGTCTTCTAGTAAGTTTAGATTGACAAATGTGAGACGAAAAACGAGTGAGGAATGCCATGGGTCTGATATAAATAAATCAAAATTAAATTAAACTTTAAACAAGAAAAAACTATTTTATCATAGTCGATTATTAAACGTAAAATCAAGCTTAAATAATACTAGAAAAAATATATTAAAATAAAATCCTCAAAACATTTTAATTGTTGTTGCAACAGTACTTTCAATTTCTTAGTGACTGTACAGCCAGTACACCAACACGTTTATAATTTTTTAATTGTAGCATTCAATAAAAAATCTAAACGTTCTGAAGTTCAAGTGATGTGTGTATGTGAGAGAGAGAAAGAGAGAGAGAGAGAGAGAGAGATCCAAACAGACACCCTCCCCGTCCGCTTCATCGCGTCTCTGTATTTTCCGCCTCGACTTTACTCGTTTTTTTTTTGTCATAAAATGATTTCGCTAGAACACAAAAACTCAACACGAAATTTAAGCGCATCTTCTAATTAAATATACCCTGTAAAAGTCCATCCAAAATCATCAGAAAAGTTGAAAAATTCTACTTGCTAAGTTGCAACGTTTCCGCGACATAAAGCTGTCAAACCTACTCTTTCTTTCTGGTATGGATTTTTGTGTTTTCAGCTAATTACCTTATTTTAAGTAAGAAAAAATCGCCAACTGTCATGTTTCGTTTGCAAGATGTTCAAGCGTAAAACCGTGTTGGTTTAGCTCTAAAAGAGTTTCTATTCAACTGCACTTTGCGTTTTCTGCCCAAAGGTATTTAAGTTTCCCTATGCATCTAGTGCACAAAATAATGTTTTGCATAAAAATAAATGGTTTACTCACCTTTTTGAGGCATTTTTTTTTTTGGTTTGTTTTTTGTTTTATTTTTCCTGCAGTTCGTCAGGCGGCTGGAGCTTCTTGTCAAATTAGTAGGCGACGTCGAAGAGAAGTGAAATATTTCTCCTATAGTTTATAGTTTCCAACCGACCGGGAGAAAATAGAAATCCCTGCGAGACACAGAGGAAACAGAGGGTTTGACAAAATAAAGTGGAATGAAACTCCAAAGCGAGTGTGTGTGTGAGTGAGAGAGAGAGAGAGAGAGAGAGAGAGAGAGAGAGAGCATGCACCTATGCTGATGGTACTCTAGTGTATGTAATGTATGTGGTTCTGCTCTGTGCCTCCTCTTCAGTGGCCCCATTAGCGGATCCTGACCTCTGTCATCATTTTCAAGTAAAAAGAAAAGAAATGAAAGGGGGAGAAAAGAAAACACACTCATACACACACACACACACGCACACACACACACACACACACTTCCTCGTGCCCCCTTGTGTGTCTGAGCGGGAAACCGGCGAAGAAGCTAGCTGTTGAAAACTCACTAATCACGCGCATGCAAATAGCCAAATGCTCCCCTCTCCCGCGCGCACCGAGTACTGCTGCCATAATGCGCTGCTCGCCGTTTTTTCTTTCACGCGCGCGCTGCCTATTGGCCGACGCGCGGCGGGAGTTGTTGCTATAGAAACCATAGCCATAGAGACTCCACCAAATGTGGGAAATGTGGAAACACGCTCCAGCAATGAAAAAGGTTCCTGTGAGATCTTTCAAGGGATTGTCTGACAATAGTCTAAGTGTTTTTGGAACCAAAACTTTCATTAGAGTTTATATGTATTAAGGGGTTTATTTAGTTCTAAACACAATGTTTATAAACCGTTTAATGGATCATGCAAAGTATCCAAGATGTTGTTTTCAAGTCAAGCTGTGACTGAATCCCGGACTTGAGCTGAGGCGGATCCGGTTGAACCATGTTTGTGCGCTGTGAAACCAGTTCGACTTTCATTCCAATGAAACGGTAGTCAGAGAAATCAAAACTTTAACCTTAATACAAATGGTGTAATGTGAGCCTAAAGGCTTATCAGGTTACGCGGAACTTACTTACACTGTGTGTGTGTTGCGACACCGCGTCTGATTGCTCTCACATGGCTAGTTCTATGAATTACTGATGCGTCTGTACAAATATTTATTATTTAAACTATGTTTCTTTTTTTTCGTTATGTTTTCTCTAGAAACAAACTGTGGCGCAGTGCCCTTGATACGCATCTGTCATCTGGAAATTGTAGAAAATATCTTTCCAATAATGCAATATAAATAAATGGACATTGAGCGCATCGAAATGGAAAAATTTAGGATCAGGCCCTGTTCAACTGAACCAGTTCTCAAACTGTGTTCGTCCTACCAATTCCAGATCTGGAATTTCTTCCAACAAAACAGGCCCGCTAAAGAGATTTTAAGAGCGCATGGATCTAGCCTAGTACTGAAGATAAGTGGTGTTACTACCCAAGCACGGACATATATAGTTAATTAAATTTTAGAGAGTGTACTAGGTAATGATATTATAACCTATATCAAAAACAAAAGTACCAAATTTGCACATTTACTTAGTGCACCATCCAGGCAGTATTATTAAGGAAGTGTAATTAACGACTAAAACGAGCATCAATATTTCACACCGGAAAACAAAAATACAAGCGAAAATAAAACTGTAATCATGACCAGTTGCATGATGAGATACAAACACGCCACATGTTGCTGCCCGCTTTGGGCATTAGTGGACCCCAAACGCGCGATCTTGGTGCTGCACTCCTCACTCCTGTGCTGTTTCACTCCTCTGCTGAAGTGAGGAACAGAATTCGGGGTCGAGGGAATGTGAAATGGAGTCATGAAGGAGGCAGAGAAGGAGGCAGGGAGTGAGGGAGGGAGCACGGCGGGGTAGTTTAGAAACAGGGACTGAACGGTGTTTGGGAGCCCAAAATAAAGTTGTGGTTGCATATATAGGCAACACTCGACTCGACTTTTGACATGTGCTTGGAAAAAAAAACAACGCAGGGAGCTCATCAATAAACTATGGCGAAAGTGAATGAGGGCCCTGACAAGCATCGCATTCCCCCTACTAAGGCACAAAATGAGGAGACAAACGACGCTGCCAAACAGTTCGCTAATCGCAGTGAAAGGAAACGGGATAATGAGCTGCAGTGGCATCTCGGTCGGGTGGTGCTGCAAACCCCCCCTCTCTTTCTATATCATCAAGGTGTGCGCCCCCCCCCCCGTGTTTCAGTGTGTGGATAAATGTTTCCAAATTTCTTTACTTATTTATTTCCTTACTAATGTATCTATTCTTATTGAATTTCGATTGATCACCCAAGAAATGTATTTATTCGTTTATTTCTCTCTTGACAAATGCATTTCTAACTCACTCAAGATCAGGCAAGCCTAAATCAGGCCCAAACGTGATCTTTAAGAGCAAATTAAAAGGAGATTAGCTTTTTCCTTTGGGAAACATGATCTCTCATTGCGCTTACCTGTAATTCTGCTTAATAGTGTGTCATTTTACACATCGTCCTAACAGGGCACAGACTAATTTTTTTTTCATAGGTAATTAATACACTGTAATAATTTTCTTGTTTTTCACATAATTGACTGAGATGATTTATTGTAACTTGATGTTTATACAATGTTTAAAGAAATAGCACATGCAACTTAAAATGCTCTCTCTCAGCTCATTTTTATAGGCGAGTTAACAAGTTCCAACTTTTTTCTCTCTTTTTTTTCATTTCAGTTTTCACATGGCCATTCTGAGGTCTGTCAATTAGCCCAATTGGGATTAGCACTGAGCCCTGTTCTGCAGTGAGAAGAAAAAGACCCTAATCTTGTCGCTATTTTCCCTAAGGGCGAAATTGTCTCAGGGTGCCTCTCTGTGTAAAGTTTTTTTTTAGAAAAGAGGGGGAAAAAATAATAAGGGGAGGGGAGTAAAGTGAATACATCTGACGTCATTCTTGGAGAGAGAGAGAGAGCGAGAGAGAGAAAGACTAGGGCAGACTAGGGAAATAAACCATAGAATGCCAGTAATGTATAACGTGCAAGGGTGATGGGGGGAGTCAGAGAGAGAGAGAGAGAGAGAGAGAGAGAGAGAGAGAGAGCCAACAGAAAGAAAAAAAGAGCTTTATCGTCTCACTGTTCTGTAATTGTAGAGTTGGCCAGTGCTTTGCTATTAACACATGCAGTGACTGTGTTGGAGAGAAGGAACTGCCAAACATTATTATTATTTTTTCTGGTGGGCGGTTTTTGCTCAGTGGCACCTTGCCTGTAACCCTATAGGCGCCATGATCTCTGTCCATTTATCCAAAAAAGGAGCAAGTCACACATTATTCCATTTCATTAGGCCCTAAAAGTAGAGAGATGGAGGCTAGTGGAGTAATAGATTTTAATCACTCCTCTTCTTTTCCTGTGGTGTAGGCTACACACACACACACACACACACACACACCATCGTCAGATGGCATTGTATGACTGATTTTATGGTGCTGCATTCATTTCCGAATGACCAGTAGAGTTGTTAGATTTATCCTAATAACTCTGACATGTTGCAGTTGTGACAGAGTTTATGGGCCGTGTAATCTGCATTTAGGGGCAAAGTTGATGGCGAAAATTACTTATTGCTTTAATTTGCATTATCTTAGCTAAATATGCATGTAAACAAAACTGTAAGCTAACATCAAAACAAGTGAGAACAAATAATAATAATAATAATAATAATAATAATAATAAATATTATCATCATCGTTTATTGCTTTACTAGCGTCTCCTTAAATCTGTGATTTTATTATTTTTATTATTTTAGAAAAATCTTTCCTTCAAATCCATCCCGTGTAGACGGTTTTTAGATGGACAAGTGAATGGTCGCTCGACCGGTTTAGAGATTATTGAAGCCGGTTGTTATTTCACACCTCAAGATTTTCTTCTTCTTTTTCCTCAGTAAACTGAAGTCACTTTATTGAACACTCTTATTTGCATCTATTTTATTAGTGTAATTGTCGAGCAAATTCCAACACGATGACGTCTCATTTAAAGCTTGATTATGCATTTATTTTTTAATGCATTCAAATTAGACTATTCTTTCAATCTGAACAAATTAATTCATCTGTATTCGCGTCGTTACGCAAGCCGTAAAACACCCTTCGCCATCCACATACTGTATGTTGCACCAAGTACAGTTTCCTTTATAAACTCACCTCGAGTTTTCTCCGACTGTGTTCCGCTGTCTGATCATATATCGCTGAGTGGTGATTAGATGCCCGACCCCAAAGCCATTCGCGTACGGCAAAGGATGCGTGAAGAAAATAAAAACACCCCCTCTGACTTGATTTCACAAAACTATTTCCAAAAGTTGATAATATCCAGTCCAGCGAGCTGTGAAGGTAAACTTCTTGTCAAGATGCTAAAAGTAAAAATAATAATAAAGATCTTGCTATATAGGATAAAAACTGCTCGACACTTTCCGCTTCTTTCTAAGCAGCAATCATTTATTTTCTATAGATGCGAATCTTTGTAAAATGCTGGATTCCTTTCCGCAGCACATTAAACACCGACAGAAAGTGAAATTATATTTAAAAGAAAAAACAGACGGCCTCGGTTCTTACACTCAACTTTCGCCTTAATATTCTCCTCGTCTCGAAGGTGATTGGCTCGGATGAAGGAACACGTCACAATGGGCGCCATTTGGCACGCCCCCAAACCGGGAAGTTGGAAGCGCACGGTCTCCAGGAAAATGTCTATGTGCCCACATGACCCCATTAGAGGCTATTTTAACTTATTTTCAGTGTCCGGCATGTGTGATTTGATGAGCAAACGAACACCACAAAAATAAGTCTAGTTTTTGAATGATCCAAATACTCACATGTTAAATATGGAGAATAAATTATGCAATAATAGGGTTTATTATTTTCACAGGAACTGAACTCTGACTCCAACAAATATAGGCAGAGGTCAAGCATAGGCACAGGTCAAGCAATGGCCTTATACTGGGATATTTACATACATGTAGGTTACTTTACCTTGTCATCAATAGTGCATTTCTCTTAACCTTGGAAAGTGATTGTTGTTATGAACATCCATATGCCTTCATTCGTACTTTTATTTCTAACAGTATATTCCAGTGTAAGCAAGTTGGTTGTAATGTGACCAAAATGTAATTGTTGTGGTTTTATGGCCCATTATTTTCTTTATTAATATACAGGTTTGCACACCAATTAAAATTTTATTTTGCCCTTAATTACAACAAACATAATCAACTAGCCTATCTATGTTATTTCGGTGATCAGGAATGACGTTTAGATTGCTCTCCTTTTGTGCACATATCCACATGTTTAGTTTTTTTTTTTTTTTTTTTAGAATGACCTAAGCTCGGAATGCATTCTTGAAATCCTCTATAGACCCTCAATTGTTCTGCAGCTTCTTGGTGATGTAAATGATCCAGGGTCACTCCTTGTATTCGCTCCCACTCATTTCCTTGCCAAAATGCCACTCATTTTCCCAAACCGTATGTCAGTAGGTTTTTAGTGGGATCTAAGGAAGATGAAACTGTATTTTCGGGTTACTTAATTAAGTGAAAATATTTTTAATTTAATTGTCATTTATTCAGTATATACTTTTGAGCATGCTGTTTAATAAATCTCAAGTGAGATAGATAGATAGATAGATAGATAGATAGATAGATAGATAGATAGATAGATAGATAGATAGATAGATAGAATATGAACTGCGTTATAGGATATACATATCTAAAGCCAGTTTGCTGAATGAGGTTGAATGAGCTGCTATCAATGTGCGTCAAACAGCTAATGTCAATTTTACACGGAGACTGCACAGGGTAAATACGCAACCGTGTGTGTGTGCGTCTCTCAGGAAGTGTACAGAGAGATATGGGATGCTTTTAAAGGAGAGATAGGAGAGCTGGACTCGGACTGATTGCTGAGAGCTGCCGCCATTAGATACACTGGCTGTGTTCCGATTTGTGTTCCGATTTCATCTCCTGCAGGTACACTCCAGGTACACTAGAGCACCGTTATAGAATAATAAAACAAAATAGCTACACTTTACGTCATCATTGTCGGAATTTTCGTAGTTGTTAGCTATTTTGTTGGATCTACTCCTAAATAGTCTGTAAAATAAACGCAAACATTATTCGAGAATGAAAGCGATTTCTTAAAAATTCAATCCAACACTTAAAGCTCATAGAAATAGATTACTGTACATGAACTGCAAAGGTGTGTTCCTAAATGTGGATGGTTGTGTTGCTCGGTTATCTTAAAAAGTGTTTCTAGAATTGCAGTGTGCTCATTTTTGTTCCTCCAGATAGGTTCCGCTAATGTAAATATGTCAAACTAAATGTTGGCCCACTAAGGCTTTGGGAAATGAGCTCAGCGCCCCAGTTAGCACACTAGTCCGCAAATTGGAGCGCAGCCGCAGTGAAACCGCGCAGCGCTGCAGGGGCTCTTGAGAGTCTCCGCTGGAAACCGCACGGCCTCGGAGCGCTTATCGGGCTCTCGGTAAACCGAGACAGGACGCTAAAGCCGGGACAGGTGCTGCCTTTCCCTTTCTCGGCTATAACCCCACTCTTCAGTGCGTGATCAGGCGTGAACGCAAATCTGTCCAGCCAGCTTTCAGCCCTACGCCGGCCCTCTGTTTCCAAGTGCGCATGGGTGTGTGTGTAAATAAGTGAGACAGAAGGAGGGGAATGGAGCCCCCGATGACACACATAGCCAATTTAAAGAGAGATCAACCACCGAGCACCTAGCTTTGTCAGACAGAGAGCTCTAAATGTCGCTTACTAAAATAAAAAGGATTATATTTACTATCACCTACATACATTCATACTCTTCTTATTATTATTATTATCCATAAAATTAGGTTTAAGTTACAGATAAGCAGAATATGCAAACAAAAACTATTTAAAATGTATGTATGGCCTCTCAACCTAATTTATATTCATCAACTAATAAAAATAAAAAATCGAATTTTTACAAAATCGATCTTCACTAACATACTTATTAAATTTATATTTAAAAAATACACATTTAATTATATGTTTTAAATTTATCATTAATATGGAACTTAACATCGAATTTAACATCGTTCTAAACATGATGTGTGTTGATGCTCATCTCATATTTTTCATGATTATTGCTTTTTGCTTATTGTTTTGATTTTAGGTCCTGTTATTTAGCGTATTGTCAGCCAGCTATATTTTGACATGCGACTTTGCTCATTTTACTATATAATAACTTTCAGGTCATTAAGGTTGCTACATCTGGTTCCAGGGATTGTATTCATTAAATATGATTCCGTAACGTTTCAAAATAATGCAAAAAAAGATACTCTTTATTAATCATAAAAAATCAGCAATTTTGAGAAGAACTGAATGTTCTTTGAACAACTTTGAGAAAGCTGTATGTATATTAGGTTGGTCCACAAGTGGCCATTTGGAAAAGTAGGTAAAATAAAAGAAAGGGAAAAAAAGAGAAAGAAATGAAAAGAAAAGAAAAAGCAAGATGTGGACCGTCCACAGGGTTTTTGCTCTTATTCCCTGACCCTTATGATAAGATTAAGTAGGCCGTAGTGGGGGAAAGAAAAAGGCACAGATTGACACCTGCCAACTTGACTGAGATGGGATTGGTTTGGACGCGTCGTGCTGTCAACAATAAGGCAAACAAATCGCATGGATAATAATAAGAATAATAATAACGAAGCTAAATTTGTCAGAGGAGAGTTGCTGTGTACGTGGGCAAGCTGGGAGCTGACAGCGGGGAAAATGCGAGCTAACGAGCACATCAGACATGCTGACAAATGACAGCTAGGCTAAATGAAAGAGCCTCGGCGAGAATGAGCAACAGCAACATCGAGACACTCCTGTTTGGGCCAATAATATAGACTAATTATACACAGGCTGACATTTAATGGCATTAGTAAGCGTACAGTAATTACTCAGATTCCTAACTACATTAAGGCACACGCTTTTAAAAATCTAAATGTATAGTTTTGACTTTGAGGATTAAACTTGTCATCCTATATTGTGATACCCGTGTTATAGACTTAATAACAGACAAAATACTGTTTTTTAAATGTCATAACCAGTGCAGTTGTAACATGCCTGAAAGTGTTTATTGACCTTGTTTTTTGCTTACGTTTACTATAATTAGAAGCAAAATTAAAATATTTTTATTGTAAACATTACAGGATGCCTGCGATAAACACGAGTGTTTAAAATATTTAGTATTTCATTAAGCAAAAACATCAAGTTCAGAGTGTAGTGTAAATGCGATTTAGTTTATTTTACTTGGATGAATATGACTCTTGGTCATTCTTAGACATCACATTTAATGGACTGATCAAATTAATTTGACTACATTAAACGTATTTTTTAACGGAAAAATTAAATGTAAAGGTCGTGGACCAATCTAACAGACTTAACAGCTTTGAGTTAATAAATATGGAATTTTATTTAAACATCCTAACTAAATGTGAGGATTAAAAGATTTTAGGTTTACAACAGAAAAATGATGCAATAATACTCAATGTTTATTAACAAAAACTACTTTAATGACAGCGCACACTTTTATCTAAAATAAAAAATTTAAAGGATAAACTTGGGGACCTGTTTATAGGACACTCATGTTGCAGGAATACTAACAAATATAATACTGTTTAAAGGCTGTGTGTGTTTAACGCCCAAGTCAGACCTAAAAGTGTGTCGTTAAATGATGCTTGGTTAAAGCTATTTTACTAGATAAACATGTGATAAGTGATAAACCTAGGTACACCATAATTAACAATCCACGTTGTTACGGATGTGATAATTTTATTACCGTAATAAATATTAACATCATAAACATCTTAATTATCATAATAAATGCATACACTAAATATTAAATCAACACAAATTTATCATTTAAGAAATGTTTGTAAATAATCAGAACAAAATGTTTTAGAAAATGTGACGCCCAGAGTCTATGCTTGACTGGTTACATCAACAGTAACGACATCTGACATGTTGCTTTTTATTGATGATATCTGGTGACATAGAGAATGTTTTCTTTCTCTCAAAGTTTTCTTTCAAGACAGTCATAATTCTGGTTATACATATTAATTGTCCATATTTACCTACATTTGTAATTAAACAAAATATTAACATGATCTAAGCCATGTTTTTTGCTTTGTATTTTGCTACTTTTTAACTTTTACTAATCTGATTTCAAATATTCTTATCTGTTTTTTACTCATCCTTATCGAAAGAGAGAGAGAGAGAGAGAGAGAGAGAGACGTGTGTGTGTGTGTTAATGTCAGCTGCAGATAACTCTTCAGCTGTGTATACACACGAAAATATTGAATATCTAATTTACAATTTAGTTCTTGACTTGTGAAGTAAAATCTTATTACATGACCAAGAAAAAGGAAACCACTAAATAGAAAATAGCAAAACCACTTTTTCTCACAAATATATTACTTTGCCAATAAGAGAATAATGATAACAATTCATTTAAGCATTCCTTGGCCATAAATGGATTTGTATTGCTTCCACAGCTGGAAAACACCCGCATTTTCAAAGATCACATCTCTTTTTTTTCTTATTGTTTACCATTTATGGTGATGGATTTAGCCACATCTGATCTCTTTAGTAACCCTTACACTCAAACAAATTATTTTAATTAATATATAAGTAATTTATCATTTGTAATAGTATACTGTAAGAGCATAACTTAAGTGCGTAAGAAGGTATAGCTGTAAAATACAATATTAAACTGAACCTGTATATGTAAACAGTTGTTGTACAAGTTTGTTGTTATATAATATAACAAACTGCTGTTTGCTGTAATGTCTGTGGTCTTCAAAAAGCTGAGTGAAATATGCACATTGGTAGAAGGCGAGCATGCTGTAGCCAGGCATCTGTCCCTTTTACTTGGAAGCCTCCCAAGTTCCCAGGCAGTCAAGTACAGAGTAATAATGTGCACGGTGTCATAATTGCCTATAATTTAATCATACCCTCCATCTCTTGTGCAAATATAATGGCTTGCTAAAGCAGGGTGTAGCACACAAGTTCCTTAATCAGAATCTGATTCATGGTGTAACTTTTAAACCTGGAAGGATCTTGAACTATGACACAAAGAAATCAATGTTTAAATTAGTGAATATTGACATCATTATCTTATTGTTTGCTAACTAACACCAGATCAGCAGCTTTAAATCCCATCTGTTGATGGAGCGATGGTTCACACTTGCTCCCCCAGACCACCTGTACACACTATCCAAGTCTTCTTGATCCAAATCTCTGCTCCAACATATGATCCCATTGTTCTAAATTAGGCAAAGAATCAGAGTAGTGTGCAGGACCCAGAGCTCAGTAGTGAATTTATTCCTTTGCCTTCACTCCCTGGTGACTCTTTCCATTAACATTATAATTTCAGACACTGCTTTGCTCCATGTTGCACTCCATTGTTAGAGAATCAGTGCATTCGAAGGTCCACTGGGGATGCTGACCCCTTGGCAATTTTGTTGAAAGTGTAATTATCTACCCGCAGCTCACCAAGATTTAAAAAGATTGCATTTCCACTAAACCCATATCAATGCTAATTTAGCTGCGCTGTTCCAGGTGCCACAGTCCAAGCCTGTGCACTGGGGAAAGCTGCCTGTCCACAGGGAGGCCTATAAGGACCAACACACACTGAAATTATAGCTATTTCTCTCCATCAGAAATCAGCTTTACACTATAGGACACACTGAACAAAGGAGGCATGCAAGATTGGAGTTAAACAAACATGACTAATGCCCCCCCACTCTCTCACCCTCAGCTTCGCAGTGGCTGCAAGGCTGCAAGCTAATAATCTAGCGAGAAATGGAATATAAAGCGGCCACTGAAAGGGAAAAAGCAATGCTCATGTAGAACTGCATGTGTGATTAATAATTAATGTATTCATATTGAAGCAGACTTAAATTGTGGATGGAGTTATGTAAGAACACTGTAGTTGTCTTTGCATGATTGATGGCTGTCTTTGGACATCAAGTGAAGACCTGGAGCACACGGTGTGTTTCTCAGTTCAATTAGATTTGTAAAATTTTGTTGCCAAAGAAGGATTCTACATAAAGTTGTGTGTGTGTGTGTGTTTGTGTGTGTGTGCGTGCGTGCGTGTGCGCGCGCGCGCTGCGCATGCTTCTGGATTTTATGCAGGTGTGTATGCGCACCGATAAAGGAAAAATAATCTCTTTTTATGTACTGTTTATTTTTCGTGAGTTTATTGGGAACAAGGATCTAAAGCTTGAAAACGAATTCTATTATAGCTGCAATGAGCATATTCGGAAAACCAGATTCAAAAACAATTTCTTAAATGAAATCATTAAGTAAACCGGATTGAATTTCCCCCAAAAAGTACAGGTGAGGTATACAGTTGCATTCAGTTATTTTTTTTATCAGAGCTGTCGAATTTGAACATTTGAATATAAGATTAAAACAAAACAAAACTTAGAAATAAGCCAGCATTAAAAGCGACAAAATCATACATCCAAAGAGAATTATTTGAATTTATAGAGAATTGCTTTTATTAATACGTGATCGAAATAAAAGATCAAGCAAAAATTCCGTTCAACAAACTGTCCTGAAATCATAATTTAACTTTGATGTTACTTTGATGCAATGTTTTAATGTATAGCGTCAAGAAATGGTAAACCCAATCAGTTCATACTTGCTTCAGAATTTGTTTTATGCGGTTATATCACTGTTGATTAATGTGTTTTTATTTAAATAAATATGCATAAGTTTGAACTTGTGGTTTTGCCACAGTTACTAAAATACTGATATTCGTAGTTTGTGATGTTAGATTTATTTTGTGAGACTTTACGTTTCGTATTTAGATTTTGTTTGGTGTTTAAATTCGTTTAATTGAACTATGAATAATATTTGCAGTCGAAAAAAAATCTATATATTATTATTATTTTTATGTTGCTGTTATAGTTTGTTATATAAATAAATAAATAAATTATAATTGTGTCAGTAGGCCAGATATACACACACCGAATTGTTTTTGTTTGTTTAACGTCCCTTTTTTTAATAATCAAGCGTTGTTTTCATTATATTTTATACTAAAACAACACAAACACACATACAGTTCTTACAGCTTTAAGGCTCCACAGAAAGCTCCGTGATCAGCTCACACTGCTGACACAAAACCATCTGCTTCAAAGCTCTTGGCCGGGACACAACCTTAAATATGGCTTTAATTAAAAGACGGTTCATTCATAGTCGGAGACCACATGATGGGCAATAATTACAAATAAGGCTACAGATGTGACAGATTTGTGCTAATTAGGGAAATAAACAGCTAAAATAAGTGAAATAGCACCCGAATTCATCCCTATGATATCAGCTACATCGGGATTATCCGGACAAATAGACTTTGAGCTGAATTAGCACCTACAGTAAAGACAAAAATACAGTACCAGTCTTTATTTATATCCGTCTGGACTTTAATTCTGTGTGACACAGCTACACCAAATATGACTACATTCAATGGTTCCATTCGCATATTTAATGCTTATGAACAAAATTTGGAACAGTTTAGATGAAAAGTTTCAAAATTAGAAGTTGTTTTATACTTTAAAAGTGTAAATTTTAACTGCATTTTTAATTAGAAAAAAATGAATGCCAGAAAATGTAAAAATATCTATCCAGCCAAAATATCTATCTATCTATCTATCTATCTATCTATCTATCTATCTATCTATCTATCTATGTACATCAGCATAACAGAAGCAAAATAAGTTGTTCTTGTTTAGTGTGATTTTAAAGCATCCATCCATCCATCCATCCATCCACCCATCAAAGAAAGGAGGCAATTTCCTCTTTTTTCCAATCCAGTCGATTTTGTTCAATCTTGGGGACACGTTACAAAACCAACAGTGCTAAAAATAAAAAATTAACACCTTCGTGTAGTGTGTATCCTAATACTCTAGACCTTTATACATACACAGTGTTGCTAAACGTGAGAGCAGTTTAACGCTGCATGTGTTAAATGATGCTCGGTGATTTGAGGGAAACGTGCCGATATACTGGAGGAGCAAATCACTTTGTCTACTGCACTTGACCTGTCTGTTCACAGGCTGTAAAAAACAACCCTGATCTACACCCAGTTACCTGCATATGACCCGCAGCACGTGCGCAGGCTTGTGTGTACTTACCCCATCCCGTGGTTGTATTGCACAGCACAGAAGAAAGCAAAACACTCCTGATGTATCTTGAACCTCACTAACAGTTACATGCATGTATGCATTATCAGGTCTGTCTGGCATTTGGGGGTGAGCCTCGTTTACCATTAACATTTAAACTGTATGAGGTGTAAAGTCCATTTTATTTTGGTTTACATTTTTTATTAAGGTAATTCTTTATGATCACTCAGATGATGTAATGTATATATAGATATATACAGACAGCCTGTTTAGCCCTCTTCAATCTATTGTTCTACCAACATTAAACATTATTTTGAGATCATGTTTGGAAATCTGCTTTTAAACTAAAAAGTTTAGCAAGTCCAATTAAGAAAATACTGAATTGAAGAGCATCGCTCTGAATTTGTCTTTAGTCAAGTCTTTTCTCAGGTCACTAAAACAAAACTCATGGTGCTCCATCGCCCTCTAGCGGAACATTTTCACAGGAGAAAAACAAGGGGGGAAAAACAGGCCTCGATAGATAAGATAGAGAGAAAAAAATATATTATTTAATATTATTATTTATTATAGTATTAAATATTGAGTAAGCTTAAAATACGATTAGTGATATTGATTTATCCTGGTTTAGTTCTACACATAGAAGAAAATGTAGCTAAACTGTACTCTTTCTTGCTACTATGTTGTTAGTCTTAGGGATACATTCTTTGCAAGTTTACTGTGAACAGTACACCTGGAATCTGTATATAGTGTACTGTATCTTTAAAGCTTGAAACTAAAATCTAAGATGCAAACTTTACCTTAATTCATTTAAAATGTACACAGCATAAAATATGAATAAATACTCACAGCACAAAGCATGTTCCCTTGATGGAACTAATCCAACAGCATTGAGAGGTACTGGTTAAAAGGCCACTTTTTCCAGAGAGTGTATAACAGCTCAAGAAGGAATGTCCAAGCAAAAAGAAAGAATAATAATAAAAAAAAGTTTTCTATAGAGTACAAGTTTCATATCTCCCACAAATCCAAATAAAAAGTTAACTTAGAGTAACAAATTCCCAAAAGCCTGTTTGTCATACATTTTTTTGTGGCTCTTCAACAAACTCTTAGATTTCTACAAAGAAGTTTGGTGTCTAAAAAAATTACATTGTTCTTGTTTCTTGATCAATTTCTCAAGTGTGTGTATTTCTCTGATGTACATGAATAAGATCCTCAGTGATGGGTCTTCATGAATTTCAAATCATACTGGACATTATTTAAATTAGCAAAAAGGGTGAATATACATGGAGAGGTACATGTTCTGCATTCTAGTACACCACTGAAACAAGGGATTTTCCTGTTTCAGTGGTATACCAGTTCACTGTTTGTCTTTTTTATTAGTATCTTGACCAAAAACACAATCTTAGAAAAAATTTAATCATTTATGTATTTGAAGTTCCAGCTATAAAAAGGTTATGTTAAATATGTAACTATTATGGATTAGATTAGGTCTACAAATAAAACATTCAAAGTTTCATATTTCATTGCTCACTGACAGTTCATGTTACCACTTTTAATTTAAACAGATGAGACATCTATTGTGAGCTTTAAGAGAAGAATGACTGCATGCTTTTCTGTTAAATGGGATGCAACCCCACCCACCTATCCATCTACAAGTTTAGTAGTTAGTGGGGGTGTAGGTGGTGCTGAATGGACAGCTCCAGGTCAAACAGCACCACTAAAGCAGGGGGCCTAAAACTCTTTGCATCCTGGGAACATTTCTAAACTCAAATCAGCCATCATATTCACTTCACATACTGGCATACTGACTGTCTCTGTGCAGACAATCAAACTCTAATCAGAACCTCCGAACTATGGGCAAAATATAATTTTATGTTTTTATAAAATTATAAAAAGATTTAATTAAATTTTGCCTTTTGATTGGAGTATTTACTTCATAAACTGCCAACTAAAGTAACACTTCTACTCTATACATGTACACTTGTATAAAAGTGTTACTTTAGTTGACATATTTATACACAAGTTGACATTATTTGTAGGCTAACCAAAAATTGTTAGCGATTGGGACGGAATTCTAAACTTTAGTCTTGGGATTTGGTAGATCCAAGGTTATTGATTGAAAGGTTACGAGTTCAAATCCCAGCACTGCCAAGCTGCCACTATTGTATTCTTATTGCTTTGACTGCTCATGCATTATATCCTCTCTCAATTGTAAGCTGTTTTGCATAAAAGCATCAGCCAAAAAAAATAAATGTTAAAGTATTAGGATGGAGTTGTAGACACTATTGCAAGACCCACTATAGGAAACATACATAGTGTCAACCTTCTACTTTTTTATACGTAGTGATAATTTTATGTGCATCATATGAAATAAATGTCCCTAAGGTAAAAAAAAAAAAAAAAGCATTTGGAAATACTTTTAAGATGCATTGTTACACAAGACATAGACTATAAAAAACAACGATATTAAGCAGGTATGTGCTGTGCGACCATTTGGATGGTAATGCCCAGTCAATTACATTTCCTTCAAGGTCATTAAGCAGAAACCTGGCTTGTCCTTTAACAAGGCGTGCCTGTGTGTTTAATGAGGGTCGGAGGAGGCTAGAGCTGGTTTAATGGACTCGTGTTGTGCAGCTCTGCGTTGCTCTCTTGGTTGGTTTCTAAATCCTCTTCTTGCCATCTGTAGGCCTTGCTCCAATCTGCGTTACTCCACTCGCTCACTTCATGTCTGCAAACCTCATGGAAAAATAAATAAGCGGACTATAAATGGTGCCTCAAAGCCACAGCAAAATTGTCACTTCGATTAGAATATTTAGTCAACGATGAGACATATCACTCATGACATTTCTCTTCGTAAAAATTAATAAAGAAATAAAGAAGTATTCACATGTGCATATTGTCCTGGAGCACTTTCTATTTAATATTGAGCCAAACATGTCTTACACAGCAGCTACACATGCATATAAACATTTTGCAGAGTAATGGAGTCTTGATGGATAACAGGGAGGAACAATTGAGGTCTGGATTTATTTCATGATTCACTGATGCAGTGAAATGACATGCATATAATATTGGGCTTCCGGTGCTGACAGACAGCGGTGTTTAAAAGAACTTAAGTTGCGAATGTTTAGTCAAATAGTTAAAGTATAATAAGGTATAAATCTGCAAACAGATCTACTATAAAGAGAATAGTAATAAGAATAGGAGGCCTAAGTAAAGCGTCTGCGTCATGGTTCAGTGGTTGTTTATCAGCGTGATGTATTTCTGTGATGTCACTTGTACCATGTTTGGGTTAATCATTTAATTGACTTTAAATTATTTCTTGTTTCAGCTGTGTTTTAGTTCTGCTTTGCTTTTTAATCGAATGCGTATTCTTACAGCATGAGAGCAAGCAATGCGCCACACTCAGATAGCCACTAACTGCTTTAAGGATGTGTGTAGATCACACATTTTCTGCACCAATAAAAACTTTGATTGTGTGTCAAGCCCACATAAAAAAAAGATCCTCCATGCTAAATGAGATCCTTGACGCTTGGCTAATGATACTTAATGAATTATTCAGAAAAGTAAATTATTATTCGAAAAAAGAACGCCAGCAGGAGGCAAACAATTTGAAGGGTTGTAACACCCCGTAACAGTTCAACAGCCAAAGGAACAAAAGTATCACGCTGTAAATTAAACTAATGATTAAAAAATGTGAATTAATTTTGCATTAGAGAGGACAGAGAAAATGCCAGACAGTTTTGAAAGGTTAATCTTTAATTCAGCCACTAATAAACAGAATGGGAGGGAAATTAGGAGTTTGCTCTTTAGCTGGACAGAGTATGTCATTGCAGGAGTTAAATTAATAACTTTCCTTTTTGATTTCTTTACTAAAATGAAAATAATTCTTGGCAAGAGTACAACTGCAAATCACTGAGCAGAATTTCTCATTTTGGAGTGTTATTCAATTATTCATGAAAATGATTTTTTATTTTTATTTTTTTTTGTCTACATGCAATATGAATAGACTGAGCTGTTAAGAGTTAGGGTTGCCTGCTTGAATAATTTGAATGTGTCTTTCTGGATTTCAGGTACAGAATATCTGATGCCTTAGCTAAACTATCTTTCTTCATTACGAAATTCTGGCACCAAAAACCCTCTGTGTCTTTCACGCCGAACCTCAGCTCATGGTTTCATACTGTAGTTCTCTGTTCTGTTCCTTAATCTGAGATAGCACAGATTTGTAACACTTTAATGTCAAAGCAATGAGGCAGCATTCTGGTTTGGGTGCAGTTGTTAATACAGGAACATTAGATGATTGTATAACAATCAATGTTGCAAAACAATTTTGTAAAAAAAAAAAAAAAAAAAAAATACACTTTAAAATTTCCGTCACATGTACAGTATATGATCACTTAAGTATACTTTTTAATCTTTTACTATATGCACTGAAAAGAAATAACATAAAAAACCATAACAGTTTTAGAAAAACAAACATTGATGTGGTGCGAGGTGGCTGGACGCGAAACAGAATTACTGTCACCTCCAAGAAGTTGATTTTACAATAACTACACGCCTCATTACTTCCTTCTCCAAACTGTCATTCCTGGTTTGCTTTTTGCACATCTAAACCCACATCCACTCCCAGCAGGACACTGGCAGTGGATCCTTTGGGTGCTGTGGCTTGCAAAGGCGGGGCCTCCGTAGATCGGACTTGTTTGTCCGTTGCATTCGATGGGTACGCAATAAGACTGGGGTCTGAGGAGTTTGGAAGCCAGGTCAGTAGCCTTGGGCTCTTTAGCTGCTGGGCTCAGTGTGCAGCAGATTGCAGTGCACTTGGTGTTCTGGTGCCAGCATTGACTTGTTTCAGTGTTGTTTTTGTCTTTGCTGTCAGATCAGACCAGTAAGACAAGCCATTGCTTCCCACAGGCATAAAAGAGCGTTGGGTACCCAACTAGTTTACTGGTTTAATGATTGGTTTACTGGTTTATAATATGTGTGTGTGTGTGTGTATTCACATGTACCAAGGTTTGTTACTACATTGGACTTACAAATGCAACAAGAAAGATATCTGTAATTATATCCATATACACCTTTTAGAGAATAAATCTATTCTTGCTTTTTTTTGCTTCTCAACTGACCTTTTGGCGCCTAATTTATAACAACGTTTCAAATGACTGATGCCCAGACGTCTTTTTTATGCCTAATTTAATTTTGTTTGTGCCACCCATTCAACCACCGCAAGAAACCTGTTCCAAAATTTCCATAGACTGTGATAAATTTGGATTTTAACCCCCAGCATGGACCTGGCAGCTTCCTCCTGACTGCATTTTGGGAACTGGAGAAGCCGAAGTGAGTCTCAAACATGCCAAAGTTATCAGTAAGCTAGAATTATGGTAAGACTGCCCATGTCTCATGTGTCAAAAGCCCTGCTTCTGTTTACCGATCACTTTAAACTGATTACTTCATTCATCTGGGAGGAAATAGCGTAACAAATAGAGAAAGAAAGCAATAGTAATTTATAGGAAATTAACAAATGGAATGGTGGTGTAATGCTGTTGCCACAAAAAATAGAATTGATTATTTTTCTTGTTACAGGACACCATATAGTGTTTTATTCTTTTTATATACAGCAATTTTCCCAACAAATACCAGTGTTCTATATTTAAAATTATATTTAATGTTCTGGAATGTTTATGAAACAAGTTAGTTCTTGTTTTTATCTACATTATATTGCCTTTACTACCTTTCCTGTAACACACCGCTGACATTGAAGATCCTTCGCCTAAATACTGAAATACATAAACTGTCCTTACAGAAATCCTGAACATGACCACATTTTTAATCATCTGTTTAAGTAGAGTTGGTCACACCTGGCCAAAAAAAAAAGGTCCCACACTCAATTTTGTTTGACCGCCTTTAGCTTTGATTACGACATACAGTTGATGTGTGAAAATGATTCCTCATGCTCACAGAACCACTATCTCACAATATGAGTCTTTACTATGCCAGTGTCTTTAGGGAAGCAAAACTTCATTGATGTGATAACCTGATCATTTAGTACATTCAGGACTTTTTTTGAATTT
Organism: Clarias gariepinus; assembly: GCF_024256425.1. NCBI lineage: Eukaryota > Metazoa > Chordata > Actinopteri > Siluriformes > Clariidae > Clarias > Clarias gariepinus. The sequence goes on from NC_071109.1 coordinate 29,346,567, forward strand.
TATTGCCACATAACGTTGCCGAGTCTAGACCTGAGCAACTGAAGCAACCCCAGATCATAAGAGGTTTGTACAGTGGACACTATGCATGATGGGTGCATCGCTTCATGGGCCTCCCTTCATATCCTGGAAAAGGCTCAATCTGAACTCATCAGATGAACCACATGACCTTTTCTATTGCTCCAAAGTCCAATCTTTATGCTTTCTAGTAAACTGAAGACTTTTCTGATTAACAAACTATTTTTTTATGCCAACACAGCTGTTTAGTCCCAATCCTATTATTCATTTTAGTTTTCAATGCTTTTATTTGCACTATTAAACATTACTGTAATTCTACTGTCCATTTTTTATGATGCAACTTCACCATGCATTAAGTAATCTTAACCCAACTACAATAATGTAATATCTTCTTAGTTGTCTTTTTTTTGTTATGCAGGGTAATAATTCCAGATTTCTTAAACAATGATGTTTTTTTTATACATTTACAATGTATTAGAGTAAGGATTGTTTTAGGATTGCTAAAATACAACAAGTCCCCCAATCAAACGACTCATTAGTTATTAAGTGTAGACAATTTACTAAATTTGGAAATTTTCCCTCTTATGTCCTCCTTTGCACATAATTCCTTGCACCCTTGGTCTGAATAAATTTTTTTTTGATGTATGAGTGGGAAAAGTTTGCTCCAGGTTAACGGGCTAAGGTCATGCTAATGTTATTGAGCTCAGTGCCAGGCATGTATGCAGGGAGTGAGAGAAGGACTTGGAACAAAAGCAGATTCACCCGCTAGGCAGCATATGCCTCAGCACCGCCATTCCCTACAGGCCTGCAGCAGCTATCCAGGCAAATCTGCCACTCTCTGCCTAAAAGAAAAGGTGTCTTTAACTCGCATACAGTACTTACACAAGAACACTGGAGTCGTTCACATTGAGAGAATATTCTTCACAAAAGTCACTGTAGGGAGGGAAGGACACAGGCATTCTTGGCTTGTTTAAGTGTATGGTGACGCCAAAGACATCTATGGGAATGTGTACACTTTCTGTGAGGCCATAAACAGGAAGTAGATGGGTATTTTTTAATGATTTGTTACAGTAGAGTTGTGCCGTACTCTGTGTGTTCATGTGTTCATGTGTGTGGGACAGATGGACAGCTGTTCACTGTCTTCATTGGACCTTATTCCTTATCTATAATTTGGCACTCAGCTATTCTTCGCCGTCCGGACAATAACTCACTGTGATTTGACCCTAAGGAAATAAATGATGCTGTGTGCACCACGCTCTGAGGTGTGACCTTACACAAGTTTCACTTTTCACCCCGGGCGCCGATTAATAACACTGTGCTGCGATTCATTAGAGCAGACGTCATGGTTTGTGTAAGCACTAAAGCATTGCATCATCACGATCAAGGAAATCTGTCCAGGAGAATCGGATTTGGGAGAATGAGGGAAGTCTGTGGCCAAGTGAAAAGCCACCAGAGATGGAAATTGATTTATGATAGATATGTTAACATGCATACATCATATTTTTTTAGTGGTGAGTCAGTATTAGTGAGGCTTGATGGCATTGACGCATCTTATGCAATGACCACAAGAGGTTAGGCCTATAGGTGATGTAAGGAATGAAACCCTTGGAGTGATGTCATTATTGGAAAATAATCCATGTGGTTGGGGAGGATTTGTCACGAATCTTGGTGGTTTTCCTCAAGGTGCTCTGGTTTCCTCTACAAAGGCCCCAGGCTTTCTGTGACCCTATACACAAGATAAAGCAGTATAGACAATGAGTGAGTACAGTATTTGCATTTTCTTTTTTATCTTATAATCTTGCAAGTCCCTATTATCTTACCTTTTTGCCAGTGTTTTAAATCTATATGGTGGTGGTCTTTTAAATGAACGGTTACAGGACAGCGTGAAACTGCTAAACAGCTGTATAGAAAAAAAGTAATGTCGATACATTATGAGAACTAAACTTGTGCACCTGTGATGACAATTCACATTGTAGCCACTTCTATCTCTCTGTAATTACGGCTTCCAGTGTTAATCTGAAGTCACTGTGTGTGTGTTATGTTGGGGTTGCACTTGCTGCAGTCATGCTGAACGTGGCCAGGCTACTGAAGGCCTTCTGGTTGAAGCTGGATCAGCATATGGGGCTTCTGTTCCCATCATAGACACTCACCTCCAACAGCACTCGCTCCAGCTGCTCCTGCCATGCTGCATCTCCGGCACATGGCTCAACTCGGCCCAGCCAGCTGTTCCTCAGAGCGGGAGAGTTGCCAGAACTACAACCAGAACCTTCATCATAACCACAGCCAGTACCAGAAATATACGCAGAAGCACAACCTCAACCGGCAGGTGTGGAGCGAGAAAGGACAAACACTTTGGTGATTAAGAAGGTACGTAGCCTTGGGTTGGTTGCAAGGATGACAATGTTTAATTAAAATTTTATTCCAATGTTTGTACATAAAAATATAGAGGAAAAAGTAATACCAAGTACCTATAAAAGCTCTGAAACTCAGGTCTCATACAATGGTAAATAAATGGGTTGCTTAAAAAAAATTTTCCTATGAATTTAAATTTTTGTAATATTTATTTAATTTAAAAAAAGCAGAATGTTTCATGAAAATGTAAATTCATTGTTACTAAAAAAACATAAAAAAAAAAAAGTTGTACAATGATTTGTTTTACGGTCAAAAATTTTTGACCAATCAAAACCCAGAACTGAACAGCCAATCAAAATATTAAAACATATATCAAAAGATGAATTAATTATTTTAAAGAATTCATGTAAATGCTGACATAAACTGAAATATTCAGGATTTCTTTGAATAAATAATGATTCCAATGTCATTTAAAAAAATATTCTTAAGTTCCATATACACTAGAACCTTTAAGGACCTTGTTTGTTAGGAGTGTGTTTCCTGTTCATGTTGTTGTTGTTTTTTTATGTTTTTAATGTTCATTTTAATGTTATAGTCCAAATACTTGTCATCGTTGTTCTTAAATATGATATTTCACCTTACTGTAAGGATTCTTACTTTGCAATTCCATGGAAAAGGTTTCACGGGTCTAGATGATGTTCAAGGGTCGCAGATACGAGAGCCAAAGACGTCACAGCCATGCTGATATTCAGCACAACAGCATGACCTTGAGTGTAATATGATTTCTTTTACAACAGTTCCACAAACACCATTTATCAATAGATCATGAATAGTTTTTTGCTCCACCAACACATTAACCAACAGTTACTGAAACACTATGTAAACCAAAGTTGAGGAGAATAAACCATGGAGATGGTGAAAAATTTACAGAACAGTTAGAACACCCATAATGTGGATTAATACATATAGTTCCATGTCCCAATGCTGTTATGCTCTATATCACCACTCCTGGACAGACTGTCGATTAATCACATTACTCGAACAGAACTAACCGTTATATTATTCTACTTATTGACTCGATACGGAATAAAAAAACACTAGAAATAAAACAGTTTAAAAACTTTCAAGGAGTTGTGACTGCTTTTCATGTCATGCCATCAATGATTATTTTTTTATACAAGCACACTGCAAGTGTTTTATTACTAGTAACCCTGTGTAAGTCTCTATCCAATGACTGAAACTTCAAAGCACTTTTTGTACATTGCTCTGGAAAGGGCCTCTGACAAATCCCTAAATGTAAAATGTAATTCCTTCCATATTACTTCAATTAATGTGATGCTTAATTCATTGGTTTTGTACTGCTCTTTCTCAGAAGCATCTTTATCTGGCTTCCATTAATAAAGACGCAAACAGCAAAAATGGTGTAAATTACCATGCAGTGTTGAATTAATGTGTCCAGTGTTGAATTAACACCCTACAAGGGTTTTATAGGTTCAGTCTGAATCACATTTACTCTAAAATGCTTAAATCAACATGGAGGATTTTACTGTGTGGCATCTCATGTGCGAACAATAATTGGTTGGAACAAGATATGTTACTAGAATGTATTATTATTATTATTATTATTATTATTATTATTAATCATTATATTATTGTCATATCATATAAGTATAAATGCTACATTTGACCCTTCTGCTGGACTCCAGTTCTTGTAACTCACATGCTTTAATCAGGTATATTATAGTAATGCAAATTTGTACACAACAATTTGAACTTGTTGGTCATTAATGTCAGATCCAATATGTTGTAGCATTTAAACATTTTATGTAAAAATTTGAATAGTATGATTAGTATAGGTTATTTCGTAATACTTCAGGAGCATAATAAACTCAGGAGAAACTTCATACATATCCAGATGTTGATTTAGATGCCTAATGAACAAACCAGAGGTGACAAAATAATAAGATAAAAGAAACCTTGAGAGGAATTAGGTGCAAAAGGGAATTTTTTTTCTACAGTGGAATAATAAATCATTACAGTATACACATGTAGAAGATGCGTGTAATGATTCCATCAACATCTGGATTGAGAAATTAAAAGATTGTATCTACGAAGTCTATATTTTGCTCTCTCTCTCTCATACACACTCAAAACACACGCACACCTTTCGTGGCGGTTCTAACGCTCCATTGATCAATGTTGGTGCGAGCGGAGCGGCTGAAGGCAGCCGTGTCTGCTTTGGGATGGTACATATGCTGCAGGCACCGTGCGTGCCAGCTGCAGCTCTCTGTCTCTCTGCAAGCCCGACACACTCTGCCCAGGTTCCTCTGTCAGCTTACACACTCCAGCTCTGCCTCTGTCTGCGGCCGGCTGTGCTGCTAAGATGGATTACCCTTTGATATCAGCAGCGATCTGGGGAGGTGTGCTTGATGCACACTGAGTGCCATAATGATTTTGCCTCCTCGCAGGAACTCGAGGGACCTGCTCCTGGGTTTCTTTACAGCCGAGCCAGTTTCATTATGAGCTGTAATCAAACACACACACACATGCACGCATATTCTCTCAGTCAACATGCTTCTCTGTTTGAACAGAAGGTAAGGCTTTCATATGTAGCTAGATTAGCAGTTGGTCAGGGACGCTCAAAAAAGAGATTGCTGCTTACAGAGGTTTCTTTATTCTCTTTGCATGCAAATGGAGATGATGTGTTGGAGCCTAAGCAGCTGATCAACTTTAAAAAGTGCCAAATTGTGATGTCTAGACGACTAAGTAAGGGCATCTCCAAAATGACAGGTTTTGCGGGGTGTTCCCAGCATGCAGTGATTAGTACCTAGGCGACAGGGTCATGGGCATCATTGACGCGCATGGGAAGTAAAAGCTAGCTACAGAAGAACTGTTACATGTTGATAATAAAGTTAATGCTGGCTAATATACAATTGTGGATCACAGGTTGCTGCATAGATATTTCCTAGTTTAAATATGAGTAACGTAAATGCCAGGGGCAGCTCAGTGGTTAAGGCATTGGACAACAGTTCGGAAGATCCCAGGTTCAAACCCCACAACCACTAAGTTGCCACTGTTGGGCCCTTGAGCAAGGCCCTTAACCCTCAACTGCTCAGATGTGTAATGAACAAAAAAAAAAAGCTCTGGATAAGAGCATCTGCCAAATGCCTTAATGCAAAAGCATAACTCTTATATTATCTCACAGTAACCTTTAAATCATTGTAAGAGAGTCTCTTTCTCTCTCTGCTTCCTGACTATCAACATACCATTTTCATTGCAACCAGCTTTCATTCTGATTAGAAATACCTGTAAGGTTATTAAGTATGTTACAATTACGAAACAGGTGCTACTTCTAATATTACACATCACTGTAGTTATGTAACACAACGCCATACAGAAAAGTAGCGAAGTAAAAGTACAGCGTAGTGGAGTAAAACATATCTATTTAAACTACTACTCAAATAGTAGTACAGTGGTACTTGGATTTACATTAATTCGACATATGAATTTTATCTGATCCAGAGAACGAGTTTTTAAGTTCAAAATTCATATTGTGAAATGTATTTTCCAATAGGAAATAATATAAATGCAGATATGTTCTAGCCAACAAAAAATATGACCAATATTACCAATTTCAAACACTATGATCAAAACATTTTAAAAAGATGTGTAAATTAAGTAAATTATTAAATAAATAGACAATAAACCTCACTTATCCTTAATTTATGATTCAATTTCCTTAAAAAAAATTCCTTAATCAATGGAATTTTTGGATCAATGGATCTACTGCATATTTAAAAATATTTTTAGTGCTATATATTGAGATTCATTCTTACAAGTGTTCTATCCTCATCAGGCTTGTGGTGAATTCAGAGCTTACCCCAGGGACAAACTGAAGGAATTTCACCCTGGATACAAATGTGAGATTCAATATCCATGCACACATGGATAATTTAGGATCTGATGGCATGTTTTTGGACAAACCCACATGACTGTGAGGAAAACATGAAAAGAAAACACCATTCAACAAGTAACTTAAATGCATTGATTTAAAAAAAAAAAAAAAACATAAATTAAATGTATTTAAAGAATGCAAAGCATTTCTCTTTTTTAATTCGATAATCTCTCTGCCAAACTTATACTGTACATGACATCAACAGTATGGGCTGAGTCAAGACTGCACCCTTCAAAACACTTACACTAATCATTCTGATTTCTTTAAAATAAAACCTGTGCCATAATTAGGCCAGACCACCCTCGTGTGCGTCTAATTCCTCAAACCCAGGAGGAGCACCACTGACAGCTTTTATTAGCCCGATTTGCACTGGCAACGGTTTTATGTTGTCTAATGAATGTCACGTTCCCGGAGGCCAATGAAAATGTTGAATTAAGACCCTTCTAGCCAAACAATTATGCAGCCTTTCTTCAAACGTTCCCACGCCGAGAGCATTGGGAAACATTTTAGGACGATTCATCTCCAAAGCAGAACTCTACTCACGGTAATCAATGTGCTGTACGAATCAGTGAGGTTAGTTAAATAAAAGGTGAAGGTAATATTTATAACCATGCTCCCGGTACTATCCAAATCTGTATTTAATCTCCTTTTCACGAGCAGTGTAAACCTAGGAGCAGGAATGGATTGGATATGAAATGCCATCATATGTTTATAAATACACTAACATTAACATTTTACTTCTTCCCATAAATCCTGAGGGAACAACAGCTAAGGGACAGAAATAAAGGCCCCAGTAGGACAATGATGTATTCCCCTGCTGTCTAAGAGCCATTCATTCACTCCCACTCTGTCTCCTTCTCTCTCTCTCTTACACACACACACACACATACTTCCTCAAACATTATCCCCTCCATTGATGCCCCTCATTTCAAATCCATTTTAATTTAAGGACGCTTGACATGGTTCTGGCGAAACAGCGACTAATCCCGATCGTCCATCATAGTGTAGCAAGTAGACAGGCAGAGTTTGTGTTCGTGTGTGTGTGTGTGTTCTGAGGAGACGTAGGTTCACTGTGGTCACCACTGAAACAGCGGAGTAATTACCAGATCAGCTCCGTTAAAAACGTAGCCGGGCCGCTCGCTGACCTATCATCCGCTAATCTGCATAGTGAAGTATGGCTTCATAACTGTAAATCGCTGACTTAATTAAAAGCGGAGACCTTTCTGTCATTTAATTACAGCGAGAAAAGGTTATTGCCTAAATGCAATTTTCCAAATGTGATTTCTTAACAGTTATTAACGGCTTTTGCTATCATTTATTGTTTCCGATTTTTCAATTTGGAAATGGGCGGCGACAGACGTAATGACACTGCGTGGTGGGGTGGAGGGGACGATGGTGAGGGGGTGGACTCAATCTCGATGTCGTGCTCACAGCGGCTATTTGTTTCCCACAAGTGGCTCCGGCGGAGGAAAGCTTGAAAATGTCACGGTGTGGTGGGGTGGGGGGTGGGGTGGGGGGGATCGACAGGCCGTGATTGCCTTCGTTTTTACTGTTGCGATTAAAAGAGAAGCAGAGTTGATGAGGAGTTCATTAACATTTCTCAAGAGAGGAGTCTGGGGCAGTCATTAGAGCTGGTATAGAGGGAGGGAATTGGTGGTGCGGGGGTCAAGAGAGGGGCAAATCGGCTGCTGTGGGGACAATTAAAAGAAAAAAGATTTAAACAAAAAGACTTTAATTCTGTAGGACTAAAGTTGCTTGCCATCTCTGAAGCAGAGAACTTTGTGCTTAGTGGTATCTCTATATAAATACTGTACATTTTTTCATCATAGGACGGAACAACAGGACGTTATTTTTTTATTCATGACCATTCCATAGCATTATATTTAACGTAAAAGCATTCTTTCAACCTAATTCAGTACATCTTACCCACCATAAACAGAGGATGCTACATTTGCAAACATCCAGGTTTCACTGGCCATCTGGACAAAAACAAAAAAAGCAGTTATCTTACAATCCTGTTTTCAACACAATCATCCTACAGTATAAGAACTAAGGACAAGCTAAGCTTGCTGAGTCTAATCTGTACCTCTGCAATTGTTTTTTACTGACAGATACCAATTTTTCAGTATTGGCAACACTACCACCAGCACCACCACACTAACCTGCGGCGCTCCCCTGGGCTGCGTGCTCAGTCCACTGTTGTTTACCTTGCTGATTTATTATCATGCTGCAAAATACAGTCCAATCACATCAAGTTTCCATCAAGTTTCCTGTGACACTACTGCTGTGGGTCTAACCAGCAACAATGATGAGTCAATGTAGAAAAATGAGGAAGAGCAGCACACAGAATGGTTCAGAGACAACAATCTACAGTGGTACTACAGAGGGGGGTGAGTTCTTAAGATAAAAATTCACATTGCAAAATAGATTTTCCCATAAGAAATAATGTAAACACAGATGATATGTTCTAGCCAATCAAAAATATTACCAATATTACCAATTTCCAACACTCTAATCATATTTTTACATACATACATACATATACATATATATATTACTTCATGTTAATCTACACAACTTCTGTTATATTGAACTTTCACCTGCACAACACACATGATGTTATTTCTATCTGTTATCACCCAGATGAGGATGGGTTCCCTGATTGAGTCTGGTTCCTCTTAAGGTTTCTTCCTACTGCAATCTCAGGGAGTTTTTCCTTGCCACCGTCGCTGTCACCCTTGGCTTGCTCATTAGAGACATTTTATTCATCATTCATTCATCTAATTATTATTTAGACACATTTTTCTCACACATACACACTTTCAAATATTTTCTTTTCTTTTCTAAAAAAAAAAAAAAAAAAAAAAATTTCTTTAATTTTTGTGAAGCTGCTTTGAGGCAATGACCATTGTTAAAAGTGCTATATAAATAAAATTGAATTGAATTGAATATATAAACAATTAAAATATGAAGAAAAGACATTTACAAAAAGTATAATATGAAATAGACATTAAACCACTTAAACTTAATTTATGATTCCTCTTGGCACTGCTTGCTTTACAAACGAAACTGCTTTTATTCTTGCTACTGTCCTTGCTGACTTTCCTAAATCTTGCACAAATAAAAAAAAAAAAAAATATATATATATATATACATACATACATACATACATACATACATACACAGTATATATGGAAATGCTCTTCACTTGGCTTTCCACTGACGCAAACAAGTTTTAAACGGTTCTCCGGACATCCGCCAATTTGGTAATTACCTTACCCCACATGTCTTTGGGCTGTGGAAGGAAACAGGAGTGCCCAGAGAAACCAACCAAGCACGAGGAGAACGTCAAACTACAAGAACTCCAACCCAAGGTGGGATTTGAACCCTCGATGCTGGAGGTGGATGGAAAATAAGGAAATAGGACCAAATGTTTTACTTTGCCATTAAAATTAAATAAACTTTTGCATGCTAACATTAACTCTGCTTCACATCACCCATTCATTATGCTCATTGTTTATTTTCCTGTAAAGGCATGACCCCAAGTGTATTATTGTATATGCCTCTTCTTTCCTGGTTAAATGTCATAGATTTAAGTGAATACTTTAAAGCATAGTTCTAGACTGAAGGACATGCTGTAATATTCATATGATTTCATTCAACAGTCCTCCATCTAGACTTCACACTGCTCCAAATAGCAAGCATTTAATGTTTCTTATCACAAGTTTTTCTCTTATTACTGATTTATACCCATCTCAACACAAACCCCCACATCATACATTCACACTTGTGCATGGCTTCAGTCTCATCCTGTGAAGTACTCATATTGAAAAGAACACATTTATCCTGCCTGCTAACGTCATGTCACTTCCACTATTGTCTGATGTCGAGCTCTTAATTACGGCTTTGGTTAGCGATACGGTATTTCCTTCAGTTGCGGCTCATCTTTCCGTCGCTTCCTGAGCTGCCGTCCCTCCTCCAGGGGTGATTAGCGACGCTTTATGTCGTATCGTTTGTCTGCTTGACAGCAGGCGCAAGTGAACTGGATTAGATAGGAAGACCAAATGAGAAGGCCCTGAATCAAATTAAAGCTATGGAGATTATGCAGTCGTTTAATTACAGCGAGCTTCGCTTAACTCCATGTCGTTCCCCAGCGAACGGGCGCAAATTGACCATTCAAAATGGCATTGCGTTTCATTCATAACAGCAAGATGGCGTATGGGATAGGCCATAATAAAAGTAGATTGCAAGCGTCTTGGATTTAGACAGTAATTTTAGTCTTTCTCTGGAACCTAAGAAGCAGCAAGGATGAGTGATTGTTAAGATCATATGTAGAATATATATACTGTATATTCTGTTTACATCATCAAAATCAGTTCATCCAACGATAGACATTGTCAATACAGTGCTTTTACCTGTCTCTTCAGTTTCCCATAATCCCATTCATCACCCTTTCTTCCCCTAATATTGTTACTAATTCAGTCTCAATGAATTCCCAAGCATTCAGGTCTTCCTGAGGCATGCTGCAGATGTCAGTTGGGAAGAGCGAAAGCTAACACATGCTTCTCTGAGACAAGCGAAGACATCCAACCACGTCTTTTCAAACTCCCATGATTACCTAGTGATTGACAGGGAGAAAGAGCTATGCTGAGAGAATGTTCTTCCAGCATTCTTCTTAGAATATGACCAATTTTGCACCCCCCCAAAGATGGTCAACCTAAATAAAATTTTGCCTTTGTCTTCACCTGACTTTTTTGACAATAAAATCAGTGAGCAGATCAAATTATGCTTTTTGAGACCACAAATCCCTCAACTGACAACCAGTGATTGTTTTTATTCTATAATGTATGATTTATACTATAAAGATTCTAATTCAACCATAAAACACTTTAAGGTGACCCCTAAACAGAAACACAGTCCATGGAACGTTTTTGTTAATTTAGACCTTTGAAAATCCAGTGTTGATCTCAGAAACATTGATGTTTTGAAGCGGCCAATTGAAGTTGACCTCATGTTAAGGACTGGCAACACTCATGCATATGAGCACACACAGATACATGCCAGTGAGCACACACATAATGCACTTGGCAGCAGAGGCTAATGGTTCCACTTTACCCAAAACAGAAGCTTGCTATCAGAAGCCTATTTGGGATTAATATTGCAGTTAGGTTACTTGTGGTATATTTTCAGTATCCTACTAATTTTTCAGAGCATTATAACACTGGAGCAATGGGCCTTGCACCTCCAGGATTTAAGTTCAATTCTTGCCCCAGGTCTGTTTGCATGGAGTTTGTGTACTCTCCCTGTGCTTGGTGGGTTTTCTTTGGGTATTCCAGTTTCCTCTCACAGTATAAAGATTTGCAGATTAGGCTAATTTGCATTCCAAATTGTCCATAGTGTGTGAATTAGCATGTGAGTGTGTACAGTATGTCCTGCAATGATTTGGCAAGATAAAGTGGCAGAGACAATGAGTGATTCTAACTGCCATTATATACAATCCCCATACACCTCAGTGCTATCTATGTAGTCTTTCACAATATTTCATATTCGTAAAATTTTATGCCAAATGTGAACTTTCAGGATCCTCTATTCTTGTATTAGGCCTATATGTTAACTGTTCCAGTGGACAATTTATGATGATCCTGTTGACAGGGATGTATTATTTTGCTGTCAGGTTTTAAATATTTCAAAGTGTTTACGTAGGAAGCCACGCTTTTTATTCCAATTCTTTTTCCAGGCTAATAATATTTCATTTGAAGGTTGTAAAATGTAATTTCATATCTGGCATATATAGTTAATGCACCATATTTTTCTTTATTAAAAACTGTCACACACAACAAGGATTGCATTTTTTTGTACCATGCATTAAAGCTACTTGAGTGTTTTATTTAAATTATTTACATACATGTTTGCATGGTGCCAGGGGCTTTCTCCAAAAAAACAAGGTCCTTGGGCAGAAAACTCAACTACAGGCAAAAGACAAAGACATACACGGCTGTTTTTGTAAGACAAAAAATTGACTAGAGTAACTTTAAAATTAACTTAAAAAAAAGACAGGAAGTCTCACTGCAACAAACAACAATGAACAGTGCATATTATTTATTTATTTTAATTTTTTTTTTAATGAATGGATGTTTACGGTGAAAAAACAAATGTGTCAATCGTGAAATCAGAGGTGAGGTTTTTCATGTGATTTTATAGTGAACCAGTGATGTGTAACAGGTGAGAGTGATTACAAGTTGTGGAACCAAGAGCTTGTTATTAAATCATGTGACTGATCTATCTTAAAGTAGGCAATTCAGTGACATATTATCACAAGATAATATTTTAAAAAAGAAACTTTAAAAAAGGAAAATAAAAAAGGAATGTTATAACATTGCAAGTCAATTCCAGGTGAAACAACACAGTGACTGACCGCCATTACTTCACTTTTAGTGGCTGAAACGTGATATTTTCTGATGCTAATCAAACGTTAGAGAGTCAGCATTTAAACATTAATGTGTCTAGACCAAATACTATGACTAAATTGCCCATTAGTTGTTTTATTGGATATTTGATGGAATTAAGTGCTTTTTATGACTTTTGCTTGTCAAGACATTACTGGGCACTCCCAGGTTTGATATCATTGTGTCTCAAATGACAAAAAAAAGACAAATCTGCCTGTTTTATAATTTGACACACACACTGACCAACCACTAACACCACTGTCAGATGAATTAAATTGCATTGATTATTAATTATATAGGGTGAACATTGATAAACTGGGACATGTTTTTTCTCACTGTTTTTCTGTAACTTCACAGGGGAAAAAGCTTAAAAATCTTCTTTAAAATGTTCAAATGAAAAATGCAGTAATCTGTGCCACACAGGTGAAGAGGCACAGGATCAGTATTTAGTGTCCAGCTTTACCAATATTCAGCCTCCCAGTAAACTGGTGACAGGATCATGGGCATCCAAGGCTCATCTATGACTGTGGAGACAAAATGACAGCCCATCTGGTCTGATCCAACAAAAAAACAAAACAATGCAGCACAAACAAGTGAAAAAAGGCTAATTCTGGCTATGACAGCAAGGTATCAGAACACCCAGTGCATCACAGCTTGTTCTCGCAAGGAAAGGAGTCCAAGGTTATTGATCCAGTCTTCAAATTCCCAAGATCGCGTTCCAAACAAGCCCCCATGGACTGCGCTGGATTAAAATCCCCAATCCATTTAGGCTGCATCCACAATCCAAAGCACTATGAGAACTTGCAGGTAAAACTTTTCTAAAACTGTAAATATAGCCTTGTAGGTTCACTGTATTGCTATCACTATAAATCATAAACAAGTACAAATGTTTAACATAAAAGATTTCTATTTCAGCTGCGTAGTGAATATATGTACGAACAATTCTTCTATAGCATGCAGATTTACAATGAGAAAAATGAAGACTGTAAGCCTTTAATGTGGTCGTAAATAAAAGACAAACGCATCAAACCCCTTTAAACTATCTCTGAACATTTTTGCCACTTGGTGATTAGCACTGCTCTCCCTCAGGGGTGAAGCTGCAGCAGATAGATGGAGGGTGGCATGTCAGCGTGCCCTCATTTCTCCCTGCTCTCGCCCACCACTCACATTTCCCAGTCCTGACTTATTTCCTCCCCACAGCCTAATTAGGATTATCTTTAATTCGCAGGATTACAATTAATAGCTTACTGCAGGTCAGTGATTAAGAATTACCTGGTAATGACCCTGGGCGGGAGCTGAGGAGGGAGGAGAAATGATGACAGCTCGAGAAGCTGCGCACGTCAGGCCGCTATTTAAGATGGCCGATTTGGAACGCGCCCCATGTGCCTGGCATCACAATGGAGGAGTACAATTTCCCTCTATGTAATTAAGGTCCATTGAGTGAAATTACCTTCAGATAATTGCCGGGTAGTTGTCAGCGTTTGTTGCAGCCTGGCGAGGCCTGCTCTTCGGTTCCCGTGGCTGGCACTCTCCAGAGTGGAGAGAAAGAGCAAAGAGGGACACACGGTGTGGAGAAGAAACAAATGGATAAACATGGAGGTTGATGACAGTCTTATTTAAGACCAAACACCCCTGTTTGTTCAGATACAACCACTTTGGCCGAACTCCTGCAACAAAAGGCTTTGTTTAAGTCCGTTTGAGCATTGTGAATGAAGAACATGAAGAATTTTCAGTTGACTGCTAATAGTTGTGTAGCATCAGAATGACTGAACATGTATTCCTGTGTGTGTCCTTGTTGGTCAAAATTAAAAATTAGCAATTGTGCTAAGAGATTTTCTCTTAAGAAACACAAGTCAAGTCAAGTCAAGTAGGCTTTTATGGTTATTCCAACCATATATAGTTCAGTACACAGTGAAACGAAACAATGTTCCTCCAGGACCAAGGTGCTACATACATGCAACAACACAAATTAACAACACAACTCTACTGGAACCAGCTAAGAGACTAGCTCAGATATGCCAGATTTACATTTTTTATTTTTAAGTTAACCTAAAACTACTTTTATACAAAAAAGAGACAACAATAGACAACAAAGTGCACATGCAAATGTGCAAACAAAGACCTACAGAGTGACAAACACAATAACGTAACACATTTCAGTCCGTGAGAAACACGTCTAGAGATGCAATACATTTTGCCATATTGAATATTTCAATTAAATAATATTTTCTTGGTATAGTGCTTTAAATAATACACATAATCACAGTGCAGGCCTTGCACCTCCAGGGTCCGGGTTCGATTCCCGGCCAGACTCGATACCCGTCTCAGTTCCCTCAAGGTACTCCGGTTTCCTTGAGACATGTAAGTTAAATGACGTTCCCAAATTGCCTGTAGTGTGTGTATGTGTGTGTGCCATGCAATAGATTGGCACCTTGTCCAGAGTGTACCCCGCCTCGTCCCCTTAGTCTCCTGGGATTGGGTCCAGGCCACTCGCGACCCTAAATAAATAATAAAGCGGTATAGACGATGAGTGAGTAAGAGATCACAGTGCAGTTTTTCCTATCCACCCAGCTAGAGATGGCGGTGCCAAAGAAAAATTCCCTGAGGTGATATCAGGAAGAAACCCTAAGTGGAACCAATTCTCTTCTAGGTGATATGGAATAATGGGAAACAAAAGTAGGTTTTAAGGATCTTCTGTATGAGCAGATTATGAGTAACAGTCTTTAAGATTGCAGTTCATTGGTAGAAATTTAGTTTTTTAGTAAATATTTCTACTGACACAGATGTGCATAACAGGTCACATAGTGTGAAACTAAATATCCTACCACTTGTGCCACTCTCCTTCATTCTACAACTACTGTTGCTTCTAACACAGTATAATTGACTATTATTATTACGAATATTATGAATATTATTAAAATCTATGTAAGGCACCTCTAGTACAAAATGTTCAATTCAAATTAATAAAATTTTATTTGTATAGCGCTTTTAACAATTGTCATTGTCGCAAAGCAGCTTTACACAATCTAAAGAATTATTTACGTTTGTATGGAATGTGAATGTGTATGAATCAAAATGGTCAGATAGTCCCTGATGAGCAAGCCGAGGGCGACGGCGACAGGGGCGAGGAAAAACTCCCTGAGATGGTATTAGGAATAAACCTTGAGAGGAACCGGACTCAACAGGAAACCCATCCTCATTTGGGTGAAACGAATATCAAGGGTTGATCTGCATCATACTGTGTGAAACTGGAAGTCCAGTATAACAAGAGATGTGTTCAAGTTAAAATTGAGTCCAGTTCGTTTAACAACCTTTAACCAGTTGCTTTTAAATACTCAACCATTTCAGATGACAGTCCAAATTACTCAGGCCCTTCGTGCCAATTTCTATATGATTATTAATTCATACCACTCGTTGGATATTTTCAAACCACATTTTAAATCTTTTTTCCCTCAGATTTTGTCCTGTATTTTTTGTCATCTACTGCATCACTGATTTTAACCTCTAAGGTCGAGGGTTCGATTTCTGTCTCTGGTCTGTGGTTATTAAGTCTTCCCACAATCCCAAGTCATGTAGAGTGGGATGATTGGCGTTTACAAATTACCCCTAGTGTGTGTGTGTGTGTGTGTGTGTGAATTAAATTTCCTTGATTATTTTATTTAATTTTAAAACAAATAAAATGTATGTTAATCTACTGTTAAATTAGCAAACAAGTTGCTTTATACAGTTTTAAAATATTTAGTACATCTTTAAATGTAATGGGATTGGCAAAAGAATTTAAATAATTTAATACTAATAATTTTCACACTTTTGAGTTAATCCTTAAAACCTCCTAGTCTGGCTCCCATTCATTCAAAACAATTAAACAATGCCATTGTGAGAACATGTGTTTGAAGAAGCACCAGTGTCTTCTGTGTTTTGGTGTACACTTACCTCCTCCACAACCCCACTTGGTTTGAGATGAGTATCTATTATTCAGATGCTAATTTACCAGCTGTGGACAGGTCTGCTGTAAAGGTCAGTTTTAAATTTACGTGGCTCCAATAAAAATAAATAAAAAACCATAGCGTCAGTCTGAAGAGTAAGATAATGCAATAAATTCAATTTTTTATTTGAATGTTGATATTTGGAGGTGGTAGGCTTCATACACGGCTGTTTCTGGCGTAATCAGGATATGGGGATCATTTTGTTGATGAGGCCTTCAAGCTGAGAGGTGGAGATAGAAAAAAAGAACTGGGGGTGGTCATATGCTCTGAATCACAGAAGCGTGGTCAAGGTCAATTGAGTAAATGAGAAAAGGGGGGAAAAAGAAGGAAAAATAGCTTACGAAGCACTGAAGGACAGAACACGTTTATGCACGGTGTTAACGAAGAGCTTGCAATTACAACACGGTCACATTAAAAAGACATTGGGATAAAATTTGAATATGCTAATACAAGGAAAATGCTGTCCTGTGCACAAGCAGTCATCCCGTTTCTCAGACGTCGTGCGAATTTGTGGTTGAAATGACTTCCCTTTATTCTAAAGCAGGGGTCTGGGAATGACTTCCTTAATTGCTGATTCGCATAACTGACTGATTTAGAGTGTGAGTGCTAAGATCCGTTACGCTACGGCGCTGCTGAACGCTCGATTCTGTTTGGTCAGAAAGTATTGGATCATTTTCAATAGTAGAAGCTCAGACAGTAGCCTTTGCCCCAAGGATTGTTTTAACATGCTCGTTTTAATACGTTATAGCAGACGTTTCACCTAAATTCACTTACAAACGTGAGTAGCCTTCGATATGGAATTAACAGAATCTCATGTGAGGAGACCTTTAATTTTAGCATTAATGAAACGAGTGTCCATGCTTTAACTGGGCCTATTTAAAATGGATAAAGGCCTCAAAACTGAAAGCAAAAAAAAAAAAGCACATCCTCTCATGTTTTATTCCATATAACACATGAAGATCCAGCACAGCTTGTTGTGTACAACAGTCATTAATACTGTTTTATTTTACAGCCAAGTGGGAAATGCAGCTTTGGATGATGTTTCCACGGTGATAAAATCCTTGTCTGTAAAATATCTGGAGGACATATTAGCTCATCATCTTCTAAACAAATCTCTAACAGTGTCAGTGTAGCTCTCTGTCTGATTGTGTGTGTGTTTGTGTGTCTGAGACTAAGAGAATAATTGTTTCTAAGTCGTTTCAAATTGTCTGTGAACCATACGTGTCAACACAAGCCTGAATCCCAAATCCCTCTCTTACCTGAACAAGAACACTACTTGGTGTGAGGAACAAGGGATTGTATACTCTAAATAGAGAACTACCTTTCCATAAAGAGGAACTTATATATAATAATTCTATAATAGCACCATGTTCGTCCATCCATCCATCTACTGTCTATACTGCTTGTCCAAGGGAGGTTGGAGCCTATCCAAGTGACCCAAGGCACAAGGTGGGGTACACCCTGGATGGGGTGCCAACTCATTCCAAGGCACAAACACACGCACTCACACACCCACTTATTCAATTTAAAAATGACAGTCAGCTTATACCACGTCTTTGGACTGTATGAGGAAGTCGGAGTACCCAGAATATCAAATTTTGACTTTTCACGTCATACACAACCCAATCCAAACTCCATACTACTACAATATACCTTATGATAAACTTGAATGCAGCTCGTAAAAGTAATTAACATTTTGCCTCCATCTAATTTTAGTCTTTACCATCCTCAGTATTTTAAAATTAAACCCTTTGCCTCATTAGTTTTTTAAGTTAAACCTGCAAAACTTATCTTCATACTCATGAACATTTTTGGTCTCTACTAAGATATGAAAAGGCTGCTCCCCTCCCCTTGAGCTACAGTAATGAACAGCATTTCATCAAACTTATTTCATCATTATAACATCCATATCCACATTTACATCATGTCCCTTCATTTCAGCTGCCCTAGTGACCATCTCATAAATTAGTCATGTGACATGTTGTGACTTTGTTCCATATGTTAGACATTAATAACACTAATAGAAATGTAGGGGTTATTAAAGCATAAATTTGATCTAGTACAGCAGATAATACATTAACCTTAATCTTTCGGATTTGCATTTGTGCCACGCATCTCCGTAGTGAACTATGGCCAGCAACGAGATGCTGTGACTTTTATTTCACAGAGCTTAGCCATGTGAAATATTAAAACATAGACATTCAGTTATTATATTAATACTTGTTTTAAAGATGGCATTTGTATTCCCTTCTTCCCTGACCTTTCATTCTGTTTCTTTTTTCAGCATATGAATTATTGTTTACCAGTCACAATGCAATGTAAGTCATATGGCTCCAAACGGCCTCATTGTGTAATCATACCAGAGTGAATCTTTGAACTGAATAGGAAAACATTGTGATATTCATGATATTTTTCATTCAAGCAATATCGCACGAGATGAAGTGCTGTTGTTCTGGATATCACTGTATATACAGTATATAAGTTTCTCTTAATATTTACACTTCTGCAGGGTTTCAGGGTTGAATCCTAAATAACATTAAACGTTGAATCCTAAATAACGTTAAATGGACGGGTGGTGCAACACTTGGACCACACAAGGGGTTATAGGGGTATTTTGGATTCATTGCTCTGTTGCCCCCCATTATCACCAAAAGTGGAATGACTTTCAGATTACTCTGTCATATCTAATTTTATAAATGATTATATATATATATATATATATAAAGAATTATCTAACAATTCTAATACACACTGCACTTTGTCAATTTACCAATATTACTTAAGGTTGGTTTTTATGTGTATGTAATTGCAGTTGCGGCAAAAATAGCATTGTTAAAAAACTTCTCGGGTTACTTTGCTGTAACCCTGTTCCCTGAAAAAGTGGGAACAAGATGCTGCGCGACAGCGCTATGGGAAACGATTCCTCAAGACCGGTTGTGAAGCACGTGTGTGTCAAACACGCCAAATGCATGTATAACCTCAGGCAGGCGACGTCAACCGATGAGGGGTATAAATAGGCATGAACCGGAAACACCCTCAGGTCAATTTTGTCTGAAGGATGTCCAGTCACGCATGCAGTGCGGCATTGGAGCGCAGCATCTCGTTCCCGCTTTTTCAGGGAACAGGGTTACAGCAAAGTAACCCGAGATGTTCCCTTTCAAAAGCTACACTCAATGCAGCGCTATGGGAATGACAGCGCTATGGGAACGAGAATACCCACTCTGCCGCATTGCAAGTGTCTGGACCCCCAGGGTTGTGTCGTGTGCGCACAGTACCTCCAGGACATAATCCTGGGATGCTGACTCGAGGACCCGCGAGCCTGGCATCCCCCTATGAAGCCTGACCGATGTCTTGCAGAAAGGCAGCCTGCCGCATGCCATGCTTGGAAGCCCCTCTTGCCGGACCAATAGATGAAGCAAGCTTCCTGGTCGAACGGCCCTAATCACTAGAGGTGAAGTATGCCACGCGCCTCATAGGCTAGAGCACAAGCTTCTTTAACCCGACTCGTCTAATGGCGGCCACCCTTGGGACGCGGACCCACGACATATAAAACCCTGCTCTAATTTACGGCCCTGGCTTAATGTAGAGGTGAGCTGTAAATTGAAGAGCATGAGCTGGACACAGCGAATGAAGACTTACTGCTCCAGAGCTAACGGCGGAGGACAGAAGGCTTCGACTGTGGGAGATAGTTGGGTAAGAATGCAGAACGGCTTTTTTTTTTTTTTTTGCAGAAACTTCTAGCACTGGAACAGTTTGGCAATGGACTGGGTCTACATGTTTTATGTCCTGGAATGTAAAAGATCCTGAAGGACAATTTGTCCTGTCCTCCTAGGCTAGGGTACTAGCATCTCCAACCCAACTCGTCTAATGGCAGCTGCCCTTCGGCCGTTGGCAAAGCCTAAGCACACTAAGGGGTGCTTTTCACCAGCCCCATCAGTCAGGACATAGACAAGAAGCGGCTACATATGTTCTGAGTGTACTAGGGCAAAAGCCTGAGGTCAACTTTCTTGCAGAAGCTCCAGCACTGAAGCGGTTTGGCAGTGGACTGGGTCTGCATGTTTCGCCATGTCCTAGAATGTAAATGATCCTGAGGGACAGAATTTGTCCTGTCCTCAAAGCAGAACCTAGTGCGCTAGTCTTCTTAGTGGCGCGAGCTTAGTCAGCCCAGGCAATATTTACAAGACTGCCGTAGTGTCCACGCTAGGACATGATAACCTCTTGACTGCTGGAGGGAGTATTTCAGGGCCAGAAATAGAGTCATCGTTTCGGGGCAATTGATGTGCCACACGAGAAGATGACCTCTCCAGACCCCTTGGGCTGGGTGGCCATCTAAGGCCGCACTCTGGCCCCTAGGGGAAAAACGTCTGCCGTTAGCAACTTGCGACGACAGGAGGGACCTAGAGTGGGACCCAGAGTCAAGGACGAAGGTCTGAACCACATAAAAAGTGTACGAAGCTCCCGGCGCGTAACCCTTATTACCTCTGGGGATTGGCCCTTGGATGAAATCCCCAGGCACTTAGCCACCACAGAAGCGGTGAAAGTTACTTCCTGCTTAGCTTGAACTCCTTTAGAGTGTTCAAAATGGACTTGACGCACGCAATAGACAGCTGTGCCCGCATTGCGGTCGGATCTCACATGACACTCAATGTATGCTTTGTGTAGGAAAGAGAACACTTTCCGTGGCGTTGAGACTCGATCCCATCGAGAGGGTACGAAGCTCTCGGCGCGTAACCCTTGTTGCCTCTCAGTTGCTGGAGGGAGTATTTCAGGGCCAGAAATAGAGTCATCATTTCGGGGCAATTGATGTGCCACACGAGAAGATGACCTCTCTAGCTCCCTTGGGCTGGGCGGCCATCTAAGGTCGCGCTCCGGCCCCTAAGTGAAAAACGTCTGCCGTTAGCAACTCTCGACGACAGCACGGACCTAGAGTGGGACCCAGAGTCAAGGCCGAGGGTCTGAACCACATAGAAAGGGTACGAAGCTCCTGGCGCGTAACCCTTATTGCCTCTGGGGATTGGCCCTTGGATAAAATCCCCCGGCACTAAGCCACCACTGAAACCACTCTGGGAGCTGTGACGTTACCACCTCGCCTAGCTTATACTCCTTTAGAGTATGCTATAATGAATTCGGTGCGTGCAGGAGACAGCTGTGCCTGCATTGCGTTCGGATTCCACATGACACTCAACTTCATACCTCGTGTAGGAAGGAGAACGCTTTGTGGCGTTAGGGCTCCACCCTAAGAAGTAAGGTGAGCTAGGGCGACGTGTTGACGCCGACGGAGAGGTGGTGATGGTGGTGGCTGTTAGATGTTCGGTGTCCTGAAACACGGCAAGAGGAACCCGAGCACCTAACACTTTCTCCTGAGGATACTGGTTTTCCACAGTGCTTCGCGTTTAAGGAGACATAGCTAGCAGTAGGTTCCCCGCTGCCAGCCTCTCTAAAGGTGCACGAACTTTGACACCTCGGCTAGATGGGTGTGTTAGGTGTTCGGCATTCTGAACATAGAAAGAAGGGACCGAACACCTAACGATTCACTGGAGACCGCTGCTCTCCGAAACACCAGTGGTGGCTGGTCCTCTTCATTGCTTCGTACCTAAAGAGACATAGCTGGCAGTAGGTTCCCCGCTGCCGGCCTCTATAAAAGGTGCAGCTCTCAGTAGGTCAGTCTGGTATGCCTGCAAAGCCATTGTGTGCAGGGCTGCACCAGGCTGACCCGCTGCCTGAAAAATCTTCTCCCACCAACGAAGATGTTAGTCTACACGCTTGGTGGGAAGTGTGGATTTTTCCCAGGAGGATGAGCTCCCAGGAGAGAGATAGCCTGTGAGCATCTCTCTGATCTGGGACATCATCATAAAGGACCGCGCTTTCATCCATGACATTGGAACAAATCAAATGTCAATAGCACAAAAGCACAGAATAAATACGGCTTATTCAATGAAAGAGATAACTCATAGAGGTCGCCAGGAGGGGAGGGGCCATCATTGAGGCCCCTCCTCCTCCGGCCACCCGACAGGCACCTGTCGGCTGACGTTGAGCGTTTGGGGGACTTATTTAATTTATTTATTTTTACCGCGAATCGAGGTGTACGCGTTAGACCGCGCGTTACCACCTCTAACACCAACTAACACACTGGCTCATCACTAGAGGAGCGCTCTGGAGTGATAGTTTTTATCTCCGCGGAGGCAAGAGAGAAAGTTCTTACCTCCCTTCACAAGAAGCGCCGAAGCGCGCTGGAGAAGTGGAAGGTAAAAGACTCATGATCCGGCGAGAGGGCGAGAAAAAAGGAAAATACTGTCTCGTGCGCCTCCGCCAGATTTGCACGCCAGAAATGCACTGCGGGTCGCGGTTTCGCTTTAAGACGGCGAACCCGAGCGCGCAGGACTTTGATAGGGAGAAAATCACAATACTTACTTGCTCCCTAAAGCCCGAGGATGGCGTGCTCTTCCCCCAAACACTCAAACAGAAAACGTGGAGATCGCCCTCGGCGAGACATTCTTCTACACAAAGGGACGGACTTGTGTCTAACTCTGCCATCTTTCTGGTGAGTAGTAAGACACTTTCTATTTTCGCTTTCTGTTAAAAAAATGCTTGCACACATGCACACACACAACATGGATCCTAAAGAGAAAATGATCTGAGGGTGTTTCCGCTTCATGCTTGTTTATAACCTCCAGGTGCACCTCATCACCTGCCTGAGGTTACTTGCCAAAATATTTGGCGTGTTTGACACACACGTGCTTCACAACTGGTCACGAGGAATCATTTCCCATAGCGCTGTTGCGCAGCATTGAGTGTAGCTTTTGAAAGGAAAATTTCCTGTTGATCAGCTTTCCATGTCAACCAGTAAAATGTTCAGTGATTTTATGGCAAGTTTTATGTTAAAAACACTTTCATGGTCATCATGATTGTTATCATGAGCTGGACTTTCAACTAAACACTTTAAGTCTTACATAAAGTATTTAATCCATCTCCAACTAGGAACCTCTGTCTAAGTAGGAATTGTGAAGGCCAGTGGTGACCAATGTATTTATTATCATGCATGCACATTTACACACTACAGGCAATTTGGGAACGCCAATTCGCCTAATCTGTATGTTCCCTTTCAAAGGCTACACCCAATGCTGCGTGAAAACGCTATGGGAACATCTTTTCTTGTTGCTGGTTGTGAAGCATGTGCATCAAACACGCCAAATTTTGGCTTATATAACCTCGGTCAGGTGACGTCATCTGATGAGACGCACCTGCAGGTTATAAATAGGAGTAAACTGGAAACATTCCTCAGATCTTTTGTCTTCACCGCATTGTGCGCGTGTGTATACAAGCAAAGTCAAAGCATATTAAAAGCAAAGAAAAGCGTCCTATAAAATAGCCGAGTTTAAAATGAGATGTCCCCCTCCTTGCAAAAATTTCCTTTCGGAGGGCGATCTCCACACTTTTTGCTTTGAGTGTTTTTAGATGAAAAGCAAGCCCACCTGCCATGAAGCCCACGGAGACTGCGAACATTGTGATCTCCTCCCCATGAAGATGCTCCGCGCGCGCCTCGCGTTCTTTAGGAAACCACTAGCCGCGCTTCACTCCTGGGGATCACTAGCCGATCTGGCAGAGTTGCGCGAGACGGAATCTCCCCTCATTTCTCTCGCCCTCTCTTCCAATCAGGAAGTCTCTCCGTTCACTTCACAAGCTCCCTCCGGTGCTTCTTGTGAGTGTGTAGAAGAGACTCACTTTCATGCTTCTGTAGAAATAAAAGTAGCTACTTCAGAACGCTTCTCTAAGGAGGATAGAGAACATGGGGAGCTGCTTGAAGTCATAACGCATGCAGTCAAACAACTGCACATTGATTGGCCGCAGAAGCAAGCCTTCGTCAAACATTCTAAATTAAACGACAGATTCCTGTCGGGTGGCCAGGAGATGGAGCCACAATGCCGCTCTCTCCCCTTTTTTTGGTGACCTCCTACCTTCTCCGCTAGTAGGAAAGGCTTTCCAAGCAGCAAGTCAGGCCGGCACTTATTTGCACACCATGGCGGTTTTGCAGGCTGATCTGCTAAAGGATTTGAGCATGAGCGGTACCGTGACTTGTCCCTTTGAGCAACCAAGCAGACGGCCCGTGCTATCGGCCGTTCTATGGCTTCCCTGGTGTCCGCAGAGAGGCACCTGTGGGAAAACTTGACATCAAGGATAAGGATCGAACATTCCTCCTTAATGCCCCAGTCTCACCTTCCGCCCTGTTCGGAAGATGGGCTATATGGGAAGCTAGGCTATATGAAAAGGCTTTCGGGAAATTTGGGGGGGGGGATTGGGTAACCCCCACGGTCGCCGGGACGGGAGCCGTAACATTCTTTCATACAAGAAGGTGCCTTCCCTGGGTGTCGGTGTTTAGTCTCCGCCGCCTTTGGTGTTTTGGACAATACCGGTCTCCAACAGCACGTTAGTCCTTCGGTCATATCCTGTTGTACTCCAGGATGCCGAACCACTAACACCCCCCCGTGGAGCCGAAGTGCTAAGACTTGTGCTAAGTGCTAAGACTTGTGCCCCTCTCGGAGAAACTGGCAGCGTGGAAGCTACTGCCAGGCATATCTCCCTGTGCGTTAAAGACTGTAGAAAAGGGCTACAGGATTCAGTTTTGATTCTGCTGACAGAAGTTGCTGGGAATAGGGGCCATAGAACATGTTCCCCTACCAGACAGAAAGTCAGGCTACTACAGTCGGTATTTCTTGGTTCCCAAGAGGAACCGGGGGCTGCGTCCCAATTTTTTTTTTTTTGCTCTTATGTGCAGAAGACCTTTGGGTCTTCTGCACATGAGAGCATTTCAGTTGTGGCTAAGAACCAGGTTATTTCACTCGAGGGCGAATCCCCAATAAGGGTTATGCGCCAGGGGCTTCGTACCCTTTCTATGTGGTTCAGACCCCGGTTTCTGACTCTGGGTCCCACTCTAAGTTTGTCTTATCGCAGATGCTAATGACAGACGCTTCCCTCATGGGCGGGAAGCGGGCTTAGATGACCGTCCAGCCCAAGGGAGCTGGAGAGGCCATTTTCTTGCGTGGCACATCAATTGCCTCGAAATGATGGCTCTATTTTTGGCCCTAAAGCACTTTCTCCAGCAGTTGAGAGGCTATCATGTCCTAGTCCGGGTGGACAACACTACGGCAATCTGAATTATTAATTGCCAGGGCGGACTGCGCTCGCGCCACTAAATAAGCTAGCGCACCAGGTTCCTGTCCCTCAGGGCAATTTACATTCCAGGGTGTTGTACTGTCCAGTCAAGCTCTGACACACGGGGAATGGAAGTACTCACCCTGAAGTAGTCAGTCAATCTGGGAGAGATTTCATGTAGAGGTGGACCTCTTTACCTCGCAATAACAGCAAATGTCCCCTTTACTACTCTCTGACTCTTCCAGTTCCTCCGGGTATGGACGCCTTGGCCCGTACGTGGCCCAGGTTACGTCTTTATGCCTTTTTCCTGATAGCTCTGCTCCCGGGAGTCTTGGCGAGGGTCCATCAACAGCGTTTGCGCCTCTTATTGATAGCGCCCTGTCGGCCAACCGGAGTGTGGTTCTTGGATCCAGTATCTCTCCTCGACGGCTTACCATGGTGATTCCAGTGAGGAGGGATCTTCTGTCTCAGGCGCGGGGGACAATATTTTATCCCTGGCCCGAGCTTTGGAACCTTCACGTTTGGCCCCTGAACGGTCTCAGAATAGTCAGAATTACGTCCGCCACTACACAGACCTTGTCACACTGGGTGAGAGATGCTATTTCTCTCTTCTATGAGGCACGTGGTCTCACTTCACTCACTTGCTACACTTTTATTTTTGTGAAGCTGCTTTGAGACAATGACCATTGTTAAAAGCGCTATATAAATAAAATTGAATTGAAGTGAATTGAACTTCGCCTCTAGGAATTAGGGCTTATTCAACCAGGGAGATCGCCTCATATATTGCGCTGACAAGAGGTATTCCCCTGCAGCAAGTTTGTGATGCGGCAGGTTGTCCTCTCCACACACATTTGTTAGATTTTATAGCCTGGATGTTTATGCTACTCCGGGCTCACAGGTCCTTGAGTCAGCCTCCCAGATGTAGTTCTG
Source organism: Clarias gariepinus (assembly GCF_024256425.1). Lineage (NCBI taxonomy): Eukaryota > Metazoa > Chordata > Actinopteri > Siluriformes > Clariidae > Clarias > Clarias gariepinus. Next base: position 29,373,401 of record NC_071109.1, read on the forward strand.
AGACCTCCACGCTACACAACCTTGGGGTCCAGACACTGGCAGTGCGGCAGCGTTGGTATTCTCGTTCCCATAGCATTTTCACGCAGCATCGAGTGTAGTCTTTGAAAGGGAACGTCTCGGGTTACTTTGCTGTAACCCTGTTACCTGAAAAGGCGGGAACGAGGTGCTGCGCTCCAATGCCGCACTGCCTACATGACCGGACATCCGTTCAGACAAAATCGATCTGAGGAATGTTTCCGGTTTACTCCTATTTATAACCTGCAAATGCGTCTCATCAGATGACATCACCTGACCGAGGTTATATAAGCCAAAATTTGGTCTGTTTGATACACACATGCTTCACAACTGGCAACACGAAAAGATGTTCCCATAGCATTTTCACGCAGCATCTCGTTCCCGCCTTTTCAGGGAACAGGGTTACAGCAAAGTAACCCGAGACGTTTTTCCAGAGGAAACCCAAGAAACACCTTAAGCACATTATCTATAAGTTTAGTACACAACACAGACTTTTCTGTAGGTTTGGCAGCTGGGTTTGTTTGTTTGCTTTGCTTTGTTGTGGGGCATTTCTAATATCAGCTTGTTAGTTTTATGGTGAGAAATTGTCCAAGAAAGCATTTTTATAATTTAACTAGCTTTGTTTTGAGACTTTTTTAACGAAAGCTATATTCGTTTAAAACATTTTCAACATGCTTGTACACATTAGTTAACTATCTGTGTTTTATAATCCTGTCTAACTTAATTTTTACTTTTTTTTAACAATAACTACTCAGATTAGTTTAAAACATATGATGTGTAATATTTATTTGCATAGAAAATAAGGTCCATGGTTAAATGTTCTTGTGGACCATGTTTAAATGTCAGCTAGCTTGCTATCTTTGCTGTGTAACATTTTCTATACTTATCTAGATACTGTAACTTATTGTGTAACATTTTTTTTTAGCTTGATTATGGTGCATTTTTCTGAAAGCACATTTTCTACATTTGGCCAACTAGCATTGTTGTGGAACATTTTTCACCATTGGTAGGATAGTAGAATACTTAAATGCTAGCTAGCCTTATTGTAAACTTTATTGAGGACATTTTCAATACCAAACATTTTCTTACTTTGGGAAACATTTTCCCAACATTCCTGTATACAGGATTAAGCGAGATAGACAATGAGACAATAATGAGTTATCTACCTTTGATATGGGGTGCATGAATGAAATATTTGCTTTGTTGTGGGGCATTTGCTAATAGATAAAGAGCTAATTGTGTGTCCTAAATAACAAAATACAAAATGTATTGAACTTTTAAGTATTGTTTTAGGGCAAGATATAATAATAAATAATTAATTTATTATAATAATAATAAATTACTGGATTAAAAAAAAAAACATTCACAGCTTTTAGCCTCAAAAAAAGTTTTTTGTTTCTAAAAATAGATCTGAGTTTTAGTTTTTTCAGAAATTGAAAGTCTCTGGTTTTAGAAATGTTCTTATTTTCTGCTTATCCATTCCGAAATGCAAATACGGGTCGTTTAAAGTTCATCTAAAAATTACAGGGAGGTTTAATATTAACTAAAAGAAAAATGGTGGTCTTTCTGTTTTTATAGCACTAAATGGACCTGGATAACAGGATAAACAATTACCCAAGGCACTTAGCAATCAGATTTGAACTCCAGTGAGGAATGATTTGGGAGTGCTTTTTGTGTGTGTGTGTGTGTGTGTGTGTGTGTGTGTGTGTGTATCTTTTTCTCCAAATGGCAGTGGAAGTGCTCTTTAATTAAAAGCACAAGCCAAACATTTTCATTAAGTCTGCATGCAAATGAGCCCTGAGATTGGGCTTCTCTCCTGAGACTCTCTCTCTCTCGCTCTTGCTCTCGCGCTCTCACTCTCCAAGATGGGGCTTTTGTCTTAAATGAGGTCACTGCCTTGCCTTAAGGCTCCATCCCTTCCTTTCTCACCCCCTCTCTGTGTGTGTGTGTGTGTGTGTGTGCACGCGTCTGGTTCCCACTGGCAAGGATGGAGCTAAGAGAACAAGGGAATATGGGAGGGAGAGGAGGGTGTTCTCTTGAGCTTAGCACTCCCCCCGTAAACCTCTTACTCTTATCACACATGATGTTAACAGATGTAATCCTATTACAGTCTTCTTTTATTCTAGAACTCCTCCCTCAATTTCTCTCTTTTCCTTTTCCCCCTCTCGCTGTACCTCTGTCTCTCTACGTGTTTTTAATGCCAGTGTAATCCCTCATTACAGCTCTCCCTCAGGCCTTACTAGACTCCATCACTGGCCACTAGGTTTAAAACAATACTGTCCTTTAAACATGTACACATTAGATCATTGCTTAAATTTATGCTTCATTAATATCTTTATCACTGCAGCTCAAATGATTGATTTAATTTATATAAACCAAGGAATAAAATATTTAACAGCATGCTGTTTTGAGGAAATAATCAGATATAAAATAGATCTACTGTTAACACCACAAAGTTGATTTTTTTAATAACATGATATTCTCAAGTGTTTTATTTGTCTAATACCAAAACAGTATACAAACAATTAAAACTTTTATATAGTAAGGATCAACACATCATACTTTTACCATTTAAATGTGAAAGTGACTCTTTTTGTCACTAGCCTATCTTAAATTTATACGACAAATTATTGCAGCTTGTAATGTTACACAGAAACTGGAACATCCGTGCAATTTACTGATTATTAACAAAGCACTGACACTGGAGACACTTTCTATGATTGAAACATCAACATCTGATTACAGAAAATTTCATCATATAGGGGAGACCGGGAATGGTTGTAACACTTTTTGCTTTACCACCTATAACTCACAAAATTTTTGAGCTAGAGTTTTTAAACCTTTATACAAAATACCCACATTTGTTTGCTACAAACGGCACTAAATCAAATCTCTGCAAGAATATCACAGACCTTGTGAGTTCATGACAAATACATGGTGTTCCTTTGTTACAACCTACCCCACCACCGGGGTAGGTTGTAACACATGCTGGGGTGAGTTGTAACAGTTAGACAAAAGAAGCAAAAACATTGACCACACCATGCTCTATGCTTCAAAAAGAGATTTTATTGAAATAAAAGAACAAAACCACAAAAACAATGTCTTTCTCTCTGTGACTGACCATAACTCAAATCCACTTTAAGTTTGACTCAGGTGCTGTGTGTGAGTCTACTAGAACAAACTTCCTTAATGGTATGTATGCTTAAACCACACTCTACTACAATGAATCTGTGTAACAAAAAACATGTAAGTCTAATAAGAACAGTGTGTGTGTGTGTGTGTGTGTGTGTATTCTTAATCAGAGTCACAATGCTGACAAATGAATCTGGGTAACCCTGGAGTACAGGCTTGGTGGGCCCAGAGACTGCATAGGGCACATTTTACCCATACTTCCTTTGGCTTTGAGTTGCCAAAGGACTCCATACAGACAACACAAACGTTTTCATCATCACTGGTCTCAGAATCCTCAGCAACAGCTTTCAACATTTTTTTTTGGCAGTTTTTCAGAATAGAAAATGTAACAGGAATTAAGGGTACAGCCCTCTCCTGGCTCAGATCCTATCTGACCCATCGTTATCAGTATGTAGACTTAAATGGTGATTATTCTGCATGTTCTCTAGTGGAGTTTGGTGTTCCGCAGGGTTCAGTTTTTGGTCCACTGCTTTTTTCCCTTTACATGCTTCCTTTGGGCAACATAATCCGTAAGCATGGTATTAGTTTTCATTGTTATGCTGACGACACACAGTTATATGTCTCAGCAAAACCTGATGAGAAAAAACAGCTTACTAAAGTTGAGCAATGTGTGCAGGACATAAGAAATTTGATACGAATTAACTTCCTTCTGCTTAATCCGGATAAGAGAGAAGTTCTAGTCATAGGACCGCATACAGCTAGGAGTAAAATTTTTGATCGCACCGTAACTTTAGATGGCCTTTCTGTTCCATCAAGTGCAACAGTAAAAGACCTTGGTGTGATTATTGATTCCAGCCTTTCATTTGAAGCTCATGTAGATAATATTAACAGGATAGCATTCTTTCACCTCAGAAATATTGCCAGGATAAGAAATTCATTGTCCCCAATGGCTAACCTGTCATATGCTTACCTCACGTGAAGTCAGTCCATAATACAGGTCTGCTGCCTGAGTCAAATAGCTAGCCAGCACCTTCTCCTGCACCTCAGAGAAAACTTTGTTGCTACTGCGGTAACCTACACTTGGAAGATCACTGGACCCCTGGTCTCTCAGCTTCTGAAGTGATTTGCAGTATCTGCTCAATGTTACATGGCAGATCCCATGTGCCTTCGCAACTGACCTGACTGACTTGCCCTTCTTTGTGACTTCATCAGATGCTGTTTTTAAAACACTGGCAGGCACACCTCTTTTAGTCGTTCTTTTCAATTGTCTAGGCATTCTGTAAAATTATTAAAATCTGGAAACTGTCCTTAGTTGTATGTAAGGGGATGGTTGTAACACTTTTTAAAGACATGTTACAACCCACCCCACTCCTCTTAGCCATTGTTTAGCTAGCTGTAGTAGGAGAGTGGTTTGAAATTAGCAAGGGATAAATGAATCACATTTTACCTAAGAAACTACAATTTAATCAAATATAAGTTATATGATTTTATCTGCAATAATATAAATACTACACAAAATATAGTCTTGGTCAAAAAAAGTACTTTCTTACCTCAAAATCTGTTTTTTAATAATAGAATCTGCATGTATTTGTTCCCAGCCTTGATATCCACCATGTACGTTTAGGGAGGTAGTGGGTAAACACTGAAATGATCATATGACTCTTATCCTATCCCTAATTGGTGGAATTGGGGGTGTTAAAACTCTCCCCATGTTACAACCATACCCGGTCTCCCCTAACTGATTAAATGATTTTTTTTCGTTAAATAACAAAGTATTTAATTCTGGTGAAAAGTCTCTTTATCACATTCCTGAATTTGATCTTAAATCACTACGAAAGTACTTAGCAATAATATATCGCATATCGCTTAAAGGGAGTAACTAAGTAGTTCAATCGTCCCTTGTCTTTTCACTTCTTTCACTCATTCTGCCATGAACGTGGAAGTGTGATGCAGAACATGTGTGTGTCCATGTGTGCTACTGCATCTGAAGGTGTTCTACTTTACTTTTCCCTTGTTGATTTTAGGAGAAGAGCCCCATCTGAGTCCAGCCCAAAGGAATAATCACAGCACATTGAAGTATCAGTATCTCCCCTGATACCCCTACATCGGAAGGCAAAATGTTAGTTCAGCCAGAACAGTCTGGTGAAGACTACTGAATTACTGCATATAGTGAAAATTACAGTATTTTCTATTTTCTTTACTTCACAATGAGCAGAATATGTAGTAAAATTTTGTAATTGTGAAATTGCCACTTTTACCTATGTGGCGGTCAGAAAATCCTGAAAAACTAACTTAAATGTCCATCATGTTTCTGCACTATTTTCACTTTAACCTGATTTTTAAAGCGTTTACGTGGGTAGATAAGCAAATAAACATTTTAATTCTGTAAAGATTTAGGGGACTTTATTTAGCAGAAAAACGTCTCGGGTTACTTTGCTGTAACCCTGTTCCCTGAAAAGGCGGGAACGAGGTGCTGTGTGAAAATGCTATGGGAACATCTTTTCGTGTTGCCGGTTGTGAAGCATGTGTGTATCAAACACGCCAAATTTTGGCTTATATAACCTTGGTTGGGTGACATCATCTGATGAGACGCACCTGCAGGTTATAAATAGGAGTGAACGAACGTCCGTCCACATAGGCAGTGCGGCATTGGGGCGCAGCATCTCGTTTCTGCCTTTTCAGGGAACAGGGTTACAGCAAAGTAACCCGAGATGTTCCCTTTCAAAGGCTACACTCAATGCTGCGTGAAAACGCTATGGGAACAAGAGTACCAACGCCACTGCACTGTGAGTGTCTGGACCCCAAGGTTGTGTAGCGTGTGCGCACAAGGCCGAGAAGGTCTCAGAACTATCTGGGAAGCTGACTCAAGGACCCGTGAGCCCGGAGTGGCAAGAACATCCAGACTATAAAATCTAACAAATGTGTGCGGAGAGGACTAACCTGCCGGGACACACATATGCTCCAGGGGAATACCTCTTGCTAGTGCAATAGATGAGGCGATCCCCCTGGTTGAATAAGCCCTGATTCCTTTGAGGCGAAGTGAGCCCACGTACCTCATAGGAGAGAGCAATAGCATCTCTCACCCAGTGTGACAAGGTCTGTGTAGTGGCGGCCGCCCCCCGGTTGCAGCCTCCATAGCATATAAAAAGCTCTTCTGACTTATGCCACTGGCTAGTGCGGTGGACGTAGATCTGAAGAGCGCTTACTGGACACAGTAGGTTAAGTTTCTCCTGCTCTAAAGCTGTAAAAGGCGGAGGACAGAAGGCTTCAATAAAAATAGGGTGCATGGTTGAGAATGGAACTTTCGGAAGATAGTTCGGGTGTGGATGCAAAATGGCCTTGACTAGCCCAGGGGCAAAGTCTAGGCACGATGGAGAGACTGACAAGGCGAGCAGATCTCCAGTCCTCTTTAGAGAGGTAATGGCCATCAGAAAAACCATCTTAAGGGTCAGAAACCTGTAAGGCGCTGACTCTAGTGGTTCGAGAGGGGTTTCAATTAGACCTTCGAGCACAATAGATAAATCCCACGAAGGGGCCGTGGCTCTAGTGGGTGGTCTCAACCGTTTAGCTCCACGAATGAAACAGGCAACTAAAGGGTGTTTTCCCACAGTAACCCCTTCGATCGGAACGTGGCAGGCACTGAATCAATTTGGCAGTGGACTGGGTCTACCTACTTCGTCATGCACCACTTTCAAATACATTCCATTTGAGGGCATAAGTTCTTCTAGTGGAGGGAGCCCTAGCGTTTAGGATAGTGTCAATTACGCTGGCTGGAAAACCAGCTTGACTTGGTTGGTCCCGTTCAAGATTAGATTCGAGAACCATACTCTGGCCGGCCAATGGGGCGCTATCAATAAGAGGTGCAAACCATGTTGACGGACCCTTGCCAGGACTCCCGGGAGCAGAGCTTTTGGGGGAAACACTATAAAGGCGTAAATTGGGCCACGTATGGGCTATCGCGTCCAGACCCAGGGGAGCTGGACGAATCAGAGAGTAGTAGAGGGGACATTGTGCTGTCTCTTGGAAGGCAAAGAGATCCACCTCTGCTGTAAAGAATCTTTCCCACATTTGACTGACCACTTCGGGGTGGAGCCTCCATTCCCCGTGTGTCACAGCCTGTCTGGACAGTAAATCTGCTCCCACATTCATGTGCCCTGGAATGTAAATCGCCCTGAGGGACAGGAACTTGTCCTGTGCCCAGAGCAGAACCTGACGCGCTAGCTCGTTTAAGCAGCGCAAGTGCAGTCCGCCCTGGCGATTTATGTAGGAGACTACCTACAGTATGTGTTGTCCACCCGCACTAGAACATGGTAGCCTCTTAACTGCTGGAGGAAGTGCTGTAGGGCCAAAAATAGAGCCATCATTTTGAGGCAATTGATGTGCCATGCAAGAAGATGGCCTCTCCAGCTCCCTTGGGCTGGACGGCCATTCAAGACCACGCCCCAGCCAGTAAGGGAAGCGTCTGTCGTTAGCATCTTGCGATGACAAGACGGACCTAGAGTGGGACCCAAGGTCAGGAACCGAAGTCTGAACCACATGAAGAGGGTACGAAGTCCTTTGCACGTAACCCTTATTTGCCTTCGAGGATTGGCCCTCGTATGAAATCCCCTGGCTCTTAGCCACAACTGAAAAGCTCTCACGTGCAGAAGGCCCAAAGGTATCACCGTGGATACAGCTGCCATGTGGTCTAAACATTTTTTAAAGTGATGTACAGTCACTTTGTGGTCTAGTCTGATTTCCTTCAGGGCGTTGAGGATGGATTCGATACGAGCGGGGGACAATTGTCCCGCATAGTGGTCGAGTCCCACCTGACACCCATGTATGTTGTCCTCGGAGCCAGAAGGAGAACGCTTTTCATAGCGTTGAGTCTCAATCCTAGCAAATGGAGATGAGCTAAGACGACATCCCGATGTCGAAGTGCTAGCTGCTGAGACTGGGCCAGGGTCAGCCAGTCGTCTATGTAATTGAGAATACGGATGCCCTGGGGTCGCAAGGGAGCCAGGACTGCATCCATACATTTTGTGTATGTGCAGGGTGATAGAGCTAGACCAAATGGAAGGACCCGATACTGGTAAGCTTTTCCCCGAAAGCGAACCTCAGGAACTTCCTGTTTTGTGGCAAAATTTCGATGTGAAAGTATGCGTCCTTCAAGTCTATTGTCACAAACTAATTCTCTGGTTGGATATGTGAGACAATAATTTTGACAGTTAACATCTTGAATCTGTACTTTCTGAGATAGCGGTTCAGCCCGCGAAGATCCAGGATTGGACGTTTGAGGTTTTGATTCCTGCCTTAGGTCTGTGTATGTGGAGTTTGCATGCTCTCCCTGTGCTTGATGGGTTTCCTTCGAGGACTTCCTCCAACAGTCCAAAGACATCCAGGTTAGGGTGTTCCAAAATTGCACGTAGTGTGAGTGATTGTGTATGTGTAAGTCTTATGTTAAAGACATGTTTTTATGTAATGAAAAGTAAATTTCTTCATGGAGTGATTCCACATAGGCAGCAGGGTGGCTTAATGGTTAGCACTGTCGCCTTGCACCTCCAGGGTCCGCATTTTATTCCCGGCCAGGATCAATTCCCCTCCTCTGTGTGCATGGGATTTGAATGTACTATGCTTTCCTTCCACAGTCCAAAAACATGCATATTAGGCTAATTGGCGTTCCCAAATTCCAGCCCATAGTGAGTGTGCCCTGGGACGGATTGACACCCCGTCTTCAGACCCAGTATAAAAAAAACTCTTATCAAGAAGTCCACATATTTTTTAATGTATAAATGCATATACTATCTAGTTTTCATTATTTCATCAACCAAAAGATTTTGTCCTGTATTTCATAAATGCGAACAAAGATTCCTACTGTACGGTCCTAATTTTTACTAAAGAAGCATTACTTGAACACATTCAATATATGCAATCAAGCAAAAATGTCAGTCTCCAGCACAGCTGCTCTGATGGAAAAAGAAATGAGGGTGGGCGGTTCTTTATCGCTTTAGACTGAGAGACATCCAGCTGTTTCCCAGTGATCATGATGAGAGTTGACTTCGCTGCTCTTGCTTAGGTTCTGCAACACTGCCGATGTCATCGCTATGCGGAGAAGGGAAATGTGGCTTACAAACCTAATTGTAATGATGTCTCTCTTGTAATGATGTTATTGAACTTGTAATGGATTTATACAATTTAATGTATACATTTTATACCATTTACAATATACATTTTGTATATTTCTATTTAAAATATATATAATTCTTCATGTTTGTACTATGGTGGTCATTATAAATATAATAGTTAGAAAAGTCGATATCAATTCACTTCGATGGTAATGAAAAAATTTACAGATTTAAGATTACACTTTTGGTGCATTTCATTTGTGGAATAATATCTGCTATTACAGTGAATAGAAATGCCCATAACAACTTCCTCATATTGCCCAGCCTCATCCAAATCTTGGATGTGCTAACAGATTCCTCTGTCTGTAGTATGCCTTGATATTTTGCCATTGACAGCCTAATGTACTGTAATGGAAAGTCCCTGCTGTACCTCATGTACTATGGCTCTCTGCACACAGACCCAACACGGGAATCGAACTCAAGACTTGGAGGTGCAAGGCGACAGTGCTAAGCACTAAGCCACTATGCCGCCAACTACTAAATTGTATGCATTATACTGCATATGGTAGCAGATTCATAGCTTCTGTAGTCATTCATACTGCAGGTATCGGAAACACAATAAGTATCTGTGTCACTGTTAAAAGGTGAGAAATTATAGCAGTTCTTGACAATTCATAATAAATTGTGAGGTCACCCACTTATTGTGTATACTGCTTTAGTCTGTATACAGGGTCGCGGGGAGTCTATCCCAGGAGGCTTAGGGCACAAGGCAGGGAACACCCTGGACAGGGTGCTAATCAGTCACATAACAGTAATTAGCCTAATCTGCAAGTCTTTGGACTGTGGGAGGAAACTGGAATACTCGGAGGAAACTCACCAAGGATGTAGAGAAAGGAGGGAATCCAACCCAGACGCTGGAGGTGCAAGGCAACGGTGCTAACCACTTTGCCGACATGCCGCCCTGTAAATTGTGAGGTGTTTTATGTAAATCATAAACAATTGTCAAACGTCACAGACAGTACGTGACAGTCCAGCATGAGTTTAGAAAAATCCATAGCGGAGTCGTTCGTGGTCTTAATATTTACTCAACATAAAAGTAAACAAAACCAGAACAGTCCAGTTTTTTATTTCAGCATGCCTTTACTGACGTGATCTACACTGAATTTCTTATTTCCATGATGTGAGCCGAACCTGCAAATTAAGCGTGTAAGTGAGAATTAGAAGCTTCTGCTTTTTTTAGGAGATAACAGTGAAATCTGACCGCTATTAAAACCTATGCTAGTATAACTGATCTAGCAATAACAACGCCAGTCAGTGCAGTTGATAACTGCTATCTTTTCACTGAAATAATATACTGTAAATACAACACTAACCAAGAAATCAGCACCAGAATGACTAGACACTAGAGAAATATTAAGATATAAATGTAATTAATGTGTTTCAAGGTTGAGGTTTCTTTTAATTAATTAAGGTGAAAGGAAGTAAGTCATTTAAGCTCCACACACACACACACACACACACACACACTTATATGCAAACACACACCCAGACAGTCAGAAGAGAGAAATGGAGATGAATGGAGCCCCAGTCACCAAAGTAATCAAAAATGTATTTTCCATATCTCGGTAATTGAATTGTGTACAAGCCGCGAGTTAATGAGGTCATCTCCCCTTCAGCACTGACAGGAAAGCACAAATAATTATCTCCCCATTTTTCCTTATGTAGCAATTAATTTGAACCATTGGCAAGCGACCACAGGCCTCTCTGCTCCACCCACCCCCCACTTTCCCTTCATCTCTCCTTCGTGCCAGTGTGGCTCCCTGCGCTCCATCCGTCCCTCTGTCTGCGCCTTCCCCAGTGCTCTCATCTCCCCTTCTCTCTCTCTCTTTCTCTCTCTCTCTCTCCGTGCGCTTGACTGGGTCCTGGTTAAGGTTGAGTAGGATTGACAGGCGATTGATGTGCCGGGGCTGCGGAGGCTGCTGGGGATGTGTGTGCTTGTGTGTGGATGCGTGTGCATGTGTGTGTGAGGGGACGGGAAGCAATCAGAGCCCCTCCAGCTGCTGTGGGCCTGAGAGCTTTCCAGGTGACTGTCACCTGAGATTTCCCGCGCTGGCACGCGCCAAGTGCTGGGGGCCGTCCGGTGCCAGGTGGGGTACAAGGAGGAAAAGGAGCTGGGGGTGGGGTTGGATGGGGTGGAGGTGGGGGGTGATGTTGTTTGTTTCATACAGAACAGAAGAAAGGGGAAGGTGGAGAAGGAGGGAACAGGACTAGCATGGAAAAGGGCTCCCTTCGGATTTGTAATCGAATTTGAGGGGGTCGTTCTTGTGCGGCGCTAAAACAAACGCTCTTTGTCGGGCGATTTCTTAAGAGAATTCTAAATACACAAGACACAGCACCTTGATTTTTCATTGTTGTTATCAATTTTGCTAACATGTAAAGAGGTCTTATTGTTATTACTACTACTATTAGTTTTATAGCATCGCGCAAACTCTGTGTCTACATTTAGCACGAATAATTTTGCACAAACATTTGCATAATCATTATTTGTCAGTGATTAAGTCTGTGATTCCCAAAGTGAGCACTTTATCCTGGTCAGGATCACAGTGGATTCAGAGCATATTCACCAGGAATATTAGTCATATGACAGGAATACACCCTGGATGGGATGCCAGGCCATTATAGGGCATTATGCACACACACACACACACATTCGCACGCTAATTTACACATTTTGTGCAATTTTTCTTCCACCTAGTTGGATGTTTTTGCGCAGTAGGAGGAAATCTAAAAACTCAGTTAAACCTAATTCCACATAATCCACAATAATCCAAACTGGGGACTCTGACTTAGATTTATGGATCTAGTTTGGTATTAATCTGATAGCTGTAAGTTTCATTTAGTTATTAGTAACATTAGCCTTATATTCTTCAATACAAAGCTAATGTATAAAAGTTTAAAAGACCAAATTGATCTATTGATTTAAATTATGTAATACTTTCATGTTTTTGGCTAAACAATTTCATTCCATTTTTTATTATATTAGTTTCTTTTTATTATTATTATTATTATTATTATGGTTCACTTCATCAATTTTCTAAATATCATTATCGTCTTCTGGATCCGCCCCCCCTTCCTTAAATTCAAATAGAATGTGGGAATGGCATTCTTGTCCAAAATTCCTTACTTGCTGGCGTTTTCCACACAAGCCTCGGAGGATGCCTAATTGCAGCGTCTTCTTCACTAGCGTCTGGGCCACATAGTGCTCATCTTGACACTCGGCCTTGCAGGATCTCCATGAAGCCCCATTAGCGGAGGATCATTCATGCTCATGTCAATGGGAGCTGTCAACATGCTTCTTTTCTTCACTTGGACTCCCCCAGCAGCTCGAAAGAGGCTCTCGTGCCTAATTGATTGACAGCTACTTTAGCTAATCTCTGACAAAGTGTGCTTTAATAAGCATGCTCGGCCAGGACGGCCTATGGAGGACGTGTCAGTAATTGAGGTAATGCAGAAGGTTGGCAGATTTCATTGACCTCTGGCCTTAATTAAATCGTTTGCCTCAATCGAGCTAATATCAAGTCTCCCCGCGAGAGCCCTGCTGTCACAACAGACAGCGCCACCTCTGAACCCCGGATCTGAGCTTGCGAGAACGGCGCGCCACTGTCACATGGCCCGCATGGCACACCCTCGAAAATGAGCCCTAATAAGGCTCGTTTGTTCCTATCTGGAATGAGAAATGGCCCTCATTAGCTCATCTCGTCCTCCGCGGTGTCCGCCACCATGGGGAACCGATAAACCAGACCGCTTCCCCCTTTAGCTTTCCTTCGTCTCCCTCACATCGCAAAAGAAGAAGCAAAGTAAAAAAAAACAACAACAACAACAACAGCTAAACAGAAGCATGAATTATTCAGCGTAAGCACAGCATTTGTTATAAGACTCTAATGAGAAGGAAATGTGCGCCTGTCCTGAATTGTTGTAAATTACGGAATAAATAGGATCACCGCTCCGCCTGAGCAGCACTCAAACCAATTTTACCTGCCTGAGAAACAGAAAGGACACGGAGGCAGATTGCATTATGCTAATCGAGAAGTGCAAAATAAAGTGTGTTCTTTGTAAATTCATTCGTGTGACTAAGTAAAGGGAGACATTTTCATGTGTTAATCTGATAATCTACTTGTTAGCTTTGATTTCAAGTGACAGTCTGCTGCCAAAATACAATATGCATATTTTTTTTTCCTCCAGCACAGACGCTCTGTCACAGTCTTTGCTTTAAATGGCAACAAGCTCATCCATAATACATGCCTATCTCCCTATCGCCAACATATGCACAGCTGATCGTTTTAATAAACATCACACAGGATGCACGGCATCTCCCCCGGAAATCTGTTTTGATGAGTTTTATAAATTCTGTCAGTTTGCAGAAAAAATGCAGGCATCCTTCTGCACATCAATAATCCAATTGCTTACAATAAAAACATGTTGACTAGATGGAAAGTAACGCTAGAGGAGCACTGACATAATATAAATGTTTGAAAGATTTTTTAACGACAGCACTGTTGAAGTCTTCATTCTGATTAGTTAGATCCGATGCTAAATGGGAAATCACAGTTTTACATAAATAAATATACTCCTTTAAATACTGTACCTTATCATTTCTACAATAGCGACTCATCCAGTTCATCCAGACTTGGTCTATCATACATTGCCTGGCCAAAGAAAAAGTCACAATCTAAGATTTCATTTTATCCCCATTAGCTTTTTACAGCACATGAAATGATAAAACACCATGCAAGGGAAGAACATGCAAACTCTATGCAAACAGACCCAAAGCGGGAATCAAACCCCTGTAAAAAGTGGTACAACGTGACAGTGCTAACATTAAGTCACCATGCCGCCACTTCCAGAACCATTCTTTCAGATTGTCAGCTGACTTCATTTTATTGCCATAAGGTAAGTCCTAGTAAGCTGTGGAATATGCCTCGTGCAATCAGAGAAGAAGAACTTCATAGATGTGATAACCTGGTAATTCTGTACATTCAGGTCATCAGCTGACTTCATTTTATTGCCACATAACGTTGTGTCTAGACCTGAGCGACTGAAGCAACTCCAGATCATAACACTATCTCCAGATGCTCGTACTGTGGACACTATGCATGATGGATGCATCACTTCAAGAGCTACCCTTCTTACCTTGACATGCTCATTGCTCTGGAATACGCTCAGTGTGGACTCATCAGACCACATGACCTTTTTCAATGGCTCCAAAGTCCAATCTACCAATTGGCCACCTAGCCAATTGAACCCTTTTTTTTCTGATGAGTCTCACTAACAAGTCGTTTTCTTATGACCACATAGCTGTTTAGTCCCAATTCTGTAAGTTCTCATCATACTGTGTGTGTTGACTTTTATCATGCAACTTCGCCAAGTGTTTAAGCGATGTCTTTTCTGGTTGTTTTCGGTTCAGCGCTGTCTTTCCACTTTTTCACAATGGGTTGACGAGTTCGTAACCCAGTTCCAAATTTTAAACCACATTAGTTCTTTTACATTTTGTTTAATGTATCCCAATAATTTGACCCTTCTGAAATGATGACTTTTGTGGCCCAACAGTGGCAACTTGGTGGTTGTGGGGTTTGAACCTGGGATCTTCCGAACCGTAGTCCAATGCCTTAACCACTGAGCTACCCCTGGCCCTGGTTATTAAATAACTATAATCATTGTAATATCTGACTCATTGCTGTGGTGTGAGAGGAAGAAAGAAATTGTAGAAATATTATTTTGGAAAATAGAGAACCTTTACATCACCACAGCAGCATGTTGTTGATTGTTTTCCTATAACAGTGTGTCTCCAAGTGATTTATTCTTTGTTTTGTGGTCCATTGTTTTAAAAGTTTTTCCCAGTGTACTACAGTATTTTCTCTCTATTTCAGCCATCTTCTACCAAAAAATTATAAGCAA
This sequence comes from Clarias gariepinus, assembly GCF_024256425.1. Classification (NCBI taxonomy): domain Eukaryota; kingdom Metazoa; phylum Chordata; class Actinopteri; order Siluriformes; family Clariidae; genus Clarias; species Clarias gariepinus. The sequence continues at coordinate 29,388,607 of NC_071109.1, forward strand.
TCTTCTGTTTTTTTAAATTGGTAAATAATAAATAATGTTATACCATTTCCAACAGTGAAAAAAAAATACACAATATATAAAGTAAGTAAATGGAAAAGTTCTCTCCGCATTGCCAATAGGCCAAAGAACTAAATGGTGATGTTAAATTAAGTTGATGAAAGGGTATTGTATAAAGGCCAGTCATGCAGACAATCTGCCCTTTTGTGCAAAGTGAGGTACAGTCACACATGAACAGAAATAATTATTATTCTCAGAGTTCCTTCTGGATGGCAACGATTCAGAATCTTAGCTTCGCAACTTCGATTTATAATGAGATCGGATGAAATGGGACACAGATTTGTCCCATCATTCCCATCTTTTTTGTCCCCATCATTACTTTTTTAAATCTAGTCCACTAATGTCTTCTCACTGGCCCAATTTAGGCTCCTAAGTCCCACTTGGTCAAATCAGGCTACTTTAACAGAAACTGGGGCTATGCTAACGAGAGAGCTAAAAGAGTGTTGATTTCATCAAGCGAGACTTCATTTTCCTTTCCCATTTTATATGCTGTCCATCAAGTTGTTGGTCTCCATCTCATCTGTGTTTCATTACTGGGCGCCAGCATGTCACTCGTGTCGTCGTTAGTGCTGGAACACGGATCGCGATAATAGGCCAACCAAAGTGGCTATTGCGGCGAGTGTGTCATTCTAAGTGACCTGATTTCTTGCAAAAGAACACAAGGTAATAATATGGCTAAATCTTTGCTTTTATTTGGTTTAATCATAAACCGATCTAATGTATTCCTGACCTCAGCCGTGCTCCCTTTAATTATGGGACAGTGAATAAGATCACATGGAGCAGAATGGTGGAAGCTTTGAGCTTTTTCGGTACACAGTACAGATGTACAGTATTATTATCATAATTATTTCTTCTTCTATAGGGCAAAATGGAACAAATGAACACCTTTAGGTTTAGAAGGTTAATTCAATGTGTAAGACCTAATTAATGTGTTAATTTTAGGCATCTTTCTCATTAGGTTAACTTGCACAACAAGACAGCTTTTAAGCTTTTGAAGATTCTAATCTGAATTTAAGATTTCTTAGACTCATAGTTTCGAAAATGCTGTCACTTTAGAAAAAGTGTTAAACAGTTTCTTAATCTGTGGTTGTTATCTGATGGTTGGCTGTAATGACTGCTACTGTATGCTGAGAAGAAATGTTGCTAATGAGACACCAACTCACCTTTGGCACATGTATTTGGGCTGTGTGAGGAAACCAGAGTACCCAAATAAATCCCACCAAACACAAGAAGAACATGTAAGTCTTTGGCTAAGTATTTTTAAACATGAGAATACAGTAGCTCTGTTTTCTCCTCAGTAGCCTTATTTTTATTGTAAGGGACCATGTGTCAATATTATGAGGTCACAATCTAAGAACAAATGCAACAAATAGGAATAGACGATATGTAATATACGGTACAGTATGTATGTGTATGTTGACGGTGCAAAGCTCCAGATGCACTTGTTCCCAGTAGTGATAATTAAGTTGTGTTGTCAAGAAAAAAAGTATTCATGGTTGAGTATCATTTTCACTCATATGGAAGTGGTCGTGAATGGGGATAGAGTTTGAAAAAGATGGCAGAACTCAACGATGGCATTTACTCAAGCAAATTGTCTCCTTTTACAGGAGTCTGCAGCAATCTTTGTTTAGTTATGCCGTATTGAGAATCTCTGTGAACGATTTGAACACTGTCTACAGCAAGCGATGCACACACACTTTGAACACTTACATTATGCATACCGTCGTAAATCAACCTGCTAATAGTGTGTATGTTAGTTTCTTACAGGAGAAATATGACAGGTAATGTTGTGTGTCTATTTACATTTTCTTTGTTTTACTTGGTGATTTTGCTCAAGAGCCCAACTTGGTGGTCATGGGATTTGAACTTGGGACATTCAGAACCGTAATCCAATGCCTTAACCACTGAGCTACCCCTGAATATCAAAGAATATCATGAAAAAATTTGTTTCATTTTAAAAAAGTAAAATGTATATATTTTTGATTTATTACATGTGAAGAGAAATATTTTAAAGGGTTGGTGATTTTGGCTTACAGGTCATGAAAATATGAAATACAGTATCTTAAAATATTCAATTTATAGTTTGAGTAAATTACAATTCCTACATTTGGGGAAGCCTGCTGTTTTACAGTCCTTCACAAGTAAGCCAAAGAAGGTGCTTGTATTGAAGCATATTCGCGGAAAGTTGACTAGAAGGGAAAAGTGCACCAGCAGCAAGGATGACCACAACCTTAAGAAAATTGTTTAGCAAAGCTGATTCATAAAGTTGGAAAAGCTTCACAAAGCATGGAGTAAGGCTGGAGTCAGTTCATCAAGAGCCACCATGCAAAGACGACTTCAGGAAATGCTGTGGCATTCCTAGTATCAAGCCACTCGTAATCAGAGACAATGTCAAAAGCTTCCTACCTGGACTAAGTTGGAAAAGAACTAGACCATTGCTCAATATCCCAAAGTCTTCTTTTAGATCATGTGACTACAGTAGGTCCTAAATTTTGCATTTCATTTGGAAATCAAGGTCCCAGAATCTGGAGAAAGAGAAGCGAGACACAGATTGCAAGTCCTTTGTAAAGTTTCCAGAGTCTGTAATGATTTGGGGTGAAATGTCATCTGCTGGTGTTGGTCCAAAGACAACACAGCCACCTACCAGAAGATTTTAGAGCATTTCATGCCTTCATCTGCAGACAAGCTTTATGGTGATGCTGATTTCCTTTTCCAGCATAATTTAACTCCTAGTCACAGTTCCAAAACTACCAGCAACTGGTTTGCTGACCATGATATTACTGTGCTTGATTGGCCAGCCAACTCGCCTGACTTGAACCCACAGAGAATCTATTGTCTACTGTCAAGAGGAAGATGAGAAACACCTGACCCAACAATGCAGATAAGTTGAGGGCTGCTATAAAAGCAGCCTGGTCTTCAATATCACCTCATCAGTGCCACAGCCTAATCACTTCCATGCCATGCAGTCAATTGTGCTACAGAAGCCCTGACAAGTGTTGGAATCCTTTTTCTAAAGCCTATATTTGGCCCTGGGTGTGCACTCGGGCATTCAGATCAAGTAAGAAATTCTCAAAAGGTCAAAAACTGTGTGGTTTCACATAGACCCCCTAAAGTTTTACTCCTCTCAAAATCAGTTCATGTCCAGAGCTTTCTCTTGTTGCTGTCGTGATTATAAAGACTCTCCTGAGCATATTCTCTCGTTCCAGTATTTTTATTTACAGTCTGTTTATACTTAAGACCTTGCGCACAACACTTTCAAGACTTGCTAATCTTTTCATCCAGAGTTACCTGGCTCCTCTTAAGGTTGCTTTTTTAGGTCATGTCAGGCAGGTCTTCCCTTCCTCTTTTCTTCTTTCCTCTGACTCATTCATTACGAATCTAAATGGACACCTGGATTTTTGTTAAGCTGCTTCACGATAATCTACTCTTAAAAGCGCTATACAAATAAAATTGAAGTCCGTTCTGAAGCTCATTGCAAATCACTGAGCTACGATAAACTCTTCAATTAACACCTGTCCTTTTAAAAATATGACAAAGTATGGCTAAGAACACCTTCAGCTTAACCTCCAGAAGCAAAAAATAAAACTCGGCCTTATCTCTTGACAACACTAATTCAGTCAAAGACGTGAAGAGGAGTATGAAAATGAAAAAAAAAAAGCCTATTAGATCCATCAGCGGGTTGAAATTAGGCCCGAGAAAATTATATCTGACACGAAGCATAATTACCTTTCAGTGAAATTGAACATAGATCACAGGTTTCCTGTCGAGGAGTTGCTGTTCGTCTTTTTTACTGACATCCGGGCTTTTTTTTTTTTTTTTTTTTACGGCAAAACAAAGGATTGACATTGGGTGTCATTTTAATGAGCAAGTAATGAACTTCATCACTATTCCTTGGCACAGGTTACACGCTAATGGAAAGCAGAAGGAAGTTTGTGTGATTTAGAGTAGAAAAGTCAAAAAAAATTTAGAAAAGTCTTTTTTTTAAATAATTATAAGCATCTTTGCGTTTGCATTTCGTTGTCAGATTCATAATAAAAATGACTTGTTTTGGTGGTCAGATCCAGATGAAATCATCCTGTGTTGCAATGTCTTTTGGATGTGGTTTCATTGTTTTATTATTATTGTTTTTATTTATTTATTCCTTTTTTCCATCATTTAAGAGATTAGGCAGACACATTTCCTTCTGGATTTAATCTGGATCTTTTTCCTGGGGGAATTGTGAGTGTGTGCACGTGTGTGCATGTGTGTGTGTGTGTGTGTGTGTGTGTGCATGGTGTTATGACATCAGTTCTTAAGAGAACCTTAAATAAAAACCAGACCGATACTTATTATTAATTTGTTTTTAATTAGAATTAATTCTGAAAAAAAAACAAGACTAGATGTCAAGTCATTTATTTAGTTATTTATTCATTTGTTTGTTTGAATGCTGTGTTCTATAGAGTAAATAATTTGTTTTCTTTTATTCTTTTATTAAATTACTTTTTACTTTTTTTTCCTAAATATGTAATCTTTAACCGCAAACACCAACAATGAAGTAAAAAACACAAACATCACACATTGTTTATCTATATTAATAGTTTTATTATGATGCGATCCGCATCACATGTCCTTGTTGACTCGTATGGACTCGCTAAAGAAGCTTGACAAGAATGAAGATATTGAATTCTGATTTCCTGCTTGTGTTTAAATTGAGCTCTCTGGAGATGTAGAATCAATGCAATTAAATATCCACATTGTGGGCATACACTCATAAACACACACATACTCAGGCAATGTGTGTGTGTGAGCATGAACTCCTTCCTCTCTGCTCCCCCTCAGTCCTCCGTGTTTCTCCTCGTCTGCATCTTTCAGCTCAGAGGGAACAGGGCCTTGAGGCAGAGCGAAACTGTGGGTCTGTCCCTGGAGACAGCCGAGCCCATCTGTCTTCGTGTGTGTGTGTGTGTGTGTGTCCTACTGAAGTTAAACTAAGACCCGGCTCCTCCTCAGAGATCCCCCCATCTGAACAGACAGCAGATGGAGCAACCCCCCCAACACTCCTCTGCCATGTTTGTTTAATACATTTAATTAATATTCCAAACTACCTCAACAGAGACCCACCACAATCCTCCCCTCTTTCTCTCCCTCCCTCCCTTCTTTTTTCCTTTTTTTTTTGTTCCCCATCCTTGTTCCATCTTCCATCTCTTATTCTGTTTTTCCCCTTCGCATTTCTCCTCTGATTCTTCCCTCTCTTTGATCATTTCCTCCTTCCTCACCCCCTTGTTTTTATATCTTCATCACTCCTATCCAATAGACCCATCATCACTGATTGCTCACATACACACGAGATGCTAAGCATGCCCAGGGGTCGTCTCGAAATGAAAAGCCCCGTGTATTTCTCACGCTGTCGGATGTGTTAATTACACACTGCCCTCAGGACCGACGAGACCCGAGCATCTGCTTGGACATCGGCCACTGCTAGAAGCCTTCATATTACAGTCCATGCAGCGTGCAGACAAGATGCTGTGCTTTCAGGCATCAGGAATGTCAGACTTGATGTCAGACGCATCAAGATTAGAGCTTTAGGTGGAAAAGGCCTTGATAATTAACACAACACGTTTTTTTTAAATACAGTAGATTCAACATGCTCTGGGGACACAGACCAGGAAGTCCAGGAAGAAGTAAAGGATAGATGGGCCATTATGTTCGGAAAGATCTTTTAGCAAGACTTTGAGAACTCTGCTTCAATCTGTAATCATTACTGACTTAAAACCCTTTGAATGCATGTGCACTTTTTTTAAAAGACTTACCCTGACTTTTTTCTTCACCATAGATAATATACCTTAAAACATTAGAATATCATGGAAAAGTTATTTTCTTGATTTAATATAAAAATTGAAATTCTCGTAGAATCTATATTCATTATATGTAAAGTTATTTCAATTTTAATTTTAATGAAAATCAAAAACATTTACAAAAAATGTAAAAGATATGTTAATTTTTACACTTACTTACTTCTTTATTACTTACAAATCACTGCATCAGTGTGGCATGGCATAGAGCCAATGAGCCTGTGGCACTGCTGAGGCGTTATTGAAGACCAGGTTGCTTTGATAGCAGCCTTCACCTCATTGTCTATTACTGGCTTGGGTGTTTTATATGACAATACCACACTCTCTATATGGCAGGGCTCTTTAGCTCCAGTCCTGAAAAGCCAGTGGTCTGCACAGTTTGTAATCACCAACACCCAAACACACACACTGAAGCATGGCATGGATGAGCCTCGAGTAGCCATGATCCTGTCAATCGTTTGCTGGTTCATAATTGATCATTAGTGCTATGTGGCGTTAAAGTTATGGCTAAATAGTGTAAAAATAGTGTTTCCAGAGTTGTACAGTATATAAATGCTTAAACACCTTAACAAAGCCAACTTACTATCCCAGGAGACTTATGGCACAAATAGGGTACACCATTGACAGGGTGCCAATCCGTTAAAGTGCACACACAGACTAAGGAAGGGCAATTTATAAAAAACCAATCAGCATGTCTTTGGAAAGAAACTGGAGTACCCAGAGGAAACCCACCAAGTACAGGGAGAACGTGCAAACTCCATGCTGGAATCGAACCCAGGACCTAGAGGTGCAAGGCGACAGTGTGAAGCCACTGTGCTGCCACATTTTATTTAATGATGTTTAAACCCATCCGATAGAGAGAGAGCGAGAGTACATTATTAATTGTATAATTACAGCTGCCATAGCTTCAACAAGAAAACAACTAGCGGAAATTGCAACGAGGAAAAGGTAAATTTGAGTCCTGGAATACGCCCTTTCTATCAAGGAACAAAAGCTCCATAGATGTGATATAACCTGGTCATTTAGTACATTCAGGTCATCAACTGACTTCATTTTATTGCCACATAACATTGCTGAGTCTAGACCTGATCAACTGAAGCGACCCCTGATCATAACACTGTACAGTGGACACTATGCATAATGGATGCATCATTTCATGCATTTCCATCCTTATTCTAACGCACACATCGCTCTGGAATAGGATCAGTCTGGACTGCTTACACCACATGACCTTTTTCCATTGCTCCAAAGTCCAATTTTGATGCTCCATAGCAAACTGAAGCATTTTTTTTCAGATTTTTCTATACAGTTTTTTTTTTGTTTTTTTTTTACTACACAGCTGTTTATTCCCAATCCTGTCATCTCTTGTCACGTTGTGTATGGAAATGCTCTTGCTTTCAATATTACACATAGTACTTATTGGCAGTTCTTATTATACAACTTCACCAAGCATTTAAGTGATCACCAATGGTCATTAAAAAAAAAAATTCTGACCACTTCTTCCACAAAATTGATGGTTCAGCACTGCCGTTCTAGGTTTTCCACTGTGTGGGACAGTTCTGAACTCCACTCCAGTCATTTCGGCAATCTACTCAATTGTTTTCTTTGCTTGATCTGAAATGGAGTCTTTTTTGGCCAGGCACTGTATAAAGATCGTCTTACTGTATATCACGGTATGTATGATCTTTAAGGCTTAATTTAAAATCAGACATCAATGTCATGGTATGAACATACAGTAGAAGATTTGTTCCTGATTGATTGATTTTAATTCCTATTACTCAGTCATTCATCTTAAAACACTGCTATTAAGAACTACCATAATTAGAAGTGGGAATCTCAGGTCCTGAGAATTTCCCATGATTGAGTATTTCTTCAAACGTCCCCAGCGCCTTGATGAACGTTGTAACGTTACAGAGTAGGCATTCTACACGATGATCAGGAGCTGAAACAAGTCAAACTGCCACGCTGAACAGCCACAACACTAATGTTTAATCTCTGCTCGACTTGATCACTGACTCCGGAGGTAAATCAGGTGTGACAGAGAACAAAAATTGCTGTGAGGAAATGCTGTACAGTTATGTGAGCGAATAATGTACCAAATTACAGCCTACGTGACAACTTATTACATTGTCCACTGGCCAGTTTTGCAAACATACAGCAGGTGGTACATTTTTTTCTCTCCCCAGAATTCAATTCATAAGGCAGCTGTTTAAGACTGCGATTTTGGTTTCTTGTTTGTTTGCAGACTGGCTGGTGTTCAGCATCATTACTGATGTCACTGCCACAAAAAACAATGGCTCCATTAAATCATCATTAAAGTATAGTTTATTAACATGCCACCAGCAGGGATCTTTAAATTTCATTAGAAAACCATCAAACAAGTCTTTAACCATTAGTTGTGAGAAGAAACATATGACTAGTGTTACTGTTATGACTAATCACACAGGAACCAGTGGAACAGATGACATTGTTTGACTTCGATATGTACTGGAAAGGCAGAATCAGTGATGATGTAGTGTTCTGTAAAGAAATAAAAATTTAGTGTCAGAGGTTTGTTGTTTTATTTACAACAGAAATGTTTTTGGTGGATGTATGTATGGATGTATATATGGATGCATGGATGGATGGATGGATGGATGTAGAAATGCATGGATTTGATAGTTGGTTACATAGACGACTTGTACTGTAAACAGATTTAAATCTGTATATTTATAATTGATGATAATGTACAGCTTTAAAATAGTAATTGAATGACTCTTTCTGAAAGGAGTCTCCAGTGTCACAGGTCAAGGAAATAAGTGTATTTTTTTTAAATGGAAATGTCTTCAAGATAGTAGTTTGCAATTTGTGTTTTTTGGCAACATGACAATGGATTATATAAATTACAAGATGTGTGCATGAACGGATGGTTAGATGAACTTGGATGAATGGATGACTGGATGGATACTTAAATAGATGGATGCATGGATTTGATAGATGGTTAGTTGGACTGATGGATGGATGTATGAATGGATGGATGGATCCATGGCTTTATAAAGTGTAACTAATAATGAACTGTTGTGAATGAATGGGTGGATGAATGTATCTGTGGCATTAGAGTGTTCCTTCATAAAGTGTATTCAATAATTGATAAGACTGTTGCAAATTATATAATAAAATGTTGTAAATAGTATATAAACTTCTAAAAAAAAACTCACAGAAGAAGTCAATGTTTGTATGTGTGTGTGTGTGTGTGTGTTAAGGCAGCTGTCAGTTAGAAACAGTGTTCGGTGCTGTGCCCGGGACGCAGCCCAAAAGCCTCGGGGCAGAGCGAGCTGAACACGGCTAGTGCTGAAGCTTCCACGCAGCTGCACACGGCCTGTTTGTCACCGCGGCTTTTATCCAACATGAGCATTTCCATACTGAGAGCAGGACGTGAGCAAATCAAACATGTCATTAGCATATGCGTTCATTTAACTAGCTAACGGCTTGGGTTTTGCCACGCCGGATATGTTCATGCCGTTCACAGAGACGAAGGTCATCTGACATGTTCTCTAATTTGGAAGGTCCTCCGGGTTCAATTTATGTAAAAACAAAAAGGGGAGCTGCTGTGAGTTCACTGGGCTGCATATTGAGGTTATAGGTGTTGAGAGCGAAACATATAAACAATATTAATATTAAATAATTTTTTTTAAATCATGTTAAAACCAAGAGAAAAATTCATTTGTATATTTATTTATTTTTCTCTGCAGAAATCCATGCTGTCCACGTGTATGACTAAAATCCAGGTATAGAGTTAGAATATTCGCAGTATATGACATAGTTTTTAAAGGTCTGATTCATAATATCGATTAACTTAATAAATAGAAGAACACAACACTGAATGCATATGAGGTTAAGATCATAGGAATATAAAGTCAGTGTTTATGGTTTGTTAATGATTTTTTTGGTGGTTTGTTTCGGAAAGCTAAAAAATGTATATATTAATTGAACAAACAAATACACAACTTCCCACACATCACACACTGTACGCATTTGTTTCTGGTTCGCTTTGCTGGTCCTGTAGTGTCTCAAAGCATCACTAATATAAATGATAAGACTTGCAGGCTAATATTGCCCTCATGTGGTTAAACACTGTTTTAGTTACTGTAGACGTGTGTGTGTGTGCGTGCGTGCGCGCATGTGTGTGTGTGTGTCCTTTAGGCTATAAGCAATTTCAGATTAACAGACATTTAGGAAAATATATTTTTCCATAATATTTTATACCGCATGTAAGATCTTATCTTATCTTATCTTATCTTATCTTATCTTATGATAAGATAAGATAAGATTGAATATTCTTATCTTATCTTAAGATAAGATAAGATAAGCAGCAGTTTGGCATTTGTTACATTTGCTTATTAATGAAAGAACTACTTGTTGTACATTTTATTCATTTATATTTTTTGCATTTAATGTTGTTGAGCATCCTCCTCTTTTAACTTTTTTTTTATTTATTACGAATGAAAAATGCAGATAAATTGGATCAAAGTGAGATACAATATAAAAAAAAACATGGCATCTGTGAAACTGAATCATTTCATCAGTATTAACAGTGATGTCATTAAACTTGACATTCCTGATGCTTCATGTCATGCACTAGCTGCCTCAAGACAGTTTTGCATTAAGTAGAGGATGTTCCCCTCTCTCCGCCACTCCTCCCTGTTCTGTGAACATCTTCCAACATAAGGTTCATGCGACCCGTGCTAAAAGACAGACCTTCTTGTGACCTCTGAACATGTGACCTCTGACCTGTTTTGACTACCCTTAGGGTTTTAAAGTCATGCAGGGGTGTGTGCACATGTGATCTGCGAGGCGAGGAGCATGGTGGTGATTAGCATGAATTTTAAAGCTTTGTAAGCTGAACTGTTTGAGAAGAGTGTGTAGATTAGGAGGTGAGAGAGAAGGACGGAGTAAACGCTGCAGTACAGCTTCAGGGCTTTGTTCAGGCGGTGATAAAGTGTAAGCTAAATCCATCTGCACTGTGGGTTTACCAAATTGGTTACTTAAAATAGGTTTAAACTAAAAAGTAAACAAAGAACTAAAGAACTCTTGAACGCTATTAAGGAACACGTGTTCGCCCGGTCAATAATAATAATCCAGGCTATAATTTACCAGGACATTTTTCTTAGTGTAATGCAGACCTCTTTAACAGTACAATAGCATGGCCTGTTTCCTCCTGACACAAACCGACCCTTCTCTTATGTCTCTGGGTTAATCCGTGTCTCATAATGCGTTAAAGTAAACAGTGGCGTGCGGTCGAGCTGCTATTCTGGCACCGACACAATGGACTGTTTGTGCAGCACCAGGTGTTCCAACACCACTGTTATTCATCTGGACTGTGCCAAGGTCTGGCAGCTTACATCATCAATCTGCGCCACGAGACCAAGCCGAGTGAACTCACATTCCACAGAGACAGTTAAAGCGGTGTGCACGAGGATCTGCTGAAAAAAAAAAGCAGAACATTACCTTTTCGTTTTATTGGGAATAATGTGTTGCAGTGGAGTGGGTTTTAGTAGATTTGGTGATTTCTTTTTCTTTATGAATCTATGAATGATGAATCAACTTTTTGAGCAAATGTTGCCATCTTGCACTTGATACAACTCTTGATACTTGATACTGATCACCATTGTACCCAGTTACCAATCTCTGATTAGCAGTGTTCCCAAAAAAAAAAAACAATTTCTGAAAGCCAATTTTTTCAAGAACCACTCATAGAACTCCACTGAACCCAGTGGCCAATATACACCAAATGTTTTAGTATGCATTGTGATCCAAGTGAATAGAGTCTAGCTTTAACTAGTGCTGGACACTTCTCTTAAAAGTTTGGACACACCTTCTAAATCATTTTTTTTTCTGTGTATTGAGATTTCAAGAACATGAAACAACACATATGACATTAGGTAATTAAGCAACAACAACAATCGGTTGTTATTTTAAGACACAAATGTTCAGCCGTTCTGGAACACATCTGGCAAGACCAGAACTGTCCAATGCATTATCAAAATCCATCAAGCACCATGATGAAACTGGCTCTCATCCCAGGAAAGAAAGACCAAGTAAATTTACCTCTGCTGTTGAGTTCATTTAGGGTCACCAGCCTCAGAAATCACCAGTTAACAAACAGCACCTCAGATTAGAGCCGTTATGAAGACCTTACAGAGCATACAGTAAGTAGCAGACAGCTCTCAATATCAACTGTTCAAAGGAGATTATTGTGTATTTTGGATGGTTCTATTCGCTCTTTGCTCTTCGTGCACCTACTGTAAATGTGGTTTGTTTGTTTTTTCAAGAAAGAATGGTGTGTGTTCTTATGTGCATCTTTAAAGTGCACATTTCCTAAATTTCAGCCAGTTTGCAACACAAGTAATATTGTTCTTCTCCATTAGGCACATCTAATTTCAGCAGTGCGTATGAATATGGGTTTCTTATGCAGTAAATAAGGTTTATGTGAACACATGAAATGGTGCAGGGAAAATATAAGCAAAGCAAGTTTTATCTTGTTTCACACGTTAGAGCATAATGCTGGTGTTTGTGTGTAGAAACCATAGATCTTACATACCTTAAATGAAGTTTAACCTGTGTGTACTGGTAGAAATAGACACTAGAGAGCGCCATCTCCTTGGGAATACAGAGGGGCCCAATAAACTGTATACTGTACACACTTGAACGGTTGTCATCTATGCCCGTTTTTTACAACTTGAATTGAGTTATGGCAGCGATGTTTAGTATATGTTTCCTCTAAAGATGTCAGTAGTCGCACCATCGTTAATGCGATCACGTTTGTTTTACGTCAGAAGCGAGGCATGTATTTTAAATGTCAAAGTGTGTATACATCTTTTGGGCCCCTCTGTATGTAATGAGTTGCCTTTTTGTAAGTGTTATGTGTTATGAACAAACTCAAAATAATGAATTTTAAAAAGGAAATTGTTATAATGCATACAAGCAGAGCTACTACAGATTTGTAATGGATCATGCAAACGCACTCTGACATCAAAAACAGCAGCTACAGCATTCACACAGTATGTTATGCTGGTATACAATAGTAAAGTTGATTATTTTTTTATAACAGGACATCACAAAGTTTTGCATTTTTTTATATCACAGCATTTCACCATTGCTTATGATTTCAATTTAAGAATGATGTCATATTTAATATCTTTTATCAATTTATATTTAAATTTAATGTTGTTGAACATCCAAAAACCTGGTTTGTTTTACTGTAGCTCTGCGTCATGTGATACTAAGAAATGAAGTCTTTGTGTTTACTAAGTCCTTCCTGTGTTAATTGTGGAAAACTGAAAGTTACTGTACAAAAGTTACAGCTTTAACTTTAACATTAAATAAATATTGTCTTCTTACAATAAGCATATAGAATGTATACCATATAGATAATTATACATTCTTCTTTGTTAAATATCAGCACTTTTTATTCTGCCATGTACAGTATATGTTCCAGCAGGTACAAGTGGCTACGGCAGTCGCTAATGTTCTGTCCCTTGTAATTTCACCTTCACTATTTCTGTTTACTAGTACCTGATAATTACATTTAAGGACCTCACAAGCTTTTACGCACAATGTAGTTGGGAGAAAAACTTGGGCTCTCATGAGGTTACAGAAGGATAATCTGAGCTTTTGGATCAATCGAAATAGAGAATTAAGCAATGCTGTGGTGTAAAATACATACATTAACCATTTTTAGGGCACTTCTTGGAGGCATGGTAGCTTGGTGTTTAACACTGTCGCTTCGCACCTACAGGGTCAGGGTTCAATTCCTGCTTCAGGTCATTATGCATGGAGTTTTCATGTTCTCCGCGTGCTTGGTTGGTTTCATCCGTGTTCTTTGGTTTCCTCCCACAGTCCAAAGACATGTAGATTAGGCTAATTGACAATCCCATATTGCTCGTAGCGTGTAAGTTTTTTGCCATAGAAATGACAGCTATATCTCTAGGGTGGGAAGTATCCAGTGTCGGATGTGCCTGATGACATATGGATGGATGAAAATACCACAAAAAAAAAAGGGGGACTTATTGATATACTTGGAAATTTAAAGTCAGTAAAATTATCATATGGTAATGATTTTATAAAAATGCACATAAAATGATAATATATTTTAAGTGTATGTGCATTTATTTAAATATAAAAGTGTGCATGAATACAAAAATACTTTATTTCACGTTTCTAAAAATGTCTTTTTCTTGGGGTACTGATTCAGGCACTTGTAAGTTACCAAACGTGGTTCTTTGTCCAATTAAGAGTCAACAGCAGTCATTTTCAAAACCTCAGAGTAGATAATAATGGTAATTGCTTAACAACTCGTTGTATTGTTTCTTTCCTTCCGCTGAAAGATTTATAAGCCACATGTCAAGGTCTAGATGTAAAATTCTTTTGAATAATAATCTTCCAACAGAATCTCATCCCATCCAGTTTGATTCATTACGCTTCACCTTTACACACTGTGTGGGCAGAAAACTGGTCCAAACTAAGTAATTTGTACATAAACATCCTATCAGTGACCTCTGTGTGGTCTACGGCTATTAATAATGTAACCTTTTGCACCGATAGTTTTGGTTGCGAATCGTTTTACGCTGTTTGCGCAAGATCCTATCACCTTGGGGACCGATCGTAGAACTCGTTTTTTTCCTAATATATCAAAATTTCAGCATGGTGATAAGGCGATTTGTTTACCCTGTTAAACCAAGTATTGTTCTTGTTCCCAAATTAGCTTTGACAAATTAAGGCAGTACGTAATGAACTCTGGCTGCTACCGGGAGGACTGAATCTCCTCTGTTTACTTTGGGTTCGGCCCATTTCGAAAGTATTCAAGAGGGATTTGTGAATGTTGAGACGCTCTACCTCTAAGGGTCCGTGTGTTTCTTTCTTCTTTCCTAAATTCTTAAAAACTCCTTTTTGCTAAATACAGATCACACAGCTTTTTATTGCTTAGCACAATTATAAATAAATATATTTATTTATTTATTTATTTTTATTATTATTTAGAGATGCTTTCTGCTAGGGCAATAACAAAAAAAAACAAGTTTTTAGAATAATGTTACTGTGCAATTTTCCACTGAATGCCATGCAACATCCTTTTTTTTTTTTTTTGCATTATCTTATGTTATATTTACTATAAACAGTTGTTCTTACAGCACTTTCTTTCTTCTCACTTAATACATACTCAATGTAAATATTTCACACAACAACTTAATTTCTGATTGGTTCAAAGGCTCTGATTATCATTCTGTAACCTCATGAGAGCCACTAACCTGTAAAAGCTTGTGAGATATCTTTCTACTATTTCCAAGAATATACAGTACAAATCCCTTTTTCTATATAAAAGTATATAGTGAAGCTTGAATTTTGTTTGGAAACAAGTGATATGATGTGATGTGAGAAAAATAATTTATCATAGTTCTCTTCCTCATAAAATAGTGTTTAAAAGTCTCTTCATTTTTTTTTTTTACTTTCAAAACTTCCCTGTATTTATAATGCAGTTTTAAGGAATAGTTTCTTCAGGCTTCTTGAAGGTCTTTTCTGGCTCTCATGTTCGGTGCAGTTCCTGTACCTGACCTTTTTTAGAGCAACATTTTATGTTTGTTAAACCACACAATGACCTGTGAATAATTTCAAGCATAAAAATATCTATTTTAAGGTATGAACCAGTAAGAAACAGGTGCAGATGATGAAAGATGATCAGGCTGCCGATGTTGAATGCTGAGTGGTTGGAACAAACACATAAACAACCCATTTAAACAACTGTATCTTTGGGGATTTGCAGCCTGTCGCAGTAAAGTATTTGTTCTTATTTTTTTAATTTAATCTAAACAATTTAATTACGTGGAAAAAAATTATATATATATAGTATAATATATATATGTGTGTGTGTGTGTGTGTGTGTGTGTGTGTGTGTGTGGTTGGTTGTGAAAATGTCTGAATTGTCAAATAATGTGTAGAGCTGTATAAAATCTATCATATCACTTGTCACTAATGTTCCACAGCCTAGGTAGTACTCAGATCATAAATACATCAGTACATGCTTTGGAATGGCTACAGATCAGACAGCTGATTTTTGGATTCCTCCTCCTGACAAAAAAAACCTAAACACGCCAGTCTGCCGTTGAGAAACTCCAGTGACCCCATCACATATTACCAATGTTTATTAGAAAAAAAAAGAAAAAAAAAAGAATCTTAAAAGCAGTTTAAATCAAAGGCTGGTCACTTAGTTTTACACAGTCACCCTCTTTTACACCCGGAGATAAATTATGGCATGGTAGTGGAGATGCACGTGCAGAGGCTTGGAGCTTTTCTCTGTCTTTCTCCGTCTTTTTCTCTCCATCAAACTGCCTCTCCACTTTCCACTGAGCCGAGGACTGGAAAACGTCCTCATTTTGTCCGTCAGGTTGTGGTTACCCTAATAATATCAGTCACTTTTAGTGGCTGTAAAAGTGTGGAGAGGTTTAGTGCTGGCTTTTTACTTTGAAAGTGGAAGATATTTTAGGACTGGGGGAAAACGCTGAGCCGGGAAATATAATCACATGCATATCGAAGATTGCTCTATGATGGATTTTTATCTTTTTTTTTGCTTTCTGCAAATTAAGAACTCCACAGATTAAGAGAATAATGTAGGGAATTAAATACCACTTCTTAGCTGGTTTAACTTTTTTGGTTTTTCTACATGGCTAATTTAGTCTTTTAAAAGATATGTCATTGATCATCTCCTGCAGATTTATTAAGGTGGTTTAGGGTACAGTTTGACGTACTGTAATATATAACCATAAAAACAAAGATTTGTATAGACGAGCACTGTAATATTATTTTATTATTCCCAGGCCCCACCTTTAAAAGGACGAATGTTTAAAGTTAAAGATTCTCATCCTGCCATCTAAAAAAAAAAAGGTTTATCAAAAAAGCATGCTGGGATCAAAACTTCTATTCCTTTGCTATTTTTAAGCCTTAAATCAAGCACATTCACCCTTATAAGGTGTTCTTATAAAGGCAGCTAAAAATCTAGTAAAAATCTATGTAACAAGGGAACACATGTAATCTCTAAGAAGGTGTCGATTTATTGCCCATTAATGGAAGGAGTCGTCAGTTTTAGAGATTTTTTATAGGGGTGTCTTCAGAACAGAGGGGTTTGTTCTTTTCAGTTTTTCTGTAACATGATGAAGTGCATTGTATACAATATTCATTTGGTCTTGCTTTCCTGGGAAGGTCTTCATGAGAGCCAGGTTCATCATGGTGCTTGATGAGTTTTGCAAATGAACTAGACAGTACTGTTTTTCTAAAGTGTCTTAAAATAACTGACTGTTGTTGTTGTTGTTGTTGTTACTTAATTACCTAATACCCTATGTGTTATTTTTATAATTAAAAAAAATCCACTATTGTTATTGAATGTAAAAAAATAAATCCAAACTTCAGTCTAAACTTTTGACTGGTACTAGCTCGCAATGTCCCAAATGATTCAAATCTATAGACGTACTGTATTACATGTATAACGGTTGTAAGCAGTAGCCTCAGAGTCACTTCTACTTTATCTACTCCTCTGATAAATCATCACAGCATCAGGTCAGAGATGTGCATTCGTCATTCACCCACTCGTTCCCTTGACCCCGACCAGTGACTTATCAGTGCTTATCTCATGTCTTATCTCTCTTATCTAATCCAGTTGATGAAGAGCCTTTCTACCCCATCGTGCAGTTCGTAAAAGGTGGGGCACTGATACAGCCAGCTGCTCCGTCTGGTCAAGCAGGCCGAGGTGATAGCAGTGCTGAATCGTCCTGCAGAGTTTACACTCTCACCTCTGCGTGAATTCTTCGTCTATTAGCTCCACACTGAGCTTCACTACAGGCCTGAAGACATTTTATAAAGTCATTATACTGTAGCAGTATGGGTTGTTTCACATTCACATACATAAGTGTTGTACATAACACTTTGGATTTCTAGATACTATACATAGTTTATGATATGACAGATATCAGGTTTGAAAAATCATGACTGAGGGCTGAAAATCATTTTCATAATCATCATCATCATCATCATCATCAAGAAGAAGAACTTAACATGCTTTTGAGGAAGAAAGTTAAAAGTCATGACTCTACAGTATCTTTGTTTAAAATAAATAACCCAAACACGCTTATTAAAATCTCTCTCTCTCTCTCTCTTAGAAATAAAACACTTGGGGCATGCTTTTTTGGGAAAATAACCAACTACTTAGCAGTGCATGCAAAGCAGAGTCACTGTTACTACCCTGTAGCTGATTGTTGTCCAGTAACTTATTCCATAATGTTTTATTTATACATACGCATGAAAATTTCATAATACTTTTTTATTAATTTTTTTTTAATTAAAGAATGACACAATACTTTTTTAGGACTAAACCAGCACATAGTTTTTTACATTGTGTTTGCAGTTATTCAGTAAAAAAATATTTTTCTAACCTGAATTTTTTTACACATAAAGAAACCTGACTTGATTTCCTTTAATTAGGTTTGTAGTCGTTAATTGTATATTTTATACTTTATTATATTTACAATGTGAGTAAATCTTTTTCCGTAGCAGATATAAAAATGAGAAGTGCTTCAGTAAAATAAAGAAAGAAAACACTGGCTGGGGGTTAGTATTGGCTAAGACTCAAGGTTTGAGTGTGTGTCTTGGGGAAAGCGGTAATGTGCCAACTGTATTATAATTAACACATAAAACTGTAATAAAAATATAAGACATATTTTACTTACTGTTCATTAGAGGATTTTGATGTTATACATCATTCTGTAGTTTTCCTACTAATGGTAAAAGATTTACTGCATAAGCAGGATTGAACTGTTTTTAATCATTGGCATATTATGACTCTAAATCACGATTGCTTGGGTTCGTACTGTAGGTCGAACAAAATAAAAACAGGATCTGTTTCCACCATCTTTCACAAAGTCCAGACTCTTGCTTTTGCTTTTGGTCATTCCAAACTGTTCCTGCATGTTAGCATTTCATCTGCTCATCCACCCCCTCCGTATCTACATTTTGTACATTGGAATAAGACCAATGACTGCTTCAATTGAAGTGGCAAGTTTTGAACAGAGTGTCCAGTACGAGTGGACTGCGGCTGAGTTACACAAAGCAGCCTCCTCGCCTTCAAAGGCCAAGCAGGCCAAATCTGGGACAGAGATTAAGCACTGTCACTCTGAGATATAGCGGGGCTTTTCCTTCTGAGTAATAGGGTGGAGAGGCTCGCTAATTTACACAGCACCGGGGGCCAAGCAAATTGCTGAAGGAAGAGCAGAGCTGGACGTCCACACAGCTAGCGCTCTGGCTCGGGATGAAATATAATCAGAGAGAGCTGTACATTCCTAAAGCTGAAGCTTTAATGCAAAGTATGTGCTTTTGAAGAGAGCCTTTTGTTAGCGCTGATGTAACTCTGATGTACTGCAACTTTTCTGGGGTGTGTAAAAGTCACAGTAAAGTATTCTGTAAGTTAGAAAAACAACACTAAAATAGAAGCAGTCTTTCTTCTTATTGCTTTGCTTTGTTTCTAGTCCCAGAGCTGCCAAGAAAATCCGAAAGTATTTGAGCAGAGATAAGGAAAACGGTCAATGATGGATTGACAATATTTTTTTTTCTTTATTAGCCCAGTTATTATAATCCTGTGCTCCTTAAGCTTGATATGTGATTCTCAGCAGATGGAGAAAGTTACACTGCGTCTGAGTGCTTAAAAAGGAATCTTCACTAAAAACTTCACCCGGAAAAGTCGAATCCAGTAAAACTTTACAAAGCAGAATCTTATCACCTTTTATTCATTTATTTACATGAATTTTTTTTATGGAAATAAAATGTAAAAATACAACAGTATGGACACTTTCAGGGGAAAAAGAGCATCTCTGCTCTCATTCATTATGGCAGTGTGTTTTCATTGTGTAATCAAATAATTATTTTTTCTTCCTCAATTAGAGAGTAATTTAATCCCATTCCTAAAGCCAACATTCATAAACGCGGTAAAAGAAATTATAATAATATATTTTAATTATAGGCTGAAATGCCACTTTGTTAAATATGTAAATTGAACAAAAGTAAATAATAGTAAATAATGGTTTTAATGGGATGTTTATGCTAAAATCATTTAATTTCATTAAGTAAATGTACAGACTTATTTATTGTCATAAAATAAACAAAATATTAATATGTAAACACCACACCAGGCCAAAATGTATTATTTATTTTTTTTATCTTTCTTTGTTTTAAAAGTTGAAATTTCTCTGAAAAATCATCATGATCAAACAAAAGCCCAAACCAATCATAAGCAGAAACATTCAAGATGAAGGACAGGGTGGCTACCCAGGCAGTCTTGTTTGTTGAAAGAATGTAAGTTGGATTGTAGATATTTAAAAAAGGAAGATGATTGCTGCTTGTATCAGTAAACTTTCCCTTTTTTTGTTAATTATTGTTTATTGTTTATCTAATAAGCTAATTAGCTATTAACAACTAACTTTGGGGCATGACTCGTATGCAGAAGTTTGCATCTGCATAATACCTTTTAATAAATACTTTTGATATGCTTTCAAATATTTTATTTCTATGAGGGGCGTTCAAGTCAAAATTGATAAAATGATATGATAAAATTTCCAGTGAATAAAGGTGTATAACTGATTGACAACTGATTGAGTTTTTTTGTTTTATTTTATTCATTTTAGTTTCCGCAGTAAAACATTCAAACAGTGCAGACGTTTTTGAAGAAGGCCGTATGTCGGTCAAGTTGGCTCGGAGCCCACTGCAGTTGTTCATGTGAATATTCAACACCTGTTCCTTGAAAATTGAAAGATAACTTGCTGACAATATAAAGAAATCCTTCACGAACACCACTTCCACTCTGGGATGGGAGTTATTACTATGTTTCCCATACAGTCCTGGCCTCACTCCAAGTCATTTCTACACATTAGTGCAATTAAAGGGGTTCCTGGGAGGCCAACGTTTCAGCTGTCTGATCATGGTTCCAGTGTACTGAGAAAAGTTTCTACTGTATCTTGATGGTATTCAAGCACTAATGAAATGCAGGGATAAGTGCATTAGCGTAGCAGGGGATTATATAGAGAAATAAATAAAGTTTTTACTCTCCTACCCGTCTTCCGTTATTCTGTGCAGTCAAATGTCCCGGTTGAACACCTTCATAATTTCACCAAAATAAAAGAAAAATTTGCAGTGTATGTATGATACTTGACTTTTTTTCATCTTGACTCTACAATACTATAATATTATTATTATTATTATTATTATTATTATTATTATTATTATTATAAATTAACGCATATACTAAAAACATATTTAAGTTATTTGATATATATGTATAAACATACCTTTGTAATTTTCAATAAGCACATAATATGTCATTTATATTAAAGAATATAATATATGCAGGTTATTATTAAGGTTTTATATTAAGGTTAAGTGTTTGCACCATAAAGGCTATAACCAGCACTTTAAACCGCTTGTGGCAAAAAAAAAAAAAAAACACCCATGTAGACTTTTCATTAACACTTTTCATGTTTGGGATTTTTTTGTTTTTGATTCTTTTACTTAGTTTCAGACACTCTACAGTTGCATCGCCATTTGCTAAAATGACAAATCCTACCTTATATTTCAATTTTTAATTTTAAATGAAATACAACAAAATTGACAATGTTAAATTTAGCAACTCATTGCTTGGTGGCATGTTTCCTGTTTTGGGTTGAGTAATTCCCAAAGCGTACACACACACACACACACGCACACATTTTTTTTACTGGCACCAACATTTTAATTATATATATAAAAAAAAGGTTATCAATTACATACTGCATATAGATTCATATGATACAGATAAAACAGAACAATCCCATCCGAGTAGTTTTCACATTTCCTGTCTTCGCTAACATGAGTCACATTTTCCGCAAAAACAAAGTATTTATTTCTTGTTCCAGCTGTGGAGCAATAGTAATATTTACAACTTGACCACAAACCATAGTCACATAGCCAGTGTGACCTACTCATAATTTAACTCCTGATGGTTACAGAGAGAGAGAAAGAGAGAGGGGCTATTTACAGAGCAGAAAGACAAAAGCTTCAGGGGTTATACCTTTATGATTGGTCCATGAATACAAACATTGGAATTGTGATATAATGAAGCGCGCTTCTGGATATGCGGGAGGAACTGAATGCTCAGTTTATTAAAAGAGATCTTAATTTACAAGGGGAGAAAAAGTAATAAATTAGTCTAAAAATTCCTAGGAGCTAATATAGTAAATATAACGTGCACATATTAATATACATCTCAACAGCACTAGTGAGGGCACGGGTATGTCCTCTGTGGACATTAAAAAAACAAAATGCCTTTCAGTGCTGGTAATGAAGCGTCCATGGAGTTGCACTGTTGTGTCTAAGTGCCCTTCTAAGATTAACCTCCACTGCCCAAGTCAACATGATTATTATACAAATGGACTTATTAATAATTCAGCATTGTGTGTTCACATGAACCCATTCTTCTGGTATGTGATACTTTCAGATTAGACTTTTTTTAGATAGTTCTTGAGTTTTAATATTGACAATGGGGTGGACAAACCACTAGAAAAGCCAAGTCTATGTCCCAGGTATTTGTTTCATTCCTTTTTTTAAAAAAAAAAAGTTGTTTGACAACCAGAGAAAAAAATAAAAGAGTGAACTCACTTACTCTGTCACTCATTGTCCATACCTTGAGCCTATCCCAGGAGACTTAGGGCATGAGGCAGGGTACACCCTGGATGGGGTGCCAATCCATCACAGGGCACACACACACACAATTTTGGAACACCAATTAGCCTAATCTGCATGTCTGCAGTCCGAGGCAGGAATCAAACCCACACCCTGGTGGTGCAACGCAACAGTGCTAACCATTAAACCACTGTGCAACCCCGATATTAACTTCTGCAAGTCAATATTTGTTGTATTTTTTTTTTTTTTAATAGAGCAGATTTATGAGTTGTCCACCCCATTGACATTTCTCAACATGGTGAAATCTGTTTACAGTAAATGTTGACTGTAATGGGCATAATTCCAGTTAAGCTTTTTCATAATAAATGTTTGAGGGAAATGTTTATATTTAAGTCATTTTTATCTCCTGCTCTCACTGCTTTAACCTTTCGAAAAAAAAAGACCAAACAGCTACATGTCAGCTAGCTTAATAATAGCCTGAGTCATTAACTGGCATTACACCAATCGCCTGCCATATTTCTCTGTCACCTAGCAACAGCATTCTTGAGACCTTAATCATCTAAATGCCAATCTTATCACGTGTCAGTTTGATTTTTACATAAACTTTGGACAGGTGAAGTGAATCTTTGAACAGCACAACGTTCGATCTCCAATCATGGAGACATTGCAGGCTGCAAACAATGCAGTTTATTACTGTACATGCTTGTCATTTACAGGATTTGATAAACGCCCTTATCCAGAGCGACTTACATTTATCTCATTACACATATGAGCAGTTAGGTGTTAAGGGCCTTGCTCAAGGGCCCAACACTGGCGACTTGAACCTGGGACCCTCCGATCAACACCTGAACCACTGAGCTTTTCAACTCATTAACTAAATACCATGGACATCATGAGACCTGCAGAGAGCACTGAGACCTGCAGGACTGGAATATATCTGACAGCAGATGCAGCATTTGGAAAAGCAGGTCTTTAGATGGCCAGCTGAAGTTTAGTCAGGTTCCTCTGGTGCATGTTGTGGTGCCGAACTAACTCGTCAGATCGGGCAAACTTCTTCTGGCAGTTCGGCCACCTGCAATTAAAAGGCTTCTCACCTAAGGGAAGAGAGAATAGTACTTTAGATCAGAGTCAGAGCTTAGAACAGAGATCAAGGAAGATGTTTTTCTTTTAAGGAAAATCTTAAAGTCACCCCTAGAATTATTTTTAAGGTTTGAAATGATAATTTCTTGAAATGGTAGGTGTGCAAAAGATGGCATTAAATAGAAGAAAAAAGTGCCCACTTATTTCATCCATGTAATAAAAATCCAATATCAGTAAATACGCAAATCTTGCACATTCTGTATGGCGAGGGTTCTCAACTCTAATCCAGGAGAAGTTTATTTGTCACATACATTATACACTACATTACTGCAAAGTGAAATTCTTTATTGTTCGCATATCCCAGCCTTTTTTTTTTTTAGAAGCCTTGGGTCATAGCACAGGGTCAGACATTATACAGCACCCCTGGAGCAAAAAGAGTTAAGGCCTTGCTGAAGGGCCCAACGGCTCAAACCGCCAACCTTCTCATTAGTAACTTAGAGACATAACACCCTGAGTCACCACTGTCGTAAAAACTTACTGGCATCAGTGGGATTCAAACCCATGCCCCTGAAGAAACTGCACCCTTAATACAAGCCTTAATCCAATGCCTTTAGACTGCTCAGACACCCTACCACACCCTGCCTAGCTCAGTTCAGTGTTTTCTCAGATCCTAGCATGCCTAATTAAACTAATAAGCTAATTAACAGCATTTTCTTAACTGACAAGGTAGTAATAGAGCAGGGAAAACTCTAAAATGTGCAGGACAGGTGGGTTGAGAACCATGGCTGCATGGAATCCACCCTTAGCCCTTGCAAATCTTGTATTTGCATACCGCTACTTGATTGGCTCTTATGTTTTATGATGTAATAACACTTGTTTTTCTTGACGTGACACTTTTCAGCACTTTTCACACATGTTTTATGATGTTAAGGGTGACTTTAAGGAGGTCAGACTTTATAAAAGAAAACATTAAATCATTTATTATTCAAAAAAATGGATTTCATTATTATTATTATTATTATTATTATTATTATTATTATTATTATTATTATGGGCTACTAATAAATTACTAAACAAAATGTGACCTCTTGGATGACAGTTGAAAAGAGAGAATAAAGATGTGAAAAAATAAAAAGTTTTACGCACTTGTTTTACCTGTATGAGTCCGGGTGTGGGTCTTAAGATGGTCTGACCGTGAGAACTTTCTCTGACATGTCTCACACTGGAAAGGTTTAACGCCTACATGCATACACACACATATACATACACACACACACAAACACACAAAGAGAGAAAGAGTATACGCTACAGTAGAGGCCAGGAGGGAACCCCTTCTAAGAGGAAGAGGGCTAAAAGAGAAGCATTACATCTCTCTCTAACACTGGATGGATGATGTGAGAGTGTGTCCTGCTAGTAGCAATACATCTGCAACAGGCAGTGAATCAGGAAAACGTCGCCGTCTTGAGCTCTGACACTTTCTCACAGACTTTCTCACACGTTACGACACATTTCTAAACATTCATGCAGACTGTGTTCTATCACCAGGTTAGACCGTGTTACGCGGCATCATCGTACTAGCACAGGGTCGTTTGTATTAGCATTAATGGCTTACATATAATGTACACAAGTGCCATAAGGAATGAGTCATTGTGAGAATAAAATATGAGCTGCAAATCATGGATTCTTAATCTGTGGCTTGAACCATGAGGACTGTGCTGGCTAGTATCTCTGCTTTTGGTGTAAAAAGGAAATTGCAAGAGGGAAGCAAAAGGGAAAGAGAGGACAGGACAGATGAGGATGGATGAAGCAAACCTGTGTGTCTCCTCTGATGCCTCTTCAGCTGGTCTGATCGGGAAAACCTCCGGCCGCAGTCTGTGAAGTCGCACTGGTACGGTTTTTCACCTGTAACACAACCACAGTCAGCGTGTTTTTCTGTTCAGGAACCAATAATACTTTATTCATCACCAGATCCTGTTATTCCACTGATTGGAATGATCACAGTGATGGATTTGTGAATTGGCTGGGTTTTTTTAATGAAAAAAAAAGCAGAGGGACTCTTACCATCTCAATAAATACACATGCCAAAGTATTTTATTTCAGTACATTACATTTAGTAGACACCTATCCAGACAGGGCCAACAGGCACAACTTGGTGGTCATGAGATTCAAACCTTCCCAACCATAATACAATGTCTAAACCACTGAGCTTCACCTGACTGCAAGATGTGCCTGTGGTTTCGTTTACATGGAACTTAATTGCACACTCATAAGCATGTTTTAATAAATGTACAACACCATCTGTTGAATATTGGCATTAACTAAGATTTTTATGTTATCGTGAAGTGCACGGAATGAAGGTGTGAGATTGCATTTGAAGCAGATTTCAAATGCACACTCATAAGCACGTATTAAAAAATGTATAGCGCCATCTGTTGAATTTTGAGATGAACTAATGATATACAGTCAGCTGCGTTTTCCTTTTAAATTACAAAGTAGCATATCTTTTCCTCCCAAGGGCCGATTGCAATGAACCAAAGCCTATATGTTACCGCAATCTCGGCCAAATACAGCTCTGAAAAGCGCATAAAAATTAATTCAGTAGTTTTTGCGTGATGCATGCACAAACAAATAGACAAACAGACAGAAAAAAAAATGTAATCATCTTGATGTGTTCTATTATTCATCCTCCATCACCCAAAATAATTTTTCCGAAAATATCTTCAATGTGCAGACACGCCAACTTTAGAGTTTTATTATAGGTGTAGATTAAATACAGAACTGATTTATCAATTATTAACAAGGTTTGTGATAATAACGGTAGTAAACATAGTTATAGGTAGGTAGGTATATAGTTATAGGTAGGTAGGTATATAGTTATAGGTAGGTAGGTATATAGTTATAGGTAGGTAGTACAGCAGTTAGTTCCGGTCAAACGATTTATTCTGAATTATTTCTGATTGGACAAGGCAGGGGCATTCCATGGGTGGAGATATCCTGGCACAACCCCGCTCAGACTCCCTCTTTATCTGAAGTTGGATAAAATGCACCAGTTGAATTAGAGGACATCAACATTCCATTCATTCAATGCGAGCTAGCTGGACGACGGCTTTTTTTTTATTTACGTTTTAAACAGTTGACAACTGTCGAGTCACCAAGTAGATTAGGAGGAATGTATGACTTAACATGAAACATTCCCTTGACTTGAGTCTGCGAATTGATAAACAAACAGCCTCTCAATAAACTTCACTAGAAAGGGAAGAAAGTGCTTGTTGTTTGGAACCCTTTACGAACCCTCTTACTTTTTTGATTGAATTTGGAAATACACAAACATACAAACACCTTCTAGTGTCTTTAAACGCATTTTGTCTGTAATTGTATAAACCCAATATGATCTCAGTGTTTGTAATAATATTGGGCCATGTATATTTTGTAAGGATTCGGTCAATACAGTATGAATATGAAAGTAAGGCAAATATAAGCCAAACTACTCAGGCAGCTAATAAATGCATTTTCTGGTTTTTGATTTGTTCTCTGCACATTAAGTAATAGGGAAGGGGTAGCTGAGTGTTTAAGGTACTAAGCTACTGATCAGAAGGTCCTAGGTTTAAACCCCTTAAAACCATCAAACTGCTGCTGTTGAGACCTTAATCCTCAAATGTGTAATGAAATCACTCTGGATAGGGATGTTTAAAAAAAAAAAAGTGGTCTTTTTATTCCAAATAGTTTTTTCTGATTCAAACATAAAATTGTGTTATGACAACACAAACACAACTACATATTTAAATGTATCTGAGTGTGTAGTGTTGATCAGGTTGGAGCCATTTTACCATCTGGACCTGTGACTGAAGACAAAATGATTCCAGTTTTCCTGGTGTCAAAAGCATCAGTATGTTCTAGGATGATTAAATAATCAAAATAGCACACAGCCAGCCCGACATTTTGGCTCGGTTTCTGGATCTGTGGCTAATCAGGATTACATTGGTCTTGATTATCTGACTCAGGCTGGGAGTTGGAGCTGAACCAAAATTTGGAAGAATTTGATCTGGTGTTTATGTGCGGGGAAAACACGAAATTATGCAGTACAGGAAAGTCTCTATCTATACTGGAGATACAGGGAATGTACTTTCTGTGCTAATGAGTCTGGTCTAGAACCATGCTTCTCAAAAACTGGGTCTGGAAATTTTCCATTTTCCATGACCGATGATCATTAACAATCATGTAAAAAAATATAAACTGACAATTTAAATTTAAATAGATTAATATTTTAGAAATATTCATTATTTGAAAAAATAAATAAAATGATTATTGTGCATGTTATTAGAATATGCCTAAATTGTCCAGTAATTTACTTTACTTTTTCCCCAATAAAATGGTCTTTAAGGATTAAATCTCTGAAGGTCTTTCTGAAGGTCACGGTACCTGTATGTTTGCGACTGTGCATCTGTAGGTGAGAGAGTTTGAAGTAGCGCTTGTTGCATCCCGGATAGGCGCACATGAATGGCCGCTTCTCATTGGTCTCGGAGCGTACGATGGCTGGAGCGATGCCAGGCACCCTTCTGACATCCTATAGTAAAAGATTTATCCATAATCAACATAGAAGAATAGTTCATAGCCCTTAAAGCTCAGAGCATTTTACCCATTATTGGTTTTGCTGTGTTTTTTAACATATTCACTGTAAGGCTCAGGATTGTGCAGTATAGAGTAACATATCTTTTTTTCCAACACAAAATAGGCAATATGATAAACTCAACTTTAAGTCATTTTAACCTACTATACAAACATGACTGAGCAAAAAAAAATATATATATATTTTTATTGTTATTGGGTCACATAGGCAAAGAAAGAGCACATACACACGATCATATGTTTTTTTAATGTTGTTTTCAAGTTCTACGACCAAAATAATAAAAAATAATAATATTATGCTCTTTTTGTAAGTTCACAATTTTTTGTGAAATAATTTCCATATTCCATTAGTGGTAAAATATTTACTTTTACATGACATATCCGAAAACCCCAAAACACAGTTAGATGTTTGAAGTCTCCGAATTAACACACACTGGCCGTGTTGACGAGACCGATCTGTGCCATTTTAAGTTTTAAGGGTTTTAACCACCTTATGGCTGAGGTTAAGGTAGTAAGATGTTGCTTTAGCACTGTATTGTGCTGTTGTGTTTCTCAGCTCTGATCAAAATGGTTTGCTCACCAAGAGCTCATTATGGCAGAATTAGCTGTGAAATAATCACTGGGATTCACCCATAGCCACCGATTAAGCTCACCAAATGGGAGCTGTTAGTCACGGATGTTAGGCTGACCTTATCCCATGGCCGCTCTCCCCCACCCCTCATTTGCCCAACGTTAGGGCCCATCTGCTCTTAATTAGCTGGAGCTTACCATAATAGTGTTTTTTCTATACGCTGGTGCGGTAATGAATGTGTGGTAAACGCTATTGATAAGTAAATTACTAAAGTGTTTTATGACTGCGCTGCCAGACTCGTCTGTCGACCCCCATGGGAATGATAACGCGCCAGTCTATGACACGGTCACCAATAGCTATTGCATTAGTGATCTCATTTTTTACAGTAAGGTCAGTCAAGTACATGCTTATACAACCTGTACTTTATTCACTACTCATTAAGATTCATTATTATTATTATTATTATTGCTTAGCATGCATGTCTGGTGTGTGATAAATTCACACAGCGTATCCACTACAGAAAATTGTACACCTTAACGTCACTGCTTAATGCTTTAAACACTCAGGCATGTTTTTCTTTTTTAAACAATCTTCTCAATGAGACTCCAGCTCTGGAGAATCTCTTCTAGCATTGCTTTAAGACCGCTGACGGACATTAATTAAGACCTAATGATTTATTAGCATGTGGTTGCAAATGGAAACTGTAGCTTTGTTTCTAATGCAGCTTGTCTTTTTTTTTTTTTTGGGTGGGGGGGTTAAATTGCTTTTTTCTTTTCTTATCCAAAGAAATGCCTTTTAAGTGTCTCAAATGTTCTGGCAGGCACCTGCTTCCTTTCACACAACCCTGTCGTTACGTCAGAGCCACTCTCTTTTGGCTTTATTGTTATTTATTTGCTGTTCATTTCACTTACTCGTTCATTCGGGCCTGCTTTATCACTCGACGCCTTTTTAAGCATGCTCTTTTACGGCGTGGTTACGTTTACGCAGAGTGCGCGTGAGGATAAGTGTGTGCTTGTTGTTTTGCCCTGACCTTGGCCTTGTATTAGCAAATAGGGGGAAAACCCAGTGTGTACTAATTCGTTCAAAGCAATATTAGATCGAAATGTATGTATAAGTGATCAGCACTCATACATCCATTTCAGATACGTACATAAATCTCAGTGGCATTGCAGGACGCCAAACTAACCATGTAACATAACTGGCTATTGAAATTAAATATTCATCTTACGAGTGCCGCTAGTTAATATATAAACTTGCACATTACACATAAGAAAAATGTAGCAAGCATTTTGTAATATCTGTACATTTATGTTACTGTAATGTTTACATTATATGGCTATATGTGGTGCTACAGTATATGCGTTATTTCTTGATATATACATATAATATATTTTGATATGATAATATTGCTTTGTAAACAATTACATCATCATTTGTCTGGGTTTGGAATGTTATGATCAAGACTGCACTGTGCATTATTAGTTCTGTAGCTTGTGTGTGTGTGTGCGTGTGCGTGCTGACCTGAATGCCTCTGAAGACTCCATGGGTGTGTATTCGGTACTGGGTGCTGCAGCTGTACATCATGGGCGTGCTCGGGTCATTCTCATAACCAGCTGTATGACTGTGTGAGGAGGAGACACACAATACTTTTCTCATGAGAGCGCTTAAAACTCGAATTATTGATTTAACGGTTTCTTGTATTTATTAAACATTAACACGCTGTTAAATGTAAAGCAGGTGCACACAATTAGCCAAGACATGCAATTGCATGTGCAGATCTTTAAATACTAGCTTTATATTGAATTAAGAAAGAGTACTGTGGAAAAGTCTTAAACCACCTCGCATTTCTTTATATTAAATTCATGGGAAACTATTATTTAATACTACATACATACAAATACTAAAAAGTCTGGCTCTTTGGAAGCAAATTATGAATAAGTGTGGGGGGTATCAATACTTTTGCACAGTACTGTATATACTGTAAAGGTTTTTTTTTTAAGAAAGCTGTCTGCTTATCACTAGACGATGCCTATGTATTTGCAAGTTCAGCTTGATGGACAATTCAGTTACAGTATAATGTAGTTCATGGTATATTATTTAATATCTATTTATAGAAACAGGAAAAGAAATCATAAATTAATTCCCATCATTTCATTTTTTTTTTGTTCTCATTTATGTATAGTACATTGTACATCTTTTTTATTCATAATAGATTTACTTATAAAGGACCTTTAACCTAACCAAACTTTGTTATTGTGAAATATTTTTTCCTTTCTTGTCAAATGATGCCTATGATCAGCATTCTTCTCTATTTTGTTGTGGTCATTCCACTTGAACACAATGTGACTGCTAGCATTTTATCAGCAGCTGATGATACATTTTGTGGATTTATGGCATGTAAGGAATGCGCTGAAAACTGAAACGCCAACACGTCACTATTCATTCACCACATAATAAAAAACAATGGTGACTGTCACCTGTCGAAACACTTTCCTACACACTTCGTTTTTGGTGTTTTGTCCCCCCACCCCCCTCGTGTGAATAGCACGCATTCTTACCGCTCCTTGTGCTTTACTGTGTGACATATATAGGGCAAGACTGGCTATAAAACACTGAGGCTCATCTCTATAACTTATCTTGACATCAGGGCAAATTGCTCCCTGCTCCAAACTGCAATATATCCCCCTCAACAATCCAAGGTAGGGCCGGTTAGACAGACGGATGGGGAACGCAGGGCCTCTCGCTCTGTCCTGAATTTATACCTGAACCAAAGTGCGCTGGCCTTTTCTCTGACCCTGGATTTGAACAAGTTTCCTCTGTTTCACCCTAGACATTTCCCAACTCACGATTTATAAGCTGCATAGTCTCTAACCGCATAGTATGACCACATACTTAAAAGAATTTACTCTGTACTAATGCAAACGGATTCCTATAACAAACCTTTTTGAGAAATTGTACATACAGTACAGTATACATACTGTTAGTCATGTTCATTATCTGCACTCTTTTTGGTGCAAGATGGACAGATTGCTGTAAAAAGGTGTATTTTTTCACACTTTATCTGTTTGCCAGTTACAGCGCTTTTTACTGTTCCACTCAAACACACACACACACACACACACACACACACACACACACACACTGTACATATTTTATGG
Source organism: Clarias gariepinus (assembly GCF_024256425.1). Classification (NCBI taxonomy): domain Eukaryota; kingdom Metazoa; phylum Chordata; class Actinopteri; order Siluriformes; family Clariidae; genus Clarias; species Clarias gariepinus. The sequence goes on from NC_071109.1 coordinate 29,420,652, forward strand.
TGTAAACACAACAGACCGTTACATGTGCTCTAGAATAATCTAGAATAGGACACAGTTGAACAGAAGTCAAGATCAAACAGCGAACACATCTTTGTTCTGCTTTCTACAAACAAATAACTAACTTTCACATTCCATAGTTGACATAATATAACATTTTTTGTTTTCATTTTTTGTTTCATTTTGTTCTTTCTCTGACCTCCTAAATATTAAAAAACTAATAAAAAGTATCCTCTTACAGATGATGTCCTCTATTAATCTTGAACTACAGCAATTTGCCAATATGAACAAAATTTATATTAATGCATGACACATTTTTGTTTATTAGTCGTAGCATTTAACTTTATAGAGCATCTGTGAAGCAAGTTGGTTTCCCTTATCGCTTATGTTATTGTAGCTATAAAAATGCATTTCCAAACAAGCCTCTCTTTAAGCTTAAAAAAAAAAAAAAAATAAATGTATAAAAAATAAAACACAAAATTTTCCATCCGGGTAAGTAGGAACATTAACCTTTGCCTGTTCAACAAAATTCTGCATTTCTTCATATTGACGTTTATAAACTTAAAAAGTTTAAATCCCCTTTATGATCTACAATCCTTTGTGTAATATATTATGAAAAAAATTGTAACATATAAGCATTGGAAACCGGAAACAAGCATTTACCATCACTGGCTTGAGATAATATAAGCAGGAGATACCGAGAACTCATTTTGCTGAAAGGAGTTAATTTTTCTTACTTTTTTTTTTTTCCCTGCACAAGCCAAGGTTATTAAAAGACGTTTATATCCTGACTAAGTAAGGGTGAAACGGTAACTATAAAGCTCTCTTTGTCTGTCCATATGCAAAGCAAGCCAGACTGAAGGACAGTGCAAACCGGCATCCTGTGATAAATCTTCTCACAGTTCATTCGTTCACAGGCCCTGGCCGCAAGCAGAGAACGCTGCCTCTATGTCTATGTCTAGGTGAAGCTTTTCCAGGGATGAACAGATCAGCCGGATGGATGGATATAGGCTGAGATCATCTTTGGATAGAACAGCACCAACAGCACTCATGTATCCATCCCCGGGGGACACACTAGGGCGTCAGATTTTTGTTTTTTTCAACTCCTGGAAGGATGGGGGCTCTGGATTTTCGGCTGCGTCCCACAGGAGGCTAGACTGTCCCATTGTGCAGTGATGCACTTCCACTACTCCCCCAGAGCGCTCCCTTCCTCCCTATGGGCCAGCTCTCGGCCGGCTCAAGGCTACGGTGCCACGGGGGAAATATATGGCCGGATATCACTCTTCGCCCAGACAAAACAGAGTGCACGCACACATACACACACACAGACCAAGAGCATCGAGTTTTGGCATGAAAAAATTGCAAGGTTTTTTTTTTGTTTGTTTGTTTGTTTTATACAAATATACCAAATCATATAATATCCAAATTGTTGGTTTGACCAGTTTGGAATATTGGACTTGAGCAAAAGGTCTTTTTAAATGTGTTGAAAAATTTTCTGTAGCAACAATTCAAACAGTTGTGCTATCTGCTTTCAAGGCTTTATATTTGTTAGTTAATAATAATAATAATAATAATAATAATAATAATAATAATTTCCATAGTTACAGGGATATGCTGGAGATGCTAAATAAACAGATTTTAAAATGCATACAGTAATTGTAAATATTATCATGTCTTGTATGAGATGTTTATTTTACATTTTTGAGTCTCCAGCATCATCACTTATCTTGTAACAGCCTAAAGCTGCAACTTTGGGTTTTCCACAGGTCTTTTTAGTTAATGGGAAATTACCCATTAAATAAAAAAAAAAATACTTTTTCTATTTTTTAAAGAACAAGCATGGTAACCTGAAACAACTGTTTATAGCTGCTACAGTGTATGTACTTGACTTTATTTGTTTTATTGATATTTTACATTAATAAAAGTGTAATGTAAAAGAAGAATAGAAGACTTTGGGGCAAACTGTTATAGGAGTATAATCAGTCCTCCATCTTGTCAATGATTATTTTACCATAACACCATGCCCTCTTTGTGTTTTATACCTTGTATTAGCATTCTACAAAATAAACTTTGGTTGATATAGAACTTTATACCTTTTTTTTTTATCATTTACACTCCTTACATATATATATATATAAAAGTTTACTCAATACAGTACTGTGTCTTAGGCTCATGCAAACAACTGCTGTAGAGCAAGGACATCTTCAAAAAAACAAAAAAATCTAATTTCAAAAGCAATGCTATAAAAAGCAGTAAAAAGCAACTAATAAAAAAAGTCAATAATTGTTTAATTTGTGCAGTTTTATAAGAAAATGAGCTACAGTTCTTTTGTGGAGTTTGTTGCACCTGCTTTCTTTTTTCATGCAGGAAAACCCAGAATCTCCTTCAAGAAATATATATTTAATATATATGGCATATTTATTTATTTATTTATTTATTTATTTATTTATTTTTCCATGGAATACTAATACTTTTTTTTATTTACTGACTTAATAATAAAGTCATAAAGTCATAAAATCCAAAATCCTAAAAAAAAAAAAAAAAAAAAACACACAACATAAGTCTTTTGCACAGTACTGTAATGTCTAAACTTGGCTTTCTTTTAATTGCAGTAAGGCACTTTACTAGATTTTGATTTACAGCTCAACCCTATTTCAACTCAAAACATCGGCACTGTGAGCGAACTACCAGATATGCGGTTTAGTGGCACGCCCTAGTCATGCTTTTCTTCTTCAAACTGACCTCGAGAAAAAAACATCCACTGATGCCCATGTGGATGAACTCCTCCTGTGATATCAATTCGCTTACACGTACCTCTTGATGCTGGACGCCAGCGGGTTGACAGGGTTCCAGGCCATGCACTCCAACTGGGACGCCATTTGGTATAAATTGTCACTGCTGGGGTTCAAACAAGCACAAGCGATATACTTAGGAAAATGTGTTTGACCAAATTATGTTTGCTGTTGTTTTGCTGTATGTTTCTGTTATTAATGTGAATGTTATGTTATGCCATTTGTTATGGAGGAGCATCAAAATCGCCTGGACTTTGGCAAATGGTTTTATAAAGGTTCATCTTGGGTAACAACAAATAAATCTCTTGGATAAACACACACACACACACACACACAAACACTGGGGGTCACCTAGACCAGCAGGACTACCAGTTAATCAAATGAGACCTTTTCTCTGAGCGAGAAACTGCCATATGTTACTGAGAGGTTGACTGGAGGACCATTAGTTACTCTGCTAGGTGCTTAACTAAACACTTAGTTTGGATTTATCTTCAGCTCCCCTGACATCATGGTATTGGAAGTGTGTACGCCGGTGTGTGCTGGTACCTGGTACAGTGTAACTACACAACCGCAGCTTTGACGTCATTATTGGAATGCACTACTTAAGCATTTATTATGCTAGCAATATGTCATGAATTGTGGATACAAGTGCAGTTTTAATGGATGATGCATTTCTATTTAATAGATATGCGTTTATAACAGCAACCAAGCCCTAATTGCAACACTCTTACTGTCCCTTATCTCTTTATAATATTTTTTTTTTTTCAGAAATCCCTGCAGTACAGGAGGGCAGGAGTTCATTTCTATGTAGTTTATACTTTCTGTGATTTCCTCATGCTTTACACACCACCAGTGACCCGTCTTTGGCTTTAATTTGATAACTCGACATGTTTTTATATTAACCACCTTGAAACAGCTAAAAACAGCAGCTCCAACTTCAGACTGTATAAATACAGAGCTGTTGGTACCAGGCATTCGATTAGAAAGGAAAAAAAAAAAAAGACACATAGCATTTTTGATTTGAGAATTCCCAGTTCCCTCTTAACTCCAGCAGATAGGAGTCTGTTTATTACAACATGCCGAGCGGGAACTGGAAGACGACGTACACCAGAGCAGAATGAAAGCTCGCCTATCGGGCCGATTCTGCTGTTTTGATTCGTTATGTTCCCTCAGAGCTGCAAAACAACATGTCAGAAATACTTCAGGAATTCCGCAGCTCATTCTTCGGACTGCTAGTAAGCGCACGGCCGTCTCAGGCTGCGCAGGGAACTCCTAGGAGAACGGTTATCAGGGGTAAGGAATTCAGGATTGGGTAAAAATGTGGAAGCCAGTGTTGGAAAGGACAGTTTATCTTGGCTTGGTACATTCTAGTATTCAGCACTTGACCTCTGGTGAGCTCGAGCTGCTGCCTGTAGAACGGAAACCCAGCCTTGATGTAGTAAAGTGCCATCGATCAAAATCGCGCTAGTTGTCGATTAAATGCTCGAAATGTTTATTTTCAGAACCGTGTTCGAGGAAAAGCTGATGTTCTCATATAGGATAATTCTACAGATATACTGTGTACTGGGGTTGTTTTAATAGGACCTGTATGTTCCTATTAAACATCCATTACATCAGTAAACACTAACCATGTTGCTTTTTTCTGATCTTTCCACAGTGTTTATTTCCAGTTTTAAGTTTGATCTACTAGAAGAGGATTAGAGCCACGATAAATAAATATTTTCTATGTTTTATCTGACCAAAAAGTCCATAAAAAAAAAAAACATTTAATGTAATTCTGAGATATGAGTCAGAAATCCCCCCCCACCCATCCTTTTTTATAGTGTTTTTTTTACGCTGCTAAATTACTGGGTTTGTAATTTCTGTATTGAATGACCTGATCAATTCATTGTCTAATCCTCATCTCATCTCATCCATAGAGGCAAAGCAAATCCTTTAAAATGCACAAATTCAAAGGGAAAACGAAATGAATGACAATTTAAATTCATGTGGTTTTATAACACAGCATTCCGAAATCAGAATCAAATTTATTAAATATGAAGCAGAGCCGTGATTTCTTCTTAAAATAATCATTTGTGTGCAGTATTGGGACAGCTGGTGCACTTGGCCAAAGTTCCTATGTGTTTCACTTACTCATAACTGACTTACAGGAAAATAGTGAACTATAACACATTTCTGTGTAAGTCCAAGGTGTTCATGATTCTTATTTATGTCCGATGGCATGATGGGAAATGTGATAGGAATGCATAAATAAAGGCCAAGTTTTTATTTAAGCCATTATTTATGCTTATTGTCAAGATTATATTTTAACACGGTTATATAAAATTTGAGCTATATAATATAATATAATATAATATAATATAATATAATATAATATAATATAATATAATATAATATAATATAATATAATAATAAGTAATTATCAACAAACATTTTTCTGGCTCTGATATAAATCTGTATGTAGCATTCCTTTCCAAAATAAACCCTTAATCGCTCCTTTTTACATCACTTCCTTTGTCCTCTATGCACTGAGCATGCTCGGTGTTAGCTTGACCCTTTGAGGTTGAAAGAAAGCCGCTGATTGCAACCTGTTTGTTTTCCATCCTGTACTATTTACGGCCGACTGGAGGTAAGTTTCAATTTCCCGTCTTTACCGGTTCCATAACAAACCCAATAACTCATATAATTTCCTACATCATGCAGGGTTCCCATGTTTGCTGGATTTTAAAAGCATTTTACTTTTGCGTTAAGTTTTAAGAAGTTTTGATGGTAAATGAATTAGCCTGAAGGAGAGCGTTTGTACAGTATAATGTAAGCAAGGTCCTTGACATGGGCCTGTAAATTTCCTCGCCGTTAAGGGTACGCTCAGGATATATATCGCCTAGCCTTGACAGAAGCTTCTGGATATCTCGTCGGAGGTGGACGCTTATAACACTAGGTTTAGTGTTGAAAAGTAGTACTTTAATTGTGGTCAGATGAAACTGCTTGGACTTGGAAGAATCGGTTTCTGTTTTAATCCAAATCAGTGGCTGTGATAAATTTTTTATCGTCATTATTTTCAATATCGCAAATGGTCACTTTGTAAAAGTAACTACACTCTAGGTAGCAATAAACATTTGCTAGGTATGAAGAAAGACAGCAGGAACAGGCAGGGATGTTCTTATTAATAAAGGGGGAAAAAAAGGTCTTTTTGGATTGTACCTGTTGTAAGGGTTTCTCAGGAGCAGTGCTTGGCTTCCTGTACAGCTGTCTGACGGCGTGTGGCAGCCGTAAACAGGTGGAGGGACGGGATACTGCTGCTCACCTTGTAACACAACATACAGAGTCGTTAGAAATGGGAAATAGTCATCATAATGCTCAATGTCTTCCCATATGCGCACAGACATTTATCAAGCTCAAACATAATGTGTTTGAAATCAGGCCTGTGGAACAACTTCTCAACAAATCGTACAGTTCAGCCAATAGTGCAATTCGCTTTGGGGATTTTCATCTTAACAGCTTAAAACAATGTCAGATTTCCAGACCGCTCCCTCACTCGGCCCTCGAGGCTCTCACTCCTTGAAAACATGCTTAATTTAGAAAGTCAAGTCTTTTTTCTTTTTTTTTTTTTACTCGCTTTTATCCCCCTAACTAATGAAAATGATTCCTTTGTGGTCACTTCGTATGTCTTGAGTCTCGTGTGGTTAAAAGCTCTCGGCTCCATGCTTCAAGTATCATAACCTTGCTTTTCTAATGAAATGCATGAGCAAGCCTCTGTGTGTGTGTGTGTGTGTGTGTGTGTGTGTGTGTGTGTGTGTGTGTGTGTGTGTGTGTGTGTGTGTTTGTTGAAGTCGGTCTAAGAGAAGGATCCTGAGCTCGGGGAGGATTCGGGGAGATTCGGCCGAGTACACTCAGCGCTTATGAAAACAGCGGTCTCGCTCTCTTTGAAGCCGTAAAGCGGCCCGTCCTCTTGCTCCCTCTTCCAAAGTGCAAAAGAGGAATCAGTGCCCTTACTCGGCCAGGTCCTGAAACACAAATGGGTCCCATGGTGGTTCTAAACTTGACAAAAGGGCTCTGACGTTGCTGCTCTGACTAGCCATCGGCTTGGTGGTCTCCGGAAGGATTTACAATGCTGGAATGGCCTGATAAGGTGTTACTTAAGGTGTTTATCTACGCTTTATGACAATGTAATGTGCACAAGACTACAAGAGAAAAGTGCACAGATTTACGGTCAAGGGAAGAGTCTGAGTGCAACTTGACCTTGGATTGATTTGGACAGAGCTTGCCCTTTGACTTTTGAGGGAAGGCAAAACACTCAGGCCCTCGTCCAGTACGTGCCGGAGCACAGAAATTGTCCAGATGAATTAAACTCTTAAAAGACTATGTAACGCGTGCTGATTTTTACCCATGTTGCTTTGCTGCGGGATGGTGTCTTCGTGTTTGAAGGGGTGGTTGGGGAACTGTGAGGCGTGGTGAGACGGTGTGTGTCCGTAGTTCGTGGCTCCGTCAAAGGAAACTGCACTGTAACCTGGAGAAAGAGAAACAATTGGAACTTGACTTGGAGAAAAGTATAAATAATATAATTTTACAAATAATTTATTTGCTAATATAAGATGGCGCTACGGAGTGTAAGTGTTTAATTATACATTTCTGCAAAAAACTTGAATAAAACATATAAATGTGTTATATATGTAAAATGAGCTGCTTTAATGGTTAAGGTACTGACCCTCTCGTACCCTAATGACCCTTGACCCTCCTGACTCAATGTTTGAGGGGGAACAACGAGCCGTGAGCGCAAACAAACGGCGGGCATGACGATACAGTCTCAGAGAGCAGAGACTTGGTTTAGGGTATGAATCATGCCTCAGGTGACCCCAGGTCACCTTCGGCCTCGTAAATCACCCCATCCCAACGCTGCCTTCATTAATTACATACAACCACTTTCACCTCAGAACGACAGAGAAACTCATTAAAGAGGGTCATTTCTCTTCCACCCCACCGGGCTCGCTGATGGGCCTAAAGACTGGGAGGAGCACCCAGAGCCACGGGGTGTGTGAGAGTCAGAGTCCGGGCTGCCCATTAACATGCGTGTGTGTATGTGTGTGTATGGTTACACCAGAGAGAAGCATTCCTATAGTCACCTGGCTGTAACTACCTGTCATGTCAGTGTATCACTATTGTTCTGCATAATACAAGACAATGTGTGGCAAACTATCTTAAAATTTCAATAAGCTCCCTTGTTTAACATTTGATTTGTTAATTATTTCAAACATATATCGGTTAATGCAGTGCATTTTACTACATACATTTTGGCCGTCATGCATTCTGTTTAAGACAACATGCAGTAAAAAAATTAAAAATAATGAATTAAAAAATTAAAATAAAACAAAAAAATATCACACAAGTTATGCTTCTTAGGTTTTATTAGTGTTCATGATATCCAACCAAAAAAATAACGTTTTCTAAATTAAATAAATAATAAACATGTTTTTCGCTAGAATTCAGGTAAAAAGAAAATTATGAATTTTTACAGTTGTCATTATAATTTTTTTTTTTAAGTTTTGTAAATTTCCAACTGTGTTATTCAAGTTATGCCTTAAACAAATCATTTCTTTATTCACACTATACCTATACCAGAGGATGCAACATTTTACACATTTGCTTACTATAATTTTTGTAACGACAGATATTCGAGGTTAAAATAGGAGTGATTGAGAAATAAAAAATGTAGAAATTATAAGCCGAACACTCAATGGCTGTTCGGGAACTTGTCAGTTTTTTTTTACACACTCCATAACTCACTGTGATTTCACAATCTCTTAATGGTGGAAAACATAAAACCCTTGTCTTTTGCCTTATCCTAATTTACTTGCTGTGTGTTTATGATGATATATTTTGTAATGTACACAGGAGATAAAATGGAGGTTTGGGTTTAATACATAAGCATATGATAACGCAGCAGATCATAGGTAATAAAGTCAAACACATCAGTAGTGTTATTGTTTTGTCATAATGGTTGTGAATCAGATCTTTTTTTTGCTGCAGCTAGAGGTTTGGCAGGTGTATGGCTAAATTTGATAAATAGATGTTATAAGTGTTATGTATTATCATGTACTGGTTACTGTAGTGTTATAATGCAATAATCATTTTATTATATAGTGTTTAAGAGTTGTACTGAAACTAATATATGTTCAAAGAAATCATGAGCAGAGCATAATGTATTATTTACATGAACTAAAATGTAAATTAAAAATAACTGGCTTTAAAATTTATTTATTTATTTATTTTGACATTGAAATAGTTTAAAGTGTGATTAAATTTTTTATTGTAATATTTATACCATTATTATACCTATATAGTAATATATAACATTGTTATACATCCAGTAAACTGATTGTGGTTTGTTAGGCTTATTAGCAAAAATCTAGAAATCATTTATTTGCAAAATTGGATAAACTTTAGATCTTTTCCACCCAAACTGCACACACTGACATGAATAAACAAACTGAACGTGTGCTGGTAAAGGATGATACATGATGTGTAATTTACATTTTTCCTCCTAATACTACTTGTTTAAATATTGCAACGTTTTTTTGCACAATAAAATCTATCATTTTTGAAGCAAAGGCCTGTTTTCTTTCTGTACTCCCCAAATTTTATCAACACTCCCCTCGACCAAAAGCAACACGTCTAATGGTTTTTAATAAAAATTAAACATTAATCACTTTGCGTGCATCATTTCTACGCAACATAACACAATTTTGGTCATGATTTAAATTTTAATTTCAGAAAATATCCAAATGTTGTTTTATAACCTATGGTCAAACTTCTAAAACTTTACTTTCAATTATTTTATTTATTTGGCGTTCTTATAAAATAAATGGATATGATGCGATTTGTTAGGGTATACAGCATACAGGACAAGCATCTAAACAAGCATATCTATAGACTTCACAGGACAAGTGTATCTACAGACCTGTGACAAACTATAGGATAATAAGTAAATAAGAAATATAAAGAAAATAAATGACTAAAGAAAACAAGCTTTTTCCAGACGAAAGCACTGAATATCTCTGGCATGTACCGTATTAAAATGTTAAGGAGGCCTAAGTTAACTTAATTTGGCATCCAGATGCTTACAAAAAGTCTTTCACGATGTAAGAGGCTACATGATTGGGTCAGAGCTTCAATCACAAATATTACATTTCAGCAGGAGCAGAAACTTACCTTATATCTGCATTTAGGTCACATGTCAGTAAACAGAAATTGGAAATTGTTAATAGCACACATTTAGTAACTGTGATGTTTGTGCATGAGTACATATTCTAGAAGAATCAACTATTTTTTAAAATGCTTCAGACATTGCTGATCAGACAGTTAGCAAAACAAACAAACAAAAAAATCATTTTTATATAACATTGTCATTTTATATAATTTCATTTCACATTTATAATAATTGTGTTTAATGTAATTTTAATAAACATTGCTTCTTCTTAATGCGATTTGTAAATTAAATGTCTGATTTTAAAAGTTATATTTTTATAAAATGTAATAATCTTTAGTTTCTTTAGAATGACTAGAATAACACAATAGCCAGTAGAAATAGCCACAATAGATAACTTTAATAACACAAAATGATGAGTAATAAAAAATGCATCTTTTACAAATATTTCTAAAGCTTTTATTATGTTCGAGACAGTAGAATGAAATAATTTCTGACTTAAATTGTTATTGATAATGTACTTCCATTAGTCACAAGGAATAGTTAATTTTAACAAACTTGCATGATTATCTCAAACATTACATTTCATGCTAAGAAGCTCTGTGACAGAAACTGCACTGTGTCGGAGTGCGTAGTAGTTTAACAGGAAAAGAATAATGTTCTTTTAACTCTACCTTGTTTGATGTATTTTATTAGTTATTGTAATTTTAATGTTTAGTTAGTCCACATAATGGAACCTTACACAAGAACTACATAAATACAAGTGGGGCAAACTTTCTGATTGCATTTGCACATGTGCTGCATGGTTTCTGGGTAAAAACTGTGACCCTAAAACATCAACACCAATAAAGTATAAAACACAGAGAGACCCAGGGAATAGCTTTCTCTGCACGAGTATATCCCTGAGACTGGGCATGTTTTGTTATTATTATTATTATTATTATTATTATTATTATAGAAGTAATCAACAATTTGTTTCATTTCAACATTAACTTCAAGATCTTGCACATATATACTTGCATACTATATTGCTTAATATGAATGACCTAGAAGCTAGACTGTAGAATCTTCAGTCTGGTCTTGTATGACTGTCTATAACACTAAGTATCTGAGTATTATTGAAATGAATAATAAGTAGGTATCTGATATTAAAACAGCACTCCGCATGTATGTGTTTTTATGTGACAGAAAGCTAAAGCTACAAGGATTATTTCATCCTCTTAAATATGATTTTCCTTACCCTGGTTCCTGGATCCAGTCTGACTGTCCATGCAGTTGGACAGATACGGACCGTTACTGAACATCCGGCTCTGGCTGGTGGGTGTCTGGTTTGGTGTGGGTGCTCCGAATGCACCATACCTGCATGCCCCGGTACCTGTAAACTGTCCCGAGAAGTGGACGGTAAAGGCGCTGAGGCCACAGTGTGGGTCCTCATGGGGGTCTGTGGAACCCCAGGTGGGTTCTTGCTTGATGAAGGAGTGGGAGCCAAGCGAACTATAGGGGGCACCAGTATGAAAATCCAGCACAGGTGCCCACTGAGGGGCACTGCTGACGGGCAGAGGGCAGTTCCCGTTGCCTGCTGGCAGGGCTGGCACTGGAGACAGAAGGGTGTTGAGGTCGCGTACGTCTGAACCCATGTTAACTGGCTCACACACCTCGGAGAACAGCTCCAAAACGGAAAGACAAGGATCAAGTGTGAGTTCAGAATCCGAGGGGAACGCTGAGTCAAAAAGTCAAGTCCGATGAAATTTCATGGCTGAGTTCTGAAGCTAAGAGACATGAACACCAGCATGAACGCTGCCTCCATGAGCGTGAGACTTTTCTCCTCAAGTAAATAGCAGACCGAGATACTGATGGATGAAGAGTGAGGTACAAGAGAAAAACACAGAGACAGAAAAGACTTAGTGGGATGGTCTCTACAAGGCAGACTTCTCTGAATGAAGAGAAAGGAAGCTAGGACGAGGAAGGAGGAGGTTAAGGAGGAGGAGGAGGAGAGGTGTAGCTTCTTTACTCGTGTGTCTGTTTTCTTTGGAGGCCTGAAGGCTCAAATAGAGGCAAACGAGGAGGCAGGAGGAGGAGCTAGAGCTGGGGATGGATGAAAGGAGCACTTCATTCATTTCCTTCAGGACCCTCTTCCCTGAGCACTCCACATCACACAGAGACCCTCCATAAGCCCGAGGGTGTGTTTATGATAGTCAAGTACAGGGATAATCATTTGTTTGGGTTTTATTTTCTTGCCTTATTTTAAAGTAAAACTGATGTTAGGTCGGATTTAATGTGACTTTTGTTCAGAGCATGACTGCATGACTGTTATTCCCAAAATCTATAGAGAAACGAAAAACAAGTATTTTCGGTCGGAAAAAGAGGAAAAATAAATCTAGTGTTTAATGACGCGCACTGTTTAATTAGTAGCATAACATTATTATTTCTTAGTTTCCGACAATTAGTAAAATCGCCGACTGAATTTTAAAAATGATTTTTAAAAATTACATTGAATCGCCGACTGCTTTTTCGGGATCTTTAATAAATTAATATAAAAACATTAGAAAAGGATAAAAAGGATATAATTAACAAGAAATGCATTTAAAATCAATAATAATAACAATAGAATAATTATTAGGTAAATTGTCGCCTGATCGTTGCGATACAGGTTTATTTAACATCCTCTTTCATATGATTTTAACACTTGTGTTAAAAGTGTTAAACTTCTCGCCTTCACTAAACCACGAAATTTAATTGTATAACTATTCTTGAAGCAAAAATATATTTAGCTTGAAGGAATAATCTGTCACTCCTCAAACTTTGTGGTCGTAACTTCTAGATAATTTAAGGGGTTTTGTGAACACAATGGCGAATCATATTCTACCCTTAAGATATCACAATTTAATGTGATTTCTGTCGTTTTCTGTCACGGAATTTATAATAATAATAATAATAAGACATTTCCATACATGTGCATGTGCATATAGCATTTCTGAAAAATTCTGAAAATACTTCGTAATTGTCAGTTTAAATGGCTATAATAAATAATACAAATAAAATAAAAATAAAAACACATATAAATATTTTAATACTAAATTTATTGTTATAAGTTATATATTTATATAGATTATAATATTATGATTATAATATGATCATATTATTAATATTATATTAATATAATATATATCATACTTTTTTTTCTTTTCCTGTGTTTGTATGTGCATAAATATTTCTGATATCACTGCTGTAATTATCATGCTTTTTTTTAAAAACGAATATTCGAATCTTGTCCGCGTGCATGTGCTTTCCAGGATCCGACGGGGAAAACAAACTCTTTTATGCCTAATTAATATTTATAAACACCTTGTTTAAACCTAGCCAAATAAGTTCCTTAACGAGGTTGTTATTGAGATTGTTCATAAGAAAAGAATCGAAAAGAATAATTGACGGCTGCGGGATGGAGCTGTCCGGACACGAGAGTTGATCATGTTTAACTGAGAATCACGTGTTCAATTAAACATCAGCCAACATTTACATGTTAAAAAGGACACACCGCTGAAAGCCTGGGTGCTAAAAGAGACAACAGAGTTTGATCATGAATTTTAAAGCTTATTTTAAAAAAATGAATTTTAAAGTCTTCTTCTCCTTTACATTTTGAAACCTTAGAAGAAATATGATTATAAAATAAAAAGCATGCTTGAAGTTCAGACATTTTGTCACCTTGGTATTATAAAGTTTTTACTTCCAATTTAACACTGTCCATGATAATGCACTACAAAGATTGTTGTATAATATTAATAAAAGCAATCATGCCTAAACAATGCATACTTATTACTTCTGACATTTATTTCCTAACTTATAATCAGAAAGTTAAACTTGGCTGACAGTCAACGTCTGAACAATTTATAATACAATAATATAATCTTTAAATGCGCAACTACCACATGGTCATAGCATCAAATGCCATATACAATAAGGTCATAATGTAAAGCACAGGGTATAGTGATGAATGCAAATCCCAAGTCTAGCAGACTGCAGAGTGTCCAGTGAGAAGAAGGGCACTTTCCTCCCCGAGCCTCCTCCGTCTAACGGCTGCTTCACTTCGACGCTATTCAGTAAAGGGAGGAACAACACTGGACATCATTTGCCTGTCCTCGTATACAGGCTGCTGCTGGAGCTTATGGACAATCATACATGTACACAGATGCAGTGGCCCAGAGTTCTTTGTTTTCTTTGCAAAATTCACATTACCAAAGTGGACTGCAACATTTTGTTTGACATGGATAATTAGACAAACACTACTACTACAAAAGTGGCTACAAAAATTCTTTCATGCATTCATCGTCCTTAAGCACTTTTTTCTGGGCAGGGCCATCTTGGATTCACAGCCAGTCTCAAAAACTCTGACCGCAAGTCATCATCCTGGACGGGACATCCGGGCAATGACATGGCACTATGAACAGATAACTTTACACCAAGTGTATGCAATACACTCCAGGAAACTGGAGACCCCTGAGGACATCCACTGAGATTAACTGAACATTAATACTCCATACTCCAACAGCCTGAGCCCAGGATCAAACCCAGGACCGTAAAGCTGTGACATGGAAACATTTCTGACTGTGCAGGCATGCCACCCATCACTCCTATCAAAAAAAATAATAAATAAATGGCATGTGATTAATGTCACCTTCAGCCCATTATGTTATATGTATGGAAACTTCAGAAGTAATTATAACCAAAAGAAAAAACCCTCTGGTGCTAATAAAGAGCACTTTGGAAATGTTAATGTGATTGGGCTTTTTTAATGTCCTGGATTATATGTTTATGATCTATATTGTAAAGCCTAACAATCTGATATTCACATAGTACTATATGATGTTTGATTTCTTTAAAAAAATAAAAATAAATTGTGCATTTAAATAACAAGAAATAAGTTTTTTCTGTCAGTTCTGATACTACTGTGCTAAAAGTGGTTTCGTTATTTTTTAATTACATGCATTGAAGCAGTGAAGGTTTTGAACACTGACTCAGTGTTTTTCAAATTTAGTTACAGAAGCCAGTCACTAACGTCCTTGAGTGTTTCTTCTCTTTTGATGTATGATAACTTTAAAGGTTATCTTCACTGCCGCTTCTAGTCTTGCCAGGCCTTTTTTTTTTTGTTCTCATAGCAACAATTACCCTACACACAAACACGGTGTCAGTGGAAGCCAGGCCACTTGTTACCTCATATCTAAAACCTGCAAACTTTTGAGCTTCACAACATCCTCGTCTGAATAATTACCGATCTGATAGATTGCAGCAATAACGCTCTTTCCTCTACCTTACCTTTCCCCTTTTTCTAATTTCTCAGAAGACGGCTTATTACTGCATGCCGTTAATAACAGACACATTTAGTCAAGATCAGGAAAGGTCATAAAACACATGCAAGAGTAGCATGCCCGCATTTTGCACACTGCGTCTACGCTGTTCGCAGTTAGCTGAGATATATCTCAATTTGTCCAGTGCTGCAGCCGGAAGCATTGGCCTAGGAGCAGAACGTGGATAAGCAGCGACAGCACGGCTCGTTAAATTGATGAGCTGAGATCTGCTCTTACTTCACCATCTGGAATTCTAGTCTGGGCTTCTGCTGAAAGCTGCTGACCCAGGACTCAACTTTTCAACTCAGGCAAAGAGAGCACGAGGAAGAGAGAAAAAAAATCTGTTATGTCAGCAGAAGTCACTGCGTTAAAGTCTCTTTTTTTTCTTGCTATCAAACCGAAGAGAGCGTTCTATAAGAGCCTAGTGTGAGGCTTCATCCAGCAGCCATGATGGAAGACAAAAATAGAAAAAGAGAGAGTATAATAGAAGACCTATGTGGTAATCCTAAAAAAATTCACTTTTCCAACAATTAGTAGTTCCAGAAATAGCTTTTGAAGAATCTTTGGTAAATACAGGCAATATTTGGAAAGCGAAGAAGCGGAACTGTTTCACTTTCAGGTCAAAGGGAGGAAGAACTCAAGCGTGTTGTCTACACACACAATGTTTAATGCAAAGTTTCTTAAGAAAACATGACTGAGCACAGAACTTTAACCTATCTAGAATATTTTGCTCTGCTTAAGTTCCTAAATATTTGTAAATGCATACGAACAAACCCCTTCCCCCGTCTGTAAAAGGACCATAGGTTCCACCGGGTTCTCCCAGGAGCTCGAAGGCATTCTGTAGATGTCTAATGCTGCTTTTCAAAAACAACAGCGCAGAAAAAGAATGACTCCCCTGGCCATTCTAATGCATTTTTCCACTTAACAAACAACAAATTATCCTAAAATAAAGCCGTGGACGACTTTTAGCCAAGTGCTCCCCAGGCGTAAGGAAAACACAGCGGTCCAGCTGACCCTGAAAATATTTTGTTTTTATAAACCCCGCTGTTGCATCAAAAGGCTCCGACTTCAAGGTGGAATCGCAGCCAACGTCATTTGCGCGGCAACTTTATTGATAGCCCCAAGTCGACTTCCGCTCACATGATGGATCATTCTTGGAAATCCTAGGAGAGCGTTTAAAGGAAATGAAAAATGTTATCATTCACCCATGACAACGAGATGGCAATGTATACGCATGTAGCTTAGAGCTCTCATTCTAAACAACAGATTAAATGCAAACATGACAAGCTGTAATTAAAAGTCAGAAGAAATTAAAAGCATAAGGAAAACAATGTAGATCACAGCTGACACAGATGAAACTGTGTGAACTGCAGATGTGCGGTCAAATGAATCATCATCACTCTTATCAGTGGCGGCTTCAGAGAAATGCAGTCAATGTAACATCGCTTGGTGTGAAATATCCGTTGTTTGCTTTAAAACAATGTCCCACTGTTCATGCTCTTAGCAAAAAAGAAGACACACACACACACACACACACTTTCAGACACTTCGCACACATATGTATGCAGACCAGTAAATTACCCCCAATATCCCAATCAGCTCCTACTGGTTTATGTTACTCGCTTGTTTCAGTATCCTTCAAAGCTCAGAGAACGGACAAACTAGATAAACCAGGGGTCTCTGATACTAAACTCGAAGAAGAAGAGCGTTTTTGTTCAGCGACTGAAACCCAGGCGGCCTCCATCTCTGTTTTATCTGCTGATACTGAGGGTTCACCATTCATGACTCACACAAACATACCCATACATACATGTGCAACTGAAAACATGGTGCAAGTGTCTGGAGGAGCATCTTGTCAGTCTTCGGGAAGTCGCAAGTAGATTCATCACCACAAGTGGAGAAAGACAGAGCAAGAGAAGTGGCCTTGAAGTCAAGATACTGTGAGACAAATTCCTTTAGCCCCTTAATGTAACACAAACAAGCAGCTGTTAACCTAGAAAACCGCTTTACTAGACTGAGAAAATTTAGTTGAATTTCACCATAAAGTTGATCTGTTCTTGATTATTGATGATATAGTACTGTGCAAAAGTCTTAATAAGATCTCATTCTCCAGCAAGCTCAGTAAAAGCAACAAAAAAAACAACTATTTTACTTATAGTATTGTGCAAAAGTCTTGGGCACATACAAAAATATGGCATAAGCAAAAGATGCTTTTTGTGCATAAAAAAAACTTTTTTTTTCTGCATAAAAGAAACTTCTATAAAGAGCAATAAAGAGTAATAAAATAAACAGTCAATATTTGGAGTGAAAACTCATTGTTTAAATCAGGATTTTTAGACACAGATTTGTGCAGTTTCATTAGCAAACAGCTGTTAGGGGTAACTGAGTTTACTGGAGTTTTTCGGGCAACTTTGTCCCACTCGCTCCTTTCTATTTTTATGCAAATCTCAGGAGCGAACATTAGGTTTTTTTGTTTCCATCTGAAAACTGGTCTGTCTGTCTTGTACTATATTTTTTTTCTTTACAGCCATGCATATATTCTTCTGTAATGTTATTTATTTATTGGAAATACTGAATGATTTTGTACATAATTATGCAGTAATTAAAACATGTATAACAGAATTGGTACAGCATATAATATGGTGCCTCCGACTTTTGTCGTAAATAACATTATGTATGTGTGTGTATACATACATATATATATATATATATATATATATATATATATATATATATATATATATATATACACACACACATTCATAATGTTATTTATTTTATATATTATATAATATTATTTTATATATTATATAATATTATTATATATATTTTAATATATTATACACACACACATACACACACACACACATATATATATATATATATATATATATATATATATATATATAATGTGGCTGTGTGTGTGTGTGTGAGAGAGAGAGAGAGAGAGAGAGAGAGAGACAGAGAGAGATTCATTACATTTTAAGCTTTTTTGTTTCAATAAATAATATCAAAATATTGGAATATTTAATTTCAAGTTTGGGTAAGTTCCTATTCATACAGTATATTTTACTATATAGTTCAGTATACACATTGGAAAGACTGATGACTCGACAGTTGTCCAGAAAATTATTATAGTCACCCTCCACAATTGTCATGCAAAGCCGATTCAAGAAATTGTGATTCATAAAGAGTCAAGTAAGGCAGGAGACAACATCAAGAGCCACCAAGCACAGAAGTCTTTAGGAAATCCAATCCAACTGTTGCAGTCTTAATTTCAAGTCACTTGTTTCGTCGCTCAGTGGTCCAAAGTCCTCTTTGCAGATAAAAATTAATTTTGCATTTCATCTGGAAATCAAGACCCAATTTTTTTTGGGAGGGGGGTCACAGAATCCAATTTGCTTGAACTCCATTGTGATGTTTTTAGTCATCAGTGACATGGCATCAGTTGCTGGTGTTGGTCTACTGTCTTTTATCGAGTCTAAAGTCAATGCAGCTGTCTACCAGGAGATTTTAGACAACTTCATGCTTATGTTTGCTGACAAGCTTTATGAAGGTGCTGATTTCCTTATCCAGCAGGATTTGGCACCTACCCACAGTGCCAAAACTACCACTAGTTGCTACTAGCTGACCATGCCATTACTGACAGCCAACTCGCCTGACCTGAACCCTATAAAGATTTTATTTACAATTCTAACGCAAGAAGAGAAACACCTGATCCAACAATACAGACAAGCTGAAGGCTGATATCAAAGCAACATGGTCCTTAGTAACACAGGCCACAGGGCGATTGCCTCCACGCCATGCCGATGCAGTAATTTATGCTAAAGGAGCCCTGATCGAGTATGAGTGCAAGAATGAACATAGTTTTTCAAAATTTTTGTATTGCAAATCCTTTACTAATTGACCTCATGAAATATTCTGATATTTTGAAATGCTAGATTTTGGATTTCCATGAGCTGTAAGCTAAAATCAATTAAATTAAAAATTAATGCTTGAAATATTCCCCTTTACATGTAAAAAAAAAAAATCTAGAATATTTTAGTTTCACTTTTTAAATGAAAGGGCAAAGAAAGCTTTGTTTTTGACATCATAGTGTCATGAGGCACACAAGATGCACGGTATGTTACAGCACATTGAATTTTTTTTTCAGAAATTTTGTGTTGGAAAGGGGGGTCAGAGCACAGGGTGAAAAAAAACACTACTAAAAATAAGTAAACAAAGGAAGAATAAAACCCAGATCCATGAAGGCTCCACCTTTCAACTTACAGCATTTAAAGGACCTGTTGCTGACCGCTTGGTGCCAGGTCCCACAGCATACATTCGGGGCAATATTCTACTGTTATGGCTGATTGGTGTTCATCTGTTTTTAATAGGCCAACAGTGTAATACCTTGCTACACCAAGTATATTCAAAATTAATTTTAAACTAAACTTAGAGTCAAGGGTATTTCTTTCACAATATTCATTGAATGCTGTTTCTGGAAGTGTATACAGATAGTGTTACAAATGTTACAATGTTACAAAGTAAGTACAAAAAAGCTAATTTTGTAAACAAAAGCTTCAGAGTAAGGTTTTTAGATTACCTAGAAATCTAAAGTCGAAACCTAATTGTGGCAACAGTCTATGTTACTTTCTGTATTAAGTTTTACACTTTCTCTCCAAGTTCATACAAGTGCCCTATGGTTTCTCCGGTTTGTGGACTAAAAAATATTTTCCGAATTCAGTTTTTATTCCACAAAAATCAGCAATAATCCACAGTGTACTGTATCGTAATATAACCTTTGGCCTTGCATCCTGACAAACTTTCAGTAAGAATTTTTTTGCACAGTTTTGCTTTTTTTTTATTCCCATCTTTGACTGGAACTTGGCCTTGCTGTGCTCTGAGATGCTCTTAAAATAATGTGCAGGTGGTAGTAGATTTGTAAAGAATGGTAGATAAGGCAAAGCCCAAGAATTGTCTGAGATCCACTGGAGTATTTAAAACACTGGCTCACCTTCAAACGCCTAAATATGAAGAAATTCAGGCGGATGTGGGCTGCCGTCCAGCATTACTTAAACAGAGAGTCTTGGAGAGAGTGCAGGCTGAAGGGTATCGGAGTGGTACCACCAGCTGCAGAACCGTTCATTAATGCCCTATGGTATGCACAGCGCAAATCCTTGAACACGTGTGGGAATAAAAACATTCACCCTTCGACTTAATTAAAAAGCACAAGGACGCTGGGTATTGAGCTCATCCCTTAGACGTGCGGTTACATCTGGCACCGTTTCATGACAACTAAAGCAGCAGTTATGGATTACTTCTATACATAATCCATATATACTTGTGTTTTAAGTGCACTGTGATAGTTTTGGACTCTCTGTGCACGGTGAAAGCTTCATATACGTTGTTCTACAAATAGCACACAATGGAACACTTAGAGAAATAGAGTCCTCGTATAATAAAAACTGAGACTTCTATATCCTAAGCACACACTATCAATCTTGGGAGATGAAATTTTTCAGTCTCCACTTGAGTTTATGAGGAGGAAAAACTTTCGAGGGCCTGGCCAGGCTCCAGGAGAGAGCAGAAATTATGTTTGGTCAGGACATTTCTTCAAAGATAGTATCTCAGTGTTTGAATGCTGCAGCATCGGTTTAGTAGGAATCAAATACCAGGCCTGTAAATCACTACAAAGTGCTTATCTCCTGCCAGATCCTGAGAGCTGAACTCCACGACTGAGCAGAGCTACATGTCAGGCCCGAACACCGTGGTGGGATCAGAATCTGGAAATAATAAATGCAGAGAACGGGTTGCTTTGATAAAAAGGCAAAAAAAGGTTACAGTGTTTAAACCGAGTATATCAGCAGCGAGGACAAGAGGTCACGGCGGTGCGAGACGTAAGGCTTGTTGTTTCTTAGAACAATGACTCAACTGGCGATACCACAGTGTCAGATGAGTGCGCAGCAAGTGTTATTGTGGTACGCCACGCAGCATCACTGTCGTTTCAGCTGTATTCCACAAAGACATTTTGTACCTTTGCGTCATCGTGTTCTTAACACTTGACACCATCTTTAAAGCTCAGCAGTTAAAAGTGCTAATAGAGACATTTTAGTGCTGGGAAGTTTATAAAGGCCTGTCTTGCCAGATCATTTGGCAACAAAACTAACAAGAGTACAGTTACTTGAAAAGTGATGTCTCTGGCGGTGTCTGGGTTCACCGGCTGGTCAGCTCACAAGGGGCTTTCCACAAGGAAGACAGAACTGGAGGATATCATTATAAACTATTTTAAAGACCTCAATCAGGATCTGTAGAAACTGCAACAGGGCTGCATTCGTTTACTGACAGAGAACAGGCTTTAATGGATGTGTGGTTAACTTCATGTTCATGTTGTACTCAACAGTAACACGTCAGTCAGATTGATTTCCAGTTGGACATTTGAGATCCTTGAAAAGCTAGTTGTTACTCAGCATGTAAAGTTTGTACAAGTAAACAGAGTGGAAAGGCCATGTTATACTAGTGTATGTTGTATCAGAACATAATGTTCAGCCATGCATTTTGTAGAGATTTTATACTTGTACCAAGTTTGATTAGATCCCTGCTGCAGTACTTAACAGCAACCAGTCATTTACAAACAATTCCAACTGGACATTTTGAGATTCTATAAAAAAAAATAAAAAAAAAAGTACTCTTTTGTACTCCAGTTTTACAAAACAGGGAAAGCTTTCCCAAATCCAGTGCAATTACATCTAAAAGCATTTTCTTCAGTTTATTTTAGAGTCTAAAAGTGATTAACTGTTCAAATGATAAATACATACATCTGTTCAGATATATAAAATAACCAACACACCAGAACCGGCTTTAAACGAGACCCCTTGGCCCTTGAAAAGTCACTATCGTTTTCTTTCAGCCAAGAAGCGTGGTGAGACAGTCAGTGAATATATACTATATAAACACCACTCAGTGACTAGAAAGTGATCCATCAATGTGCTCTGCCATTGTAATGCACCTAAGACTGATTAAGTCAAAGGCAGCTAAATCATCTGAATTCCTGCTGTGCCTTGGCCCGGCTTGGACTCTAGATTAAGATGAAAAGGTCTGCGCATTCCTCGTCTGATAATTAATGACGTAACTGTAACGGATGATTGTGCGACCACTTAATAGAGATTTACTTTTCATCTAGTCTCATCCGAATAATTCTGGTCAGTGAATGTTCTATAGTGAAGAGATTTTTGCCGTATTCTTTTCAAAATGAATGCGAGTCTTAAAAGTCTTTGTAATAATAAACTGCAGTCTCGCTTTCAGATTAACAGGAAGTTGTAAATTGTCTTTAAATCTTGATTCAAATCGCAACCGAAATAAATTGTTTCGGAAACCTCAGTCATTTTGTTATCGCTAAAGAGAAATGGAAAAATGTAGGCACTGGCACCAGAAAGCCAGGAATGGAACCGATTTCAATCTGATGACCTGTAACCTCATTTTTCTTGCAATCTGACAGGTCATTAAAGGGTGCACTGTTGGTCGTTAATCTGGCAGCAAGGGATAAATACACATCCCCGTTTCAAATCTCAGAAGTTGATTTACGCGCAAAATTCCATCTTTATATGGTGACTATGACAACCCAACTTGGTATTTCTATGGGAAAAAAATCGATAAGTAAATGAGTAGCCTACACTGTAGGACGTATATTAAAATTTATAATGAAGGAGATCATCTTTTATTATTTGAGTAAGCACAAAGAAAAAAGTGTCACTCGGACTATTACGATCAGCCACCTTGATGAGCAGCGTACGAGCCAGTGGAGCAAGTACAAGCTTTAATGTCGGCTTTGTGAGTCACGCTGAAATCCTGATGGAAGGCACCTGCTCAATGGCACCAGACACTCTGGGATGAACTCTTAAAAAAAAAGCATCCTATAAAATCAACCCCAGACTCTCAAGACCTTGAGTTTCATCCTCTAGCATACCGGAGGTTTACTCAGACGTGCATCGTTTCGAAGTATATATTACGGAAAAGTGAGATGGCATGAGAAAAAGCAACAAGCAGAGGAAATTTGCACCATCTCTGTCGGTCAGACGATGAAGACAGCACCATTTTGGTGCAGCTCCCGGAATTACAAGATAGTTTCAATTCCCTTGTGAAGGACACGTTCCTATTAACTGCTAACTAAGTGAACTCTTAAAGACAACTATTCTGGAGCATAAACAAAAATGTGCTTTAAAAAAAACACTAGAAAAAGAGAGAGATGGATAAGGTTCAGTAAAACAATTGAGATGTTTTCTTCATAAGTGAGAAGCAGTTAAGGGTAGCTGGGTGAGATTAATGGTGCGTGTCATTGAGGCCTTGTGTAGTGGCCTCAATATCTATCTCATTCCCTCTGACTAACTCACACATACACGCCCATCACATCACTATTAAAAACAATGCTGATAAAAACAACAGCAAGTTTCGCTCATGAATAATTGCTGACAAAGAAAACACGAACAGCTACAGTCAGCTGCTTTCCAAACTTCAGATAAAAAATAATAAAAAAATACATTCATAAGGACAAAAAATAGATTTAATCTATAGATGAATCAATAGAAATCTTACTGCAATATTCAACCTACATTCGATTACAACTAATGAAACACTGAATGATAAAGGCACAGAGATAAAGATCTCCTTTTAACATACAGTATGTCACTCTTATGACCATGGTTTTTATAGTCAATTATGACTATGGTTTTGACATGGGGAAAGTTATTTGGGTTTTAAAAAAAAATCTTTTTCCTTTGTAATTAAACAGGCCACCTACTCTTCATTAGCTGACACTGATTCAGTACCCCACACCGCATTACTTTAAAACACCAAGACCTCGGCCATCTCTCTGACCCTGTAAAAGTTAGTAACTAAATACATTTGTTGCTTAATGGATCTCAACATGTCATCCCCGCTCCGTGATTTAGGGCAAGCCGAGAGTAGATAGTGCGCCGGGGTGGAGGCCGGGCTCAGAGTGGAAATCAGGGGCACGGCAGTTTTACAAGATCCCCTGGAGTGCACAAGTGCTCTCCATCATCCAGCTGCGGCGTCCCTCTGTGCGAGACTTACGGCCCAACACGTCAACAGGGACATGGATAATGCGGGACAGCACGCGGGTTAAGACGGGGCTTTGGGGTCCACTACTTTTCAGTAACAGCTGAAACGGTTCATCCTTTATGAAGCACGCTGTGCCGCTCACAGATATATAGACGTACGGGGGAGTAACGTGTACTCATGTGATTGCTCCTAACCTCCGCAGAATTAGAAACGTATGGTGCTCCTATGGTGGTCCTTGAGGAGCATAACTCAATCAAAAGCATTGTCCGTTCAGCATTGTTCACGGCTCTGGCTGGAGGAGGTGATATGATGAATCCTTGGTCAAAAGTGTGAGATAAAGAGAGGTAGAGAGAGGAAGAGAGAAAGTCAGAACTACGGGTTGGGGCTAATTTAGGGCCATATAAATGATGTGGACGGTGAACTTTAAACTGCGGTGACCTTTGACAGTACTGGGCAGGCAGGGATTATCTTCTCGTCTCTCAGTGAGAAGTAAGATGAGAAGGCTAAAGCGGAGGTGATTCACAACACAAGAGTGTCCTCCTCCATGTAGAAAGATGTAGGAGGAAACTTTAGACAAAGAAAAAAAACCCGAAACATAAGGTAGTTAACAATTGCTTAATATCTAAAGCAATTGTTTTGGGCGTTCTATTAAAACCCTGCTGCGGGCTTACGACTATTTGATGTATTATGGTTAAGGATCACGCTACAAAACAAAACATTTAAAATGTTTTTTTTATTAAAATTCTTAAACCTTAGCTGACTCAGACATTGGAGTCATTTAAATATGATGGCTTGACATGAACTACGTGCAAACACATTTAGTATAATTAAGTATTTTTTAACAATAGTCAAATATTTTTATTCGCAGTCAAGACAAGTCTCTTTAAAGATCTCAACGTGAATCTAATCAGCGTCTCCTCTAGCCCAGCGTGTTAGTGAGTGTTATTCTAGTGTTAAATGAACGCTCAGGGTCCAGTGGAGCCCATAGGGCCAGGCTAATTTGCTGTGGCAGTCAGGACATAGTGATGGAATGTGAATGTCAGCAAGCTCTTTATTTACACTCTATATAAAACCGACTAGTAATTAACACCGGGGTCCCTCCCGCGCTCAAGTGTAATTGACTGTTTCAAAGGACCGCCACTTCATATTCCAGATTGTGTATTAAAATTACACTTTTCATATTGCCTACTCCCTTTAAGGATAAGGGTCAGCACTGCTGGCACAGACCCTCAAAACACATCAGATTTCTTTATGAGGACATTAACATTTTGACATATTAATAATGAGTAAGTGTATTAAGCCAGACCTGAGAGGGACCTTGTGCCATCCTCAGGAGGTGCACATTTTCTTTCTGCAGTGTGGTTTTATTTCTTCTAAGGAGAATAATTTTGTTGAGACCTTTAAACTGCTTTAATTTTAAAAACGAACACTGATTTATCTAATAATAAAACAGAACGAAATTCAAGCATCAGCTTCAGTTCTGTAGAATATATGAGAAAAAAACAAACAAACACATGCACTAACACAAGTACATTCTAAATCTTATCAAACTAAACACAAATATTACAATAATGACAGGTTTTCATTTACAGATTTTCATGTCGACTGAAAAGATCATTAACATCTGCTAATTGTTCTACAACATAAACTCGCTACTTGACCAGAAGCGCCAACACATTTTGTCATCTGTATCGCCCTAACATGTGCCCATATGTTCTAAACAACCTCCTTATTACGAACATAAACTTAATGAGAGAATCATTTGCATTTGTTAATTTGGGTTAATGTGCATTAATTGATTCCTGTTACTCGAATGTTTTAATTAGCACAAGTTATAGTTGGTGGCAGTTTGTGTTTGGTAAATTAAATGGAGAAGACAGGCCATCCAGGAGGTAATTACTGTTAATTGGCTTTAAAACTGTAATTAACATGTTTTATGTTAAGCAGCTTACCTTGTTTATCAGTAGGGTAAAGCATGGAGCAAGGATTAAAATGCATTTAAGTTAGACATCGTTCTGGGTCATGTTTCATATAAGAAACATGTTTGACACACAAAAAAAAAAAATAAATAAACAAAACCAACCAGCCACACATTCAAGCTCTAAAACATCTCAGATTTTAATACAATAAAGATAACGCTTTTAATCAAAGCATTTGAAATGCTCAGCATCATCTACTTTACGTCTTTTCTGTGGTCTGAAACTATCAGAAGAGAGGAACTGTTCGATCTTGGCGATCTGGGCCCTGATGTCAGATGTCTGATGGTCCTGTTTCTCAAGAGGCGTGGGCGTTCTTTCCTCACACACGGCCTGAGACACTTTTCCCAAGCTGTGCCGTCTGGGAGGGGGAGTAACGGTGCAGTTCTGTCTCAGCCCATTACCCACTGAGCACGCCGCTGGGCTGCCTGACTGAGCTGAACCAAATGAGATGGGAATTCTGCTCTCCTGTGTAAAGAAACAAAAACAGATATAAAAGTGTAATATCCTGACTTTAAATAATTCTCATCTGATAGTGAGTCTTTTGGATAGTGAGTTTTTCAGTTTAGGGTAATATAATGAATGAAAATCATACATGATCATTTTTAAGCTGATGTACTGAGTTACTGTATGATGCTATAGATAACGAAGTAAAACATAATTCTACTATCATGCTCTCAAAATGACCGATGACATCAGCAATCACTAATAAAATTTTTAAAAGCCCACCCTTTGTAATACCAGAAATAAAAACGGCATTTATGTCACCCTCTCTAGACAGTATAGCACCTGGGTCTAATAAAATACGAGACCATAAGTACTGGAGGTAGTGAGAGGTAGTCAGGCTGCTTGTAATTCAGCAGCAAATTTATAGTACAAACAAATATAATACACGCTTGAATGACCTTCTAAGGTAAGACGACTGTAAAGCCTGCAGTAAAAGTTCAGGCCAAGTCAGAAACTTACAGTATAAAGCAGCTTATGAAAGTCATATATTTCAATCACGTATATCAAAATATCTTTCCTGCTCTTTTCCATTCTCTTAAATATATATTTTTTTAAAATGGCGTGATCCTCAAAGAAGCTGTCTTAACTTTGGAGAACGGGATACAGATGAATTTTCTAAAACATTAGTTAAAGACAGATTAGATTTCATCGGCTCTCCACATTGCCGCTCAGATTCCTTACAGACATGTCACTGATTTATAATCTGTGATGTTTTCCTCTTCTTTCCAATCAACCTTTCATTGAGAAAAATACAGACTTAAATACTTTTGGGAATGAGAGTCATTTTAAACACACTTTGTGTACCATGCATGTCTCCTTGACCTTTTTGCTCAATCCATGTTTGTAAAAATTACCTTTTCAGCAGAGATTTCATAAAATGTCTCTTTTATCGCATTCCATTCGCTGTAGCGATCAAGTTTCTGGATGTCTGATGCATTCACTTTGTCAAAAGGTCCACCTGAGTGACAAGAAGTGCATACTGTTCACAGAAGATTAATGCTATTTTAATAGCTCTATTTGTAAATAACAACAAGATACCTCGGTTTCTTGGTGTGGACTTTGGAAAAACAGGGGTACGCCATGATCTGTGGAGGTCCTGGCTGCCAGAGGGCAGCACAGATTTCTCAGAACCGAGCCTTCTTGAGGGTGCTGAAGATTTGTTTGTTTGCGCCACAGTGTCAGTTTGTGATGTCAATTGTGCATGTGATGTTTCTGTCAATGACACGTCCAATCCAAAAGACGTGTATCCATTTTTTTTGCTTTCGTCACTATAACCTGGTTCTATGCCAATAATTTGCTTTTCAGCAATATTAAGATCTTCATTTAATTTGGCATCAGTGTACACAGAATCTTCCTGGTGGATTAAGATCTGGGGATCTGGAAAAGCTTCCGCATTTTGCTCATGGTTCTGTGCAGATAAAGCATAAGTACAGATATCGTCTGGTTTATTTCCATCTAGAGCTTTTGCTGTATTAGCTGTGATAAACACAGTGCATTGAGAAGATGATTCAACAGGACGGGAAATGGTGTTCAACTCTGTTTCTGGGATACATTTCGCCTCTGTGAACCCGGTACTGCTGTTTATATCTTCCAAGGTGTCCTGTTGATCAGGATTTCCTTGCAGCTCACTAAAAGATTCGTCAGAAATTGTGGCAACACAAGAACCGTCTGAATCCTTCGGAATAGTTTGTTGCTGTGAACTTGAATTGCATAGACCTAATTGTCTATACTTCATAAGACTCTTGTTAGGAGTTTGTGCTGGTCCCGTATCTTCTTCCACAACAATGATTGGTTCATTCATACATGGTTTATTATCTCTATTTGGTAAGGCATTCAGAGCCTTTTTTATCTCAGGTGCTACAGCCTGAGTCTCAGCTCTTTTCAAGTTAACGTCCTGAGATGTCTCAGATGGGTGTTTATCTGGTGTCTGGCACTCTCGTTTTTCATAGACACACAGCCTCTTCTCTGCTGGCGTAACCCCGGGTTCAGACATCACTGGGTCAATGGCCACATCATAAACAGACCTGGTTTGGGGTTCTGATAGCTTAGCGAGACAGCTTTCTGTATAACTTTGTACTGCATTTGAAGGGTGACCATTATCTAACGCTGGTGCGCTTTCACTGACACTTGATTCTTGTTTGACAGCTGGATTTATCTGCTGATTTGTCACATCAGTTCCGCTGACTCTCTCACTTGTCTCTGACTGATCTGGAGCCAAAGCACCAAGGCCTCCTGAAGGTGGAAGCGCCAACGTTGTTCGATCAGTCTGTGAACGAACATTAACCTCGTCGTTTTCTCTGCCTAGTGCCGCTTCTTGACACTCGGCAGTGCTTTCATCTACATAAGGAAATTAAATTCATGCATCATTACGGATTGAAAAATAATAAGTACAGGTAAGCTTTCTTGATAAAGATATTCTGTCAACCGAGGAACCCAACTCCCCCTGCATCACATCATTCTGTGCAAAAATATTAGTTTTAACGGCGCCCAGCTTGGCTGGAGAACAGAAGCCTGCATTCCTCTCACCTGGAATGTCTTCATCTTCTTTGCAATGTCTCATTTTCTCACAATTATTTTGAGAACTGGTTTGACAGCCTTCTCCATCTAAAGATGCATCCTTGTGCACATCGATATCACGGTTTGGGCTGGTAGGAGAGTTTGTTTGGATGTCAAAGTCATCCTTTAGGCCGATCTGAAATAAAACAGCATAGTGAGTCAGAACATAATGAAGCCATACTCCGTATGTAGCACCCCTTGAAAAGATTTGCTCATTTTTTACAAAGCAATTTGCCAGTGATAAATTTTTTTATTTTAACAGTAGATGACAAATCATATGTTTTTTTTTTTTTTACATTAAGTGCTATATTTAAGGGATAATAAGCTATAGGAGCTACAAAAAGTCATTTCCTCACCAGCCTCTCTTTACATTCAAAGACGCGAAAAGAATGCTGTCAAGTTAGCAGAAAGTGAGCTCAAGTCTCTTAAGTGACTAGTGAGATTTGTTAAATAAACATCTTAAATATCCTAACAACTTCACGTTTTTTTCTTTGTTTAACAGCTAGGGGGTGCAACAACTGACAAAACGCATGGTTTTGATCAAATCAGGGTTTTTGTTTTATAAATTACAATATGGTCATAAAGTGCATTATATTAGGCATAATATGAGGCATAATTTATTTATTTGTTTGTTTATTTATTCATATGTGGACACAAGCTAATAATAATAATAATGAGGATATTTTTATAGCCTCCTGTAGTTTAAAGTAATTTATAGCCTAAAGTTATTAATTGGTCTGGGGTTTTTTTGCATCAAAGAAAATATTTTCTTCACGGGGGAATTTTGTGACCCAACAAAAGTTGCAAGGGAAAATATAATTTGTGTGCATATTCACTAAGGGGCCTAAAAAAGAACACCATTCAGAGGCAGGAAAATTTTTTACTTCACACTATAATGATTAAATTTGCAAGCTTGCTTGCCAAACTGAGTGGAGAGATGCATAGGAAATCAACTGAGGTCAGGTACACAGTATTGTATTAATACTGTACTGATTCTGAATCATAACCTTCTGACCAATCAATACACATCACAAATAAATAATTAACTAAGGGAATCTATTTTAATTTTAAGGACTTAACGTGTTGAGTATAGTTAAATAAATGTAAGTCTTTGTTTTAATGGTAGCATTAAAGCTTTATAAATTATTTAAGGACAAACAAAGTGTTTAATTAATAACCTTCATACCTCTAAGCCCTCCATATGTCTTTTTTGGTGTGTTATACAAGAGGACAGTTGTTGGTGTTTCTCATTGAGATGATTGTATGCCTTTTGAACAGCTTTCAGTTCTTCCTGATCAGCCTGCATCTTTGCATGCAGACTCTGCATCTATTTGACAACACCAAAAACACCAAAACCACATTTATACTATAGTATTCTTTTAAACAAAAATGATGATCCTTTCATAAAATCTAAAACATTCCTGTTTTATGCAGAATCTAGGGTTTTCAGGTCAGTATATACACACAGTCACAGAGCTGTTAGTACTTGTTCCATGCTTTTTTTTCTTTTTCTTTTTTACTTTATTTTACTCAAGACTTGACCTTCTTTTTGATAGAACAATAAAGCACTTCGCAGAACTACCTCTTTTTCCGCAGCGATTTTGGAATGTTTGTAGTCATCGATCAAGTGCGCAAGTCTGTCCTCTTTTTCTTTACTCCTCTCTCGGACCATTTCATGTTCTCGTTTAAGGACCTGCAATGAAATTAATCACCCGGAAAATTTTTAATGCAATTGTAAATTTTTATGTGTTTATTCAACCTGGACCGAGGGTTCTAAACAGACTGGGACACTCATACAAATCAGCAGGGTTTTGTCACGTTAATACTGGTTTTAATCAATGAATAAATATGCGAATTAAACGGAGGCCCGGAGCCTATAAAACAGCAGGATCCATAAATGGACAATAAACATGCTTACCAGTATTGGGTTGCAAGTTGTTCTTCCTAAATGAGATTTATTTCTAATCTTATTTTGAAACACAGAATAAATCTAATTTATTTCTGATCTCAGGTTATTTTAAACTGTTGCCATAGTTTTAAGAAAATATTTCAGATTAAAGATCAGACGGTTCCATCTGCAGGATTCAGTTATTCTACTTCTTGAATCATTTTTATTTTCTAACCTTTTGTGTTAAACGCAACTCCTCCAAGTTCACAGTCTAAACCAGAATTATTGGCCCCCTCAATTAAATTAAATTCCATACAGTTTTATTTATAAAAAAAAAAGTGTGAGGAAACATGTATAAATTATAATTATCAGATTGTCCCTGATGAGCAAGCCGAGGGGGACTGTGGCAAGGAAAACCTCCCTGAGTTAGTAATAGGAAGAAACCTTGAGAGGAACCCGACTGAACCAGAGAACCCATACTTATTTAGGTGAAACTCAGGTGAATTCACAACGTTTAGAGATCCACCAAGAGATGCTCTCTTAGCTCCTGGAACTGACATAATGTTTTTCGGTGAATTTAGGTAGATTTTTTTGTATCACTCTATTGTCTTTGTAATAGCACAGAAATGTTCTTTTTTTTTTTTTTTACTCAACTGATGATGCTGGATGACAGACTAACCTGGTACTCCTCTGTGTGTTTGAGGAGCTGTTGCTCGGTTCGGATCACAGCCTGTGTTTGAGTCTGCAGCAAGCACTGGGCATGCTGAAGGGAGCTCATAAGCTCCTGACACAGAGACAGACATAGACATACACACACAAAGATACACACACACACACACACACAAAGATACATACACAAAGCCCACTGAGTGAGATGTATTACCGGCTTAAGGCCAGGATTACTATGAAATGTTACCACTGCAATTTTTTTAGCAGTAGAAAATCTTAAACCTATAAGAGTAAAAACATTCTCTGTGGCTTGAACCTAAATTATGAATTATTATTACTTTTCAAATATTGCACCTGGAAAAACAGTAGCCAAAATTCAGTGCTAATACACATACCTGCTTCTCAGCTCTTTCTATAGCAATTTCATTTCTGAACTTCTTATTCAGTTCGGTTTCCTACAAACACAAAGCCATCTACTGTAACTCTACAGTGACACATGCTTACTTTACTCTTGCCATATTAAGATTTTTTTTATATATATACCATTATCAGCCTTTGTTTAAGTTCCTGCAGCTGTTGGTTTTTTAGCTGGTAATTAGCACTTTTGTCTTCAGAGCTGTAGATAGACACAACTTTGCTTTTTACCAGCTCACTGTTCAGCCTCTCCACATCCTAATAAAAAAATGGTTTTGTGTCAGACTCCACTGACCGCCTAAGAGTTTTAAAATCTAGATTTTTGTTTGTTTTAATTGTTGCTTTTGAGAAAGCTATTATATCTTATTTTATCTTTTATCTCCTTGCATCAAGTTACAAAAGGCGTTCATGTCACACCTGGACTTGTGAAGAAATTTCTCGT
Source organism: Clarias gariepinus (assembly GCF_024256425.1). Lineage (NCBI taxonomy): Eukaryota > Metazoa > Chordata > Actinopteri > Siluriformes > Clariidae > Clarias > Clarias gariepinus. Next base: position 29,453,493 of record NC_071109.1, read on the forward strand.
GAAGGAAGACATACAAGTGAATAACATTTACAGAAACTTCAAGCACAGTGCGATGATGAGACACATTGGCCATGTCCACAGATAGCTGGGCTTTTCATTCACATGCAAATGCAGTTTTTGTCGCTGAAAACTGAGCTTTTGTGAAGATTTTCCAAAACTCAAAAACAGAGATTTTGGCTTGTTGTAATGTCACCTTGTGTGCTGATGTTGTCAGTGTCTGTACTCCAGTCTCCGCTGCTTACTGGACTTTACTGGACAAATATTTTAAAGAAAGCTGTACGTCCGTGAATGACGATCCCAGCCGGGGTGGCTCTGAGCTCACTGCCGTAAATTCTGTGAACATTCAGTGAGTGGAGCACATGATATTTGAAAATCAGTGGATAACTTGTTGTGAACTTGCGGAAGAGACACATCTGTCCGTGGGAACTGTACACACAATCATTCAACAACACCACTTGCACATTACAGAAACTCGGCTGGGAGTTATTGCCACATCCGCCGTACAGTCCTGACCCCGTTCCAAGCCATTTCCACATGTTTGGGAAACATGTAAAGCAGTTCCAGGGAAGCAAGGGGTGCAGATGTGAAGCAGGCAGTCCAATCATGGCTCTGGTACAGTATGCTGAGAAAGCTTTTTACCATAACAGTATCGAAGCACTAGTGAAATCCTGGGATAAGTGCATTAGTGTAGCAGGGGATTATATAGAAAAATAAGGAGATGTTTTAGTCTAACTACTGTGTTCTGTTATTCTACAAGTCCTAGTTTGACGTGAACGCCCCTAGTGCATAATTTAAGACCTGAAGGTTACTTTGGACAATGGCAGATCAAATTATATTATTATAATTATTTTAGGCATACACTATGGTTTTAGACCTTTTCTTACTTGGCCAAAATAAGAGAAATAAATATAAGAATCTGTATTTGCATATAAATCATTTATTTATGGAAATAATAAAAAAAGATTATATATTAAACATATTAAAGCATAACCTTTTTTAGGGCAGCAATTGTAGATTCTTGTTTTGTGTTGACGGAAACAAGTTTCTTGTTAATCCGCATCGCCTCTTCGACTTATAAAAAACAAAACAAAAAGAGGTTTATGTACACTACCGTTCAAAAGTTTTAGAACACTTTCTAACTCCATGATGGTTCCTGATTTTTCTCTCTTTCTACAGTGTAAAGGAATGCTGAAGGCGTCCAAAAAATGCATTAATCTCCTTTGAACAGTTGATATTAAGATGTTTCTGCTACTTATGCTCTGTAAAGACTTCATAACTCCTCTAATCTGAGGTGCTGTTAATTGGTCATTTTTCAGGCTGATAACTCTAAATGAACTTCTCGTCTGCGGCAGAGGTAGGTTTTGGTCTCGCCCTCCTGGGACGGCCTTCAAGAGAGCCAGTTTCATTATGGTGCTTGACGGATTTTGCAAATGCACTTGACAATACTGTTCTTGCAAGAACTATTACAGACAGGCTGACCTCTGTGTCTCAAAATAACAACTAACTGTTGTTTTTCTTGTTGTTACGTAATTACCTAATTTCATAGTTTTGAAATCCCCAGTATTGTTGTAGAATGTAAAAAATAAATCACTAAACAAAAACAAAGAAATTTGCAAGTGTTCTAAAACTTTTGAACGGTAGTGTACATTATAACTTCATTAGCACTCAGTAGCATTTTTCAACTGCACTAATGAAACACATACTGAAACAGACCATACAGTCTGTAGAAGAGAAATCTCTTCCATTGGTTGTCTTTAAAAACATGACTGCTTTACATAAATACTGATACTGTTGTTTAGAAGAAGCTGATAATAATGTTTATGATACCATCCATTTACCATAAACATTATTTAAACAGGACTTGACTAAATGCCAGATTACCTTCAATATGCAGACTCTCAATATCACTAGTGCAGACGTTTATAAAATAATAAATTACATCTAGGATGTGGTGTTGTGAATAAAATAACTATCAAGTAGACAGGAATTTTATCCTGGATTCATCCCCGCAAAACTGGCTGAGATCTCATGTTTCAAAATGACGGCCAATTAAACCGAGCTTTAATCTGGGATTCAACATAAACAACTTTAAAACGTCACCCAAAAACTCAGTATGAAGACCAGGCTTTTTTTTTATTCCTATATTGTAGAATGAATTACTGCACAATGAATATTCTCAATCGGCAGACAGAAGGCTGAGAATACACTACCTACACAAACACACAATAGAAAATGATCCAAAACTTAAACATACTGTATATCCCCTCTGTTCAGCAAAAAAAAATTACTGTTACATCTGACATTTTCATATAACTGAGGAATAATAGACACGGGGGTGGGTTGTTTTGGTAAAATAATCAAGGGCAGTTTGCAGCAGGGTGTTTTACTGCCCTTATACAACTTTACACCTTTTCAATTATTATTTTTAAAATCTTTGATAAGACATTAAAGATTAACAAAAAGATATTATGAAAAGTAGATATCAATTCTGTTCTAGCAGTTATAAATGATTCTTCATGCAGAAGCCTCTGTTTAATTTCTTGTAACTAAATGCAATTAATAGGCTAGTGAAGTAGCTTGGTAGATTTGTACTCTGTTCACCTACTAGGGATAGGAATCACCAAGGATCACCCGATACAATAATATCAGGATACCTAGGTGCCGATTCGGTTTGTATTGCTATTGTGTAAGTGTCACAAATTATTTCTAAGCAAACTCAAATATTGTGCTCCAACTAAATGGGATATTGTGTTGTGTATATCGTTTACGGGTGGCACGGTGGTGGAATGATTAGCAATATCGCCTTGTACGTCCAGCTTTGATTCCTGGCCAGACTCGATTCCAGTCTTTGTGTGCATGGAGTTTGCATGTTCCCCCTGTGCTTGGTGGGTTTCCTTCCACAGTCTAAAGACATGCAGATTAGCTAATTGGCATTCCCAAAAAAAATTGCCTGTAGTATGTGTATGTGCCCTGCGATGGATTGGCACCTTGTCCAGTGTGTACACTGCCTTCTGCCCTAAGTTTCCTGGGATAGGCTCCAGGCCCTTCGTGACCCTGAATAAAGGATTATAGAGAAACTACACTATACAACCTTAAATGCAAACATACATGAATTAAAAATACATTTAAAAAAAATCGATTCTGGAGTCAGTGTGGAGATACATGAACTGCCACACAAAAAAAATTCACGATATTTAACTGAATCAATGTTTTCCCATCTCTAGTGCACAGGAAAAAAACGCACACACCCGATCACACACCAATCAGCCGATGAACCTACAGCACATGCCTTTAGACTGTGGGAGGAAATCCCACAAAAGCAGTCGCTAAAGGAAGCCCACAAAGGACACAGACTCTACATATAACTGACTCTAAACCCCCAAAATCCTGAAGGTTTAAAGTGACAATGCTTAGCATTAAGCCACCTTCATAAAGTGTAAATATTTCCTTACAGAAAGGAGGGCTAAGCAATGATTTTAAATCTGTATACATTTTCCAGTTAAATAATTTAAGGATCAAATTAATCCCATGGTACTACTAGTGGCTAATATAACATTATAAATATAATTAGAGAATACATATAGAAATATATAGATATGTAACAATATCATTAATATACAAAACACACATTTGGAATTATATTATAACTGACGGTTCAGACTGATGATTTCAACAGCACTGTGGTATAAGATGTTTTGGAGTTTTTGAGAGTATTGGACTTTTTCTCTCTAGCATTTGGCCTACCATTCTTCTCCAGAGTCTCATGGGCCTTTCTGACAACAGCACACTGACTTGATATCGTACTGAAACGCTTCTTTACATCTCCCAGCTGATTCAGGTGGCTGTCCTTCGCCTGAGCCTGCAGCTGCACCTTCTGCTCCTGTAAAGACTTTGCACTCTTACTCCCCCTTTTGGTGAAATTGCTCTACATTAAAAATAAAAAATAAAAACCCTCTAACAATAGCATCTCAGATCAAAACTGGGATCTTTCTCTTTCTATATTTTTTAAAGGCATTTACAAAGGATCTAAATCATTAAGCACCGCAGTGGGGTTGCTTTCTGGGGCAGAAGACCTTTGTTTAACATCTTGGCTGAGTTTATCTCCTCCCTGCCAGATAAGGTTTTCATTTATACACATGCCTGAGGGACTTTTATGAAAACCCCCTCCACCCTACCCACTTTCTATCGTTACTTTTTGATTGTCTGTATCAAACAGATTTTCTCTTTGTCACTTGAAAGGTTAAGCAGAGCGAAGCTCTGATATAAAATATTTTAATGGTGGTATTTTCTCCGCTGCACTGGCAGCTCAAGTGTCACACACACTCCCTATCCGTTACTTGTGATGAGCCACTCTCTCCTCCCCACATCCTCCTCTTTAATTTCTCCCTCTCCCACTTGCCTCTGTCAACAATTTATATAATTGTAAACCCTTACCAGCTCGCTTAGTTTCTTCTCCAAACTGTACTTGAACAACTGGAACAGTAGTAAAAGAAAAAAGTTTGAGAGAGTGCATTTTGACCTCTAAGTGAACTTAACTATGCATACAATATACACGGTTATTCACAGTTATTTCTTCCACTTACCGTTCACTTTATTAAAATCACACCATTACATTCCTCTTTCACCTTTTTTTGCTGTTTTTATTCTGCCAATTATGGGGCAACAGCACTGTGCATCAAATCATACTGATAAAGATTGAGAGCTTAGATCATTGGGCATTAGCATAAAGAAAAGCAAAGTGTAATTTTAGGATACTTTTGATCTCCTGGGAATTTTACATACAACAGTCTCTGAAGTGGACAGAACAGTATAATAAAAAAAGGATAAAAAATTCTTTGTGCAGAGGCTCTGCTGGCTGAAATACTTTGTTAATGAGAGCAATCAGAGGAGAATGACTAGACTGGTCTCTGCTGACAGGATATCTATAGTAACTCAAATATGCACTTTTTACAAACTTGCAAAACTTAAAAGCAGCACATCAATCTGTGAAATGGATGGCTACAACAGCTTCATCAGGTTCAGCCAAGAACAGGAATCTGAGGCTATCACAAAAACAGACTCGCCCAATCTGAACAGCAATCAACACCACGATGCCTTAAAACTGTTCTGCAACAATATTGCGGTCCAACACCCTTACCACATCATTATGAATTTCATTAAAACAGTCGCACAATACTACCAAACACAAAACAAGCATCATTATCTCTTAATCGGTGCTTGAACAGAGAGTGCACTAAAGACTGCACCAATCACCAATAGTGTGTAATTTCTCAGAAAAACTACCTAATGGACCCCCCACTTGAAAGTAAGCCACGAAATGCAGTCTTTCTTCACAGATGAAGAAAGAAAAAAGTTTTAAGGGCACAAAATAGAAAATCATGGCTGCTTTTGCAAATATCTTGCATGTACCTGAAGTGACTTCAGCTCCTCCTTCAGGCTGGTAATCTCTTTGTCCTTAAATTCAGCACTTAGTTGATGTTTGCCCTTTCAAATCCATTAGCACATCATTAGTCACATTTGCATATTACTACATACTATTACGTACTACATTAACACAAGCTTTGGAATGGGGGGATAAAGAAAACCTACCTTGTCTGCTTCTATTTCTTGAATCTGAGCCTGAAACTTAAAATTGTACTTACTCTTTAGTACATCCTAATATATATAGTGAGGTCAAGTTCTCTTACTTAGAAATCATGGAGGGGTCTACAAATTTCAGCCTAGGTGCATTTTCACTGTGAGAGACAGAATCTAAAAAGAATAATCCGGAAATTACATTGTATGATTTTTCAAAAATTTATTTGTGAATTACTGTGTCAAATAAGTAATTGATCACTTGCTTATCAGCCAGATTTCTGACCTCCAAAACCTGTTATTTTGCTTTTAAATAGTCCAGCTACACTCTGCTCATGATTCTAAATTAGTAGTACCTGTTTGAGGTTGTTAGCCGTCATAAAGACACCTGTGCACCCCACAATACGCCAAAGTCTAAGTAGCAACATGGGCAAAACCAAAGACCTGTCAAAAGACACAAGAGACAAAGTGTAGACCTTCACAAAGCTGAATGGGGCTAATAAGGCACTTTTTAAGCAGCTTGGTGAAAAAGGAACAACTGTTGGAGCAATTGTCAGAAAATGGAAGAGGCTAATGATGACTGTCAATGTCCCTCGGACTGGGGCCCCACAGAGGATCGCTCCTCTTCTTCTTTTTCTTCTTTGTCTTTCGGCTGTTCCCTTTGAGGAGTCGCCACAGCGAATCATCTGCCTCCATCTAACCCTATCCTCTGTATCCTCTTCTCTCACACCAACTAACTTCATGTCCTCTCTCACTGCATCCATAAATATCCTCTTTGGTCTTCCTCTAGACCACCTTCCAACCTCAGCATCCTTCTACCGATATATTCACAATCTCTCCTCTGAACATGTCCAACCACCTCAATCTGGCCTCTTTGACTTAATCTCCAACTAAAGATCTCTCCTCATGGGGTATTAATGATGCTAAGAATGGTGAAGAATCAGCCCAGAACTACACGGGAGATGCCGCGAAGAGAGCTGGGACTATCGTTTTCAAGGCTACTATCAGTAATACTGTACACTAAGACATCATGGTTTAAAATCTTGCACTGCACGGAAGGACCCCCTGCTTAAGTCAGCCCATGTCCAGGCCTGTCTAAAGTTTGCCAGGGACCATCTGCATGATCCAGAGGAGACATGGGAGAAAGTCCTGTGGTCAGACGAGACCAAAGTAGAACTTTTTGGTCTTAACTCTATTCGCTGTGTTTGGAGTATTGTCCCTAAAATACCATACCAGTGAAGCATGGGGCTAATACCATACCAGTGAAGCATAGGGCTGGAAGCATCATGCTCTGGACTGTATTAAGGAGAGGATGAACGTAGACATGTATTGTGACATATTGGGCAAAAACCTCCTTCCCTCAGTCAGAGCATTAAAGATGGGTCGTGGCTGGGTCTTTCAACATGACAATGACCCGAAGCACACAGCCAGGAAAAGAGTGGCTCTGTAAGAAGCATATCATTGTTCTGGAGTGGCCTAGCCAGTCTTCAAACCTAAATATAATACAAAATCTTTGCATGGAGCTGAAACTCTGTGTTGCTCAGCGACAGCCCCGAAACCTGACAGATCTAGAGAAGATCTGTATGGAGGAGTGGGCCAAAATCCTGCAGTGTGTGCAAATCTGGTGAAGAACTACAGGAACCGTTTGACCTCTGTAATTGTTAACAAAGGCTTCTGTACCAAATATTACAATTTTTCGACTCAAGTGATCAAATACTTATTTGACACAGTAATTCACAAATAAATTGTTAAAAAAATCATACAATGTGATTCCCGGATTTTTCTTTTTAGATTCTGTCTCTTACAGTGCACAGTCTCTCAAATACACCAATGCTGAAAATTGTAGACACCTCCATGATTTCTAAGTAAGAGAACTTGCAAAATCACAGGATGATCAAATACTTATTGACCTCACTGTATGTACTGCAAGCCTTACATTAGCCGAAATCTTTAAATTGTTTAGAAAAAAGGCTAAAAACAGACCTGCTTTTTAACAGCATCAAGAGATTCAGATTGCTCTTTTGTCATCCTGTTGATCTGATTTTGTAGTGACTCCTAAAAATATTATGTAACATTTTAAAATATCAAAGCCTTAAAAAATGCAATTCAGACTCATGTATGAAATACACACCTTTTGCCACTCTAGTTCTTGTTTCTCCAGGATGAGAGTACAGATCTGAGCCTCGTGACGTGTTTCGGCATCCTGCAACCATTCACACATGGAGGTTCTCAATTAAAAAATAAAACCTTTGTAACTGGAAATTGCAGATATTTACAATAAACCTTACGTTTTACACAATACTCTCTTTAAAAAAAAGAAACAAGATATACACAAATCACATTTTAATGGCTTGTGCGGCATGTTTGAGAAACCAGCGGTGCATTAAAGGGGAGATATTAGCACAAAGACTTCCTCATCCTCCTACAGGAAAGGTAGAAGTCAATGGCTTTCTACACGGTCACTTTTTATATAGATGTAGGAGTTTATTTATATGTTCCCATTAAAGTGTGTTACAGCCATAGCACATACTTGAAAATACACCCCAGGTAAAGCTAATAAATTCACTGGAGATTTTGGCCAGGAAAAGAGAGAGAGAGAGAAAGAGAGAGAGAGAGAGAGAGAGAGAGAAAGAAAGGACATTAAATTTGTTCATCGGAGTAAATCTTAAAAGGAGAAGAGCGGATTTATAAGCTGAAAATATATGAAAGGGTTTATAAAACTTAATACTATAAACCAAACTAAGAAGAACTAACTGTACAGAATTCCTAGGACAAAAAAGAGTACTCATGGCAGATTATTATTCAAACAGAATAAATGATCCAAGTTGAATTTCTGCTCATATTTGTACCATCAAAAAAAGAAGTACTTAATTTACATTAAAAGATGCACAATGTTATACAGCCGAGTAAGACGAACCTGACAGCCGTCCTCTGCTTCAACCTTTAGCCCAATAAACCAGAGAACTACAAAGTGTTAGTTTAATGGCATGCCTGAGGAGCGGACTGATTTAATGCCTTTGTTCCCTAACAGCACGATAATAACAATAAAAAGGAGAGCGATCCGATGCTTAGTTTTGGTCCTACAACCTTTACGTGTACAGTGTCAGTGTTTAAGTGCTTGCTTGAGGAAAAACTGTTTTACAAGCATGAAGACATGAATGTGGCAGGTCCTGCTTGCATGACCCCATGCTGATGTAAATGCACTCGTGTACAAATGGACGAAAAAAGTCCATTGCCATTGACTTCATTCAAAAACCCATAAGACCCCCACCCCCCTCCCAAACACATTATGCTATTCTGTTCTAGCTATCTATTTAACTGAACAGAGCTGTTCTATAACTACGACTATAACTATAATTGAAGGGCACAGGCAGACTTGCAATCTTAAAATATGATGACATTTATTGCATGGAATCATCTTCCTATCTAGAGATATCATATAACTCAGAAAAAAACGTTTTGTGATGTTGTGCATCTTGCTTTGTATGAGAAAGAAATTCAATAATTTTCATTTTTAATGCAAAAATATAGATAATCAAAAAGCTAGGATGTGCCTAATCTTTTAGAAAAGAAACCAGAGCGTTATAGTTTCATGCTGAGTCACTCTAAGACCTTACCAAAAACCAATTTCATTAATAATGACTAAAAAGAAAGAACGTGCTGTAAAGACTTATGGGCCATACCCTGTGAATATGCAATTCCTTCACCGCTTCAAGGAGACACGTCTTAAATTCGAGAAGCTGTACTGAAATTATTCTGCTGTCTGAATCAGGAACAATGTCTGATGACTTCAGGTCGTAGTTATGACATTCCAGGTCCATCTAATTTTTTTTTAAAAAAGAACATATCTATGGCTTATTATATGAACTTATGTGACTCATGTATTATAGCTAATACTTTTTTCTACCCACCTCAGACTCAGAATGATCAGCGCTAAACTCCATTTGTTGCTGAACAGAGCACCTGCAAAATCACAGAAATGCAGTATAATTGTGCAAAAAAATCAAATGCAATAAAACAGGTCAATCATTTCAAACATCAGTGCATTGTGCATTGAGGCTCCGATTTGAATGAACCTTTGTAACCCATCAAGGTAAAAATGATGCCGGGCCGGGACCGTAATAGGGGTCAGAGCTATAAAACTGAATGGACAGATTGCACTGTCATTGGGGTGGAATTATACAAGTTATTTAATCTGACCTGTGGTTAGTCCCCTGTATCCTCACCGTTCATGACTTCAGAAGTGGGAGGTCTTTACATTGCCTGATGCTTTAATAGAAGGAAGGCTTTTGTCCATTTAGCCTGCATCGTTATCAATCATGTGCAGGAATTAAATGATCCCGTTAGAATTTGCTACTATCACAAATGACCTGGGGGGGAGGGGGGGTCTTTTTTGCTTCTTCACTGATTCACTTCAGCAGATATTAAACAATTTTATAAGCCATGAAAGGCAAAATTAAAAGCACACCATCCATAAAATGGGATAATTCCCTGCCTAAAGCATGATGGTTTGCATCATGGGTGCGTCGACAAGCTGTGGTCATAACTTGCTCGAACTGAAAGTGGGTAAAAATTGTTTATTTAAGTCTGCCTGTCTGAATTACTTGAATATTTACAGAAAATGTCTTCAACTTTCTTCAGTGTGTGTCTGGAAAAACGTACTTACATTCTAAAAACCCACAAGAGGATCAAAGTCACAATCTTCAAATTATGAGACTAACCATTACCTACATTACCTGCGCTAACAAGGACACAATAAAGGTCAAGGTGGGCCAATGTGAATCGATAGGCGGACCTTATAATGGAGGGTCAGCTAATTGTACAGTAACCTACCTGAATAACTTGTGTGTGTCTAAAGCAAGATAATTGTACCGTAACATGCTAGATTAACTATAATCTTCACAGGAATTGTCTCCAACTTTCAACTTGCTTCAGTGTGTATCTGGTGGCAAAATGGATTTACATCCTAATTTTCAATGCCCCATATAAAGACTGAAATCATGAACTTCAGATTATTATTATTACTTGAGACTGATGTGCTAATGAGGCTATGAAAAAAGATTCTATGAACCAACAGGCTGACCTTTTAATTGAATCTCAACTAATTGTACAAGAACCTGCTGAAATTACTTGCATCTTTACAGGAAACATCTTCAACTAGCATCAAGTGGCAAAATTTACTTACATAATAGCTGCATGTGCCCCATGTGAGGATCAAATTTATGACCTTCAGATTATTAGACTGACGCACTACCACCTGCGCGAGGCTACAAAAAAAAAGATTCTATGAACCGACAAACTATAGTGGAATCTTAGATAATTGTAAAATAACCTGCTGGAATTACTTAAATCTTTACAAGAAACTAGAGATGGGCCCGATCCGATATGATATCGGTTTCGGGTCCGATATAGCCGTAAGTCCGTTATCGGATATCGGTCGGACAGGCCCGTTCTATTCCAGTTCGCAGCTTGCACTGGACCTTAAACTCGACACAATGCACCGCTCCTTATTTCATACCATGAACCTGCGGCAACTTCGATCTGAGCAAGCCAATAACATTAGCCGTTGTTGTGAACAAAATGTCGCTCGTTTGGGGATACTTTAGTTTGGAAACGCCGAAAAGCAAGACGGCTACTTGCAATGTCTGTAAAGCCAGCATGCCGAGGGGTGGAATATGGTTGCGTCGTACAATACAACTAATTTAATCAAGCACCTGCAGAGATTTCACGGGAAAGAGTACCAGGAGTTTATGCTAGCAAACAGGGAAAAAGACAACAGGCAGCAGACGCTCGTTGACGTTTTCCAAAAACGCAACAAATTTACAGCAGACAACCCAAAAGCGAAAGCAATAACAGAGAAGTTGCTCAACTTCATTATACTTGATGACCAACCGCTATCTGTTGTGGAAAATGTCGGATTTAGTAGCCTGTTGGAGCACTTAGAGCCCAGGTACAATCTGCTATCTAGAAAATACATTTTAGAAACTGCTATACCCGAACTATACAACCGAGTGTCATCACGGTTAGCGGCGCAATTGGAAAATGTTAAATTAATGAGCTTCACAACTGATATTTGGCCTTATTGTTTTTAACTTACTTTTTTGTTAGTCAAGATATTTATTTAAAATGTATTAGTTTTGCACTTTTATTTTTTATACAGTTGTTGCTGCTAAAATGGACATAATACTTGAACTTATTTCAACCAAGATTGTTGTGTTTTTGATATTTACAAAATTTTACAGCTGTTGCTGCTACCTTTTTGTGAAGTGTGACATAAATTCTTTTGGAATGCCTTTAAATTCAAACTAGTTGTGTATATTTTTTGCTCTTCTAACAAGTGGTTAATAGTTTATTTATTCTGTGATGTAACCTTACAAACAGCACAATTTCAACAAAAATAATGCTAATATTAAAGTGAAAAGATGTATTATTTCGGAATCTGTATCGGTATCGACAGTCGTGTATCGGAATCGGATCGGAACTGGAAAATCATGGATCGGCCTATCGGAAACGTCTTCCAACTGCTTCATTGTGTCTGGTGGCAAAAACAGTTGAGAAACCAGCAGTGCATTAAAGAGGAGAGATTAGCACAAAGACTCCTACAGGAAAGGTAGAAGTCAATGGCTTTCTACATGGTCACTATTTATATGGATGTATGAGTTTATTTATATGTTCCCATTAAAGTGTGTTACAGCCATAGCACATACTTGAAAAGCAGTTTACATCCTAGCTGCATGCCCCATCTGAGGATGGAATTCACGACCTTTAGATTACGAGACTAAGGCACTACCTACTGCGCTAATGAAGTCATGAGAGAATTTGAACTGGACATGTGAATTGATACGCAAATCATATAGCAGGATCCCAGGTAAATGTACAGTAACCTGCTGGAATTCCTTAAATCTTTACAGGACACATATTTAACTTGCTTCATTGTGTGTCTGGTGGCCAAATAAATTTATGTTCTAGCTGCCCACGCCCATGTGAGGATCAAAATCAGGACCTTCAGATTATGAGACTGAAGCGCCAATAAGGCTACAGAAAAAAAAAAAAATGAACCGACAAGCTGACCCTACAGTGGACGCTTCGCTAATTGTACAATAACTTGCTGGAATTACTTGAATCTTGACAAAAAGTGTCTTCAACTTACTTCATTGGGTGTATGGTGGCCAAATAAATTTAGGTCGGAGCTGCCCATGCAAGGGTCAAACTCACGACCTTTAGATTACGAGACTGACGCGCTACCTACTGCACTAATGAGGCCATGAGAGAACTTGAAACATGAATTGATACGCAAACCATATAGCAGAATCTCAGGTAATTGTACATTGACCTGCTGAAATTACTTTTTTTATTTTTGTATTTTAAAGTAATTTCCGGTAACTTTAAACCGGTAAACTCATCACCATTGAGTACATTAAGTACAACAGAGACACTCTCGTTTCTATAGGTATACAATGTACTCACAATTCAAAGTTTTTAACTCTGGATCCGAGCTGGCCGAGTGAGATCCTGAGGGACAAAAATGGACGCGACGCGAAGCGGTGGCCCCAAGGGAAACGAGCCGGCGTCAGAAACACACCACACAACTCTGCCTACGCCAACGTCCAGTCACTGGAAAACAAGCTCGATGACATCAGGACCAAAGTAAAGTTCCAGAGAGACATTCAAGACTGCAACCTCCTCTGCTTCACTGAGACATGACTAAACCTAGCGTTGCCGGACCATGCCATCCAGCCGGCCGAGTTCTTCTCGGTTCACTGCATGGACAAAACACAGGACTCGGGGAAGTCAAGGGGAGGCAGCGTGTGTTTAATGGTGAACAGCAGCTGGTGAACAGTGCAAGCATTGTTCCTCCTACACGCTCCTGAACACCCAACCTGGAACTACTGTCCATCATGTGTCATCCTTTTTATCTACCTTGGGAGTTCACATCGGTCATAATCAGCGCCGTTTACATTCCACCACAAGCTGACACAAACACTGCCTTATGCGAGCTGCATGAGGCACTTACAGTACACAGCACCAGACACAGCACCGGGACGCACAGCACCGGGACGCGCAGCGCCGAACCTTTATCAGCACATCATCTGTCCCACCAGGGGCGAAAGGACACTGGACCAAGACTATTAGAACGTTTCCCAACCAGAAGCCGTGGGTGGATAAAACTATCCGCGACGCTCTGAGATCTCGCACCGCTGCCCTTAAATTCAAATTCAAATTTTTATTTGTCACATATAGTACACAGTCATACACAGTACGATATGCAGTGAAATGCTTAGACAACTGCTCGTGACCTTAAAATAAAAGACTATGAATAGGAAACAAATATGAAAAATAAAATAGAAGGTAAATTTAACTAAAAAAGAATAAAATAAAATATAAAATTTAAATAAAATAACTGTACAACAAAAATACACAATATAGAAAATATATGAAGAAATATAGAACAATAAGAAAACAGCTGTACAAAATAGATATAAATTTATGGCATTTTTGTGTGGAATGAAGTTAGATATAAATGGTAATAAAAAATGGTAATGTCCACGGTTGTGCAGTCCACATATTTAAAGTATCTTGTGCGTGCAAATATGCTTAAAAGTGATTTATTTAAAGTGGCTTGTGATAGAGTGATTTAATTAATGACCACGAAGTGTAGATGTGCAGTGGCCACTAGTGTAAACGAATGTCCAGAATGTCCAGAGTAAGTGTAAAAACCATATGTGTGGGTCAGTACTGTGTGGTGTACTGATTAAGAGACCGTATCGCCTGCGGGAAGAAGCTCCTCCTCAGTCTCTCTGTGTTGGCCTTCAGGGAGCGGAATCGCTTTCCTGACCTCAACAGAGAGAACAGTCTATTGTTGGGATGGCTGAGGTCCTTCTCTATCTTCCTGGCCTTGGTCCAGCACCGCCTGCTGTAGATCGAGGGCAGGGAAGGGAGCTTGGTGCGGATGGTGCGCTCTGCTGATCGCACCACCCTCTGTAGAGCTCGTCTGTCCTGCATGGTGCTGTTCCCGAACTACTGTAGGTTGTGATGTTTCCCATCAGGATGCTCTCTATAGTGCAGGAGTAAAATTTCCTAAGCACCTTGTACAGTAGGGCAGTCTGAAGTCTCTGAGGTGGTAGAGACGCTGCCGGGCCTTTTTCACCACGGTGTTGATGTGACAGGACCATGACAGGTCCTGCGTGATGTGAACACCGAGGTATTTGAAGCTGTCCACTCTCTCCACTGGGTTCTCGTTGATGATGGGGGTCTGGTAGTTTCTCTTCTTCTTAGTGCTGAAGTCCACTATCAACTCCTTTGTCTTACTGACGTTTACAAGGCACTGGCACCAGTTCCCCAGATTCCTAATTTCCCTAAGGTAGGCCGTCTCGTTGTCATCAGAGATCAGGAGAGATGGCATCATCAGTAGAACGATTTTGGACAGTAAGCGAACTGTTATGGGTCCAGTGTGTCAGGTAGTGAAGAAATGATGAAGTCCTTGACCAGCCGCTCAAAGCACTTCATCACTACTGAGGTGAGGGCTACAGGGCGATAGTCATTAAGAGAAGTAGGATGAGGTTTCTTCAGGATAGGAACAATGATGGACTCCTTAAAACATGTGGGGATCACCGACTGAAATAAAGGAAGATCGTAAAGGACCTCAGCCACCCCAACAATGGACCCCAACAATGACTTTTCTCTCTGTTGCGATCAGGAAATCTCAACCAGATTAACACACAAGACTAATCATCTCTGCGTTTTTGCAACATTGCAAAGAAATGGACACTCATGGACATTATTCATCTGTGCACACACCCCTATGCACTGTAGACCGGACAATCATGGACATAGCACACTTGCACACACATTGCGCATTTGCACACACTTGCACACATATTGCACATTTGCACAAACAATGCTCAATTGGACACTTCAGGACAATTGCACACTTCAGACATTTTTTATACATTCCACAGATTATTTGCATTTACAGTTTTTTCTGATGGCTTAAACCCTAACTGTGATTCTTATAGCACAATTTCTAAAACTATTAATACTTATAGCAAAACCACTCCCTGAGTTTGCAAAACTAAAAGCACAAACACTGCTTTGCACTCAGTTTGCAATTTTGTAATACACACTTTGCAAAACTGTAGGCACAATTCACTGCACAACACTCTTTTTGCAGAACTTTAAACACAACTCACTGCTTACACTCAATTACCAAATTTCCAACACACTCCTAGCAAAATTATACACATGTATGGCTATCATTAACACTATTTTGCCAACTGTCTGGCACACTTTCACATGTGAAAACTGTTTTAGATAATTAGTTCACTTTGCAATCAGCCTAAGCACTATAAATAAGTCACAGGTAAGCTGTCTATGTGGAGTACAATGGAAGGAGCCATAAGAATGAGAAGAGTGAGAATCAGAGGAGGCCGTGGGACAGGACGTGGAGGTGAAGAAGTTGGAGGAAGAGGACGTGGAGGTGAAGAAGCGAGAGGGTTAGAGAAAGTTAGAGGAAGAGGACAAGGAGGAGCAAGAAGAGGACGAGGAGGGGAAAGAGGAAGGGTAAGAAGAGTAAGAAATAAAATAACTGATGACATCAGAGCTATAATAGTGGACCATGTCATCAACCATGGGATGACCCTGAGGGGAGCTGGCCAACGGGTTCAGCCTAATTTGAGCCGCTACACTGTGGCAAGCATCATTAGGACATTTCGAAATAAGAATCGGTAAGTACTTTATAGCACTGCCATACTCTAATGAGAAACACAATAGTATGTGGGGATCACCGACTTAGATAAAGAGATGTTGAATATCTCAGTGAACACAGGTGCTAGCTGGTCTGCGCAGGCTCTGAGGATATGGCCTGAGATTCCGTCTGGTCCTGCTGCTTTCCTGGTGTTCACTCTCTTGAAGGCTCTCCTCACGTCATGCTCGGAGATGATGAGCGCGTTTCCGGTGCTGGCAGTGTCTTCCTGTTTGCATTAGCATTGCTAGTGTCTTTAGCTGCAGCCTCGAAGCGAGCATAGAAAGTGTTCAGCTCATCTGCCAGAGTCATGTCTGGATGTTGGTGTTTTATAATCCGTTATTGTCCTTAGTCCCTGCCACAGGCTCCTAGAGTCACTCTGTTGGAGTTGTGACTCTAGTTTCCTCCCGTAGCGCTGCTTCGCCTCTTTTACGGCCTTGTTATATGACGCAGTTGTATGACACATTATATGGCGCAGCCTTGTATGGGTCCATGTTTCCCGACGCGAGTCCTGTGTTGTAGGCAGCGGTGTGAGATCTCAAAAGCGTTGCGGATGGTTTTATCCACCCACGGGTTCTGGTTGGATAACGTTCTAATAGTCTTTTTCTCTACGGTATCATCCGCTAGTTTCCTAATGAATCCCACAACCGCTTCTGTAAACACGCTGACGTCATCATCGGAGCTGTTTCGGAACATGTCCCAGTCTGCGTAATCAAGTGCGTCCTTGTTCTCTCTTAGGATCTCACTCGGCCAGCTCGGATCTGGAGTTAAAAACGTTGAATTGTGAGTACATTGTATACAAATAGAAACAAGAGTGTCTCTATCATACCTAATGTACTCAATGGTGGTAATTTTGCCGATTTAAAAATGCTAAAAACTAACTTAAAAAACAAAGAAAAGCCGACCTCACCGGCGCCATCTAATAACTCTTTTTCTGCATATCGTACTGTGTATGACTGGATAGAGGATAGAAGATCGAACTTACAACCTTCAAATTATGAGACAGACGCGCTACCTACTGCACTAACGAGGTCACTAGAAAAAACAAAAGGGACTGTGAATCGATACCCAAACCATATAGCAGAGTTTCAGGTAACTGTACAGTAACCTGCTGGAATTCCTTGAATCTTTATAGGAAACATCTTTAACGAGATTCAGTGTGTGGCTCGTGGCCAAATAAATTTACATCCTAGCTGCCATGCCCCGTGCGAGGGTCGAACTCACAACCTTCAGATTATGAGACTGACGCGCTACCTACTGCGCTAACGAGGCTACGAGAAAGGAAAAAAGGGACCTGCTGGAATTTCTTGAATCGTTACAGGAAACAACTTTAACATGATTCAGTGTGTGCCTCGCTTCAGATTATGAGACTGACGCGCTAACGAGGCCACACGAAAGGAAAAAAGGGACATGTGAATTGATACGCAAAGCATATAGCAGCGTTTCAGGTAACTGTACCATAACCTGCTGGAATTCCATGAAATTCCTTGAATCTTTACAGGAAACAACTTCAACATGATTCAGAGTGTGCCTCGTGGCCAAATAAATTTATATCCTAGATGCCATCCCCCGTGTAAGGATTAAACTCACGACCTTCAGATTATGAGACTGACGCGCTATCTACTGCGCTAACGAGGCCACAAGAAAGGAAAAAAGGGACCTGCTGGAATTTCTTGAACCGTTACAGGAAACAACTTTAACATGATTCAGTGTGTGCCTCGCTTCAGATTATGAGACTGACGCGCTACCTACTGCGCTAACGAGGCCACACGAAAGGAAAAAAGGGACATGTGAATCGATACGCAAAGTATATAGCAGCGTTTCAGGTAACTGTACCGTAACCTGCTGGAATTCCATGAAATTCCCTGAATCTTTACAGGAAACAACTTCAACATGATTCAGAGTGTGCCTCGTGGCCAAATAAATTTATAGCCTAGATGCCATGCCCCGTGTGAGGATTGAACTCACGACCTTCAGATTATGAGACTGACGCGCTACCTACTGCGCTAACGAGGCCAAACGAAAGGAAAAAAGGGACATGTGAATCGATACGCAAAGCATATAGCAGCGTTTCAGGTAACTGTACCGTAACCTGCTGGAATTCCATGAAATTCCTTCAATCTTTACAGGAAACAACTTCAACATGATTCAGAGTGTGCCTCGTGGCCAAATAAATTTATATCCTAGATGGCATGCCCCGTGTAAGGATTAAACTCACGACTTTCAGATTATGAGACTGACGCGCTACCTACTGCGCTAACGAGGCCACACGAAAGGAAAAAAAGGGACATGTGAATCGATACGCAAACCATATAGCAGTGTTTCAGGTAACTGTACCGTAACCTGCTGGAATTCCATGAAATTCCTTGAATCTTTACAGGAAACAACTTCAACATGATTCAGAATGTGCCTAGTGGCCAAATAAATTTACATCCTAGCTGCCATGTCCCGTGTGAGGATCGAACTCACAACCTTCAGATTATGAGACTGACGCGCTACCTACTGCGCTAACGAGGCCACAAGAAAGGATAAAAGGGACCTGCTGGAATTCCTTGAATCTTTACGGGAAACAACTTCAACATGATTCAGTGTGTGCCTCGTGGCCAAATAAATTTAAATCCTAGCTGCCATGCCCCGTGTGAGGATTGAACTCACGACCTTCAGATTATGGGACTGACGAGCTACCTACTGCGCTAACGAGGCCACAGAAAAGGACAAAAGGGACATGTGAATCGATATGCAAACCATATAGCAGCATTTCAGGTAACTGTACCGTAACCTGCTGGAATTCCATGAAATTCCTTGAATCTTTACAGGAAACAACTTCAACATGATTCAGAGTGTGCCTCGTGGCCAAACATCCTACAGCTTACATCCTAGCTGCCATGCCCCGTGTGAGGATCGAACTCACGACCTTCAGATTATGACACTGACGCGCTACCTACTGCGCTAACGAGGCCACAAGAAAGGAAAAAAGGGACATGTGAATCGATACGCAAAGCATATAGCAGCGTTTCAGGTAACTGTACCGTAACCTGCTGGAATTCCATGAAATTCCTTGAATCTTTACAGGAAACAAATTCAACATGATTCAGAGTGTGCCTCGTGGTCAAATAAATTTATATCCTAGATGCCATGCCCCGTGTGAGGATTGAACTCACGACCTTCAGATTATGAGACTGACGCGCTACCTACTGCGCTAACGAGGCCACACGAAAGGAAAAAAAGGGACATGTGAATCGATACGCAAAGCATATAGCAGCGTTTCAGGTAACTGTACCGTAACCTGCTGGAATTCCATGAAATTCCTTGAATCTTTACAGGAAACAACTTCAACATGATTCAGAGTGTGCCTCGTGGCCAAATAAATTTATATCCTAGATGCCATGCCCCGTGTAAGGATTGAACTCACGACCTTCAGATTATGAGACTGACGCGCTACCTACTGCGCTAACGAGGCCACACGAAAGGAAAAAAAGGGACATGTGAATCGATACGCGAACCATATAGCAGCGTTTCAGGTAACTGTACCGTAACCTGCTGGAATTCCATGAAATTCCTTGAATCTTTACAGGAAACAACTTCAACATGATTCAGAGTGTGCCTCGTGGCCAAATAATCACATGCCCCGTGTGAGGATCGAACTCACGACCTTCAGATTATGAGACTGACGCGATACCTACTGCGCTAACAAGGCCACAAGAAAGGATAAAAGGGACCTGCTGAAATTCCTTGAATCTTTACGGGAAACAAATTCAACATGATTCAGTGTGTGCCTCGTGGCCAAATATATTTACATCCTAGCTGCCATGCCCCGTGTGAGGATCGAACTCACAACCTTCAGATTATGGGACTGACGAGCTACCTACTGCGCTAACGAGGCCACAGAAAAGGACAAAAGGGACATGTGAATCGATATGCAAACCATATAGCAGCGTTTCAGGTAACTTTACCGTAACCTGCTGGAATTCCATGAAATTCCTTGAATCTTTACGGGAAACAACTTCAACATGATTCAGTGTGTGCCTCGTGGCCAAATAAATTTAAATCCTAGCTGCCATGCCCCGTGTGAGGATTGAACTCACGACCTTCAGATTATGGGACTGACGAGCTACCTACTGCGCTACCGAGGCCACAAGAAAGGGAAAAAGGGACATGTGAATCGATACGCAAAGCATATAGCAGCGTTTCAGGTAACTGTACCGTAACCTGCTGGAATTCCATGAAATTCCTTGAATCTTTACAGGAAACAAATTCAACATAATTCAGAGTGTGCCTCGTGGTCAAATAAATTTATATCCTAGATGCCATGCCCCGTGTGAGGATTGAACTCACGACCTTCAGATTATGAGACTGACGCGCTACCTACTGCGCTAACGAGGCCACACGAAAGGAAAAAAAGGGACATGTGAATCGATACGCAAAGCATATAGCAGCGTTTCAGGTAACTGTACCGTAACCTGCTGGAATTCCATGAAATTCCTTGAATCTTTACAGGAAACAACTTCAACATGATTCAGAGTGTGCCTCGTGGCCAAATAAATTTATATCCTAGATGCCATGCCCCGTGTAAGGATTGAACTCACGACCTTCAGATTATGAGGCTGACGCGCTACCTACTGCGCTAACGAGGCCACACGAAAGGAAAAAAAGGGACATTCAATTCAATTCAATTCAATTTTATTTGTATAGCGCTTTTAGCAATTTTCATTGCCGCAAAGCAGCTTTACATAGTCAAAAGAATTATTTAGGTTTGTATGAAATGTGAATTTGTATGAATCAAAATGGTCAGTTTGTCCCTGGTGAGCAAGCCGAGGGCGACAGTGGCAAGGAAAAACTCCCTGAGATGGTAAGAGGAAGAAACCTTGAGAGGAACCAGACTCAACAGGGAACCCATCCTCATTTGGATGAAACAAAAAGCAGTAAATGATCTGCATATATACAGTGTGTAGGGTGGGAGGCAGTTCAGCTATAATAGCTGATGTTAATTGATGTTAATATGGAGTCCAGGTAGTTATTGAAGACCCAGGTAGACTTGTAAGAAGTTCCAGTCATGAACTATCGAACTGTCAAGTCCCCAGAGAAACAGTTGCCAACACCAGTCAAGGCCAGAACCATTTTCTAGGTAGAGAGAATCATTCCCAGACACCAGACGCATCCCAGAGAGACACACGGGGCATCCATGTGACGAGATCTTCAGCCAGAAGCGGGGCACCAGGATGGGTCAGACAGGTCCGGAGGGCAGAGGGAGTCTGGATCACTGGCAGCTCAGGAACGACATGTGTAGCTCGACAGAGAGAGAGAGAAAGAGTGAAAGGGGGGGACAGGAGGAGAGAGGAAAAAGAAAGAGGGGGGGAAAGAGAAGAAGAGGAGAGATGGCAGTTAGGTATGGTCACAGTCACACAATGTATAATGTGAATGTATATTAACTGTAGCGTGCAAGCAGAGACTCCGGCAGGACTAACTATGACAGCATAACTAAAAGGGAACATGTGAATCGGGGACATGTGAATCGATACGCAAACCATATAGCAGCGTTTCAGGTAACTGTACCGTAACCTGCTGGAATTCCATGAAATTCCTTGAATCTTTACAGGAAACAACTTCAACATGATTCAGAGTGTGCCTCCTGGCCAAATAATCACATGCCCCGTGTGAGGATCGAACTCACGACCTTCAGATTATGAGACTGACGCGATACCTACTGCGCTAACAAGGCCACAAGAAAGGATAAAAGGGACCTGCTGAAATTCCTTGAATCTTTACGGGAAACAACTTCAACATGATTCAGTGTGTGCCTCGTGGCCAAATATATTTACATCCTAGCTGCCATGCCCCGTGTGAGGATCGAACTCACGACCTTAACTCACGTAACCTGCTGGAATTCCATGAAATTCCTTGAATCTTTACAGGAAACAACTTCAACATGATTCAGAGTGTGCCTCGTGGCCAAATAATCACATGCCCCGTGTGAGGATCGAACTCACGACCTTCAGATTATGAGACTGACGCGATACCTACTGCGCTAACGAGGCCACAAGAAAGGATAAAAGGGACCTGCTGAAATTCCTTGAATCTTTACGGGAAACAACTTCAACATGATTCAGTGTGTGCCTCGTGGCCAAATATATTTACATCCTAGCTGCCATGCCCCGTGTGAGGATCGAACTCACGACCTTCAGATTATGAGACTGACGCGCTATCTACTGCGCTAACGAGGCCACAGAAAAAGATAAAAGGGACCTGCTGAGATTCCTTGAATCTTTACAGGAAACAACTTTAACATGATTCAGTGTGTGCCTCGTGACCAAATAAATTTATATCCTAGATGCCATGCCCCGTGTGAGAATTGAACTCACGACCTTCAGATTATGAAACTGACACGCTACCTACTGCGCTAACGAGGCCACACAAAAGGAAAAAAGGGACATGTGACTCGATACGCAAACCATATAGCAGCGTTTCAGGTAACTGTACCGTAACCTGCTGGAATTCCATGAAATTCCTTGAATCTTTACAGGAAACAACTTTAACATGATTCAGAGTGTGCCTCGTGGCCAAATAAATTTACATCCTAGCTGCCATGCCCCGTGTGAGGATCGAACTCACGACCTTCAGATTATGAGACTGACGCGCTACCTACTGCGCTAACGAGGCCACAGAAAAGGACAAAAGGGACATGTGAATCGATACGCAAACCATATAGCAGCGTTTCAGGTAAGTGTACCATAACCTGCTGGAATTCCATGAAATTCCTTGAATCTTTACAGGAAACAACTTCAAAATGATTCAGTGTGTGCCTCGTGGCCAAATAAATTTACATCCTAGCTGCCATGCCCCGTGTGAGGATCGAACTCACGACCTTCAGATTATGGGACTGACGAGCTACCTACTGCGCTAACGAGGCCACAGAAAAGGACAAAAGGGACATGTGAATCGATATGCAAACCATATAGCAGCATTTCAGGTAACTGTACCGTAACCTGCTGGAATTCCATGAAATTCCTTGAATCTTTACAGGAAACAACTTCAACATGATTCAGAGTGTGCCTCGTGGCCAAACATCCTACAGCTTACATCCTAGCTGCCATGCCCCGTGTGAGGATTGAACTCACGACTTTCAGATTATGAGACTGACGCGCTACCTACTGCGCTAACGAGGCCACACGAAAGGAAAAAAAGGGACATGTGAATCGATACGCAAAGCATATAGCAGCGTTTCAGGTAACTGTACCGTAACCTGCTGGAATTCCATGAAATTCCTTGAATCTTTACAGGAAACAACTTCAACATGATTCAGAGTGTGCCTCGTGGCCAAATAAATTTATATCCTAGATGCCATGCCCCGTGTAAGGATTGAACTCACGACCTTCAGATTATGAGACTGACGCGCTACCTACTGCGCTAACGAGGCCACACGAAAGGAAAAAAAGGGACATGTGAATCGATACGCAAACCATATAGCAGCGTTTCAGGTAACTGTACCGTAACCTGCTGGAATTCCATGAAATTCCTTGAATCTTTACAGGAAACAACTTCAACATGATTCAGAGTGTGCCTCCTGGCCAAATAATCACATGCCCCGTGTGAGGATCGAACTCACGACCTTCAGATTATGAGACTGACGCGATACCTACTGCGCTAACAAGGCCACAAGAAAGGATAAAAGGGACCTGCTGAAATTCCTTGAATCTTTACGGGAAACAACTTCAACATGATTCAGTGTGTGCCTCGTGGCCAAATATATTTACATCCTAGCTGCCATGCCCCGTGTGAGGATCGAACTCACGACCTTAACTCACGTAACCTGCTGGAATTCCATGAAATTCCTTGAATCTTTACAGGAAACAACTTCAACATGATTCAGAGTGTGCCTCGTGGCCAAATAATCACATGCCCCGTGTGAGGATCGAACTCACGACCTTCAGATTATGAGACTGACGCGCTATCTACTGCGCTAACGAGGCCACAGAAAAAGATAAAAGGGACCTGCTGAGATTCCTTGAATCTTTACAGGAAACAACTTCAACATGATTCAGAGTGTGCCTCGTGGCCAAATAAATTTATATCCTAGATGCCATGCCCCGTGTGAGGATTGAACTCACGACCTTCAGATTATGAGACTGACGCGCTACCTACTGCGCTAACGAGGCCACACGAAAGGAAAAAAGGGACATGTGACAAGATACGCAAACCATATAGCAGCGTTTCAGGTAACTGTACCGTAACCTGCTGGAATTCCATGAAATTCCTTGAATCTTTACAGGAAACAACTTCAACATGATTCAGAGTGTGCCTCGTGGCCAAATAAATTTACATCCTAGCTGCCATGCCCCGTGTGAGGATCGAACTCACGACCTTCAGATTATGAGACTGACGCGCTACCTACTGCGCTAACGAGGCCACAAGAAAGGAAAAAAGGGACATGTGACTCGATACGCAAACCATATAGCAGCGTTTCAGGTAACTGTACCGTAACCTGCTGGAATTCCATGAAATTCCTTGAATCTTTACAGGAAACAACTTCAACATGATTCAGAGTGTGCATCGTGGCCAAATAAATTTATATCCTAAATGCCATGCCCCGTGTAAGGATTGAACTCACGACCTTCAGATTATGAGACTGACGCGCTACCTACTGCGCTAACGAGGCCACACGAAAGGAAAAGAGGGACATGTGACTCGATACGCAAACCATATAGCAGCGTTTCAGGTAACTGTACCGTAACCTGCTGGAATTCCATGAATCTTTACAGGAAACAACTTCAACATGATTCAGACTGTGCCTCGTGGCCAAACATCCTACAGCTTACATCCTAGCTGCCATGCCCCGTGTGAGGATCGAACTCACGACCTTCAGGTTATGAGACTGACGCGCTACCTACTGCACTAACGAGGCCACAAGAAAGGATAAAAGGGACCTGCTGAAATTCCTTGAATCTTTACAGGAAACAACTTCAACATGATTCAGTGTGTGCCTCGTGGCCAAATAAATTTACATCCTAGCTGCCATGCCCCGTGTGAGGATTGAACTCACGACCTTCAGATTATGAGACTGACGCGCTACCTACTGCGCTAACGAGGCCACAGAAAAGGACAAAAGGGACATGTGAATCGATACGCAAACCATATAGCAGCGTTTCAGGTAAGTGTACCATAACCTGCTGGAATTTCATGAAATTCCTTGAATCTTTACGGGAAACAACTTCAACATGATTTAGAGTGTGCCTCGTGGCCAAATAAATTTACATCCTAGCTGCCATGCCCCGTGTGAGGATCGAACTCACGACCTTCAGATTATGAGACTGACGCGCTACCTACTGCGCTAACGAGGCCACAAGAAAGGATAAAAGGGACCTGCTGGAATTCCTTGAATCTTTACAGGAAACAACTTTAACATGATTCAGAGTGTGCCTCGTGGCGAAATAAATTTACGTCCTAGCTGCCATGCCCCGTGTGAGGATCGAACTCACGACCTTCAGATTATGAGACTGACGCGCTACCTACTGCGCTAACGAGGCCACAAGAAAGCATGAAAGGGACCTGCTGAAATTCCTTGAATCTTTACGGGAAACAACTTCAACATGATTCAGTGTGTGCCTCGTGGCCAAATAAGTTTATATCCTAGATGCCATGCCCCATGTGAGGATCGAACTCACGACCTTCAGATTATGAGACTGACGCGCTACCTACTGCGCTAACGAGGCCACACGAAAGGAAAAAAAGGGACATGTGAATCGATACGCAAACCATATAGCAGCGTTTCAGGTAACTGCACCGTAACCTGCTGGAATTCCATGAAATTCCTTGAATCTTTACAGGAAACAACTTCAACATGATTCAGAGTGTGCCTCGTGGCCAAATAAATTTACATCCTAGCTGCCATGCCCCGTGTGACGATTGAACTCACAAGCTTTAGATTATGAGACTGACGCGCTACCTACTGCGCTAACGAGGCCACAAGAAAGCATGAAAGGGACCTGCTGAAATTCCTTGAATCTTTACAGGAAACAACTTCAACATGATTCAGTGTGTGCCTCGTGGCCAAATAAATTTACAACCTAGCTGCCATGCCCCTTCTGAGGATCGAACTCACGACCTTCAGATTATGAGACTGACGCGCTACCTACTGCGCTAACGAGGCCACAAGAAAGGATAAAAGGGACCTGCTGGAATTTCTTGAATCGTTACAGGAAACAACTTTAACATGATTCGGTGTGTGCCTCGTGGCCAAATAAGTTTATATCCTAGATGCCATGCCCCATGTGAGGATCGAACTCACGACTTTCAGATTATGAGACTGACGCGCTACCTACTGCGCTAACGAGGCCACAAGAAAATAAAAAAGGGACATGTGAATCGATACGCAAACCATATAGCAGCGTTTCAGGTAACTGCACCGTAACCTGCTAGAATTCCACGAAATTCCTTGAATCTTTACAGGAAACAACTTCAACATGATTCAGAGTGTGCCTCGTGGCCAAACAAATTTACATCCTAGCTGCCATGCCCCATGTGAGGATCGAACTCACGACCTTCAGATTATGAGACTGACGCGCTACCTACTGCGCTAACGAGGCCACAGAAAAGGATAAAAAGGGACCTGCTGGAATTCCTTGAATCTTTACAGGAAACAACTTTAACATGATTCAGTGTGTGCCTCGTGGCCAAATAAATTTAAATCCTACCTGCCATGCCCCGTGTGAGGATCGAACTCACGACCTTCAGATTATGAGACTGACGCGCTACCTACTGCGCTAACGAGGCCACTGCAAACGGCAAAATGGACCTGCTGAAATTCTTTGAATCTTTACAGGAAACAACTTCAACATGATTCAGTGTGTGCCTCGTGGCCAAATAAATTGATATCCTAGATGCCATGCCCCTTGTGAGGATTGAACTCACGACCTTCAGATTATGAGACTGAGGCACTACCTACTGCGCTAACGAGGCCACACGAAAAGAAAAAAGGGACATGTGAATCGATACGCAAAGCATATAGCAGCGTTTCAGGTAACTGTACCGTAACCTGCTAGAATTCCATGAAATTCCTTGAATCTTTACAGGAAACAACTTCAACATGATTCAGAGTGTGCCTCGTGGCCAAACAAATTTACATCCTAGCTGCCATGCCCCGTGTGAGGATCGAACTCACGACCTTCAGATTATGAGACTGACGCGCTACCTACTGCGCTAACGAGGCCACAGAAAAGGATAAAAAGGGACCTGCTGGAATTCCTTGAATCTTTACAGGAAACAACTTTAACATGATTCAGTGTGTGCCTCGTGGCCAAATAAATTTAAATCCTAGCTGCCATGCCCCGTGTGAGGATCGAACTCACGACCTTCAGATTATGAGACTGACGCGCTACCTACTGCGCTAACGAGGCCACAAAAAAAGAAAAAAGGGACATGTGAATCGATACGCAAACCATATAGCAGCGTTTCAGGTAACTGTACCGTAACCTGCTGGAATTCCATGAAATTCCTCGGATCCTTACAGGAAACAACTTCAACATGATTCAGAGTGTGCCTCGTGGCCAAATAAATTTACATCCTAGCTGCCATGCCCTGTGTGAGGATCGAACTCACGAACTTCAGATTATGAGACTGACGCGCTACGTACTGCGCTGACGAGGCCACAGAAAAGGATAAAAGGGACCTGCTGGAATTCCTTGAATCTTTACAAGAAACAACTTTAACATGATTCAGTGTGTGCCTCGTGGTCAAATAAATTTAAATCCTAGCTGCCACGCCCCGTGTGAGGATCGAACTCACGACCTTCAGATTATGAGACTGACGCGCTACCTACTGCGCTAACGAGGCCACAAGAAAAGAAAAAAGGGACATGTGAATCGATACGCAAACCATATAGCAGCGTTTCAGGTAACTGTACCGTAACCTGCTAGAATTCCATGAAATTCCTTGAATCTTTACAGGAAACAACTTCAACATGATTCAGAGTGTGCCTCGTGGCCAAACAAATTTACATCCTAGCTGCCATGCCCCATGTGAGGATCGAACTCACGACCTTCAGATTATGAGACTGACGCGCTACCTACTGCGCTAACGAGGCCACAGAAAAGGATAAAAAGGGACCTGCTGGAATTCCTTGAATCTTTACAGGAAACAACTTTAACATGATTCAGTGTGTGCCTCGTGGCCAAATAAATTTAAATCCTAGCTGCCATGCCCCGTGTGAGGATCGAACTCAAGACCTTCAGATTATGAGACTGACGCGCTACCTACTGCGCTAACGAGGCCACAAAAAAAGAAAAAAGGGACATGTGAATCGATGCGCAAACCATATAGCAGCGTTTCAGGTAACTGTACCGTAACCTGCTGGAATTCCATGAAATTCCTCGGATCCTTACAGGAAACAACTTCAACATGATTCAGAGTGTGCCTCGTGGCCAAATAAATTTAAATCCTAGCTGCCATGCCCTGTGTGAGGATCGAACTCACGACCTTCAGATTATGAGACTGACGCGCTACGTACTGCGCTGACGAGGCCACAGAAAAGGATAAAAGGGACCTGCTGGAATTCCTTGAATCTTTACAAGAAACAACTTTAACATGATTCAGTGTGTGCCTCGTGGCCAAATAAATTTAAGTCCTAGCTGCCATGCCCCGTGTGAAGATCGAACTCACGACCTTCAGATTATGAGACTGACGCGCTACCTACTGCGCTAACGAGGCCACTGCAAACGGCAAAATGGACCTGCTGAAATTCTTTGAATCTTTACAGGAAACAACTTCAACATGATTCAGTGTGTGCCTCGTGGCCAAATAAATTGATATCCTAGATGCCATGCCCCTTGTGAGGATTGAACTCACGACCTTCAGATTATGAGACTGAGGCACTACCTACTGCGCTAACGAGGCCACACGAAAAGAAAAAAGGGACATGTGAATCGATACGCAAAGCATATAGCAGCGTTTCAGGTAACTGTACCGTAACCTGCTAGAATTCCATGAAATTCCTTGAATCTTTACAGGAAACAACTTCAACATGATTCAGAGTGTGCCTCGTGGCCAAACAAATTTACATCCTAGCTGCCATGCCCCGTGTGAGGATCGAACTCACGACCTTCAGATTATGAGACTGACGCGCTACCTACTGCGCTAACGAGGCCACAGAAAAGGATAAAAAGGGACCTGCTGGAATTCCTTGAATCTTTACAGGAAACAACTTTAACATGATTCAGTGTGTGCCTCGTGGCCAAATAAATTTAAATCCTAGCTGCCATGCCCCGTGTGAGGATCGAACTCACGACCTTCAGATTATGAGACTGACGCGCTACCTACTGCGCTAACGAGGCCACAAAAAAAGAAAAAAGGGACATGTGAATCGATACGCAAACCATATAGCAGCGTTTCAGGTAACTGTACCGTAACCTGCTGGAATTCCATGAAATTCCTCGGATCCTTACAGGAAACAACTTCAACATGATTCAGAGTGTGCCTCGTGGCCAAATAAATTTACATCCTAGCTGCCATGCCCTGTGTGAGGATCGAACTCACGAACTTCAGATTATGAGACTGACGCGCTACGTACTGCGCTGACGAGGCCACAGAAAAGGATAAAAGGGACCTGCTGGAATTCCTTGAATCTTTACAAGAAACAACTTTAACATGATTCAGTGTGTGCCTCGTGGTCAAATAAATTTAAATCCTAGCTGCCATGCCCCGTGTGAGGATCGAACTCACGACCTTCAGATTATGAGACTGACGCGCTACCTACTGCGCTAACGAGGCCACAAGAAAAGAAAAAAGGGACATGTGAATCGATACGCAAACCATATAGCAGCGTTTCAGGTAACTGTACCGTAACCTGCTAGAATTCCATGAAATTCCTTGAATCTTTACAGGAAACAACTTCAACATGATTCAGAGTGTGCCTCGTGGCCAAACAAATTTACATCCTAGCTGCCATGCCCCATGTGAGGATCGAACTCACGACCTTCAGATTATGAGACTGACGCGCTACCTACTGCGCTAACGAGGCCACAGAAAAGGATAAAAAGGGACCTGCTGGAATTCCTTGAATCTTTACAGGAAACAACTTTAACATGATTCAGTGTGTGCCTCGTGGCCAAATAAATTTAAATCCTAGCTGCCATGCCCCGTGTGAGGATCGAACTCAAGACCTTCAGATTATGAGACTGACGCGCTACCTACTGCGCTAACGAGGCCACAAAAAAAGAAAAAAGGGACATGTGAATCGATGCGCAAACCATATAGCAGCGTTTCAGGTAACTGTACCGTAACCTGCTGGAATTCCATGAAATTCCTCGGATCCTTACAGGAAACAACTTCAACATGATTCAGAGTGTGCCTCGTGGCCAAATAAATTTAAATCCTAGCTGCCATGCCCTGTGTGAGGATCGAACTCACGACCTTCAGATTATGAGACTGACGCGCTACGTACTGCGCTGACGAGGCCACAGAAAAGGATAAAAGGGACCTGCTGGAATTCCTTGAATCTTTACAAGAAACAACTTTAACATGATTCAGTGTGTGCCTCGTGGCCAAATAAATTTACATCCTAGCTGCCATGCCCCGTGTGAGGATCGAACTCACGACCTTCAGATTATGAGACTGACGCGCTACCTACTGCGCTAACGAGGCCACGCGAAAGGAAAAAAGGGACATGTGACTCGATACGCAAACCATATAGCAGCGTTTCAGGTAACTGTACCGTAACCTGCTGGAAATCCATGAAATTCCTTGAATCTTTACAGGAAACAACTTTAACATGATTCAGAGTGTGCCTCGTGGCCAAATAAATTTACATCCTAGATGCCATGCCCCGTGTGAGGATCGAACTCACGACCTTCAGATTATGAGACTGACGCGCTACCTACTGCGCTAACTAGGCCACAAAAAAGAAAAAAGGGACATGTGAATCGATACGCAAACCATATAGCAGCGTTTCAGGTAACTGTACCGTAACCTGCTGGAATTCCATGAAATTCCTCGGATCCTTACAGGAAACAACTTCAACATGATTCAGAGTGTGCCTCGTGGCCAAATAAATTTACATCCTAGCTGCCATGCCCCATGTGAGGATCGAACTCACGACCTTCAGATTATGAGACTGACGCGCTACCTACTGCGCTAACGAGGCCACAGAAAAGGATAAAAAGGGACCTGCTGGAATTCCTTGAATCTTTACAGGAAACAACTTTAACATGATTCAGTGTGTGCCTCGTGGTCAAATAAATTTAAATCCTACCCGCCATGCCCCGTGTGAGGATCGAACTCACGACCTTCAGATTATGAGACTGACGCGCTACCTACTGCGCTAACGAGGCCACTGCAAACGGCAAAAGGGACCTGCTGAAATTCTTTGAATCTTTACAGGAAACAACTTCAACATGATTCAGTGTGTGCCTCGTGGCCAAATAAATTGATATCCTAGATGCCATGCCCCTTGTGAGGATTGAACTCACGACCTTCAGATTATGAGACTGAGGCACTACCTACTGCGCTAACGAGGCCACACGAAAAGAAAAAAGGGACATGTGAATCGATACGCAAAGCATATAGCAGCGTTTCAGGTAACTGTACCGTAACCTGCTAGAATTCCATGAAATTCCTTGAATCTTTACAGGAAACAACTTCAACATGATTCAGAGTGTGCCTCGTGGCCAAACAAATTTACATCCTAGCTGCCATGCCCCGTGTGAGGATCGAACTCACGACCTTCAGATTATGAGACTGACGCGCTACCTACTGCGCTAACGAGGCCACAGAAAAGGATAAAAAGGGACCTGCTGGAATTCCTTGAATCTTTACAGGAAACAACTTTAACATGATTCAGTGTGTGCCTCGTGGCCAAATAAACTTAAATCCTAGCTGCCATGCCCCGTGTGAGGAGCGAACTCACGACCTTCAGATTATGAGACTGACGCGCTACCTACTGCGCTAACGAGGCCACAAAAAAAGAAAAAAGGGACATGTGAATCGATACGCAAACCATATAGCAGCGTTTCAGGTAACTGTACCGTAACCTGCTGGAATTCCATGAAATTCCTCGGATCCTTACAGGAAACAACTTCAACATGATTCAGAGTGTGCCTCGTGGCCAAATAAATTTACATCCTAGCTGCCATGCCCTGTGTGAGGATCGAACTCACGACCTTCAGATTATGAGACTGACTCGCTACGTACTGCGCTGACGAGGCCACAGAAAAGGATGAAAGGGACCTGCTGGAATTCCTTGAATCTTTACAAGAAACAACTTTAACATGATTCAGTGTGTGCCTCGTGGTCAAATAAATTTAAATCCTAGCTGCCATGCCCCGTGTGAGGATCGAACTCATGACCTTCAGATTATGAGACTGACGCGCTACCTACTGCGCTAACGAGGCCACAAGAAAGGAAAAAAGGGACATGTGAATCGATACGCAAACCATATAGCAGCGTTTCAGGTAACTGTACCGTAACGTGCTGGAATTCCATGAAATTCCTTGAATCTTTACAGGAAACAACTTCAAAATGATTCAGTGTGTGCCTCCTGGCCAAACAAATTTACATCCTAGCTGCCATGCCCCATGTGAGGATCAAACTCACGACCTTCAGATTATGAGACTGACGCGCTACCTACTGCGCTAACGAGGCCACAGAAAAGGATAAAAAGGGACCTGCTGGAATTCCTTGAATCTTTACAGGAAACAACTTTAACATGATTCAGTGTGTGCCTCGTGGCCAAATAAATTTAAATCCTAGCTGCCATGCCCCGTGTGAGGATCGAACTCAAGACCTTCAGATTATGAGACTGACGCGCTACCTACTGCGCTAACGAGGCCACACGCAAAGAAAAAAGGGACATGTGAATCGATACGCAAAGCATATAGCAGCGTTTCAGGTAACTGTACCGTAACCTGCTAGAATTCCATGAAATTCCTTGAATCTTTACAGGAAACAACTTCAACATGATTCAGAGTGTGCCTCGTGGCCAAACAAATTTACATCCTAGCTGCCATGCCCCGTGTGAGGATCGAACTCGCGACCTTCAGATTATGAGACTGACGCGCTACCTACTGCGCTAACGAGGCCACAGAAAAGGATAAAAAGGGACCTGCTGGAATTCCTTGAATCTTTACAGGAAACAACTTCAACATGATTCAGTGTGTGCCTCGTGGCCAAATAAATTGATATCCTAGATGCCATGCCCCTTGTGAGGATTGAACTCACGACCTTCAGATTATGAGACTGAGGCACTACCTACTGCCCTAACGAGGCCACAAGAAAAGAAAAAAGGGACATGTGAATCGATACGCAAAGCATATAGCAGCGTTTCAGGTAACTGTACCGTAACCTGCTAGAATTCCATGAAATTCCTTGAATCTTTACAGGAAACAACTTCAACATGATTCAGAGTGTGCCTCGTGGCCAAACAAATTTACATCCTAGCTGCCATGCCCCGTGTGAGGATCGAACTCACGACCTTCAGATTATGAGACTGACGCGCTACCTACTGCGCTAACGAGGCCACAGAAAAGGATAAAAAGGGACCTGCTGGAATTCCTTGAATCTTTACAGGAAACAACTTTAACATGATTCAGTGTGTGCCTCGTGGCCAAATAAATTTAAATCCTAGCTGCCATGCCCCGTGTGAGGATCGAACTCACGACCTTCAGATTATGAGACTGACGCGCTACCTACTGCGCTAACGAGGCCACAAAAAAAGAAAAAAGGGACATGTGAATCGATACGCAAACCATATAGCAGCGTTTCAGGTAACTGTACCGTAACCTGCTGGAATTCCATGAAATTCCTCGGATCCTTACAGGAAACAACTTCAACATGATTCAGAGTGTGCCTCGTGGCCAAATAAATTTACATCCTAGCTGCCATGCCCTGTGTGAGGATCGAACTCACGACCTTCAGATTATGAGACTGACGCGCTACGTACTGCGCTGACGAGGCCACAGAAAAGGATAAAAGGGACCTGCTGGAATTCCTTGAATCTTTACAAGAAACAACTTTAACATGATTCAGTGTGTGCCTCGTGGCCAAATAAATTTACATCCGAGCCGCCATGCCCCGTGTGAGGATCGAACTCACGACCTTCAGATTATGAGACTGACGCGCTACCTACTGCGCTAACGAGGCCACACGAAAGGAAAAAAGGGACATGTGACAAGATACGCAAACCATATAGCAGCGTTTCAGGTAACTGTACCGTAACCTGCTGGAATTCCATGAAATTCCTTGAATCTTTACAGGAAACAACTTCAACATGATTCAGAGTGTGCCTCGTGGCCAAATAAATTTACATCCTAGCTGCCATGCCCCGTGTGAGGATCGAACTCACGACCTTCAGATTATGAGACTGACGCACTACCTACTGCGTTAACGAGACCACAGAAAAGTATAAAAGGGACCTGCTGAAATTCCTTGAATCTTTACAGGAAACAACTTCAACATGATTCAGTGTGTGCCTCGTGGCGAAATAAATTTACGTCCTAGCTGCCATGCCCCGTGTGAGGATCGAACTCACGACCTTCAGATTATGAGACTGACGCGCTACCTACTGCGCTAACGAGGCCACAAGAAAGGAAAAAAGGGACATGTGAATCGATACGCAAACCATATAGCAGCGTTTCAGGTAACTGTACCGTAACCTGCTGGAATTCCATGAAATTCCTCGGATCCTTACAGGAAACAACTTCAACATGATTCAGAGTGTGCCTCGTGGCCAAATAAATTTACATCCTAGCTGCCATGCCCTGTGTGAGGATCGAACTCACGACCTTCAGATTATGAGACTGACGCGCTACGTACTGCGCTGACGAGGCCACAGAAAAGGATAAAAGGGACCTGCTGGAATTCCTTGAATCTTTACAAGAAACAACTTTAACATGATTCAGTGTGTGCCTCGTGGTCAAATAAATTTAAATCCTAGCTGCCATGCCCCGTGTGAGGATCGAACTCACGACCTTCAGATTATGAGACTGACGCGCTACCTACTGCGCTAACGAGGCCACAAGAAAAGAAAAAAGGGACATGTGAATCGATACGCAAACCATATAGCAGCGTTTCAGGTAACTGTACCGTAACCTGCTAGAATTCCATGAAATTCCTTGAATCTTTACAGGAAACAACTTCAACATGATTCAGAGTGTGCCTCGTGGCCAAACAAATTTACATCCTAGCTGCCATGCCCCATGTGAGGATCGAACTCACGACCTTCAGATTATGAGACTGACGCGCTACCTACTGCGATAACGAGGCCACAGAAAAGGATAAAAAGGGACCTGCTGGAATTCCTTGAATCTTTACAGGAAACAACTTTAACATGATTCAGTGTGTGCCTCGTGGCCAAATAAATTTAAATCCTAGCTGCCATGCCCCGTGTGAGGATCGAACTCACGACCTTCAGATTATGAGACTGACGCGCTACCTACTGCGCTAACGAGGCCACAAAAAAAGAAAAAAGGGACATGTGAATCGATACGCAAACCATATAGCAGCGTTTCAGGTAACTGTACCGTAACCTGCTGGAATTCCATGAAATTCCTCGGATCCTTACAGGAAACAACTTCAACATGATTCAGAGTGTGCCTCGTGGCCAAATAAATTTACATCCTAGCTGCCATGCCCTGTGTGAGGATCGAACTCACGACCTTCAGATTATGAGACTGACGCGCTACGTACTGCGCTGACGAGGCCACAGAAAAGGATAAAAGGGACCTGCTGGAATTCCTTGAATCTTTACAAGAAACAACTTTAACATGATTCAGTGTGTGCCTCGTGGTCAAATAAATTTAAATCCTAGCTGCCATGCCGCGTGTGAGGATCGAACTCACGACCTTCAGATTATGAGACTGACGCGCTACCTACTGCGCTAACGAGACCACAAGAAAAGAAAAAAGGGACATGTGAATCGATACGCAAACCATATAGCAGCGTTTCAGGTAAATGTACCGTAACCTGCTAGAATTCCATGAAATTCCTTGAATCTTTACAGGAAACAACTTCAACATGATTCAGAGTGTGCCTCGTGGCCAAACAAGTTTACATCCTAGCTGCCATGCCCCATGTGAGGATCGAACTCACGACCTTCAGATTATGAGACTGACGCGCTACCTACTGCGCTAACGAGGCCACAGAAAAGGATAAAAAGGGACCTGCTGGAATTCCTTGAATCTTTACAGGAAACAACTTTAACATGATTCAGTGTGTGCCTCGTGGCCAAATAAATTTAAATCCTAGCTGCCATGCCCCGTGTGAGGATCGAACTCACGACCTTCAGATTATGAGACTGACGCGCTACCTACTGCGCTAACGAGGCCACAGAAAACGATAAAAGGGACCTGCTGGAATTTCTTGAATCGTTACAGGAAACAACTTTAACATGATTCAGTGTGTGCCTCGTGGCCAAATAAATTGATATCCTAGATGCCATGCCCCTTGTGAGGATTGAACTCACGACCTTCAGATTATGAGACTGAGGCGCTACCTACTGCGCTAACGAGGCCACACGAAAAGAAAAAAGGGACATGTGAATCGATACGCAAAGCATATAGCAGCGTTTCAGGTAACTGTACCGTAACCTGCTAGAATTCCATGAAATTCCTTGAATCTTTACAGGAAACAACTTCAACATGATTCAGAGTGTGCCTCGTGGCCAAATAAATTTAAATCCTAGATGCCATGCCCCTTGTGAGGATTGAACTCACGACCTTCAGATTATGAGACTGAGGCGCTACCTACTGCGCTAACGAGGCCACACGAAAAGAAAAAAGGGACATGTGAATCGATACGCAAAGCATATAGCAGCGTTTCAGGTAACTGTACCGTAACCTGCTAGAATTCCATGAAATTCCTTGAATCTTTACAGGAAACAACTTCAACATGATTCAGAGTGTGCCTCGTGGCCAAACAAATTTACATCCTAGCTGCCATGCCCCGTGTGAGGATCGAACTCACGACCTTCAGATTATGAGACTGACGCGCTACCTACTGCGCTAACGAGGCCACAGAAAAGGATAAAAAGGGACCTGCTGGAATTCCTTGAATCTTTACAGGAAACAACTTTAACATGATTCAGTGTGTGCCTCGTGGCCAAATAAACTTAAATCCTAGCTGCCATGCCCCGTGTGAGGAGCGAACTCACGACCTTCAGATTATGAGACTGACGCGCTACCTACTGCGCTAACGAGGCCACAAAAAAAGAAAAAAGGGACATGTGAATCGATACGCAAACCATATAGCAGCGTTTCAGGTAACTGTACCGTAACCTGCTGGAATTCCATGAAATTCCTCGGATCCTTACAGGAAACAACTTCAACATGATTCAGAGTGTGCCTCGTGGCCAAATAAATTTACATCCTAGCTGCCATGCCCTGTGTGAGGATCGAACTCACGACCTTCAGATTATGAGACTGACTCGCTACGTACTGCGCTGACGAGGCCACAGAAAAGGATGAAAGGGACCTGCTGGAATTCCTTGAATCTTTACAAGAAACAACTTTAACATGATTCAGTGTGTGCCTCGTGGTCAAATAAATTTAAATCCTAGCTGCCATGCCCCGTGTGAGGATCGAACTCATGACCTTCAGATTATGAGACTGACGCGCTACCTACTGCGCTAACGAGGCCACAGAAAAGGATAAAAAGGGACCTGCTGGAATTCCTTGAATCTTTACAGGAAACAACTTTAACATGATTCAGTGTGTGCCTCGTGGTCAAATAAATTTAAATCCTACCTGCCATGCCCCGTGTGAGGATCGAACTCACGACCTTCAGATTATGAGACTGACGCGCTACCTACTGCGCTAACGAGGCCACTGCAAACGGCAAAAGGGACCTGCTGAAATTCTTTGAATCTTTACAGGAAACAACTTCAACATGATTCAGTGTGTGCCTCGTGGCCAAATAAATTGATATCCTAGATGCCATGCCCCTTGTGAGGATTGAACTCACGACCTTCAGATTATGAGACTGAGGCACTACCTACTGCCCTAACGAGGCCACAAGAAAAGAAAAAAGGGACATGTGAATCGATACGCAAAGCATATAGCAGCGTTTCAGGTAACTGTACCGTAACCTGCTAGAATTCCATGAAATTCCTTGAATCTTTACAGGAAACAACTTCAACATGATTCAGAGTGTGCCTCGTGGCCAAACAAATTTACATCCTAGCTGCCATGCCCCGTGTGAGGATCGAACTCACGACCTTCAGATTATGAGACTGACGCGCTACCTACTGCGCTAACGAGGCCACAGAAAAGGATAAAAAGGGACCTGCTGGAATTCCTTGAATCTTTACAGGAAACAACTTTAACATGATTCAGTGTGTGCCTCGTGGCCAAATAAATTTAAATCCTAGCTGCCATGCCCCGTGTGAGGATCGAACTCACGACCTTCAGATTATGAGACTGACGCGCTACCTACTGCGCTAACGAGGCCACAAAAAAAGAAAAAAGGGACATGTGAATCGATACGCAAACCATATAGCAGCGTTTCAGGTAACTGTACCGTAACCTGCTGGAATTCCATGAAATTCCTCGGATCCTTACAGGAAACAACTTCAACATGATTCAGAGTGTGCCTCGTGGCCAAATAAATTTACATCCTAGCTGCCATGCCCTGTGTGAGGATCGAACTCACGACCTTCAGATTATGAGACTGACGCGCTACGTACTGCGCTGACGAGGCCACAGAAAAGGATAAAAGGGACCTGCTGGAATTCCTTGAATCTTTACAAGAAACAACTTTAACATGATTCAGTGTGTGCCTCGTGGTCAAATAAATTTAAATCCTAACTGCCATGCCCCGTGTGAGGATCGAACTCACGACCTTCAGATTATGAGACTGACGCGCTACCTACTGCGCTAACGAGGCCACAAGAAAAGAAAAAAGGGACATGTGAATCGATACGCAAACCATATAGCAGCGTTTCAGGTAACTGTACCGTAACCTGCTAGAATTCCATGAAATTCCTTGAATCTTTACAGGAAACAACTTCAACATGATTCAGAGTGTGCCTCGTGGCCAAACAAATTTACATCCTAGCTGCCATGCCCCATGTGAGGATCGAACTCACGACCTTCAGATTATGAGACTGACGCGCTACCTACTGCGCTAACGAGGCCACAGAAAAGGATAAAAAGGGACCTGCTGAAATTCCTTGAATCTTTACAGGAAACAACTTCAACATGATTCAGTGTGTGCCTCGTGGCCAAATAAATTTAAATCCTAGCTGCCATGCCCCGTGTGAGGATCGAACTCACGACCTTCAGATTATGAGACTGACGCGCTACCTACTGCGCTAACGAGGCCACAAAAAAAGAAAAAAGGGACATGTGAATCGATACGCAAACCATATAGCAGCGTTTCAGGTAACTGTACCGTAACCTGCTGGAATTCCATGAAATTCCTCGGATCCTTACAGGAAACAACTTCAACATGATTCAGAGTGTGCCTCGTGGCCAAATAAATTTACATCCTAGCTGCCATGCCCTGTGTGAGGATCGAACTCACGACCTTCAGATTATGAGACTGACGCGCTACGTACTGCGCTGACGAGGCCACAGAAAAGGATAAAAGGGACCTGCTGGAATTCCTTGAATCTTTACAAGAAACAACTTTAACATGATTCAGTGTGTGCCTCGTGGTCAAATAAATTTAAATCCTAGCTGCCATGCCCCGTGTGAGGATCGAACTCACGACCTTCAGATTATGAGACTGACGCGCTACCTACTGCGCTAACGAGGCCACAAGAAAAGAAAAAAGGGACATGTGAATCGATACGCAAACCATATAGCAGCGTTTCAGGTAACTGTACCGTAACCTGCTAGAATTCCATGAAATTCCTTGAATCTTTACAGGAAACAACTTCAACATGATTCAGAGTGTGCCTCGTGGCCAAACAAATTTACATCCTAGCTGCCATGCCCCATGTGAGGATCGAACTCACGACCTTCAGATTATGAGACTGACGCGCTACCTACTGCGATAACGAGGCCACAGAAAAGGATAAAAAGGGACCTGCTGGAATTCCTTGAATCTTTACAGGAAACAACTTTAACATGATTCAGTGTGTGCCTCGTGGCCAAATAAATTTAAATCCTAGCTGCCATGCCCCGTGTGAGGATCGAACTCACGACCTTCAGATTATGAGACTGACGCGCTACCTACTGCGCTAACGAGGCCACAAAAAAAGAAAAAAGGGACATGTGAATCGATACGCAAACCATATAGCAGCGTTTCAGGTAACTGTACCGTAACCTGCTGGAATTCCATGAAATTCCTCGGATCCTTACAGGAAACAACTTCAACATGATTCAGAGTGTGCCTCGTGGCCAAATAAATTTACATCCTAGCTGCCATGCCCTGTGTGAGGATCGAACTCACGACCTTCAGATTATGAGACTGACGCGCTACGTACTGCGCTGACGAGGCCACAGAAAAGGATAAAAGGGACCTGCTGGAATTCCTTGAATCTTTACAAGAAACAACTTTAACATGATTCAGTGTGTGCCTCGTGGTCAAATAAATTTAAATCCTAGCTGCCATGCCGCGTGTGAGGATCGAACTCACGACCTTCAGATTATGAGACTGACGCGCTACCTACTGCGCTAACGAGACCACAAGAAAAGAAAAAAGGGACATGTGAATCGATACGCAAACCATATAGCAGCGTTTCAGGTAAATGTACCGTAACCTGCTAGAATTCCATGAAATTCCTTGAATCTTTACAGGAAACAACTTCAACATGATTCAGAGTGTGCCTCGTGGCCAAACAAGTTTACATCCTAGCTGCCATGCCCCATGTGAGGATCGAACTCACGACCTTCAGATTATGAGACTGACGCGCTACCTACTGCGCTAACGAGGCCACAGAAAAGGATAAAAAGGGACCTGCTGGAATTCCTTGAATCTTTACAGGAAACAACTTTAACATGATTCAGTGTGTGCCTCGTGGCCAAATAAATTTAAATCCTAGCTGCCATGCCCCGTGTGAGGATCGAACTCACGACCTTCAGATTATGAGACTGACGCGCTACCTACTGCGCTAACGAGGCCACAGAAAACGATAAAAGGGACCTGCTGGAATTTCTTGAATCGTTACAGGAAACAACTTTAACATGATTCAGTGTGTGCCTCGTGGCCAAATAAATTGATATCCTAGATGCCATGCCCCTTGTGAGGATTGAACTCACGACCTTCAGATTATGAGACTGAGGCGCTACCTACTGCGCTAACGAGGCCACACGAAAAGAAAAAAGGGACATGTGAATCGATACGCAAAGCATATAGCAGCGTTTCAGGTAACTGTACCGTAAGCTGCTAGAATTCCATGAAATTCCTTGAATCTTTACAGGAAACAACTTCAACATGATTCAGAGTGTGCCTCGTGGCCAAATAAATTTAAATCCTAGATGCCATGCCCCTTGTGAGGATTGAACTCACGACCTTCAGATTATGAGACTGAGGCGCTACCTACTGCGCTAACGAGGCCACACGAAAAGAAAAAAGGGACATGTGAATCGATACGCAAAGCATATAGCAGCGTTTCAGGTAACTGTACCGTAACCTGCTAGAATTCCATGAAATTCCTTGAATCTTTACAGGAAACAACTTCAACATGATTCAGAGTGTGCCTCGTGGCCAAACAAATTTACATCCTAGCTGCCATGCCCCGTGTGAGGATCGAACTCACGACCTTCAGATTATGAGACTGACGCGCTGCCTACTGCGCTAAGGAGGCCACAGAAAAGGATAAAAAGGGACCTGCTGGAAATCCTTGAATCTTTACAGGAAACAACTTTAACATGATTCAGTGTGTGCCTCGTGGCCAAATAAATTTACATCCTAGCTGCCATGCCCCGTGTGAGGATCGAACTCACGACCTTCAGATTATGAGACTGACGCGCTACCTACTGCGCTAACGAGGCCACAGAAAAGGACAAAAGGGACCTGCTGGAATTCCTTGAATCTTTACAGGAAACAACTTTAACATGATTCAGTGTGTGCCTCGTGGCCAAATAAATTTATATCCTAGATGCCATGCCCCGTGTGAGAATTGAACTCACGACCTTCAGATTATGAGACTGACGCGCTACCTACTGCGCTAACGAGGCCACACGAAAAGAAAAAAGGGACATGTGAATCGATACGCAAAGCATATAGCAGCGTTTCAGGTAACTGTACCGTAACCTGCTAGAATTCCATGAAATTCCTTGAATCTTTACAGGAAACAACTTCAACATGATTCAGAGTGTGCCTCGTGGCCAAGCAAATTTACATCCTAGCTGCCATGCCCCGTGTGAGGATCGAACTCACGACCTTCAGATTATGAGACTGACGCGCTACCTACTGCGCTAACGAGGCCACAGAAAAGGATAAAAAGAGACCTGCTGGAATTCCTTGAATCTTTACAGGAAACAACTTTAACATGATTCAGTGTGTGCCTCGTGGCCAAATAAATTTAAATCCTAGCTGCCATGCCCCGTGTGAGGATCGAACTCACGACCTTCAGATTATGAGACTGACGCGCTACCTACTGCGCTAACGAGGCCACAGCAAATGGCAAAAGGGACCTGCTGAAATTCCTTGAGTCTTTACAGGAAACAACTTCAACATGATTCAGAGTGTGCCTCGTGGCCAAATAAATTTACATCCTAGCTGCCATGCCCTGTGTGAGGATCGAACTCACGACCTTCAGATTATGAGACTGACGCGCTGCCTACTGCGCTAAGGAGGCCACGGAAAAGGATAAAAAGGGACCTGCTGGAATTCCTTGAATCTTTACAGGAAACAACTTTAACATGATTCAGTGTGTGCCTCGTGGCCAAATAAATTTACATCCTAGCTGCCAAGCCCCGTGTGAGGATCGAACTCACGACCTTCAGATTATGAGACTGACGCGCTACCTACTGCGCTAACGAGGCCACAGAAAAGGATAAAAAGGGACCTGCTGGAATTCCTTGAATCTTTACAGGAAACAACTTTAACATGATTCAGTGTGTGCCTCGTGGCCAAATAAATTTAAATCCTAGCTGCCATGCCCCGTGTGAGGATCGAACTCACGACCTTCAGATTATGAGACTGACGCGCTACCTACTGCGCTAACGAGGCCACAAAAAAAGAAAAAAGGGACATGTGAATCGATACGCAAACCATATAGCAGCGTTTCAGGTAACTGTACCGTAACCTGCTGGAATTCCATGAAATTCCTCGGATCCTTACAGGAAACAACTTCAACATGATTCAGAGTGTGCCTCGTGGCCAAATAAATTTACATCCTAGCTGCCATGCCCTGTGTGAGGATCGAACTCACGACCTTCAGATTATGAGACTGACGCGCTACGTACTGCGCTGACGAGGCCACAGAAAAGGATAAAAGGGACCTGCTGGAATTCCTTGAATCTTTACAAGAAACAACTTTAACATGATTCAGTGTGTGCCTCGTGGTCAAATAAATTTAAATCCTAGCTGCCATGCCGCGTGTGAGGATCGAACTCACGACCTTCAGATTATGAGACTGACGCGCTACCTACTGCGCTAACGAGACCACAAGAAAAGAAAAAAGGGACATGTGAATCGATACGCAAACCATATAGCAGCGTTTCAGGTAAATGTACCGTAACCTGCTAGAATTCCATGAAATTCCTTGAATCTTTACAGGAAACAACTTCAACATGATTCAGAGTGTGCCTCGTGGCCAAACAAGTTTACATCCTAGCTGCCATGCCCCATGTGAGGATCGAACTCACGACCTTCAGATTATGAGACTGAGGCGCTACCTACTGCGCTAACGAGGCCACACGAAAAGAAAAAAGGGACATGTGAATCGATACGCAAAGCATATAGCAGCGTTTCAGGTAACTGTACCG
This sequence comes from Clarias gariepinus, assembly GCF_024256425.1. Classification (NCBI taxonomy): domain Eukaryota; kingdom Metazoa; phylum Chordata; class Actinopteri; order Siluriformes; family Clariidae; genus Clarias; species Clarias gariepinus. The sequence goes on from NC_071109.1 coordinate 29,497,665, forward strand.
TAACCTGCTAGAATTCCATGAAATTCCTTGAATCTTTACAGGAAACAACTTCAACATGATTCAGAGTGTGCCTCGTGGCCAAACAAATTTACATCCTAGCTGCCATGCCCCGTGTGAGGATCGAACTCACGACCTTCAGATTATGAGACTGACGCGCTGCCTACTGCGCTAAGGAGGCCACAGAAAAGGATAAAAAGGGACCTGCTGGAAATCCTTGAATCTTTACAGGAAACAACTTTAACATGATTCAGTGTGTGCCTCGTGGCCAAATAAATTTACATCCTAGCTGCCATGCCCCGTGTGAGGATCGAACTCACGACCTTCAGATTATGAGACTGACGCGCTACCTACTGCGCTAACGAGGCCACAGAAAAGGACAAAAGGGACCTGCTGGAATTTCTTGAATCTTTACAGGAAACAACTTTAACATGATTCAGTGTGTGCCTCGTGGCCAAATAAATTGATATCCTAGATGCCATGCCCCTTGTGAGGATTGAACTCACGACCTTCAGATTATGAGACTGAGGCGCTACCTACTGCGCTAACGAGGCCACACGAAAAGAAAAAAGGGACATGTGAATCGATACGCAAAGCATATAGCAGCGTTTCAGGTAACTGTACCGTAACCTGCTAGAATTCCATGAAATTCCTTGAATCTTTACAGGAAACAACTTCAACATGATTCAGAGTGTGCCTCGTGGCCAAGCAAATTTACATCCTAGCTGCCATGCCCCGTGTGAGGATCGAACTCACGACCTTCAGATTATGAGACTGACGCGCTACCTACTGCGCTAACGAGGCCACAGAAAAGGATAAAAAGAGACCTGCTGGAATTCCTTGAATCTTTACAGGAAACAACTTTAACATGATTCAGTGTGTGCCTCGTGGCCAAATAAATTTAAATCCTAGCTGCCATGCCCCGTGTGAGGATCGAACTCACGACCTTCAGATTATGAGACTGACGCGCTACCTACTGCGCTAACGAGGCCACAGCAAATGGCAAAAGGGACCTGCTGAAATTCCTTGAGTCTTTACAGGAAACAACTTCAACATGATTCAGAGTGTGCCTCGTGGCCAAATAAATTTACATCCTAGCTGCCATGCCCTGTGTGAGGATCGAACTCACGACCTTCAGATTATGAGACTGACGCGCTGCCTACTGCGCTAAGGAGGCCACGGAAAAGGATAAAAAGGGACCTGCTGGAATTCCTTGAATCTTTACAGGAAACAACTTTAACATGATTCAGTGTGTGCCTCGTGGCCAAATAAATTTACATCCTAGCTGCCAAGCCCCGTGTGAGGATCGAACTCACGACCTTCAGATTATGAGACTGACGCGCTACCTACTGCGCTAACGAGGCCACAGAAAACGATAAAAGGGACCTGCTGGAATTTCTTGAATCGTTACAGGAAACAACTTTAACATGATTCAGTGTGTGCCTCGTGGCCAAATAAATTGATATCCTAGATGCCATGCCCCTTGTGAGGATTGAACTCACGACCTTCAGATTATGAGACTGAGGCGCTACCTACTGCGCTAACGAGGCCACACGAAAAGAAAAAAGGGACATGTGAATCGATACGCAAAGCATATAGCAGCGTTTCAGGTAACTGTACCGTAACCTGCTAGAATTCCATGAAATTCCTTGAATCTTTACAGGAAACAACTTCAACATGATTCAGAGTGTGCCTCGTGGCCAAACAAATTTACATCCTAGCTGCCATGCCCCGTGTGAGGATCGAACTCACGACCTTCAGATTATGAGACTGACGCGCTACCTACTGCGCTAACGAGGCCACAGAAAAGGATAAAAAGGGACCTGCTGGAATTCCTTGAATCTTTACAGGAAACAACTTTAACATGATTCAGTGTGTGCCTCGTGGCCAAATAAATTTAAATCCTAGCTGCCATGCCCCGTGTGAGCATCGAACTCACGACCTTCAGATTATGAGACTGACGCGCTACCTACTGCGCTAACGAGGCCACAAGAAAAGAAAAAAGGGACATGTGAATCGATACGCAAAGCATATAGCAGCGTTTCAGGTAACTGTCCAGTAACCTGCTGGAATTCCATGAAGTTCCTTGAATCTTTACAGGAAACAACTTCAACATGATTCAGTGTGTGCCTCGTGGCGAAATAAATTTACGTCCTAGCTGCCATGCCCCGTGTGAGGATCGAACTCACGACCTTCAGATTATGAGACTGACGCGCTACCTACTGCGCTAACGAGGCCACAGCAAATGACAAAAGGGACCTGCTGAAATTCTTTGAATCTTTACGGGAAACAACTTCAACATGATTCAGTGTGTGCCTCGTGGCCAAATAAATTTACATCCGAGCTGCCATGCCCCTTGTGAGGATCGAACTCACGACCTTCAGATTATGAGACTGCCGCGCTACCTACTGCGCTAACGAGGCCACAAAAAAAGAAAAAAGGGACATGTGAATCGATACGCAAACCATATAGCAGCGTTTCAGGTAACTGTACCGTAACCTGCTGGAATTCCATGAAATTCCTCGGATCCTTACAGGAAACAACTTCAACATGATTCAGAGTGTGCCTCGTGGCCAAATAAATTTACATCCTAGCTGCCAAGCCCTGTGTGAGGATCGAACTCACGACCTTCAGATTATGAGACTGACGCGCTACGTACTGCGCTGACGAGGCCACAGAAAAGGATAAAAGGGACCCGCTGGAATTCCTTGAATCTTTACAAGAAACAACTTTAACATGATTCAGTGTGTGCCTCGTGGTCAAATAAATTTACATCCTAGCTGCCATGCCCCGTGTGAGGATCGAACTCACGACTTTCAGATTATGAGACTGACGCGCTACCTACTGCGCTAACGAGGCCACAAGAAAATAAAAAAGGGACATGTGAATCGATACGCAAACCATATAGCAGCGTTTCAGGTAACTGTACCGTAACCGGCTAGAATTCCATGAAATTCCTTGAATCTTTACAGGAAACAACTTCAACATGATTCAGAGTGTGCCTCGTGGCCAAATAAATTTACATCCTACCTGCCATGCCCTGTGTGAGGATCGAACTCACGACCTTCAGATTATGAGACTGACGCGCTACGTACTGCGCTAACGAGGCCACAGAAAAGGACAAAAGGGACCTGCTGGAATTCCTTGAATCTTTACAGGAAACAACTTTAACATGATTCAGTGTGTGCCTCGTGGCCAAATAAATTTACATCCTAGCTGCCATGCCCCGTGTGAGGATCGAACTCACGACCTTCAGATTATGAGACTGACGCGCTGCCTACTGCGCTAACGAGGCCACAGAAAACGATAAAAGGGACCTGCTGGAATTTCTTGAATCGTTACAGGAAACAACTTTAACATGATTCAGTGTGTGCCTCGTGGCCAAATAAATTGATATCCTAGATGCCATGCCCCTTGTGAGGATTGAACTCACGACCTTCAGATTATGAGACTGAGGCGCTACCTACTGCGCTAACGAGGCCACACGAAAAGAAAAAAGGGACATGTGAATCGATACGCAAAGCATATAGCAGCGTTTCAGGTAACTGTACCGTAACCTGCTAGAATTCCATGAAATTCCTTGAATCTTTACAGGAAAAAACTTCAACATGATTCAGAGTGTGCCTCGTGGCCAAACAAATTTACATCCTAGCTGCCATGCCCCGTGTGAGGATCTAACTCACGACCTTCAGATTATGAGACTGACGCGCTACCTACTGCGCTAACGAGGCCACAGAAAAGGACAAAAAGGGACCTGCTGGAATTCCTTGAATCTTTACAGGAAACAACTTTAACATGATTCAGTGTGTGCCTCGTGGCCAAATAAATTTAAATCCTAGCTGCCATGCCCCGTGTGAGGATCGAACTCACGACCTTCAGATTATGAGACTGACGCGCTACCTACTGCGCTAACGAGGCCACAGCAAATGACAAAAGGGACCTGCTGAAATTCGTTGAGTCTTTACAGGAAACAACTTTAACATGATTCAGTGTGTGCCTCGTGGCCAAATACATTTAAATCCTAGCTGCCATGCCCCGTGTGAGGATCGAACTCTCGACCTTCAGATTATGAGACTGACGCGCTACCTACTGCGCTAGCGAGGCCCCAAAAAAAGAAAAAAGGGACATGTGAATCGATACGCAAAGCATATAGCAGCGTTTCAGGTAACTGTACCGTAACCTGCTAGAATTCCATGAAATTCCTTGAATCTTTACAGGAAACAACTTCAACATGATTCAGAGTGTGCCTCGTGGCCAAACAAATTTACATCCTAGCTGCCATGCCCCGTGTGAGGATCGAACTCACGACCTTCAGATTATGAGACTGACGCGCTACCTACTGCGCTAACGAGGCCACAGAAAAGGATAAAAAGGGACCTGCTGGAATTCCTTGAATCTTTACAGGAAACAACTTTAACATGATTCAGTGTGTGCCTCGTGGCCAAATAAATTTAAATCCTAGCTGCCATGCCCCGTGTGAGCATCGAACTCACGACCTTCAGATTATGAGACTGACGCGCTACCTACTGCGCTAACGAGGCCACAAGAAAAGAAAAAAGGGACATGTGAATCGATACGCAAAGCATATAGCAGCGTTTCAGGTAACTGTCCAGTAACCTGCTGGAATTCCATGAAGTTCCTTGAATCTTTACAGGAAACAACTTCAACATGATTCAGTGTGTGCCTCGTGGCGAAATAAATTTACGTCCTAGCTGCCATGCCCCGTTTGAGGATCGAACTCACGACCTTCAGATTATGAGACTGACGCGCTACCTACTGCGCTAACGAGGCCACAGCAAATGACAAAAGGGACCTGCTGAAATTCTTTGAATCTTTACGGGAAACAACTTCAACATGATTCAGTGTGTGCCTCGTGGCCAAATAAATTTACATCCGAGCTGCCATGCCCCTTGTGAGGATCGAACTCACGACCTTCAGATTATGAGACTGCCGCGCTACCTACTGCGCTAACGAGGCCACAAAAAAAGAAAAAAGGGACATGTGAATCGATACGCAAACCATATAGCAGCGTTTCAGGTAACTGTACCGTAACCTGCTGGAATTCCATGAAATTCCTCGGATCCTTACAGGAAACAACTTCAACATGATTCAGAGTGTGCCTCGTGGCCAAATAAATTTACATCCTAGCTGCCAAGCCCTGTGTGAGGATCGAACTCACGACCTTCAGATTATGAGACTGACGCGCTACGTACTGCGCTGACGAGGCCACAGAAAAGGATAAAAGGGACCCGCTGGAATTCCTTGAATCTTTACAAGAAACAACTTTAACATGATTCAGTGTGTGCCTCGTGGTCAAATAAATTTACATCCTAGCTGCCATGCCCCGTGTGAGGATCGAACTCACGACTTTCAGATTATGAGACTGACGCGCTACCTACTGCGCTAACGAGGCCACAAGAAAATAAAAAAGGGACATGTGAATCGATACGCAAACCATATAGCAGCGTTTCAGGTAACTGTACCGTAACCGGCTAGAATTCCATGAAATTCCTTGAATCTTTACAGGAAACAACTTTAACATGATTCAGAGTGTGCCTCGTGGCCAAATAAATTTACGTCCTAGCTGCCATGCCCCGTGTGAGGATCGAACTCACGACCTTCAGATTATGAGACTGACGCGCTACCTACTGCGCTAACGAGGCCACAGAAAAGGACAAAAGGGACCTGCTGGAATTCCTTGAATCTTTACAGGAAACAACTTTAACATGATTCAGTGTGTGCCTCGTGGCCAAATAAATTTACATCCTAGCTGCCATGCCCCGTGTGAGGATCGAACTCACGACCTTCAGATTATGAGACTGACGCGCTACCTACTGCGCTAACGAGGCCACAGAAAACGATAAAAGGGACCTGCTGGAATTTCTTGAATCGTTACAGGAAACAACTTTAACATGATTCAGTGTGTGCCTCGTGGCCAAATAAATTGATATCCTAGATGCCATGCCCCTTGTGAGGATTGAACTCACGACCTTCAGATTATGAGACTGAGGCGCTACCTACTGCGCTAACGAGGCCACACGAAAAGAAAAAAGGGACATGTGAATCGATACGCAAAGCATATAGCAGCGTTTCAGGTAACTGTACCGTAACCTGCTAGAATTCCATGAAATTCCTTGAATCTTTACAGGAAAAAACTTCAACATGATTCAGAGTGTGCCTCGTGGCCAAACAAATTTACATCCTAGCTGCCATGCCCCGTGTGAGGATCTAACTCACGACCTTCAGATTATGAGACTGACGCGCTACCTACTGCGCTAACGAGGCCACAGAAAAGGACAAAAAGGGACCTGCTGGAATTCCTTGAATCTTTACAGGAAACAACTTTAACATGATTCAGTGTGTGCCTCGTGGCCAAATAAATTTAAATCCTAGCTGCCATGCCCCGTGTGAGGATCGAACTCACGACCTTCAGATTATGAGACTGACGCGCTACCTACTGCGCTAACGAGGCCACAGCAAATGACAAAAGGGACCTGCTGAAATTCGTTGAGTCTTTACAGGAAACAACTTTAACATGATTCAGTGTGTGCCTCGTGGCCAAATACATTTAAATCCTAGCTGCCATGCCCCGTGTGAGGATCGAACTCTCGACCTTCAGATTATGAGACTGACGCGCTACCTACTGCGCTAGCGAGGCCCCAAAAAAAGAAAAAAGGGACATGTGAATCGATACGCAAAGCATATAGCAGCGTTTCAGGTAACTGTACCGTAACCTGCTAGAATTCCATGAAATTCCTTGAATCTTTACAGGAAACAACTTCAACATGATTCAGAGTGTGCCTCGTGGCCAAACAAATTTACATCCTAGCTGCCGTGCCCCGTGTGAGGATCGAACTCACGACCTTCAGATTATGAGACTGACGCGCTACCTACTGCGCTAACGAGGCCACAGAAAAGGATAAAAAGGGACCTGCTGGAATTCCTTGAATCTTTACAGGAAACAACTTTAACATGATTCAGTGTGTGCCTCGTGGCCAAATAAATTTAAATCCTAGCTGCCATGCCCCGTGTGAGGATCGAACTCACGACCTTCAGATTATGAGACTGACGCGCTAATTACTGCGCTAACGAGGCCACAAGAAAAGAAAAAAGGGACATGTGAATCGATACGCAAACCATATAGCAGCGTTTCAGGTAACTGTCCAGTAACCTGCTGGAATTCCATGAAGTTCCTTGAATCTTTACAGGAAACAACTTCAACATGATTCAGTGTGTGCCTCGTGGCGAAATAAATTTACATCCTAGCTGCAATGCCCCGTGTGAGGATCGAACTCACGACCTTCAGATTATGAGACTGACGCGCTACCTACTGTGCTAACGAGGCCACAGCAAATGACAAAAGGGACCTGCTGAAATTCTTTAAATCTTTACGGGAAACAACTTCAACATGATTCAGTGTGTGCCTCGTGGCCAAATAAATTTACATCCGAGCTGCCATGCCCCTTGTGAGGATCGAACTCACGACCTTCAGATTATGAGACTGCCGCGCTACCTACTGCGCTAACGAGGCCACAAAAAAAGAAAAAAGGGACATGTGAATCGATACGCAAACCATATAGCAGCGTTTCAGGTAACTGTACCGTAACCTGCTGGAATTCCATGAAATTCCTCGGATCCTTACAGGAAACAACTTCAACATGATTCAGAGGGTGCCTCGTGGCCAAATAAATTTACATCCTAGCTGCCAAGCCCTGTGTGAGGATCGAACTCACGACCTTCAGATTATGAGACTGACGCGCTACGTACTGCGCTGACGAGGCCACAGAAAAGGATAAAAGGGACCCGCTGGAATTCCTTGAATCTTTACAAGAAACAACTTTAACATGATTCAGTGTGTGCCTCGTGGTCAAATAAATTTAAATCCTAGCTGCCATGCCCCGTGTGAGGATCGAACTCACGACTTTCAGATTATGAGACTGACGCGCTACCTACTGCGCTAACGAGGCCACAAGAAAATAAAAAAGGGACATGTGAATCGATACGCAAACCATATAGCAGCGTTTCAGGTAACTGTACCGTAACCGGCTAGAATTCCATGAAATTCCTTGAATCTTTACAGGAAACAACTTCAACATGATTCAGAGTGTGCCTCGTGGCCAAACAAATTTACATCCTAGCTGCCATGCCCCATGTGAGGATCGAACTCACGACCTTCAGATTATGAGACTGACGCGCTACCTACTGCGCTAACGAGGCCACAGAAAAGGATAAAAAGGGACCTGCTGGAATTCCTTGAATCTTTACAGGAAACAACTTTAACATGATTCAGTGTGTGCCTCGTGGCCAAATAAATTTAAATCCTAGCTGCCATGCCCCGTGTGAGGATCGAACTCACGACCTTCAGAATATGAGACTGACGCGCTACCTACTGCGCTAACGAGGCCACAGCAACCGGCAAAAGGGACCTGCTGAAATTCTTTGAATCTTTACAGGAAACAACTTCAACATGATTCAGTGTGTGCCTCGTGGCCAAATAAATTGATATCCTAGATGCCATGCCCCTTGTGAGGATTGAACTCACGACCTTCAGATTATGAGACTGAGGCGCTACCTACTGCGCTAACGAGGCCACACGAAAAGAAAAAAGGGACATGTGAATCGATACGCAAAGCATATAGCAGCGTTTCAGGTAACTGTACCGTAACCTGCTAGAATTCCATGAAATTCCTTGAATCTTTACAGGAAACAACTTCAACATGATTCAGAGTGTGCCTCGTGGCCAAACAAATTTACATCCTAGCTGCCATGCCCCGTGTGAGGATCGAACTCACGACCTTCAGATTATGAGACTGACGCGCTGCCTACTGCGCTAAGGAGGCCACGGAAAAGGATAAAAAGGGACCTGCTGGAATTCCTTGAATCTTTACAGGAAACAACTTTAACATGATTCAGTGTGTGCCTCGTGGCCAAATAAATTTACATCCTAGCTGCCATGCCCCGTGTGAGGATCGAACTCACGACCTTCAGATTATGAGACTGACGCGCTGCCTACTGCGCTAACGAGGCCACAGAAAACGATAAAAGGGACCTGCTGGAATTTCTTGAATCGTTACAGGAAACAACTTTAACATGATTCAGTGTGTGCCTCGTGGCCAAATAAGTTGATATCCTAGATGCCATGCCCCTTGTGAGGATTGAACTCACGACCTTCAGATTATGAGACTGAGGCGCTACCTACTGCGCTAACGAGGCCACACGAAAAGAAAAAAGGGACATGTGAATCGATACGCAAAGCATATAGCAGCGTTTCAGGTAACTGTACCGTTACCTGCTAGAATTCCATGAAATTCCTTGAATCTTTACAGGAAACAACTTCAACATGATTCAGAGTGTGCCTCGTGGCCAAACAAATTTACATCCTAGCTGCCATGCCCCGTGTGAGGATCGAACTCACGACCTTCAGATTATGAGACTGACGCGCTACCTACTGCGCTAACGAGGCCACAGAAAAGGATAAAAAGGGACCTGCTGGAATTCCTTGAATCTTTACAGGAAACAACTTTAACATGATTCAGTGTGTGCCTCGTGGCCAAATAAATTTAAATCCTAGCTGCCATGCCCCGTGTGAGGATCGAACTCACGACCTTCAGATTATGAGACTGACGCGCTACCTACTGCGCTAACGAGGCCACAGCAAAGGACAAAAGGGACCTGCTGGAATTCCTTGAATCTTTACAGGAAACAACTTTAACATGATTCAGTGTGTGCCTCGTGGCCAAATAAATTTAAATCCTAGCTGCCATGCCCCGTGTGAGGATCGAACTCACGACCTTCAGATTATGAGACTGACGCGCTACCTACTGCGCTAGCGAGGCCCCAAAAAAAGAAAAAAGGGACATGTGAATCGATACGCAAACCATATAGCAGCGTTTCAGGTAACTGTACCGTAACCTGCTGGAATTCCATGAAATTCCTCGGATCCTTACAGGAAACAACTTCAACATGATTCAAAGTGTGCCTCGTGGCCAAATAAATTTACATCCTAGCTGCCATGCCCTGTGTGAGGATCGAACTCACGACCTTCAGATTATGAGACTGACGCGCTACGTACTGCGCTGACGAGGCCACAGAAAAGTATAAAAGGGACCTGCTGGAATTCCTTGAATCTTTACAAGAAACAACTTTAACATGATTCAGTGTGTGCCTCGTGGTCAAATAAATTTAAATCCTAGCTGCCATGCCCCGTGTGAGGATCGAGCTCACGACTTTCAGATTATGAGACTGACGCGCTACCTACTGCGCTAACGAGGCCACAAGAAAAGAAAAAAAGGGCCATGTGAATCGATACGCAAACCATATAGCAGCGTTTCAGGTAACTGTCCAGTAACCTGCTGGAATTCCATGAAGTTCCTTGAATCTTTACAGGAAACAACTTCAACATGATTCAGTGTGTGCCTCGTGGCGAAATAAATTTACATCCTAGCTGCAATGCCCCGTGTGAGGATCGAACTCATGACCTTCAGATTATGAGACTGACGCGCTACCTACTGCGCTAACGAGGCCACAGCAAATGACAAAAGGGACCTGCTGAAATTCCTTGAGTCTTTACAGGAAACAACTTTAACATGATTCAGTGTGTGCCTCGTGGCCAAATACATTTAAATCCTAGCTGCCATGCCCCGTGTGAGGATCGAACTCACGACCTTCAGATTATGAGACTGACGCGCTACCTACTGCGCTAGCGAGGCCCCAAAAAAAGAAAAAAGGGACATGTGAATCGATACGCAAACCATATAGCAGCGTTTCAGGTAACTGTACCGTAACCTGCTGGAATTCCATGAAATTCCTCGGATCCTTACAGGAAACAACTTCAACATGATTCAGAGTGTGCCTCGTGGCCAAATAAATTTACATCCTAGCTGCCATGCCCTGTGTGAGGATCGAACTCACGACCTTCAGATTATGAGACTGACGCGCTACGTACTGCGCTGACGAGGCCACAGAAAAGTATAAAAGGGACCTGCTGGAATTCCTTGAATCTTTACAAGAAACAACTTTAACATGATTCAGTGTGTGCCTCGTGGTCAAATAAATTTAAATCCTAGCTGCCATGCCCCGTGTGAGGATCGAACTCACGAACTTCAGATTATGAGACTGACGCGCCACCTACCGCGCTAACGAGGCCACAAGAAAGGACAAAAGGGACATGTGAATCGATACGCAAACCATATAGCAGCGTTTCAGGTAACTGAAATTCCTTGAATCTTCACAGGAAACAACTTCAACATGATTCAGTGTGCGCCTTGTGGCCAAATAAGTTTACATCGCAGCTGCCATGCCCCGTGTGAGGATTGAACTCACGACCTTCAGATTATGAGACTGACGCGCTACCTACTGCGCTAACGAGGCCACAGCAAATGACAAAAGGGACCTGCTGAAATTCTTTGAATCTTTACGGGAAACAACTTCAACATGATTCAGTGTGTGCCTCGTGGCCAAATAAATTTACATCCGAGCTGCCATGCCCCTTGTGAGGATCGAACTCACGACCTTCAGATTATGAGACTGCCGCGCTACCTACTGCGCTAACGAGGCCACAAAAAAAGAAAAAAGGGACATGTGAATCGATACGCAAACCATATAGCAGCGTTTCAGGTAACTGTACCGTAACCTGCTGGAATTCCATGAAATTCCTCGGATCCTTACAGGAAACAACTTCAACATGATTCAGAGTGTGCCTCGTGGCCAAATAAATTTACATCCTAGCTGCCAAGCCCTGTGTGAGGATCGAACTCACGACCTTCAGATTATGAGACTGACGCGCTACGTACTGCGCTGACGAGGCCACAGAAAAGGATAAAAGGGACCCGCTGGAATTCCTTGAATCTTTACAAGAAACAACTTTAACATGATTCAGTGTGTGCCTCGTGGCCAAATAAATTTAAATCCTAGCTGCCATGCCCCGTGTGAGGATCGAACTCACGACCTTCAGATTATGAGACTGACGCGCTACCTACTGCGCTAACGAGGCCACAGCAACCGGCAAAAGGGACCTGCTGAAATTCTTTGAATCTTTACAGGAAACAACTTCAACATGATTCAGTGTGTGCCTCGTGGCCAAATAAATTGATATCCTAGATGCCATGCCCCTTGTGAGGATTGAACTCACGACCTTCAGATTATGAGACTGAGGCGCTACCTACTGCGCTAACGAGGCCACACGAAAAGAAAAAAGGGACATGTGAATCGATACGCAAAGCATATAGCAGCGTTTCAGGTAACTGTACCGTAACCTGCTAGAATTCCATGAAATTCCTTGAATCTTTACAGGGAACAACTTCAACATGATTCAGAGTGTGCCTCGTGGCCAAACAAATTTACATCCTAGCTGCCATGCCCCGTGTGAGGATCGAACTCACAACCTTCAGATTATGAGACTGACGCGCTGCCTACTGCGCTAAGGAGGCCACAGAAAAGGATAAAAAGGGACCTGCTGGAATTCCTTGAATCTTTACAGGAAACAACTTTAACATGATTCAGTGTGTGCCTCGTGGCCAAATAAATTTACATCCTAGCTGCCATGCCCCGTGTGAGGATCGAACTCACGACCTTCAGATTATGAGACTGACGCGCTACCTACTGCGCTAACGAAGCCACAGAAAATGATAAAAGGGACCTGCTGGAATTTCTTGAATCGTTACAGGAAACAACTTTAACATGATTCAGTGTGTGCCTCGTGGCCAAATAAATTGATATCCTAGATGCCATGCCCCTTGTGAGGATTGAACTCACGACCTTCAGATTATGAGACTGAGGCGCTACCTACTGCGCTAACGAGGCCACACGAAAAGAAAAAAGGGACATGTGAATCGATACGCAAAGCATATAGCAGCGTTTCAGGTAACTGTACCGTAACCTGCTAGAATTCCATGAAATTCCTTGAATCTTTACAGGAAACAACTTCAACATGATTCAGAGTGTGCCTCGTGGCCAAACAAATTTACATCCTAGCTGCCATGCCCCGTGTGAGGATCGAACTCACGACCTTCAGATTATGAGACTGACGCGCTACCTACTGCGCTAACGAGGCCACAGAAAAGGACAAAAGGGACCTGCTGGAATTCCTTGAATCTTTACAGGAAACAACTTTAACATGATTCAGTGTGTGCCTCGTGGCCAAATAAATTTATATCCTAGCTGCCATGCCCAGATTATGAGGCCTAACGAGGATCGAACTCACGACCTTCAGATTATGAGACTGACGCGCTACCTACTGCGCTAACGAGGCCACAGAAAAGTATAAAAGGGACCTGCTGAAATTCCTTGAATCTTTACAGGAAACAACTTCAACATGATTCAGTGTGTGCCTCGTGGCCAAATACATTTAAATCCTAGCTGCCATGCCCCGTGTGAGGATCGAACTCACGACCTTCAGATTATGAGACTGACGCGCTACCTACTGCGCTAACAAGGCCACAAGAAAAGAAAAAAGGGACATGTGAATCGATACGCAAACCATATAGCAGTGTTTCAGGTAACTGTCCAGTAACCTGCTGGAATTCCATGAAGTTCCTTGAATCTTTACAGGAAACAACTTCAACCGTGTGTGCCTCGTGGCGAAATAAATTTACATCCTAGCTGCAATGCCCCGTGTGAGGATCGAACTCACGACCTTCAGATTATGAGACTGACGCGCTGCCTACTGCGCTAAGGAGGCCACAGAAAAGGATAAAAAGGGACCTGCTGGAATTCCTTGAATCTTTACAGGAAACAACTTTAACATGATTCAGTGTGTGCCTCGTGGCCAAATAAATTTACATCCTAGCTGCCATGCCCCGTGTGAGGATCGAACTCACGACCTTCAGATTATGAGACTGACGCGCTACCTACTGCGCTAACGAAGCCACAGAAAATGATAAAAGGGACCTGCTGGAATTTCTTGAATCGTTACAGGAAACAACTTTAACATGATTCAGTGTGTGCCTCGTGGCCAAATAAATTGATATCCTAGATGCCATGCCCCTTGTGAGGATTGAACTCACGACCTTCAGATTATGAGACTGAGGCGCTGCCTACTGCGCTAAGGAGGCCACAGAAAAGGATAAAAAGGGACCTGCTGGAATTCCTTGAATCTTTACAGGAAACAACTTTAACATGATTCAGTGTGTGCCTCGTGGCCAAATAAATTTACATCCTAGCTGCCATGCCCCGTGTGAGGATCGAACTCACGACCTTCAGATTATGAGACTGACGCGCTACCTACTGCGCTAACGAAGCCACAGAAAATGATAAAAGGGACCTGCTGGAATTTCTTGAATCGTTACAGGAAACAACTTTAACATGATTCAGTGTGTGCCTCGTGGCCAAATAAATTGATATCCTAGATGCCATGCCCCTTGTCAGGATTGAACTCACGACCTTCAGATTATGAGACTGAGGCGCTACCTACTGCGCTAACGAGGCCACACGAAAAGAAAAAAGGGACATGTGAATCGATACGCAAAGCATATAGCAGCGTTTCAGGTAACTGTACCGTAACCTGCTAGAATTCCATGAAATTCCTTGAATCTTTACAGGAAACAACTTCAACATGATTCAGAGTGTGCCTCGTGGCCAAACAAATTTACATCCTAGCTGCCATGCCCCGTGTGAGGATCGAACTCACGACCTTCAGATTATGAGACTGACGCGCTACCTACTGCGCTAACGAGGCCACAGAAAAGGATAAAAAGGGACCTGCTGGAATTCCTTGAATCTTTACAGGAAACAACTTTAACATGATTCAGTGTGTGCCTCGTGGCCAAATAAATTTAAATCCTAGCTGCCATGCCCCGTGTGAGGATCGAACTCACGACCTTCAGATTATGAGACTGACGCGCTACCTACTGCGCTAACGAGGCCACAGCAAATGACAAAAGGGACCTGCTGAAATTCCTTGAATCTTTACAGGAAACAACTTTAACATGATTCAGTGTGTGCCTCGTGGCCAAATAAATTTAAATCCTAGCTGCCATGCCCCGTGTGAGGATCGAACTCACGACCTTCAGATTATGAGACTGACGCGCTACCTACTGCGCTAGCGAGGCCCCAAAAAAAGAAAAAAGGGACATGTGAATCGATACGCAAACCATATAGCAGCGTTTCAGGTAACTGTACCGTAACCTGCTGGAATTCCATGAAATTCCTCGGATCCTTACAGAAAACAACTTCAACATGATTCAGAGTGTGCCTCGTGGCCAAATAAATTTACATCCTAGCTGCCATGCCCTGTGTGAGGATCGAACTCACGACCTTCAGATTATGAGACTGACGCGCTACGTACTGCGCTGACGAGGCCACAGAAAAGGATAAAAGGGACCTGCTGGAATTCCTTGAATCTTTACAAGAAACAACTTTAACATGATTCAGTGTGTGCCTCGTGGTCAAATAAATTTAAATCCTAGCTGCCATGCCCCGTGTGAGGATCGAACTCACGACTTTCAGATTATGAGACTGACGCGCTACCTACTGCGCTAACAAGGCCACAAGAAAAGAAAAAAGGGACATGTGAATCGATACGCAAACCATATAGCAGTGTTTCAGGTAACTGTCCAGTAACCTGCTGGAATTCCATGAAGTTCCTTGAATCTTTACAGGAAACAACTTCAACCGTGTGTGCCTCGTGGCGAAATAAATTTACATCCTAGCTGCAATGCCCCGTGTGAGGATCCAACTCACGACCTTCAGATTATGAGACTGACGCGCTACCTACTGCGCTAACGAGGCCACAGCAAATGACAAAAGGGACCTGCTGAAATTCTTTGAATCTTTACGGGAAACAACTTCAACATGATTCAGTGTGTGCCTCGTGGCCAAATAAATTTACATCCGAGCTGCCATGCCCCTTGTGAGGATCGAACTCACGACCTTCAGATTATGAGACTGACGCGCTACCTACTGCGCTAACGAGGCCACAAAAAAAGAAAAAAGGGACATGTGAATCGATACGCAAACCATATAGCAGCGTTTCAGGTAACTGTACCGTAACCTGCTGGAATTCCATGAAATTCCTCGGATCCTTACAGGAAACAACTTCAACATGATTCAGAGTGTGCCTTGTGGCCAAATAAATTTACATCCTAGCTGCCAAGCCCTGTGTGAGGATCGAACTCACGACCTTCAGATTATGAGACTGACGCGCTACGTACTGCGCTGACGAGGCCACAGAAAAGGATAAAAGGGACCCGCTGGAATTCCTTGAATCTTTACAAGAAACAACTTTAACATGATTCAGTGTGTGCCTCGTGGTCAAATAAATTTAAATCCTAGCTGCCATGCCCCGTGTGAGGATCGAACTCACGACTTTCAGATTATGAGACTGACGCGCTACCTACTGCGCTAACGAGGCCACAAGAAAATAAAAAAGGGACATGTGAATCGATACGCAAAGCATATAGCAGCGTTTCAGGTAACTGTACCGTAACCTGCTAGAATTCCATGAAATTCCTTGAATCTTTACAGGAAACAACTTCAACATGATTCAGAGTGTGCCTCGTGGCCAAACAAATTTACATCCTAGCTGCCATGCCCCATGTGAGGATCGAACTCACGACCTTCAGATTATGAGACTGACGCGCTACCTACTGCGCTAACGAGGCCACAGAAAAGGATAAAAAGGGACCTGCTGGAATTCCTTGAATCTTTACAGGAAACAACTTTAACATGATTCAGTGTGTGCCTCGTGGCCAAATAAATTTAAATCCTAGCTGCCATGCCCCGTGTGAGGATCGAACTCACGACCTTCAGATTATGAGACTGACGCGCTACCTACTGCGCTAACGAGGCCACAGCAAACGGCAAAAGGGACCTGCTGAAATTCGTTGAATCTTTACAGGAAACAACTTCAACATGATTCAGTGTGTGCCTCGTGGCCAAATAAATTGATATCCTAGATGCCATGCCCCTTGTGAGGATTGAACTCACGACCTTCAGATTATGAGACTGAGGCGCTACCTACTGCGCTAACGAGGCCACACGAAAAGAAAAAAGGGACATGTGAATCGATACGCAAAGCATATAGCAGCGTTTCAGGTAACTGTACCGTAACCTGCTAGAATTCCATGAAATTCCTTGAATCTTTACAGGAAACAACTTCAACATGATTCAGAGTGTGCCTCGTGGCCAAACAAATTTACATCCTAGCTGCCATGCCCCGTGTGAGGATCGAACTCACGACCTTCAGATTATGAGACTGACGCGCTACCTACTGCGCTAACGAGGCCACAGAAAAGGATAAAAAGGGACCTGCTGGAATTCCTTGAATCTTTACAGGAAACAACTTTAACATGATTCAGTGTGTGCCTCGTGGCCAAATAAATTTAAATCCTAGCTGCCATGCCCCGTGTGAGGATCAAACTCACGACCTTCAGATTATGAGACTGACGCGCTACCTACTGCGCTAACGAGGCCACAGAAAACGATAAAAGGGACCTGCTGGAATTTCTTGAATCGTTACAGGAAACAACTTTAACATGATTCAGTGTGTGCCTCGTGGCCAAATAAATTGATATCCTAGATGCCATGCCCCTTGTGAGGATTGAACTCACGACCTTCAGATTATGAGACTGAGGCGCTACCTACTGCGCTAACGAGGCCACAAAAAAAGAAAAAAGGGACATGTGAATCGATACGCAAAGCATATAGCAGCGTTTCAGGTAACTGTACCGTAACCTGCTAGAATTCCATGAAATTCCTTGAATCTTTACAGGAAACAACTTCAACATGATTCAGAGTGTGCCTCGTGGCCAAACAAATTTACATCCTAGCTGCCATGCCCCGTGTGAGGATCGAACTCACGACCTTCAGATTATGAGACTGACGCGCTGCCTACTGCGCTAAGGAGGCCACAGAAAAGGATAAAAAGGGACCTGCTGGAATTCCTTGAATCTTTACAGGAAACAACTTTAACATGATTCAGTGTGTGCCTCGTGGCCAAATAAATTTACATCCTAGCTGCCATGCCCCGTGTGAGGATCGAACTCACGACCTTCAGATTATGAGACTGACGCGCTACCTACTGCGCTAACGAAGCCACAGAAAACGATAAAAGGGACCTGCTGGAATTTCTTGAATCGTTACAGGAAACAACTTTAACATGATTCAGTGTGTGCCTCGTGGCCAAATAAATTGATATCCTAGATGCCATGCCCCTTGTGAGGATTGAACTCACGACCTTCAGATTATGAGACTGAGGCGCTACCTACTGCGCTAACGAGGCCACACGAAAAGAAAAAAGGGACATGTGAATCGATACGCAAAGCATATAGCAGCGTTTCAGGTAACTGTACCGTAACCTGCTAGAATTCCATGAAATTCCTTGAATCTTTACAGGAAACAACTTCAACATGATTCAGAGTGTGCCTCGTGGCCAAACAAATTTACATCCTAGCTGCCATGCCCCGTGTGAGGATCGAACTCACGACCTTCAGATTATGAGACTGACGCGCTACCTACTGCGCTAACGAGGCCACAGAAAAGGATAAAAAGGGACCTGCTGGAATTCCTTGAATCTTTACAGGAAACAACTTTAACATGATTCAGTGTGTGCCTCGTGGCCAAATAAATTTAAATCCTAGCTGCCATGCCCCGTGTGAGGATCGAACTCACGACCTTCAGATTATGAGACTGACGCGCTACCTACTGCGCTAACGAGGCCACAGGAAATGACAAAAGGGACCTGCTGAAATTCCTTGAGTCTTTACAGGAAACAACTTTAACATGATTCAGTGTGTGCCTCGTGGCCAAATACATTTAAATCCCAGCTGCCATGCCCCGTGTGAGGATCGAACTCACGACCTTCAGATTATGAGACTGACGCGCTACCTACTGCGCTAGCGAGGCCAAAAAAAAGAAAAAAGGGACATGTGAATCGATACGCAAACCATATAGCAGCGTTTCAGGTAACTGTACCGTAACCTGCTGGAATTCCATGAAATTCCTCGGATCCTTACAGAAAACAACTTCAACATGATTCAGAGTGTGCCTCGTGGCCAAATAAATTTACATCCTAGCTGCCATGCCCTGTGTGAGGATCGAACTCACGACCTTCAGATTATGAGACTGACGCGCTACGTACTGCGCTGACGAGGCCACAGAAAAGGATAAAAGGGACCTGCTGGAATTCCTTGAATCTTTACAAGAAACAACTTTAACATGATTCAGTGTGTGCCTCGTGGTCAAATAAATTTAAATCCTAGCTGCCATGCCCCGTGTGAGGATCGAACTCACGACTTTCAGATTATGAGACTGACGCGCTACCTACTGCGCTAACAAGGCCACAAGAAAAGAAAAAAGGGACATGTGAATCGATACGCAAACCATATAGCAGCGTTTCAGGTAACTGTACCGTAACCTGCTAGAATTCCATGAAATTCCTTGAATCTTTACAGGAAACAACTTTAACATGATTCAGTGTGTGCCTCGTGGCCAAATAAATTTAAATCCTAGCTGCCATGTCCCGTGTGAGGATCGAACTCACGACCTTCAGATTATGAGACTGACGCGCTACCTACTGCGCTAACAAGGCCACAGCAAACGGCAAAAGGGACCTGCTGAAATTCGTTGAATCTTTACAGGAAACAACTTCAACATGATTCAGTGTGTGCCTCGTGGCCAAATAAATTGATATCCTAGATGCCATGCCCCTTGTGAGGATTGAACTCACGACCTTCAGATTATGAGACTGAGGCGCTACCTACTGCGCTAACGAGGCCACACGAAAAGAAAAAAGGGACATGTGAATCGATACGCAAAGCATATAGCAGCGTTTCAGGTAACTGTACCGTAACCTGCTAGAATTCCATGAAATTCCTTGAATCTTTACAGGAAACAACTTCAACATGATTCAGAGTGTGCCTCGTGGCCAAACAAATTTACATCCTAGCTGCCATGCCCCGTGTGAGGATCGAACTCACGACCTTCAGATTATGAGACTGACGCGCTACCTACTGCGCTAACGAGGCCACAGAAAAGGATAAAAAGGGACCTGCTGGAATTCCTTGAATCTTTACAGGAAACAACTTTAACATGATTCAGTGTGTGCCTCGTGGCCAAATAAATTTAAATCCTAGCTGCCATGCCCCGTGTGAGGATCAAACTCACGACCTTCAGATTATGAGACTGACGCGCTACCTACTGCGCTAACGAGGCCACAGAAAACGATAAAAGGGACCTGCTGGAATTTCTTGAATCGTTACAGGAAACAACTTTAACATGATTCAGTGTGTGCCTCGTGGCCAAATAAATTGATATCCTAGATGCCATGCCCCTTGTGAGGATTGAACTCACGACCTTCAGATTATGAGACTGAGGCGCTACCTACTGCGCTAACGAGGCCACAAAAAAAGAAAAAAGGGACATGTGAATCGATACGCAAACCATATAGCAGCGTTTCAGGTAACTGTACCGTAACCTGCTGGAATTCCATGAAATTCCTCGAATCCTTACAGGAAACAACTTCAACATGATTCAGAGTGTGCCTCGTGGCCAAATAAATTTACATCCTAGCTGCCATGCCCCGTGTGAGGATCGAACTCACGACCTTCAGATTATGAGACTGACGCGCTACGTACTGCGCTGACGAGGCCACAGAAAAGGATAAAAGGGACCTGCTGGAA
Organism: Clarias gariepinus; assembly: GCF_024256425.1. Lineage (NCBI taxonomy): Eukaryota > Metazoa > Chordata > Actinopteri > Siluriformes > Clariidae > Clarias > Clarias gariepinus. The sequence goes on from NC_071109.1 coordinate 29,518,277, forward strand.
TTCCTTGAATCTTTACAAGAAACAACTTTAACATGATTCAGTGTGTGCCTCGTGGTCAAATAAATTTAAATCCTAGCTGCCATGCCCCGTGTGAGGATCGAACATACGACTTTCAGATTATGAGACTGACACGCTACCTACTGCGCTAACGAGGCCACGCGAAAGGAAAAGAGGGACATGTGACTCGATACGCAAACCATATAGCAGCGTTTCAGGTAACTGTACCGTAACCTGCTGGAATTCCATGAATCTTTACAGGAAACAACTTCAACATGATTCAGAGTGTGCCTCGTGGCCAAATAAATTTACATCCGAGCCGCCATGCCCCGTGTGAGGATCGAACTCACGACCTTCAGATTATGAGACTGACGCGCTACCTACTGCGCTAACGAGGCCACAGAAAAGGACAAAAGGGACCTGCTGGAATTCCTTGAATCTTTACAGGAAACAACTTTAACATGATTCAGTGTGTGCCTCGTGGCCAAATAAATTTAAATCCTAGCTGCCATGCCCCGTGTGAGGATCGAACTCACGACCTTCAGATTATGAGACTGACGCGCTACCTACTGCGCTAACGAGGCCACAGAAAAGTATAAAAGGGACCTGCTGAAATTCTTTGAATCTTTACAGGAAACAACTTTAACATGATTCAGTGTGTGCCTCGTGGCCAAATAAATTTATATCCTAGCTGCCATGCCCCGTGTGAGGATCGAACTCACGACCTTCAGATTATGAGACTGACGCACTACCTACTGCACTAACGAGGCCACAGCAAAGGACAAAAGGGACCTGCTGAAATTCTTTGAATCTTTACAGGAAACAACTTCAACATCATTCAGTGTGTGCCTCGTGGACAAATAAATTTACATCCTAGCTGCCATGCCCCTTGTGAGGATCGAACTCATGACCTTCAGATTATGAGACTGAGGCGCTACCTACTGCGCTAACGAGGCAACACGAAAGGAAAAAAAGGGACATGTGACTCGATACGCAAACCATATAGCAGCGTTTTAGGTAACTGCTGAAATTCCTTGAGTCTTTACAGGAAACAACTTTAACATGATTCAGTGTGTGCCTCGTGGCCAAATACATTAAAATCCTAGCTGCCATGCCCCTTGTGAGGATCGAACTCATGACCTTCAGATTATGAGACTGAGGCGCTACCTACTGCGCTAACGAGGCAACACGAAAGGAAAAAAAGGGACATGTGACTCGATACGCAAACCATATAGCAGCGTTTTAGGTAACTGCTGAAATTCCTTGAGTCTTTACAGGAAACAACTTTAACATGATTCAGTGTGTGCCTAGTGGCCAAATACATTTAAATCCTAGCTGCCATGCCCCGTGTGAGGATCGAACTCACGACCTTCAGATTATGAGACTGACGCGCTACCTACTGCGCTAACGAGGCCACAAAAAAAGAAAAAAGGGACATGTGAATCGATACGCAAAGCATATAGCAGCGTTTCAGGTAACTGTACCGTAACCTGCTAGAATTCCATGAATCTTAACAGGAAACAACTTCAACATGATTCAGAGTGTGCCTCGTGGCCAAACAAATTTACATCCTAGCTGCCATGCCCCGTGTGAGGATCGAACTCACGACCTTCAGATTATGAGACTGACGCGCTACCTACTGCGCTAACGGGCCACAGAAAAGGATAAAAAGGGACCTGCTGGAATTCCTTGAATGTTTACAGGAAATAACTTTAACATGATTCAGTGTGTGCCTCGTGGCCAAATAAATTTAAATCCCAGCTGCCATGCCCCGTGTGAGGATCGAACTCACGACCTTCAGATTATGAGCCTGACGCGCTACCTACTGCACTAACAAAGCCACAAGAAGGGACACAAGAGACACGTGAATCGATACGCAAACCATATAGCAGAGTTTCAGGTAACTGTACAGTAACCTGCTGGAATTCCTTGAACCTTTACAGCAAACGTCTTCAACTTAATTCAGTGTGTGCCTTGTGGTCAAATAAATTTACATCCTAGCTGCCCATGCCCTGTGTGAGGATAGAACTCACGACCTTCAGATTATGAGCCTGACGCTCCAATGAGGCTACGGAAAAAGATTTTATGAACCGACAGGTTGACACAAAAGTGGACTCTCCGTTAATATCTACAATCACCTGCTAAAAATCCTTTACACGAAACGTCTTCAACTTGATTCAGTGTGTGCCTCGTGGCCAAATAAATTTACATCCTAGCTGCTCATGCAGCAGTCCTACCAACGGCGCTAACAAGGCCAAAATTAAACTCAAAGTGGACAAGTGAATCGATACACAAACGATTTAGCAGAAGCTCAGGTAATTGTACAATAACCTGCTGGAATTACTTGAATCTTTACAGAAAACATCTTTAACTTGCTTCATTGTGTGTCTGGTGGCAAAACAGATTTACATCCTAGCTGCCCATGCCCCATGTGAGGATTGAACTCACAATCTTCAGATTATGAGAGTGAGGTGCATCTACTGCGCTAACAAGGCTAGGAAAAAAGTCTTTATGAACCGACAGACAGAACCTACAGTATAGTAGAAAGGAAAGCAAATTGGAAACGTCTTCAACTTGCTTCATTGTTGTCTGGTGCAAAACGGATTTATATCCTAGCTGCCCATGCCCCATGTGAGGATTAAATTCATAACCTTCAGATTAGGAGACTGACGCACTACCTACTGCGCTAACAAAGCGGAAAAAAGATTAAAGTGGACCCATGGATCGGTACGCATACCCTATAGCAGAATCTCAGGTAATCATACAATAACCTTCTTAAATTACTTGAATCTTCACAGGAAATGTCTTCAACTTGCTTCATTGTATATCTGGTGGCATAAAGGATTTATATCCTATAGCAGAATCTCAGGTTATCGTACAGTAACCTGCTGGAATTACTTGAATCATTACAGGAAACTTCTTCAACTTAATTCAGTGTGTGCCTCGTGGCCAAACAAATTTAAATCCTAGCTGCCCATGCCCCATGTGAGGATCGAAATCACGACCTTCAGATTATGATCAATGATGCGCTACCTTCTGTGCTTACAAAGCTGAGAGCAAGAGCTGGATCACAATCACAAATGTAAGGTTCAAGTTTAGTCAGAAATGGTTTCATGTCAAATCTTTTCTAATTATACATCTGACTTAGTTGAGTATTTACAGGGAAGTCTGAACTCTTTGTAACTGCAAAAAAAGATTGATCGAGTTTTATTCCCAACTGCAATGCCGTAGACATTACACAAAACCATTATAATACAACAAAACAATTAGTTTTATTCCCAACTGCAATGCCGTAGACATTACAGCAGACCATTATAATACAACAAAACAAACATGACATTTTGTAAAGTGTAATAACTTCACTGCTTAATTTAAAATTAGATTTATACACTGTTAAGGGTGAAAGTATTAAAATTTAAACTTTAATTCAGAAATGTTCAGAGAAATTTTGCATGTTAAAATTCTTTTTTATTATTCAACACATTTTTAATGGAAAAGCGGATTTGTCTTATAATGAAATGCATAACTAAAGCAATATTTTAACCAGCATTTAATCACTGAGGCGTTACAATGATTGTATATTGCTTGGGGTAAAATATAATACACATATGCGTTTAAATCACAACCCGGTAAAAAAAATGAAAATAAAGCATTTTGCCCCGTGTGAGGATCGAACTCACGACCTTCAGATTATGAGACTGACGCGCTACCTACTGCGCTAACGAGGCTGTGAGCAAAGCATCACGGGTAAGCTAAAAAGAACAGACACGATTGTCTGAGTTTAAGTTTGAGCGCTTTAAGGTTTTCACGTAAATAAACGGAAAACAAACAGTAGGAAAAATATTATTCTTAATTTTTCTCAACGATAGACTATCTTTGTAGGCAAGATATATTTATAACCAGCAGTCTCCGGCAAACTAGGCGCCCTAGTGGCCGCTAGTAACATTACAGTTGTCATAAATCTTTCAAAATTCTAACCTCCGTGTGAACTCCATGTGACGTGACATTGCAAAATTGAGGAATAAACACATCAATTTAGCTTATACCACTCCTGCATTTATTGTAATTACAAATACAGAAATATAAAGTTACGTTAAGATAATTAAACATGTACTGCAAGTATAAGCACACTATTTCATAACAACGTAAGTTATACTACTTATAAATATATTTGTTTTGACTAATGGTGTGTTGTCTCTATTCGTCTCAATCCATTTTTCTCAACTTTTTTATTAAATACACAGCTGTAAAGTACCTGAAGCTGCCAGGATATCCCTGGAAATTGGTTCACATGAAAAATAAACTTTAATTTAGAAAACGTCAGAATAATACAAAATGATAAAAACAAGCGTACGCCATTTTTATAACCGTCATATTCCGTTAAACCGAGCGATTAACTAGCTAGCTAAATTAGCAAAGTGCACACAAATTCGCACAATGTTAATTAGCGTAAACATTTTTAAAGTATAAATAAGTATAAGTTAAATATCTTTATATAATATCTTTATATATACATTAATGACCGTGGTATGTGTGTATATATATAATTATTTATATATCCTTTTTTAAAAAATATATAATTAATTACCTTATTACTGAACCGCTGAATCACCTGTAGTGTCGTCGTCGAGCGCTAATAAGCTCTCGTGCGTGACTGTTAAAAGCAGCAGCCAATCAAATCACAATCTGACGGATATATTTAACTTTTCCAATCTTGAGCCAATCAAAGCCCAGTTTGCTACAGGGATTGGACCAATTAGCCGCTAAAGATGGAGGCTGTTGTGGTTTCCCGTAGATATGGTAAAATAATTAATCCCAAAATTATGGAATAGTCTTCCAAATAGTGTTCGGGACTCAGACACAGTCTCAGTGTTTAAGTCCAGGCTAAAAACCTATTTATTTAGCCAAGCATTTTTATAAATAGATTTGCCTTAGGTAAAGGAGCAGATCTGGGGGACTCATGGACGTAGAGTATTATGGTGAACTGGTATGTTTGGATGCTGTCTTCCCCACTCTCATTGATCACTCAGGTTTGCTGACGGTGAGGTGATTGTTTGCTTTACATGTCAGGAAGCCCTCATGTTTGTGTTTCCTTCTGGCTCTCCCTTTTAGTTATGCTGTCATAGTTAGTCCTGCCCGAGTCTCTGCTTGCACTCTACAGTTAATATACATTCACATTATACATTGTGTGACTGTGACCATACCTTACTTGCCATCTCTGCCATCTTGACTGGTGTTGGCAACTGTTTCTCTGGGGACTTGACAGTTCGATAGTTCAGGACTGGAACTTTTTACAAGTCTACCTGGGTCTTCAATAACTACCTGGACTCCATATTAACATCAATTAACATCAGCTATTATAGCTGAACTGCCTCCCACCCTACACACTGTATAAATGCAGATCATTTACTGCTTTCTGTTTCACCCAAATGAGGATGGGTTCCCTGTTGAGTCTGGTTCCTCTCAAGGTTTCTTCCTATTACCATCTCAGGGAGTTTTTCCTTGCCACTGTCGCCTTCGGCTTGCTCACCTGGGACAAACTGACCATTTTGATTTATACAAATTCACATTTCATACTAACTTAAATAATTCTTTTGACTGTGTAAAGCTGCTTTGCGGCAATGAAAATTGCTAAAAGCGCTATAGAAATAAAATTGAATTGAATTGAAATATGGTGGTTTCCTTCTTTTTTTTCTTTTTCTTTCTAAAATCCTATATTATATTTTACCCAGATATGTTTATATTGGTATATATTTAGTAAAAAAAATTAAAAGCTATTATGCATTTGGGTATTAAAATATGCAGGGAGTTAGAAGAGATTCCTATGCTAAATTTAGCACCACTTTTACAAAACATTAAAAATAACTTGGATAAATGGGGGAAAATTCAGCTAACTTTATGGGGGAAAGTAAATATAATTAAGATGGTGGTTTCGCCTCAAATTAATTATGTGCTGATGATGCTCCCACTTACAATACCAGAGTTGATTTTTAACCAATATGATATAATGGTTAAACATTTCATTTGGAACGGGAGAAGGCCTAGGATAAAATTTAGCAAACTATGTGCAATCTGTGATAAAGGAGGGTTGGGATTACCAGATCCTCGGCTCTATCAGATATCTTTTGAAATGGCAAAATTGGCCAAGCATTGGAATAATAATACTCAATTAGACTGGGTTATTATTGAAAAAGCCTTGTCACGGCCATACAGTCCTATCGAGCACCTGTCTCAGTGCTTAGAAATAACCATAAATCCTATCATGAAGCATTTAAGAGAGGTTTGGGCGAAGATTCACAAGATGCATAAATTATCACAATGTAAACAACCATACTCTTCTCTATGGTATAATTCTGCTATTTGTATTGGGAAATCACCAATATATTGGAAGAAATTGCATATGAATGGCTTGTGTACTGTGATAGACTTGTTTGAACAGGGTGTATTTATGTCTTATAATAATCTTGTACAGAAATATAATTTAAAGGAAAAAGATAACTGCTGAAAATATCTTCATATTAGGAATTGTATTTCCACAAAAATTCAGCACACAGACGGAAACAATATCTTGGACTTTCTAACACTTCCCCATCCTCAACAAAAAGCCTCCGTATTTTACAGGATGACCAACCAGGTGCTCAGCAATGACTGCATTAATTTAAAGACGATATGGAAAAAGGAGCTTGGGACTGAATTAGGGCTCGAAGAGTGGAAAAGAATTTTGTCAAACACCGGCAAATATGTAAGAGAAGCTAGAGGACAATTTACACAGTACAAAATCTTACATAGGTTTTATTTGACACCTCTTGGACTTAATAGAATGGGTTTGACAAATGATGATTGTTGGAAATGTCAAAAAGATAGAGGTACTTTTATTCATTGTATTTGGGATTGTTCAATTATTCAGCCTTTATGGCACCAAAACTTTAAATATCTTGAGCAAATGGCTTGGAACAACAATACCATTATTACCAAGGTTGTGTCTATTAGGAGACAGGGAGCAGATGCCAATTACTACAAAGGAAGAGTTTGCAGTGATTATGGTGGGGGTCTCTGTGACGGCTAGAGTCATTTTGAAGCACTGGAAAACTCCCAAAACCCCAGAGTTAAAAGAATGGGTCAACATAATGACCAGGACAGCTTCGTACGAACGTTTGCTTTGCAAACTACATAAAAACAAAGCAGGGGCTTTGGGGCCCTGTGGGTATTCCAGTTTGGGAAGATTTTTGGTCTTTCGTGACGCTGGCTTTTCATTGTTATTATTGCCATTGTAATTTTTCTCTATTTATTTATACATCTACTTCTGTTAATTTCAGTCACTGTAATATTTTGGCCTTGCAAGCAGTATCAATACATTTGTTGTTATGTACCGAATGAAAATAATAAAAACTTGAATAAAAAAAAAAAAAGCTATTATGCATTTGGAAATATTTTAAAAATAATAAAATTATTCAATCTCAAATTTTATTTGCTCCACATAAAATTGCACATCATGGTTGCACTGCAATGAACTTAATTTTAATACTATTATTATTAATACTTGTGATCTATAGGTTTTATTTAAATCCTTCTAATATATCTTATAGTTTTTTGTTTTTAGCATTAGCATTGTTTTGGTCAGCTCTGATACCTGTGTCTACTGACTATATGTAAGATATTATGTAAGGTAGTATTAAAAAGTTTCGAGATTAGCTTTTGTTAACAAGCTTTGTTTTCTTTGTTTATTTTTTTTTTTGCAGCATGTCTTCCGTAAATTGCCTTAAAACCGGGCAGTAGAATCTATCGATGATCTGGCCCCAGAGACAGATTCTCCATGCACAATGCCACAAGTGTCTAAAAAGACAACGAGCATGCACTTGTTCTAGGTGCGTACCTGCCTCACCTTTTTCAGTCGTGGAGATAATGGGCTCTTCAGATGTAATGACTGTTGCAGTGGAAGAGCCCATCATTTCTATTGTTTCACCAACGATAATGATCCTCAACATGAAGGATGGGTCATCCACAGCATGCTAAGAGATGTTCACAATAAAGTACAATATCTATCTATCTGGCAGTACAGTGATATAGCGGTTAGCGCCAATGTTTTGCACCTTCAGCTTCCAGGTTTTTGCTTGTTAAAAAGCTACAAAAAAATAGAAAAACTCTTTGTTTGTGATTAACAAACATACTGTATACTGTAAAGGCCTCACACATTATATATCACACCTGCGTGACAGGTACAGGATGGCCACAACAACTGCCCGAGTCACATCAGGAACACACAATCCCTCCATCAGTGCTCGGACTGTCCGCAATAGGCAGTCCATGAGGAGGAGATGCACTGCAGTACTTCAAGCAGCTGGTGGCCACACCAGATACTGACCGGTACTTTTGATTTTGAGCCTCCCTTCATTCAAGGACACATTGTAAAACATTTTTAGTTTGTCTTATGGTGTTGACTCTTTTAGTGTTCATACAAATATTTACACATTAAATTTACTGAAAGTAAAAACAGTTGAAAGTCAGAGGACGTTTCTTTTTTTTTTTTGCTGAGTATATATATATATATATATATATATATACGCAGGATAAACAGTATATCCTGTACGCAGGATAAAGCGTTATAGACGATGATGAGTGAGTGACTATATGTCTTAATACTTAGTGATTTTTTTCACTTGTCAGATGAGTTAATTTTAGCTCTAAAATATTACACATCATTAAAATAAAATGTCATGACCCAGCAAAAGCACTCCATAAGCCAACTTTTATCCTTTGACACAAATAATACTGGGAAAATGTTCACTGATGCAGTAATTACTGAATTAACAAATGAATAAACTGATAATGACCTACAAGTAAGAATATAAGATCATTTTATGTTGAATAAGCCACTTCCCTTTTACAAACAAATGTCATTCAGGGTCTATTTTTGTAGATGACTAATTATAGATTCTCAGTTTTCCATTTTAACTGCTGAGCTGAAAAAGGAGAGGTCCAGTCAGTCAGGCTCTAGTCTCAAAGCAAGCTGGGGAACAAAAGTCTGTTTGATGGTGGGAAGAAGGTGAAAAGAAGGGAAAGAAGGGGGAGAAAGGAAGGAGGAGAAAAAATGAAGAAAATATTAAAAATTCAGAAAAAATTAGGTGAAATTAGTTATTACCATCTTCACTGTTTCCCTCTAGTTGTTGACTGCTAATGTCATGATAAAAAATGAACAGTTTTATGCACTAGGCAGAGGGAGGGTGTGGATCCGAAAGGACCCATGTTCAATTTCTCAGTGTGACTCTTTTTTTTTTTTTTTCAACCCGATGGTCTGGGGTTGCTTTGGTGCTGGTAAGGTGGGAGATTTGTTCAGGGTAAAAGGGGTTTTGAATAAAGGCTATCACTCCATTTTACAACGCCATGCCATACCCTGTGGACAGCGCTTGATTGGAGCCAGTTTCATCATACAACAGGACAATGACCCAAAGCACACCTCTAAATTGTGCAAGAACTATTTAGAGAAGAAGCAGGCATCTGGTATTCTATCTGTAATGGAGTGGCCAGCGCATTCACCAGATCTAAACCCCATTCAGCTGTTGTGGGAGCAACTTGACCGTATGGTACGCGAGAAGTGCCTATCCAGCCAAAGCAACTTGTGGGAGGGGCTTCTAGAAGTGTGGGGTGAAATTTCTCCAGATTACCTCAACAAATTAACAGCATGCATGCCAAAGGTGTGCAATTGCTGCAAATGGAGGATTCTTTGACGAAAGCAAAGTTTAAAGAAAACAATTATTATTTCAAATAAATATCATTATTTCTAAAAGTGTCAATATCTTTACTATATTTGCTATTCATTTTTCAACTCATGTGGTAAATAAAAGTGTGACTTTTCATGGAAAACATTAAATTGTCCGGGTGATCCCAAAATTTAAAACGGTAGTGTATATATAGCGAGAGAGAGAGAGAGAGAGCAATCACTTATTATCTCTACAATTTATTTTAGTTCCACATTTAAACATTCAAACACAAGCAAAAATAAATGCTATTATAAGATAAAATATAAAAAATATATAAAAGAACTTATCAAGTAAAATATTGCCTTTCTGCTAAAATTGCTGATAAAACAACAAACAAGGGCACACAATGTAAAATCTATGTACATAGCTATACACTCTGCAACTTAAACACAATTTACAAAACACCAATCAAAACTTTACAAATTTCAGTCTATTTTTTATTTGCCCTTTTCCTTCGCATATCCTCCATCCATTGGTCAACAGGCATTTTTGCAGTTTGTGGACAGTATATGTAACCATAATATTGTCTATGGCCAGTTTCTTTATTGCGAGGTTGGCCGCATTGGCTGCATTTATTTTTGTCAACAGTTCGATTGTAAGCTCTACGAACAGGTGTAGGGGCAGGAAGGGGGCCTGCAGGAGCAATTGACCTCAGTGCAGGGATTTGTGGAGTCAAAAATACAAAAAGATTATTGACAGGGGTGGGGTTCAAGACGATGGATATAGGGACGCATGAAGGTGGAGGAGGCGGCTGCCTTTGCGCGTATAGCCTTGGTCGGACAGATTGTGGAGCACAGGGGTGTGGTTCAGCTGCAGACTTCCTCTTGACCACTGCCTGACCCACTGTACTTACAGGTAAGTGGTACTGATGTTGAGGGCCAGGCTGTGGGGTTGCAGCAGTAGGACGTGTCCACACAGGTGGGAGAGGCACAGGAGCTACAGGAATTGAGGGAGGCAAGTTCAACCCTTGCAGCAGAATTCCAAAATCATGCCTCTTCAGTCTCTTGTTATGCCATTGAATGACTGACGTTTGATTAACATCAGGAAGCTGCAGGGTAGTGCTCTGCATGATCAAGGCATTATCCAGAACCAGATGCCTGATATTTTTGTAGTCCCTAAGAATCATCATCCATCTTGTCAGTGAATAAGTGTTTTTTTGTTTTTTGGGGCTCGTGTGAACTCCACAGAGTCTGACAAAAATGTTCTCTACTAAGCGACAACAGTCTGGCCATTGGGCAGGTGATCCTGTGGATTCTAATACACAGCGTGTCATTCTCTCCACATCTGATGTAAATTCCCCCTTTGCTTTGGAACATCTAAAGCATCCAGTATTCAGCCGCACCTGGTGACGAGCAGCATTTGCCACGCGCTGCTTGTCATACGGCAGAAGGTTTTGCCAGAGCGCTATGATGGTGCTGGCCTGCTGGCTGTTAAGTGTTAAACCCCTTTTGGTCCTCAGTCCCACCAAGTACTCTGCCAGGCTGTCCACTAGGTCCATCCCTGGGACACAGTGCTCATCCACAGCCTGGTAAATATAACACATGCAATAAAAATCAACAGCAATACGATTACAGGTAAGAAAACGATACACATGACACCGTATAACCTCTCACCTAAAGACTTACCAGCTGTTGTTCAGGTGCTGTTGGGGTGATATCTGATGGTCCTGGGAGATCAGCAGTTGTAGCAGATGACACAGGGGCTAACAGGTTGGTAGAGAAAAGAGGGGCCAAAGTTGGGCTGGTTGTGATGGCTGATGGGCTTGAGGGCACAGCAGTATGCACAAACTGTTAAATGTAAAGAAAATTGTAATTAAAAAAACCCAAACTCTCATGAACAGATCGTATACGTAACCTTCTGAGAACAGTATTATCATGAACGTGACAAAAATAGTTACCAGCTGTTTCCCAGGTGGTGCTGAACTGGCATCAGTTGCAGGCAGACAAGGACAAGTAGTGGCAACAGTTGAGACAGCAGCCTGGGGAGAGGTAGGAGTTTCATTTATGCAGGTTGAGGTGGTGGTGGCAGGTGATGGGACAGAGGATGGGGCTGTAAATTCGAGGAGCTCAATAGTAGGATCCACACCACCATCTTCAAATGCCTCATCCTGCGACTCCTCCTCAGAGCCTACATCCTCCAGCATCTGATTAGTCTGCTCTGCATCAAGATCCTGGTCCTGCATGGCCTGTCCCTTTTGCCAGTTTAGGTATTCTATACCCATTAGTTCCCCTGGGAGAAAAAAAAAATTTAAATGTTACATTTCAGCAATTTCCTAAAAATATTATTCCATCATACAAATATAAAAATAATTATAATATACAACTCACCAGTGTACACCCCAGGTGGTTGAAAAGAAGGGACAAGCTTCTTTCCAAGCATGTTGACACTGTGGGTGTTGGCACAGTGCACAAGGTCTTCTGAGTAACTAAACAGAGATGGAGGCTTTACTGCCAGGGAAGCAGCTTCACGGTTCTGATTCCATCTATGGATTCCTTCCAGGAGGTACAGCTGAAAATTTAGACTGTTGGCACTTGTTCCTTAAAATAGAGAGACATTTTGTTGTTACGTTTAAATGACGTCATTTTATAACCATTTCCAGGCTCTGAAATAAAATTGTAAAACTTTAAAAGTACAGTGGGGAAAATAAGTATTTGACACATCAGCATTTGTACGGAGAGACCAGCATGAGACAGCATTACTCCTGAGCAATGCAGACGGCTGGTCTCTCCATACAAGAGGCGTCTAGAAGCTGTAATCACCAACAAAGGCTTTTCTACAAAGTATTAAATAAAGTGTGTTTAATACATATTTCCTGTGTCATTTCACTTCATTTATTATGACTCAACTTGTATACTTAAATGTTCTGATTTCTTTGTATAAATTCAATATTTGGCTTGATGGCTACATCTGGTGGAAATTTTGTGCCAATAGCCCACTTAGAAATCCTCTTACTGATAAAATTGCTGATGTGTCAAATACTTATTTCCCCTGCTGTATCTGACCTTGCTAATAAACAGTTGTTAATACTTACCTGGAATGAATCTGTTGACATGGCAATGGAAGGACTCCAGTGATGTGGATCCCCTGGCACACCGGTAGTTTGGCAGGATAATGCCTCCTTTGTTGGTGCGCCCTGTCTCAGTGTACAGGAGCACACCTGGTTCATCCTGAATACACTTCACATGCCTTTTCTGGACTCTCCAAATGTGCTCCATTCTCTCCCAGTCAAAGAGAGAGACACCAAGTAAATCTCTGCCCTTGACTCCCTTCAGCTCATTAAAGAGGAGTTCAATTGACATGATGGTTTGCTGCTGTCCTCTTGTTCGCCTTCTGCAGTGCAGAGACAGCTCATCCTTGGTGATGTGCTTGTCCACTAGCTTTTCAGTGATACCAGGGACACCTTCCTTCTTCAGCTGCTTCCTTTTGGCTCTCCGCAGCAAGGCAATGTCACTGCTGTCCCATTCAAAAATGCAGCATGACAATTTAGCCATAAAGGTTTTGTACAAAGGATGTGCTTCATTTGTACACCCAGATGCCAGCCGCCTCATGAAATGATAAATGTCCAGCTTGACAACCAGATCTGGCCACCCACCAAATCTTTTTTTTAGCCTGGTCTCTCCATCTTCCTTACAACAGCCAGTGTTAACATAAAGTAGGCGAGGAGGAGCCACACCAGCACTGCTGTACCTCTGGATTAGACATGCGATCATGGTGTCAAGTCCGGGACCCTCCTGAGCTGTCAGGACACTGATAAGGATTTGGCCCACCTCATTGTTCACTGATGTAAGCCATAAAGCGGTCCCCTTGGCAATGCCTGACAACTTCTTGGTGATCTTTATTTGCATAGAAAAGACCAAACACATTGTTATCATGTACTGTATATGATACTAGTATGAAGGTTCTTTTTTTATGTAGAAAAATTACTCTACACATTTTAAGTGTTTTATTGTAATATTGGGTTAATTTTAGTTTACAAAGTTTTGCCATCAAATCATAATAATGCATATTTTAACAATGATTACAATTAAATATTTACCTTTTTTGTGGAGTACATTTTAAGCACAGTGCCAAAGGTAGACGTTATTCTGGCTTTGATGTGATCCAGCCTGCTCAGGATGTCACGTCCGTACACGGCCAGGATCCACCGGTGAGTTGGTATAGCCACTGGTTGAGGTGGGTTCTGGAACGTGACAGGGAGCAGGCTCGGTCGAGCAACGAAGGCAGAGCATGCCCCGAGGTACCGGCAGGCACGCTTAAGCCACTCCTCGCTGTGGTTTTCCCACAGCTGCCTGACCAAGCAAGTGGGGCTGTTACCGAGCGTCCTCTCCCTCAGAAATCTTATTACTCGGATATCACAAGCATATCTGTATTAAACACAGGCGGAAAGAGACGAAAGAGCGAAATTAGTATTAAACACTCAGTCATTTCCTAGTGTTTTAGTGTCACATTTTTTAAATAAATGCGGGGTTTGGGGTAGCTCAGTGGTTAAGGCATTGGACTATGGTTCGGAAGATCCCAGGTTCAAACCTCACAACCACCAAGTTGCCACTGTTGGGGCCTTGAGCAAGGCCCTTAACCCTCCCTGCTCAGATGTATAATGAGATAAAAATGTAATAATAAGATAAGAGTGTCTGCCAAATGCCTAAATGTAAATGTAAATAATGCTTGCGTGTTACACTTACTTCCGACTCAGGATTATACTAAACTCAAGCCTGTGAGCCAAATCCAGCTGGTCCAATATGGTCTTGCTTGAGGAGATGTAATTGGTGTTGCAGCCAACAGAATTACACCTAAGAGTCTCTGTTATCATCAGGTAATACCTGTCCACATCCAGAACCAGACGAGCTCTCCTGTGGACTCCAGCACCTGTGAGCTGTTTTCCACATTCAGGACAAGACAGCCTGACCTTCCACAGGTGGTATGGCATCCACAGGAAAAGCTGGTGGGTGAAAAAATGTTCTGGAGTGGGTGCCTGATGATAAATGAGCGCTGGCCCTGGTGGGTCATACCAAAGTTTTAGATCCGTACGTAGCCGCTGGTACTTCCACAGTGCTGCTGAAATCCATTTCTGGTCCTGAACTGGTATTGTCTTTTTCATCTCTGCTGGGAGCCAGACAGGATTTGAAGGAGGAGGCTCCACATCTTCTGCTGATGGATTAAGCAGAGGGTTAGAGAGTAAGTGGGCAGAGGGACCAGCCACAGCTGGTGGAGGAGTGGAGGTCGCAGAGACAAGCACTGGGCATGCAGGGATTGGAGGAGTAAAGGAGGTGCCATGGGAAGCTGATGAGTCCTGATTCATACACATTTTAAAAAGACAAATATACTGTATAAGCATATGTTTAAAAGCCATGCACGATTAATTCACTTCTTTTAAGTTAATGAAAAAAACCCATATAAAGAAAATAATAATTAAAGACTTTCTCACAGCTGTAGAAGTGCCTGGTGAAATAGAGAAGGCCTTGGCAGGTGCTGATACAGGAGAGGAGGGAAGCAACAGAGGAGAGAGAGTCTGAATATACCTCATGGGACTGCAAGAGGGAGATGGTGTCCTTATTTCAACAGCACTTGTATCACGACTGGACAGTGCAGAAGAGCTAGAGAGGGGCTAAGAGAGTAAGAAAGAATAGTTAAATAGATAATATAGATAAAGACTAAATCCTTTTAACAATGTAATGTAATTTACATTTAGCAGACTAAATCCCACTTCAAAATGCAAAAAAATAACAATAGACATTTTAACATTTAATTTAAGAGTGTTCCTAGTAATTTTACTAATATTACCTTGCTTGCATGCTTCATCGACAAGCTTTAGTTTGGCTTTAAACCAGCACCATGAGCCCCACTGAACCGTGGCAGCAATTGGGTTTGTGCATTTGTTGGCTTTTACCGCTGAGTGGCGCTATATAACTATAGACTGACGCCTCAGGCCTTAGTTCATTCTTTCAAGAATTAATGAGCCGCGCTCCTTTAGAGCTGTACGTGCTAGCAGATACAATCAAGTGAAACATTGTAGTTAAACGGATTCATAATCACAGTACTAAAATTACAGTACAAATGTAGAAATCAAATTAAATTAAATCATATTAGGATCGAATTTAAGCAGAATAAACGTTAACACAGTGAGCCTTTAGATTTTATCATATGTAATTAGAAAAGCTACGCGTGTAGGGTTTTGTGTCATCTTACATTTTGTTTTTTAAATTTGTTAACTGAAATAAATGACCATAAAATTAAAACATTGTCAGGACGTTCTACTGCGTCAGCAGATGTCGATGTCATTCAGCCCCGCTTGTGTTTTTGCATTATTATAAGAATGAAATGCAGTAGGCTGTTATGATAGTTTTCTTTAATAAATAATGACCCCCATTGCGCTGTACCACCGCTGGCAAAACCTTATGAAATACAAGTGAAACATTAAGCGAATTTACAATCACAGTACTAAAAATATAGTAATAAATATAGACGTTTCTTATTTGCATCGAATTTAAGCAAAGTAAATGTATACCTTTATATCTAGCCTTTCAGAAAACTGACTCTGGGTGTGCATCAGATTAATGTAAGACTACATAGCCTTTATAAGACTCTACTTTTATTTAAGCGCACTTACAAGGAGGAGGATCACAATGCTGAATCAAAATCCCGAGCCCAAACCTCATTAAATAGATAATATAGATAAAGACTAAATCCTTTTAACAATGTAATGTAATTTACATTTAGCAGACTAAATCCCACTTCAAAATGCAAAAAAATAACAATAGACATTTTAACATTTAATTTAAGAGTGTTCCTAGTAATTTTACTAATATTACCTTGCTTGCATGCTTCATCGACAAGCTTTAGTTTGGCTTTAAACCAGCACCATGAGCCCCACTGAACCGTGGCAGCAATTGGGTTTGTGCATTTGTTGGCTTTTACCGCTGAGTGGCGCTATATAACTATAGACTGACGCCTCAGGCCTTAGTTCATTCTTTCAAGGATTAATGAGCCACGCTCCTTTAGAGCTGTACGTGCTAGCAGATACAATCAAGTGAAACATTGTAGTTAAACGGATTCATAATCACAGTACTAAAATTACAGTACAAATGTAGAAATCAAATTAAATTAAATCATATTAGGATCGAATTTAAGCAGAATAAACGTTAACACAGTGAGCCTTTAGATTTTATCATATGTAATTAGAAAAGCTACGCGTGTAGGGTTTTGTGTCATCTTACATTTTGTTTTTTAAATTTGTTAACTGAAATAAATGACCATAAAATTAAAACATTGTCAGGACGTTCTACTGCGTCAGCAGATGTCGATGTCATTCAGCCCCGCTTGTGTTTTTGCATTATTATAAGAATGAAATGCAGTAGGCTGTTATGATAGTTTTCTTTAATAAATAATGACCCCCATTGCGCTGTACCACCGCTGGCAAAACCTTATGAAATACAAGTGAAACATTAAGCGAATTTACAATCACAGTACTAAAAATATAGTAATAAATATAGACGTTTCTTATTTGCATCGAATTTAAGCAAAGTAAATGTATACCTTTATATCTAGCCTTTCAGAAAACTGACTCTGGGTGTGCATCAGATTAATGTAAGACTACATAGCCTTTATAAGACTCTACTTTTATTTAAGCGCACTTACAAGGAGGAGGATCACAATGCTGAATCAAAATCCCGAGCCCAAACCTCATTAAATAGATAATATAGATAAAGACTAAATCCTTTTAACAATGTAATGTAATTTACATTTAGCAGACTAAATCCCACTTCAAAATGCAAAAAAATAACAATAGACATTTTAACATTTAATTTAAGAGTGTTCCTAGTAATTTTACTAATATTACCTTGCTTGCATGCTTCATCGACAAGCTTTAGTTTGGCTTTAAACCAGCACCATGAGCCCCACTGAACCGTGGCAGCAATTGGGTTTGTGCATTTGTTGGCTTTTACCGCTGAGTGGCGCTATATAACTATAGACTGACGCCTCAGGCCTTAGTTCATTCTTTCAAGGATTAATGAGCCACGCTCCTTTAGAGCTGTACGTGCTAGCAGATACAATCAAGTGAAACATTGTAGTTAAACGGATTCATAATCACAGTACTAAAATTACAGTACAAATGTAGAAATCAAATTAAATTAAATCATATTAGGATCGAATTTAAGCAGAATAAACGTTAACACAGTGAGCCTTTAGATTTTATCATATGTAATTAGAAAAGCTACGTGTGTAGGGTTTTGTGTCATCTTACATTTTGTTTTTTAAATTTGTTAACTGAAATAAATGACCATAAAATTAAAACATTGTCAGGACGTTCTACTGCGTCAGCAGATGTCGATGTCATTCAGCCCCGCTTGTGTTTTTGCATTATTATAAGAATGAAATGCAGTAGGCTGTTATGATAGTTTTCTTTAATAAATAATGACCCCCATTGCGCTGTACCACCGCTGGCAAAACCTTATGAAATACAAGTGAAACATTAAGCGAATTTACAATCACAGTACTAAAAATATAGTAATAAATACAGACGTTTCTTATTTGCATCGAATTTAAGCAAAGTAAATGTATACCTTTATATCTAGCCTTTCAGAAAACTGACTCTGGGTGTGCATCAGATTAATGTAAGACTACATAGCCTTTATAAGACTCTACTTTTATTTAAGCGCACTTACAAGGAGGAGGATCACAATGCTGAATCAAAATCCCGAGCCCAAACCTCATTTAAATTAATAAACAAATATTATAAGTAAAAAAACAATAGCCCACGTTTAGAAAACGTATATAAATTCTTTCCGACGTGAGGCTGCGTTGGCCCAGTGTTATGCGCAGAGTGCCGGGAGATTATCTGAAGCTCAAATCTCCAAAATCGTTGGGGCATTTTTTCTAAATAGACGCTATCTTTAATAACTGATGGAGGTTTTGAGCTGTATACTAGGGCTGCAACTAACGATTATTTTGATAATCGATTAGTTGGGCGATTATTTTCCTGATTTGTCGGATAAAACCTAAACGCTTCTTTAATTTGATGTTTTGCTTATAACTATAAAAAATATATAAATCAGGGTATTATTTATGTATAAAAATAAACTTTAAAAAATGCAAAAGCCACTGTAGCGTTTTAACGTTATAATGACAATGAAAAGCTGCCGGCATTCTCCACCATAATACTGTGTATAGGTAGAGTTTTAACATAATAATGACCATGAATAGTTTACGGCATTCTTCATCATTAATACGTAGGGTTTACATAATCAAGACAACGAATGACGGTTGCATTGTCCACCAATAAATATAGACATTTTAATGTGAACACAATGCCAACGCATCCGTCATCATTAACAAGTAATTTTTAGCTCTGGGTCAGAGTTGTATCGAATCTTTAACGATTTGGTTTAATTTGATTAATTGAATCAAAATTTATAACGTACACTATATTGACTACCCGTCCAGCGTTTAGCACAATTTAGTGTATCTTACCAGTTCTGGTTATCACATGGCCAACGGCTATAACACAAAATCTAGTATTTAGCAATTTATGAGCAAGGTAACACGATCTGGGCAAATGTTTAGACTTTAAAATACATGACCAAGACAACAGTACTTTATAAAGAAACGAGAATTTATTTGACTAATCTACGATACATGAAACTACACTACTTGAACGCACGCGCACACACACACACACACACACACACAAACAATTTGGCAAGTGAAAATGAATGAAGTTATTCTAGTACTGGTTACAAGATCAACGAAAGTCACAAGAGCAGAGTCTTGGGTTCAATCTTACGGTTTAGTTATGAAACGAGCACCAACTTCAGCAAGATATGCAGCATTGTTTGTTTACTTGCGTTATGTTTCGTTCTCATCCTTTGGTTCACCTCCAGCGAAGGGAATCACGGCGTTGCTGATTGGTTGGTGCGCTGTTGTAGGGATGACGTCAGTCGGGAAAGCCCTTCGGTGAGGCGTTGGTTGCCTGGTTACCGATGGCTGCTCTCTGGAACTTCTCCTGAGGTTTCCTTCATTGCTGGACTTTGGAGTTCTGGCACGAAGTCTCGTTGAGAGTTCTTGAAGAGTGGATGACGCCAGCAGCGGTGGCGCAGCGCCCGCAAGAGCGGGAGCCCGAGCTGCTTGGAAGATGTTGTAGGTTGCAGTTGTGATGATAACTTCTCTTCTTCCTTTCTTGTGGACTTCCTGAGGGTTTTTGTCCCTTGGGGGTCAGGTCGTCCCACAGGTGATTCATCCAATCGGATGTGATTGCAGGGCTTAGCCACACCTCACGTGGTTCCTCCTTCCATGCATAAATTAGCCAGGTGTTTCGGCAGTCACGTGTGACCCATCCGGTTGGAGTTTTTAATACTTTATAAAAAGTAATTTTGCATGAGCTCTGTTCATGCTACCAATTACCCATGTTCACCAACATTCTTAAAATAAAGCCAGCTTGAGATTGACACCAAACATTACATATCTTACCCACTCATTCCTTCCTTTATCTAATAAAAAGGTTTGTAAATGCTGATTACACCTTGAACGTTATGCAGATTAATCAAACATATACACAGGAATAAAAGGAACTGAGTAAATATATGTAAATACGTTTTGCCCTACTGGCACACTTTAAAGATGTTTAAAATAGTGTCCATGCCGTATGCCTTTGTTCATGGAAAGGCATGTCTTCCAGAGGTCAAGAGACTATCCAGGTGTGATGAGGCCTCTTCCTCCCCAGCTTGGGGTGGAGCTGTAAAACTGTCTTCTTTGTTTACCGGATCGCCGATTTACACCCTCAGTTTCGGGGTCTACTTCAAAGCATCTGGCCTTGTGGAGTTTCTTAGTTTTACAGACGTCCCCCTTAAGATAGCGAACCAGATAAGGTTATCAGGATGGTGCCATGCATGCTGGAAGAGGGTGTTCAGGAATGTGATCCATTGACTGTTCTCTCTATGGGAGCCCTGTTATTCGCTACACCACATAGAGTTTAATGATTTTTAATTTTGACATTTTAAAACTTAAATTAAATGTATATATATAATATATATAAAAAATACACACATTCTTTTGGTAACATATAAACAGCTAAAATAATGTAATTTGGTATAATAAAATGATGCACATATGTATGCATAAGTAAAACCACAGTAAATTACGTTTGTTACAAGTTAACTTTGTAGTGGACTATTATAAAAAAAAAACGTAGAAATGCAAAAAGCTAATAGTCACAAATGTACTGTTATTTGCATTCGCTGAAAACCACAACAATCACTAAATGTAATATTCTACTGTTATTCGCACTGTGTAATTTAAGCTAATCTAAAGTAGCGCCATTTAACTAATCATTATTGCTCATAAGGTGATTGTGCAATGTGATGCTAGCGAGTAGCACGTGAACAGATCTAGCGCGACTGTCCTGAAGTTAGCAAACAGTTTAAACAAAAGCACTTAAACTATACAACTTTTACACGATGAAGAGATACAGTTTTTACTGACCCTGCTGACGTTTCGCCATCCGTAACACCACGTTTTCTTTTTAAGTGTTCGTGTATGACATGCCATGAAAGCTCGGTTTTGCATAGAGTGCAAGTTACTGTGTTCTTAGAGGCGTTTAATGTAAATTGCTTCCATACCTTGGAGGACTTAGGGCGCACACTTTTTCCTGCAGACTCTTCTGTAACTTTCATTGTGCAAGCTGTTGTGTATCTGTGTGTATCTTTGTGTATTTGTGCACATTGTGGTCGCGGCAATCAATGACGTGAGCAGCCCAACTAATTGATAACGGCATTCGTTGACAACAAATTTTATTATAGATAATTATCTATTAGCTCTACTGTATACACAAGCATTCTTGCCTAAACAACTCTTAAAACTACACTTCTAACACAACAACAGTAATATTTCAAACATTTTGCAGGCTGCCATTTGGAGAAACGTGAGAATAATGAATAAACCAGTTTTTGGGTCAAAATAACCCAAGCAGGTGTTCATTTGTAAATGTATGTGTTTAAAGTACCCGAAATAAGCCAGAACTTGAACAACAATAAACAGATACAGAGATACGCTATATAAAAGTTTATTCTTTGTACAAATAAAATTGTCAGCTAGTGAACTTGATCGTCTGTCTAAACAACATTTAACCAATTTTTTTTTTACTCATTATTGTGCAGTAAATATCAATAGCTCTGGTTCAGATTTTTCATGTTTGTTGTATAAAGTACTCATGTGGAAATTACCATCACTATTTCTTGGAAACAACATTTTTTAGATGACTTTAATATATTTTAAAACTGCAGTGAATGAAAATGTCACTTTTGCCACCTGGCAGTCATTTCACAAATTACTTTAAAATGCAACTGATTTATTTTGACTGCTGTTGTTTTGCCACAGCGGTGAGCGTGGCGGTAATAGGCATTCCAATTGAGTACCTACTGTAGCTGGTGCTGCAGAAAAGGATGCTGCTGACGGTCCTGGCTGTGGTGTCTCTGGCACAGGGACAGAGATGGAAGGCTACAGAGGCATAGAAAAAAAATTAAGTCAATCATTAACACAGGGCATTTTTAGAAAAGACTACTGATACCTTTCTTGCATAAAAACCACAGCTACAAGTCTGTGTTCCTCCAAACAAAGGTTTATGCCCCCTCAGCTGCATTGGACATTTCTCAATCTGTAAAATTTTTTATGGCAAAAACATGAATTACATTTACACATGAATTACTCTTTAAACATGAATTACATTTACACATATATATATATATATATATATAATTCCATCTCAAATCAACCAATGAAAGAGAAATTTTCCACCATCACCTCTCAGATTTTGCTGATTTTTTCACCAATTGTTGATATTGCCATGAAAATAAAAAACCCCAATTTTTTTGTCCCAACTCCCACTCGTTAAAAAATGGCAGCCATCTTAATTTTTGGCCTCAAAGTGCTTTAAGACATGCCACGCCCCTTTTTGAAATCCTTTTTTCCTTGATAACTCACTTGCTATATGTCATATGGAGGTGAAACTGGGTATATTTATGCAAGTTTTTATGTAGATTCAGATTCTGCAATCGGAATTTGGCTATCTGCTGTGATTATGGAGATATTTTTGAAAAAACTTTTTCGACCCCCCAGAACCCAAGGTCTGCATGTATATATGTTACTCAAAAAAATAGGGGTTACTTCACATCACCTTATCTTGAAAATAAATAAAAACCAGGGGTGTGTTATGCCCTGTTTTATAGAAATCATCAAAAATTAATGTCCAGGTTTTGCAAATGTTTTACGATTTGATACACATTTTATATACAGAGAATGTACATGGATAGGATACAATAGGCCTTATCTACCAGTAAATTTGTCATTTTATGGTGGTACATGTAAGATACATGTATCACTGTCAAACAGTATCCTGTAACTGAACCATTCAGGTTCATACTGATCAGAAAGTTGAATTATCTCCTACCAACTCCATGAGTGACCTCGCATTTAAGGAACTTGGTGATTGCATCATCTTTTTCTTGGTGCTAATTAAGTGCAGAAAAACAAAAGCAGGTGAGTGTGTTTCATTTATGTTAATTTATTAACTGAAGCTTTCCAATGTAGTTTGTTATCTTAATCACAATCTGATTACAAAGACTTGATGGCAAAGCTTGTCTGTTCTTTGGATTCTCGTGACTATATGTTGCACAGGTGTGAGCAGTGCCCCCCTAAATCAAAACTATCTGATTATCTTGATTAGGGCAGGGCAATATGGCCAAAAATATTTATCACGATATATATTTGAAAATTTGCGATAATGATATAACTGACGATATGATTGACACGAGACAAAGCAGCTGTTTGTATGTGCATTAAAGCTATATAAAATTTTAACAGTGCAGTGCAAATGCAAATTCCACACCACTGAAGTTGCACCATTTTTACAAACCAATTCTGGTTCATCTGTTTCATTCAACGATCCGCTTTCGCCTTTCTTATTCTCCGCTGCCGCCAAGCTTTTTCCGCCATAAGCGTTTGGAAACAAAGGCACTGCACATGCGTGTTTTACCCATATTCTATCGCGATATTTCATTTTCTTAGCATTGCCTAACATTGTACCGGTATTACCGTGGAAGGTATAATCTGGCTCAGCCCTAATCTTGATGGTATATTTGAAAATGCTGATTTGGACCCAGATGACACTGTTCAGTTCAAGCAGTGGATTTCATTATGAGACTTTGTGAAAAATGTGACCCCTGCACAGCTCATCACTATACAGCCAAGGCCCAAGCTGCTTATTTGAGGCTGTTATCCTCATGGATTTTGCCGAATGTTATTTTTTATTTGTCAGGATGCTGTTCAAGGTTTTCATTGGGATACATCCCAGGTGATTCTGCATTCTTTCGTGGTTTACTATAGGGATGGTAGTGAAAACGATGGTTCACTAAGTTGCAAAAGTTTTTGTGTTGTCAGTAATGAAAGGGAACACAATGCTATTGTTGTTTACAAGATTATTAAGGTTCTCATGAATCCACTCAAAGTTCTTCTACCAAATTTAAATCATGTGCATTACTTCTCAGATGGTGCAGCCAGCCAGTACAAGAATTTTTTTTTTTTTTTTTTTACAAATTTGTGAGGCATTTCCTATCAAAATGACTTTGGTAGCTACAAAGTGCATGCCTTTCCTAGTTGATATTATTTGTGTCACTGCAACTTGACAGGTCTCGTACTGTACATGTACTCTTTTGGTCTTATTCCATGAACTCATTTTTGTGGGCTTTGTTCTTTCAGAATCAGATACCCAGGGTGAGGAAAAAAAAACTGTGATTAGTCCTTTTAGTGTAGAGAGATGAATAACGTCATTATCAGTCTTTGACTAAACATGCATTACAGAAGAATTTGAGGTAACTTTTACTTAGAGCAGATTTTATGAGTATGCATCAAGTATTCTACAGATATTGCTGTACATTTCTGTGTGTCAAATCATTTAATGTTGCAAAACCTGGACATTTAATTTTTGATGATTTCTATAAAACAGGGCATAACACACCCCTGGTTTTTATTTATTTTCAAGATAAGGTGATGTGAAGTAACCCCTATTTTTTTGAGTAACATATATACATGCAGACCTTGGGTTCTGGGGGGTCGGGAAAAAAAAGTTTTTTCAAAAATATCTCCATAACCACAGCAGATAGCCAAATTCCGATTGCAGAATCTGAATCTACATAAAAACTTACATAAATATACCCAGTTTCACCTCGATATGACATATAGCAAGTGAGTTATCAAGAAAAAAAGGATTTCAAAAAGGGGCGTGGCATGTCTTAAAGCACTTTGAGGCCAAAAATTAAGATGGCTGTCATTTTTTAACGAGTGGGAGTTGGGACAAAAAATTTGGGGGTTTTATTTTCATGGCAATATCAACAATTGGTAAAAAAAATCAGCAAAATCTGTGATCATGTGGTGGAACCCTCTGGTTGATTTGAGATGGAATCACCCATATATATATATATATATATATATATATATATATATATATACACACACACACACACACACCGAGGGCTGGACGATATGGCAAAAATTTATATCACGATATATTTCTTAACTGAGGTCAATACCATATAATTCCGATATTGATATGGACAATATCAAAAAGCCTTAGGAAAAAACTGCCGAGGACATAAACAATGGATGTCTGCAAACTGAATTTGCAAAGTCTATAATACCTCCAGGCTTCCCTATTAAAATTATATCAAAAAATAAAAAACAGTACAAAAAAAAAAATAGGTTCACTTTTTATTTGTATTTAGCCTTTACAAACAAGAAATGTGAAATAAACTATCAAATGAATAAAACTCTCAAGAGTGTGTGTGTGTGCGCACGCGCACCTAGCACGCACAGCCTTTACTTGAAAGGAGTTGGGGGTGGATGGGGGCTGTGTGCCTGCCTTTACAGCCCTCCTCCCACCCCCAACTCCTTTCGGGTAAAGGCGAGTGTGTGTCTCTGTGTGCAAAGCGCACGTGTGCACACACTTTTTTGGCTTCGCACACACATAGACCCACACACTCTCTGCCTTACACACAAACTCCGCTCTGACGCGAAACACGGGACGAGAAGAAAAATTTATCTTTACCCTCTATGAGACTTGCTTTTGCTTTATATGCGCATACAAACATGCTAACAAACACAAACGTGGTCACAGTGTTATAGTAAACAGAACACGCAGAATGTTGATTATACCAGTAAGAAACAAGCACTAAGACCCAGCAGGGGAGACGATTACCTACAATTCCGCAGCGAAAGAGAGAAAAAACGTTGGCTCATATATTCAAATGTATATTGAAATATCGGAAATGTGTTTAAAAATTGTATCACCGTTATTGAAAAAAATTCTATCGCGATATATATTGGTATCGAATTATTGTCCAGCCCTATTTATACCTGTATACATATCACTCTTTCCAACTTTACCTTCTGATACAGATCATACCACTTTTTCTGACGTGGTGCTGGTCTGTTTCCTGCCTCAGAGGGCCAAACCCCAGAGGTGGCGAATCTATGCAGACGTGACGTCCACTCCTCGTCTCCCGTAGCCCTGTGTTTTTTCTGTTTGGACACCATCTTTTATTAACAGGAAAAAGGTGCCAATTAAACCAAATACATACAGTACATTCCACAAACTCAGCGAGATTTATAACTATTAGGATATGATATATATTAGCGGTGTGACGAGACACTTTTTCCACGAGACAAGACACGAGACTGGGTTCACGAGAACGAGACAAGACTTTTAGACATTTTTTTTAAAGAAATTCTTAATGTTTAAATATATAGCAAAAATAGCATTTCATTTAACCTAAAAACACAAAATGCAAAAAATGCATGTCCATTTTAAAATCAACTTTATGAAATAAAACTTCTATTTTGATTAATTATATGCAGTAATAACATGTAAACACTGCAAAATATTTTGCCACAAACTGACAGGCAATTAATTGCACAATAAAATTAAACAGTATAAAAAAATAATAAACAACACAAATATCCCTTCACGTGCAAGTAACCATAATTAGTGTAACTATCAAAGTAGTGCTGTCTTAAAACTCAGAGTTCAAAACAATGAACAACATTTTCTTAAGCATGGCAAAAGAGCTGAGACCTAGGTAATAAGGTAATGACCTATACAGAACAGCCTAAGATATGGCCATGTTCTTTTTAAGAATAAGGGATGGCGTACTTTGCTTCCAGTGTGTGGATGAGTCGCCAAAATCCCAGATTTTCCACCACAGAAAATGGTCTCATATCGGCTGCAATGAAAATGCTGATGTCTCGTTATTGCCTTGGCTCTTGCATTGCATGGTGGAAGTTTAGCTGCAAAGGCATTTGTTATGGTTGTTTGCCCTTTCATGCGAACTGAATTGCTTTCAGTTTTCTTCACAGACGCAGCTTTTAGTAAGGAGCTGTGGTTGTTTTCTAAATGCTTTTGCATAGTGCTTGTCTAAGCAGAGGTGTACGGTATTCATTTCTTACAGTGTTTGCAAATTGTCTTTGTCTTGTCTGTGATTTTTTCGCCGTTTCTTATTTCCACAAAGAATCCAAAATGTTGCGATACTTACGATTTAAATATCGCGAGCACATCTTCTATCCTTACTTCTCCCTCACACTTCATCATGCCAATAACACAAGGGTATCGTCACGTTCTCGCGAGACCAGATGCATCTCGCGGGATAAATCTGATCTCGCGAGATCTTGTACCACGAGATCTCATCACACTCCTAATATATATGCATATTTATTTTCTGATAGATAGATAGATAGATAGATAGAAAGAAAGATAGATTGTTAGCTCAGTGTAAATTACAAAAGATCAGCAGATAGCTGTAGTACACAGGTTGATTTAATTAAGTCATGTTAACTTTTAGTGTCTAAAATACACAAGCTGCACTAAATGACTACGGTTATAACACAAACCTCATTCATATTGTGATCCAATTCTGTATGAGAATATATCTACTGGTCTACTAACATTATGGCGTAACTGTAGTCAGAAAAAGTGTTTTATTCATTGTTTTGGCGAGTGCACAACGATCTGATTATAATTTAATATTAGTTAAATAGGCATGTGAGGAATGAGGAAGCTGATTGCCTTTAAAGTTTGCAAACGCAAAGACATGATTAGACTCAACGTAGATTAGTCAAGCTGATTTTTTTTAATTTAGCAAATGGGCAAAGATGATTGGCTTTGAATTTTGCAAGGAGTAAGATGTGATTTGCCGAAAGAAGCAGCCGCACGTTGTCCAGGTAGTGCCAACGAGGCTGAGAGCAGGAGCTGGAGAATCACAAATGTAATGGTCCAGTTTAGCTAAAATTGGTTATATGTCAAATCTTTTCTAATTTTACATCTGAATTGGGTATTAACAGGGAATGTTCTGGAAGTTTGAACTCGTATCTGCAAAAAAAAAAAAAAAAAACTAAATGTATTGATTGTTCATGCACTACACACTTACACATTTACAGTCACAACTGCACTTCAGATTAGTTTTATTCCCAGCTGCAATACCGTAGACCATTATGCAAAACATAAGTCCATTATTATACAAAAAACAAACTTGAAATTTTGTAAAGTGTAATAACTTTACTGCTTATTTTAGATTTATATTTATACACTGTTAAGGGTGAAAGTATTAAAATGTAATACCTAAATAAAAAAATGTTCAGAGAAATTTTTGCATGTTAAAATCTTTTATTTTTTCTTTTATTCAACACATTTTTAGAGGAGAGGCGGATTTGTCTTTTAACGAAATGCATAACTAAAGCAATATTTTAATCAGCTTTTAATCACTGAGGCGTTATAATGATTTTATATTGCTTGGTGTAAAATATACTAGACATACGCGTTTAAATCAAAACCAGGTAAAAAAAATAAATAAATAAAATAAACTTTTGCCCCGTGTGAGGATCGAACTCACGACCTTCAGATTATGAGACTGACGCGCTACCTACTGCGCTAACGAGGCTGTGAGCAAAGCATCACGGGTAAGCTAAAAAAAACAGACACGATTGTCTGAGTTTAACTTTTAAGCGGTAAAAGCGTTAAGGTTTTTACCTTAATAAACGGAAAACAAACAATAGGAAAATTATTATTTTAATTTTTTTTTTTTTTTTTCAACGATAGACTATCTTTGTAGGCAAGATATATTTATAACCAGCAGTCTCCGGCAAACTAGGCGCCCCAGTGGCCGCTAGTAACATTACAGTTGTCATAAATCTTTTAAAATCCTAACCTCCTCGTGAACTCCATGTGACGTAACATTGCAAAATTGAGGAATAAACACATAATCAATTGATTTTATACCATTCCTGAATTTATTGTAATTACAAATACAGAAATATAAAGTTATGTTAGGTTAATTAAACATGTTTTGCAAGCATAAGCACACTATTTCATAACAACGTAAGGTATACTTATTATAAATACATTTGTTTTGACTTAACTAAATAAAAAATACGAGTACTGTATACCCAATCAAATATTATTCTCCGAGTTCTATAAATGATGTGTTGTCTCTATTCGTCTCAATCCATTTTTCTTATGTTTTATAACTTTTTTTATATATAATACACAGCTGTAAAGTACCTGAAGCTGCCAGGACTATCCCTGACAAAAAGTTCACATAAAAAATAAACTTTAATTTAGAAAACGTCAGAATAATACAAAATGATAAAAACAAGCGTACGCCATTTTTATAACCGTCATATTCCGTTAAACCGAGCGATTAACTAGCTAGCTAAACTAGCAAAGTGCACACAAATTCGCACAATGTTAATTAGCGTAAACATTTTAAAAGTATAAGCATAAGTTAAATATCTTTATATTACATTAGTGACCGTGGTATGTATTTTCTAAAGCTAAAAAAAAATCTAGAATTATTTATATATACATTTTTTAAATATAATTAATTACCTTATTACTGAACCGCTGAATCACCTGTAGTGTCGTCGTCGAGCGCTAACAAGCTCTCGTGCGTGACTGTTAAAAGCAGCAACCAATCAAATCACAGTCTGACGGATATATTTAACTTTTCCAATCTTGAGCCAATCAAAGCCCAGTTTGCTACAGGGATTGGACCAATCAGGTGCTAAAGATGGAGGCTGTTGTGGTTTCTTTCTTTTTTTCTTTTTCTTTCTAAAATCCTATATTATATTTTACCCAGATATGTTTATATTGTTATATTTCTACTTTAAAAAATTAAAAGCTATTATGCATTTGGAAATAAAAAAAAATAGATAAAATTGTTTAATATGAGATTTTTTTTTGTTCCACATAAAATTGCACATCATGGTTGCACTGCAATGAACTTAATTTTACTATTATTATTATTATTACTTGTGATCTCTATGTTTTATTTAAATTTATCCTTTTAATATATCTTATAGTTTTCTGTTCTTAGCACTGTTTTGGTCAGCTCTGATACCTGTGTCTACTGACTATATGTAAGATATACAAGGTAGTTTTAAAAAGTTTCGAGATTAGCTCTTGTTACCAAGCTTTGTTTTGTTTGTTTCTTTGTTGTTGTTTTTTGCAGTATGTTCTCCCTAAGTTGTCTTAATACTGGGCAATAGAATTCGCTATCGATGGTCTGGCTCCAGAGACAGATTCTCGATGCACAATGCCACAAGTGTCTAAAAAGACGACGAGCATGCACTTGTTCTAGCTGCGGACCTGCCTCGCCTTTTTCAGTCGTGGAGATAATGTGCTCTTCAGCTGTATTGACTGTTGCAGTGGAAGAGCTCATCATTTCTATCGTTTCACCAACGATAATGATCCTCAACATGAAGGATGGGTCATCCACAGCATGCTAAGAGAGTTCACAATAAAGTACATTATCTATCTATCTGGCAGTACAGAGTCTAGGAGATTAGACTTACTGGCCGTTTCCAAATTGCCTGTAGTGTGTGAATGTTGACAGAAAGTACTACCACGGATGTAAAAATGGTCCCTAGTTGGACTACAGAGGTTCATGGTTGGTTGGATGGATGAATGGATGGATCTATATACTGTATCTGTCTGTCTAATAATCGCGATCTGTACGAATGTGGAAACAAACACTGTTATTATTATTTTTTTATCATTATTATTAGGTCTTTTTTAATAACAAAGGAAAACACATTTATTAATCATCATATTCATTATTAATTCAGTTTCTTAATTCAGTTTTTTTATATAGAAACAAACACCTCTTCTTAATTTTATTGTTGCGATAAATGAAAAAGGTTTTACCTTTAACAACTCAAATTAAATAAACATTTCTACTCAGTAGACTTGACTGCATCCCAAATCTGTAGAGGTTATTTGATGTGCACTGCCATAGTATTTGATTTTGCTTTTTGCTTGTTAATTTGTTTGTGGTTATGTAAAAAACAGATAATATACTGTAAAGGCCTCAGGGTGGATATTAATGTTGTTAAGGTTTTAAGGATTAGGAGGAAAAAAAAAACACCACAAAGTTTAGAAATGTGGGCTTTGGTGACATCTAGTGTTTTTTAACGTTTTTTGGTCTGTATTATATTTTGTTTCTGTCTAGTGATAAATATTAAATTTAGGCCATGTTCCAATTGTTTTTCTTTTCATTTGTTCTAATAAATGTTTAAATTATAACTTATTAAATTAATTATCAGTTTCATCCAAAATCTCCTCAGATTGAAAAGATTGAGGGGTGACAGCAATAACTTGGATTTTTGTGTGACAATCCAATTTTTTATAAAGTTTCTTATTCCGGATTTATCCTTGACTTTAGCTTATGAAGTCCCTAAATGCATCTAATGGACATCCTTGTGCAATCATTTGACAATCTATGATGTAACTATGACATGATTTCCAAATTGGTGGCATATGTGACCCAACTAACTAATTTTAAAAAGCTTGTTTATGGTTGGTTGTGTGTGTATGTGTGTGTGTGTGTGTGTGTGTGTGTGTGTGTGTGTGTGTGTAGTTATTTACAAAAATCTCATATTTTATATTAAACTTGTTCTAACACTATTTCTTGAACAAATTAATATAAAACAAATAAAGAACATATGGCTGTGACACATACTGTATGTCACATAGGGATTTTAACCCTTAATGTGCCGGGAAAACCCCATGTGATGTGTATTAAAAATGTGTTCCATGTGGCCTATTTGATCTGTGTTATATCCTATATAATTTTCCCTTTTAAAATGAAGCTGTCAAAATTAATAACTAATGATGATGATGAAAGTATACACTGTACATTTGCTTCACTGTCATGGCAATATCAATATGCCAAAGGTAATCCTGCTAAAATTTGTGAACCAGGCATTTAAACTTGTAGCATTGTTTGTAGGTCAAACTGCAGTGTACAGTATTCATTAATAGTCCGAAGTATACACCGATGTACTATTTAAACCACACAGTGGCTTTCCATTATTAATCCCAGGATGGGGTTCTGTATAATCCAAGACTAGACCTGCTATAGTAGCCTATTGACAGGTAGGATGCTCATGCCATTTGTAAATTAAAAGTGTTACATTCTGGTAGACATGACTGCAGTGAATAGTTTACAGGAAAAAAGTGATGTTGTGTTCAGAGTATTTCTATCAAACACTATGTGTTGTAATGGCGACATGGTGGCTTAGTGGTTAACTCTGTCATCCGATCTGTGTGCATGGAGTTTGCATGTTCTCTCGGTGCTTGGTGGGTTTCCTCCCACAGTTCAAAAAAAGCAGATTATGCTAATTGTTGATTTGAATTTTGTGCTTGTTCTGCATTGGATTGTTACTCCATCTATTACATTGGCACCTCCTGTGACCCTGTATACAGGATAAAGTGTTATAGACAACGATGAGTGAGTATGTGTCTTAATACTTAGTGTTTTTTTTGACATGTCATATGAGTAATTTCCAGCTCTAAAGCATTACACATCATTAAAAGAAAATGCTATGACCCAGCAGAAGCACTTCATAAGCCAACTTTCATCCTTTGACACAAATAATACTGGGAAAATGTTCACTGATGCTGAATCTCAGCAGGATAAAGCAGGTACTACACAATTACTGAATTAACACATGAATAAACTGATAATGACTTATGATTACAGTAAGAGTATAAGATCATTTTATGTTGAATAACCCCCTTCCCTTGTACAGACAAATGTCATTCAAGGCCTATTTTTAGAGATGACTAATTATAGATTCTCAGGCTCCAAGAGATGACCCATTTTAAATGCTGAGCTGAAAAAGAAGAGGTCCAGACAGTCAGGCTCTAGTCTCTAATCTGGTTTGCATGCTCATGATCAATATGGTTTGAAAAAATATTAAATTAGTTTCTTGGAAATAAAATATATATTTTGTGTTGCCTGTACTACTGATACCAGAAACAGATTTTTTCCAGCAACTCTGAGTAACATGCAATATATATATATATATATATATATATATATATATATATATATATATATATATATATTGACCCGATCGCCAGTTGACTGGTTTTCCTTCCCCGAATTACTTTTGTTATTACCCAGCTGTTTAGCAATCACAATCTGGCCGTTGTCGAAGTAAATGAAACCCTTTTTCTTGCCCATTTCTTATGCTTCTAAAGACATCAACTTCAGGAGAAAATGGTTCATTTGCTTCCTTATATTTTCCACCCACTTCCAGCTGCCATTGTAACAAGATATTGTAACTGTAACTACTGTGAGCAGAGCCAGATTGTAATAGCTAGACATCTGGGTCAGGGCATCTCCAATACTGCAGGTCTTGTGGGATGTTCCTGGTTTGCAGTGGTCAGGACATACCAAAAGTATTCCAAGGAAGAAAAACCTGTGAACTGGCTACAGGATGATGGGTGGCCAAGGATCACTGATGCACCTGGGGAGTGAAGGCTGTAATCCGATCCAATACAAGTAGTGTAGGTAATTTAGATCAAATTGGGGAAATGGTTAATGCTGGTTGTAACAGAAAGATGTCAGACCACACAGGTCATTACACATTACTATATTAGGCAGGTTATGAACACTTGCCTAATATTGAGTAGGTCCCCCACCAAAACATTAAAAACCTATGTTGTGTGTTCTGACACCTTTCTATCACAACTTTTCCTCAATTCGAGCTACATATATGGAATTACATAATTGCACATTAAATCACACAATGAGTGTTGTTTGTTTGTTTGATAATCTACCCAGAATCCTCTCTGATTAGAAAAAGAAATGACCGTTAAATTTAAAAAATATATCTGAGCACACGATTGCATTGCATTCTGGGAAATGTAGTAAAACGTCCCGTCTCGTGCGCTAGCTCATTAGCTATTTTGAAACGTTAGAGAACTCCATTACGTTATCGTCATGTTCTACTTCCGTAAATAGACGCGTCCCCCTTACTCGCGTTGGATGTAAGTCCCGCCTCCTCAATCCTGTGATTGGTTGAAGGCATCCGGATTGCTCTGCCATGATTGTGTAATAGTTCAAACAACAGTTCATTATCCAATTAGAGCGCTGTTTGTGAGTTTAAACCGAAACACCTGGCCAATCCCAGAGCAGGAGGCGGGGTTTGTGGCACTACAGATAGGAAAATGTTTATTTGGGGATCGAGAACCCAAGCAAACGTTTGGTGGTAGGTGGTGGGAATCTAGTTCGATCACTTTAATTTTAAATCCTACATGTGTCAACAAGGGACCTTCTGATCTAAAGACAGCGGTGACGGCTTTGAGTTGTTTATCGGAAAAGTCAGGTAAGGATGCTAGTTTTATAAAGCGTACTCCTTTGCGTGGTTTTCAATGGATCACCTGAAATCTGCTAATGTAGAGAGAGAGAGATTTAAAAACAACATCATCGGATTGTCTGGGGTGTCATTATCTGCGTAACAAAGCCTAAGCTAAGCTACGCTAAGAAGCTAGGTTTTGTTCATATTGTAAACTGGGTTTGGATTACAAGCTGTTAATTCGTGCCCTAAATAGTGCTCTAGTGTAGGGTTTGTGTAATCATTTAGGATCGACTCGGTGTCATGTCAGTGTCACGCCACAGCACAAACTAAACAGCTGGAGGTACATGAATAGATCTGTCATGTACACTGTCTAAACATCTCCATGTCCATAACACAATGTTCCTGCAACAAACACTTCTGGAAAAAAAAAACATACAAAATAAAATAAAAACCCACCGTAAACAAATCTGGATCATTTGATCAACTGTACAGCTACGATATTTAAAACATATTTATTGGGGATGGGGATCACCATTGATCACCTGATATGATGACGTAAGTATATAAGGTCGATTATAATTCGATTAATATTGCGATTCTGTATCTTGATTTAAAAAATATCCCAATCCAGTATTATCATATACAATATCAATTAACACTATGTTGGTCATTCGGCTGCTCCCCATGAGGAGTCAACGGGACTTGTTTTCGGATGATTGACACAAAAAGATACATTGTTACTGAGCAGTCTGTTATGTCATGATTATTATTTTTAACCATTATATAACATCAGTTTTCTCACGTAAAAAGTTCAAAGCCGTGTTTGAACCGTACAAACTAACTTCAAACACAAGAGTTTAACATTTATCTGCAGATTAAATGAAACAAAAAGCTACATTGTTACTCAGCAGCGCGTATCTCTGTTACGTCATAAATAACGTTTCTAAATTTAGCAAATACTTGACTCCTAACGCACGGGTTGACCGTGTGTGAACAGTTTAGAGCGCCACCTGTAGGATGTAGAAGAAATGCAATGTTTTTGGAACGGCCAGTCAGACCTTAACCAAAAGGAAAGTTGTGGAAGGATGCCCCCAAATAAGTAGTTTATGCAAAAAAAGCCCACCAACATCACAGGAGGAAGGACGGCATGAATGCAGCACAAATGTCAGCAAAAAGTCAGTTTTTGTCATTTTAGAAAGGCACCAGTGCACCACCATGAACCGGGCCCAGAAATCAAAGAGCCCAAGGTCTCCAGACTCCCCAGATCCCAATTCGCTCGAGCGGATACGAAAGACACATAAGATCGATCAATGGACGGCCCACCCCGCAACCCACAGCACCCAAAGGATCCGCTGCCCCTGTGTGATTTAATTGATTATGCAGCTTAATTGATATTTAGTTGGTGGATTCAGAATCGAAGTTATTTAGATAAACTTGCAAGTATTAGACTATATAAGCGTTTTTTTTATTCCTTAAAACCCTGTAAATATATATAATCAGTAAGTGCAATGGCAAAAAAAAAATCTGATCAGGTCTTTGTTTATCATTTTAAATGATTTTATTTTCCCCATCTTGTAGAAATAACCTAGGAGAGGTGTAAAGCTTGATAAAAAACGATTGATTAAGTCGTGGCCTTAGGAAACATTTAAGTCGGTTGGAAAACTCGTCTGAAAAAAACAACGTTTGTTATGGAATGCTTGTTTGTGTTTCTCTGGGGTGGAGATTTGTGAACATGGGCTCGATTTATTCAAATCTTAAACTTGCCTAACCGTTTGAGATCTTTAGGTGGGGGTAGGGCGCTAATCTTAACCAAAGCACCTTTGAATGCGTGTGTGGGTGTGTGAACTTTTGTTCCGCATTATTTTTATCATGCCATTGATGAGTTGACATGATATTATGCATTATTCAGTTCCTAATAAATTATAATTTAATATTATGGTCATGACGCCATGTCGCAAGGTACATTTCTGTCAGGTGTGTATGACTTTCAGGTCAACTAAATGTGCCAAAGTTCTGCTTCCCTGCATTTATTCACTATGAATTAGTTAACCGCTACACAAAGGTTTAAACAAATAGTATTGCCCTTCCTCAAACCGTGTTACCTTGCAGAATATCAGGTTGCTGGGTAACATGTGGATTAAATGTCTATAAAAGGACAAGTACGTTAAACGGTTTTGTTCTTGTCAGTCTTTACCCAGCATGAGGCGGTCGAGGGTGCCTGACAACAGCTGAGTAACAGGTAACAATAAGGTTTGTGTTTGGAGGGGGTTGTCCAGACAAGCCATTCAAGAGCTTTCCAGCTGGTTAGTCTTTGCAACCCTGACGCTAAAGTTTGTGACTATTGTTTGAGCAAGCAAGCGCGAAAGTTTTACCACTTGTCAGTTATTTTAGGGAAAATAAGTGTCTGCTTTTGTGTATATACGGTCAATATGGTGCATATCATTTTTGCATTTTGGGTCTTTTAATAATTATAATCATAAAAGTTGATGAAGAAGAATACAACCTTTGTAGGAAACTAATCAACTCTGCATTGCTAG
The DNA here is from genome assembly GCF_024256425.1 of Clarias gariepinus. Taxonomy (NCBI): domain Eukaryota; kingdom Metazoa; phylum Chordata; class Actinopteri; order Siluriformes; family Clariidae; genus Clarias; species Clarias gariepinus. The sequence goes on from NC_071109.1 coordinate 29,555,250, forward strand.
CAGTATTCTTAAGCTTGCCTATAGAAATTCACTTGTGATATTGTTGACTTAAAATCTCGTTGTATCCTACAATCAAGAATATAATACAAACCCAAGAAAGAGGATTTTATTTTCCCCTCAGCCCTGATCATCTCAGCTTCCAGACCTGCTATGAAAAAGGTCGTGTACAGAGAACAAAACCGAGATGTCAGGAATAATTACCACTGAGAGGATCCTCATGCTGTTCAGAGCGTATTAAAGAGCCATAAAGGCAGAGGGTGGACATATGGCCTATAAAGGGATCGTCATTTCTTATGATACACTGTTTTGTCAGTTTTTCCAGCACTGGGCGTTAAACAGAATGTGTGGAGCGGCAATATGTTATGTCGAATCCACTGACAAGGACATTGCTCTTTTTTTCAGCTTAGACTTTATTTATTTGTTTATTTTTGATTAATAATTTCTCTGGATTTTTCCCAATTTTCTGTCTAATTTAGTTGTAGCCGATTCCTACACAACAATTCCAATTCTGACATTAGGCCACTCCTAAATTAATGCTACACCTAGCAACGCGACACATGATGCCAGTCGACTGCATCTTTTCAAACTTACACACACACACACACACACACACACACACATACACTGTCGAAAGCGGCGAGGATTGCACTATACCTCTTGCATGAGCTCACAGACGCCCATGATTAGCTTAAGCTTTTGAACAAAACTGAGCTATATGTATATATTTATGATCAAGATTGAATTATTTGTAACATGTTCTGTATAGTGTGGCGTAGTGGTTAGTACTGTGGCCTCGCACGGCCTTCCATGGTTCGGGTTCCACTCCAGCCTTGGGGACTGGCGTGTAGAATTTGCATGTCCCCCACCCATTTTTACACCATTTTTGGTGTGATTTCTCTATTTAGTGTTGTGCCTTTTTGTAGTCAATACCGGTCACACAAAGTATCGTAGATTTCCTTTTTTTTCTCTAAAGTTTTCTGAATTCCCCCTACATCAATATTCTTTTATCAAGAATTCTACAATTATCAAGTGCAAAAAGTATGTGTCTGTGTGTTTCCTCTAAGCAGATCTCAGCTGATCCTGCCTTGTCTGGATCCCAGCGGGCCTGTTTAGGATGCCCAAAGAACCCAATGAATCGTCAAGTGAGGAGGAAAAGAAGGTCGACGGAAAAGGGGCAGAAGATTCCACAGGCCGGACAGATGCATCAGAAGAGCTGCTGCGTAAAAGAATTAGAACGAACACGCCGAGTCCTCACCGACACACTCCTCCGTGTAAGACCAGTTTAGCCTTTTTCTTTACTTTTAACACACCAAACACCTGCTGTACAGGTTTTCAAACTGTGTCTCACACCTTTGTTTAAGGGATCTCAAATCTTTAAAGCACACACATACTTGTTTAGACATACTGTATATTTATGCTGTAAATAGGTTCACTTCATGTATATATGTGTGTGTAAAAGACCAGTCATTGTTCATATAACATGTACGGTTTGTGCAACATTGATGTAACGTGGCAGTTAAGGAGAGTGGATTGGAATGTGCATACGTGAACTGAACAATGATGACTTAATTGTACTAGTCGGCGGGCTGCTAGATTGCCCTTGAGTGAGTATGTGTACTGTGTGGCTGTCGCATTTGAGATGCCTTAACGACCAGAGCAATGAATCTGAATCTAATTTAGTGTTAGGCTTATGAACATGCCTATGAACTATTCATGAAAGGCTTGACTAAACCATAGACTTAAACATAGAGACTCCTTTCCTGAGTCCTAAACACTAATTGGAAGTCTCATTTAGAACTGTGGGGATTTGTAAAAAATAATAATAATAATACTCTGGTCTTTGCTGTGGTTTTTATTAAACGAGGTACCAACAAATAGGCTGCATCTTTTGATAGAAGTAGGTGTGGCAGATCATTCATCCAGGAACTTTTCAAGCATCCAGCAAAACCATTCAAAGCTTTCTAGGTTTCAGTGGGAGGTCAGTGTGGATATTGCAGTGTGGATAAGATAGGAGTAATGTACTCATATTGCCGGGTTCTTGTAAAGACTCTGGGTGCTGTATTCTGTTGCTTGTTAATGCTTCTAGTGGAATATCCAGACAGTAAGGCATTACATTAATATAAGCCTGACTGAGCAATTGAATGCTGTCCAGAAGGGTTATAGTGCTGTCACGGCAGCGTGCGGCCAAATCTATTATCGCTCCTCGCTCACTCTATAGGCTCCCTAGATAGGCCGCCTATTTGGGCTGGCTGGCGACAATTAACCTTAATAGGATCTCGGGCTTGCTCCGCATTATTTTCCGCGGAAAAGCAAGGCGCGGAGTTTAAGGCCCCCGATCCCAGCCGGGAAAGCCGCTCAGCCGATGGACGGCAGCGAGGACTCCCGTCTGAGGCCGTGCCCAGAGGAAGCTAGGAGAGGTCAGGTCGGCCATCGACAGTGTGAGAAGAACCGCTGAGGGAGCGTGCAGGAGCGCTGCCTCCACGTGCTCTGTTCTGCCACTCCGCCCACCACCACCTTTTCCTTTTGTGCCGTGTTCCTGCATGCCAGCTAGGCCCTTGGTAGTCTTGGTAGTTTCAAACCAGGAGTTAATATTGCATAAGCAAACATGTTTATATTTCTGCTTCACTTAATGTTGACTGTACATTAAGATTTTTCTTGCAAACCCTGTTTTTAGCATATAAAAGGTTCAGATTTAATCCCAAAGGTCTGACTTCTTTGATTGCCTTAACAGCCAGCCCGTCCAAGTTCGTGTCTGTGGAGGAACTAATGGAGGCGGCTAAAGGCGTGACTAACATGGCGCTGGCTCATGAGATAGTAGTAAACGGTGGCTTCCAAATCAAGCCCACTGAGCCTGCTGAAGGAAGGTAAAGTCCTTCAAATATCCAAGCACTATATTAAAATTTCAACCAAAAAACAAACAAACAAAAAAAAAAATATATATATATATATATGTATTTATTTATTTATTGCAGCTTGGAGAAACAAGTTAAGGAAATTGTGCACAAAGCATTCTGGGATAATCTTGAAACCCAGCTGAATGACGACCCGCCTGTGTACGAGCATGCTATCAAACTGGTCGGGGAAATTAAAGAGGTAAGACCATCAAAACTATAGTGGCAACTCGAATCTCTGAAAGAATCATGAATTGTATTACAGTGGTACCTCGGCATATACATTTAAATCCATACTGGTGAGTCCTTAAGGTGAAAAAAAAATACACATTTGGTTATATGAAATAAAGATATAAAGAATGTCACCCAAAAAATATAACCTATTTCTAATACTTTAATCAGATTTTTTGCATATAAAAACATTATTTTTCATATAAATAAAGTAAAATATAAAATAATAAGTAGACATTAAACCTCACTTAATTTAACCTTAATTTATGATTCCTCTTGGCCCTGGCTATTTAAAAAAAACAAAACGAAACTCAAAGTGGCTCCCTTTTCTTCTTGCTACTATTTCGCTAATATTCTTGAGACCCATGGTGCTATGTCTTTACTAAATCTTGCGCTTATTTGCTTCGCTTGGTTTTCCACGGACGCAAACAGGTTTTGAATGGCTCCCCAACTTTGCCGGCTCTTTCACTATTTTTTTTTTTTAAGGTGAAAATGTGTGCATCCAAAATGCTTTTATTTCTTATTGCCTTCTATAATCCTACATGGGGTTTTTTTTTTTTTTTTTTTTTTTACTTATTAACAGGTTGTGAAGTTAATTGTAAAGTTTATTTCGAATAGTAACAAAGTGTAATGAAAACATAACATTTCTTATAAACTCATGATATTTGTAAAACGTGATACTTATAGAATCGCAATACAAATCCAATCGCTCCTAAGCATCGTGATAATATCGCATCAGGTGATCTCTGGTGATTCTCATTTCAATTGGTTGGATTATGTAGAGCAAAATCGACATTATGAGCTGTGAATGAGCTGCCTGGAAGGAATTATAATGTGTAATTATTACATCCTGACCAATCAGACTTAAGAATTTAGCAGCTCTGTAGACACAAGCTTATGAAGTCGAATAATGTCCACTCTGTCATTATCTAACGATCTCCTTTGATGCAAGCGCATAGAATACGCAGGGAATATGACGAACAACAAGTTTATATTTTGGCCAAGTCATAATGCATAAATTCATAAGCATTCAAACGTTCAGCCAATACATATATTAATAAATTTAGCTTCAATCAGTTGTTACTGATGGGTGTTACAGTGTCTCGAGTCTGACCGATTCATCAAATGAATTCTTCATCTAAATGTCTGACTGTTTTTTTTTTGCATGAGGGATGTTTAATTTCCCATTATGTCCAATAGACCTCATCCCTTAGGTCTCATCATATTTATCTACATTTACTCTTGCCATTGTGACTCAGTCCTGTTTGTCCACTTTAGACGCTGTTGTCCTTCCTGATGCCGTACCAGACACGTTTAAAAGGACAGATAGAGGAGGCGCTGGACCTGACGCTCATCCAGCAGCAGGCAGAGAACGGAGCGCTGGACATCGGCAAGGTGGCTCAGTTCATCATCAACACCATGGGCGCCTTCTGCGCGCCGTGCAGGGACGAAGAAGTCCGCAAGCTCCGGGACATCACGGACATCGTGCTCCTTTTTAGGTGAGGGAATATTCAGTCCCCTTGTCCTGAAATGTGGTTGTCTAAGGAAGTGAGGAAGGTGTCTTTGTCTTTGTGTTGATCCTATTCCAGTGTTTATGGAGTAAAGCTATAATCTGTGCAGGTCTATTTTTGGAGTCTTGGACAAAATGAAGATTGACATGGCCAACTTTGCAGTCAGTAGTCTCCGGCCGCACCTGCTGCAGCACTCGGTGGAGTACGAGAGGAACAAGTTTCAGGAGTTACTCAAAAAACAGCCGAGTGAGAGAAGTTGGTTATTAATATAAGTACCTATAAGTGGTTAAGAATAGTATAGAACGTTATGACATGTCCTTTAATAAAGAAGGAATGTCAAGTTTTTGTCTAATTGTCTTGGTGAAAGAAGAATAAAGAATTTCTTTTTACATTTTCTTTCCCATGTTTTAAAGTGTATTCTTATTTTTTTTCTTAGGGTAAATTTGACTTTTAAAGACAGTTGTAAAAAGCACTTACTGTAGCTGCACAGCATTCTGTGTATGGTCATGTGTGCATGTATGACTTGATGAATTGAATTTGAAATTGGCTTAAATTTTTTTTGCCTAAAATCCGACCGTACCTCACCGCTCATCACTGATTATTTCCTCCCACCCACTCGCCCCACATAATGTTTTATCCTTTACATATCCTTCCTTGAAAAACACAGTGTGTAAGTAATTGTGTAATTAGTCACTTTTTCTTTTTTTACTTTCTTTACAGGAATGATAAGAGTACAGTGTAGCGCTCAGAGTGCATGAACATCTCTGGTTCATATTAGTGTGCTCATGTTTTGTTAGATGCCCTGGACTTTACTCAGAAATGGCTCCAGGAGACGGCGGACTCGGTGCTCAGGGGTGCCGAAGGGGGCGCTGCGGGCTCGCCCCGTTCCTCCTCGAGGCCGCTGCTGAACGTCCACAACCAGGCTTATTTACGACTGCTGCACTGGGACCACACCATGGACACTTTCCCCGAGGTGGGCCAGGAGCCATGCACGCTGGACGGTTCTGCTGGCGGCATTAACGACCCACATACACACTTCTTCAAATTTTTTTTTTCAGTCTTGCTCCTTTTTTTCCATTTATTTGACTTTATCAGCCCTATTGTTTTGTCTAACAATTTATTCTATCCATCCATCTAGGCACATATGTCTCATTAGTAATTAATGAATTTATTTTTTATTGTTTTCTTTATTTAAATACCCATCTCTTTGACTCTCTGTTTATATGTGTTGTTATTTTTTAATCAGTGAGTTTGGTCTGTCTGTCTGTCTGTCTGTCTGTGTCTGTTTATGTGTCTATACGTTTGTCTACCTGTCTCATTATATCTAGGTGTCGGTCAGCCTTTATATCTTCTTATGGGTCTTTACTTCACCCCTTCTTCTGTTTCTTCTACCTGTCTGTCTTTATCTATTTGTCTGTTTATCTTTTATAACATTCTGTCTCTCCCTTGCTTATATCCTGTCTGCCTCTCCTACCCTGTGTATCAATTTTTCTCCATTAACCTTTTCTTCCCTTCTCTTCTTCTCCAATGAGACTCTCCCCTTTATTACTTTTTCTTCTCTCATTCCCAAGCTGTCTTTCTTGAAATTGTATCCTCTTGCTAACACTCGCTCTCTCTCTCTCTCACTGTGTTTCCTGTAGACGGTGCTGATGGACCGTGGCAGGTTCCTGGAGATGCAGCTGGAGCTGGAGCGCTTGGCGTTGGTGGCGTCTGTGCTCCTGATCGTGTACAACAGTGCAGGAGAGGCGATCTCGGGGCTGCCGGGCCTCATGGACAAGCTGAAGAGCACAGTCAGGATCCTGCTGGCTGATATGCACACTCCGTAAGAACACGACTCCGCATGCTGAGAGTCACGTACGCTCTGCTTCTCTCCAGTCCCATGTACAAGAGCAATCACTCTTTTCCTCTTGTGTTTGTGGGTGTGTTTACAGGTCTTTTAAAGCAGACGAGGCATTCACCGCTATCGGGGAGAAGCTGTGTTTGGAGCTGGGGGAATGTCTGACTCAGCATGGCTTCTCACCTTTTCACCCAGACAGACAGAACACTCTAAAAGGCCAAATCGCAGCTGTCAAGTCCCAAGACAACCCAATCCGTAAACTCGTCGGTAATTGCTTTATTCATTTAGAGTAACATTTAGATTACATAACGAGGTTTCTTTCGGTTTGGGTGTAAGGAGACCTTACAGAGGAAGGAAATAAAGAAATGCTGTTGCCTGGATTGTACATAATAATAAAGTCTGTCTGTTTAGAAACTAAATAAATATGATTTTATATATAAGGATAAAAAAAAGAAAGAAAAAATGAATGAATGAATACTTTATTAATCCCAAAGGGAAATTGGACATTTTAACCTATTGTTCCAGACATTACTGGCATTTTGTTACAGGTATTTCGCATAGAGACAACAGAACCATCAACATGCTGCTAAATATTGCATAATCATTCTTTTCACTGTCGACTTTTTTTACTTTTATCAGATTCTCGGATCCAGGCCTATCTCTTGAGCTTCCTGGACCAGGGTCCTGGGTCTTCGTCTGTTCCCGGAGGTCTGGTTCCCATCAGCAAGGAGCTGGAGGATATCGGGATCAAAGTGGGCCACCTCGTGAACTTCAACAAGCTGGTCTACTCGCCGTTCTACCAGAAACTCCTCCAGGACATCGTTCAGGCCGGGGCAGGCGCAGCCACTTAGGCAGCGTCGAACGAAACTGACGACATGAAGTGAACCAGGCAGCCTAGTGTACCGTACGGTCCCAGAAACAACTGGGTTATTAGTGTGCTGAATATATCCCAGAAAAATCCCCTTCTGCCAATGCTAGCAAAGGATTTATCACAATTATTAAACATTTTGAGCCTCCTATCCTTCCCTTATATATTCAGGGATCAGTCAGTCGAGCTTAAAGATTTCGTTTCATGGAAAAATTTAATAAAAAACAAAAACTTTTTTTTTTTTTTGCTTCTGTTTTGTGCCAGTTGAAGTTATAGAAAAGGTGGAAAGAGTTTAAAATGTCTAGACGATATTTAGAGATCCTAATAAATCAAATTCTCTCATTTTATACACAAGTCACTGTGTTGAAAAAAATGCTGTTGCTAAGCAACTGGGTAACATGGACACTGGATATCTATCTAGCTATTGATTTAAAGATAATGGCTTAACTAGCGATGACCTAACCGATAAAGATGACGTAAAGGCATAGCGACAGTGAAGACAAAGCAGAAATTATCACGAATATCAACGTTACAATTAAACGTATTATGGATCCTACAATAAGCGTAATATTCCGAGCTATAAGTTTGGAATTAAGGGACTTGTAGTCATGAGATAATATGTTGAAGGCTTGACTTCAAGATTTATTTCATTCCCACAAAGTGATTAACCCATAGCGACTATTTATTATACACTGCCTGGCCAAAAAAAGAGAAAAAAAACTCATGTTCCATTTGACCACCTTTAACTTTTATTGCAGTGCATGTCCAATGTTCCTCATGCTGCCCGAACCCCTCTTTCACAATTTGTGTCCTGGAATATGCTCATGCCATCAGGTCGCCAGCTGACTTCATTTCATTGCCACATAATGTTGCTGCGTCTAGACCTGACCAACTGAACAACCCCTGATCATAACACTGCCTTGTACAGTGGACACTTTGCATGATGGGCGCATCGCTTCATGATCTTCGCTCTAAAATACGCTCTAAAATCTGGACTCATCAGCACAACCTTTTTCCATCGCTACAAAATCCAATCTTTATGCTCCCTAACATATTAAAGCCTTTTTGTCTGATTAGTCTTACTTAGAAGACGTTTTTCTTATCCACACACACCTGTTTGGACCCAATCCTGTGAGTTCTTCGTACACTGTGTGCATGGAAATGCTCCTACCTTCACTATTAAACACAGCTCCGACTTGTACTTTTTTTTTTTTTTTTGTGATGCAAACTTCATCAATTTGGCCAGGCAGTGTATATTAAACTGAGTGGGACAGTGAAATCAAACGTAGATTAAAACTGACGGTAGATAATTGCTAATATTACTCTTAAACCTCTCCAAATTTTCCAAATATCTTTCACTCATTCTTAACAGTTAGTTACTGAAGGCAATATGTATTCATATAAAGCTCCACAGGACCGAGTGTTCCCCAAACGTCTCCATACATAAGGCAAAGTCACACTTGCGACAGCTTCCTCGTCGAGCCATCAGAACGATTTCCGTACATCCTTTTGTCAAAGACATACTTGGATGCTATCTGAAGAAATATGGGGGTTGTTCAAGTCAAACCAGGACTTTTGATTGCACCGAATAACAACACATTAATGAGAGTAAAAACTCCCTTTATTTCTCTATACAATCCCCTGCTACACTAATGCACTCATCCCAGCATTTAACTAGTGCTTGGATACCACCAAGGTACGCCGGAGGCCTGTCAGCCAAACTACCTATTTTAGTCATGTCTGAATCGCTGGCCTCCCAGGAACCCCTTTAAACCCTTAACTAGTGGAAATGGCTTGGAGCGAGGTCAGGACTGTTCGGGGGATGTGGCAATAACTCCCAGCCGAGTTCCTGTAACTTTTAAATGGTCTGGGTGACTCAAGGATCAGTCATTCTACTCGCTGAATGTTGACGGAAATGACTGCAGTGGGCCCTGAGCCACTTCGGTCAGGATCATCATTCACGAATGTACGGCGCGTTTGCACCATTCGAATATTTTACTGCGACTAGGAGTCTCATCACGTACTGTCGTCTGTAAATGTCAAGCGCTTTTACGCCCACATTCAAAAGAAAGGTCATCACAAGTCCCGGTTTGACTTGAACGTCCCCTTGTATACGTATTTGTAAGAAATGTTGCTGAAAGAATGTTAACTTATCCTCTGTATGGAGACTTCTTGGGCACTCGAAATGGCTAAAGTTACACAGTTCCTGATTTATTGTGTCTCACGACCTTAAAAATAATTGTCTGGTTTCGAATATCATTACTTTAAAGTAACCACCATCTAAAGTATGTAAAAAAAAAAAATAAAAAATCCCATAAATGCATGGAGTCTGCTAAAACTGGGCTGTCCTACTAAACCCGTCTCCCACCACACATTTGATGAAGTACTGTAAATATGATTTCTAAGTGTAATACCTACCCTGTGGATCAGTTTAAATGTTACATTTTGAGTTACATTATTAGATTCTTAGTCAAACTTGCCCAAATGGGATCCTGATGTGCGATTAGGGAAATCTGCGCTTATTTTATTTTTATTTTGAGTGTGTGAAGGTGTACAGAATCTGATTGGTGCCTTATTCAGTGGAGGGCTGGCCTCGATAAATGTGCGCTGCTCTCTTTGCTGTTTAGCTTTGTGTTGGTCGGTCTACATTTTCAGAAACAAAAAGGAGATCCTAAGAGATCCTTTTAAACCGCTTCTTTTTTCTAGATAACATTTTTACGCATGTTTTTCAAAGAGATCATTTCCACGTTGCAATTTGTGTCTCTGTCCCACATTGTTACAATGCAGTATTTCGAGAGAAAGAGAGTGTACTTCTACACATGAACAACTGCCTCGAGCACTCGCATCGTTCTGTGATGTAAATTCTTAGTCTCAACAGAATAATTATCATTATTTACTATTTATGACGGGGCCAAGATAATAAAGGCGATGCTGAATCTGTACGATGGAGTATTTTAACTGTTCCTGTAGCATTATCTTACCAAACTGTGTGTTAATGAGACACGTTTGCAACAGACACAGAGTCTAATCGCAGTTACATGCTGTATAGATGTTTCTGCTTATCACCACTGTGTACCGTATAAGTTTGTTTTATGTGTCAGAAATTCTCATATTTAACCCGAGAGCTTTCCTTTAATAAACAGGACTGCAACCAAGCTTGTGTTTCACTGCTTTCTTTTCTCATCTACAACACAAACAAGCAGCATTTAGACAGAAAAACATGGCTCAGATGCCAGGTTTGGCCTTTATATTTGCTAAAACATGTCTGATGGTGGCTTGATGGTTAGCACCGTCGGCTTGCACCCCTGGGTTCCAGGTTCAATTCCCACTTTAGGGTCTGTGTGCGTGGAGTTTGCATGTTCTCCTGTGCTTGGTGGGTTTCCTCTGGGTAGTCTGGTTTCCACCTACAGTCCATAGACATGCAGATTAGGCTAACTGGCGTTCCCAAATTCCTCAGTGAGTGTGAATGTCCACCGGAGGTCCTACCAAGGTTGTAAAATAAAAAAAAAAAAATACAATTGTAATTAACTTTGGCCTCCATGGTCCCTAGCTGGATTACAGAGGTTCCTACAGTAGATGGATGAATACAGCTTTTAGAATAATATCAGGAATTAACATTACATTGTACAACATTAAATATATCTACATAAATAAACTTGACATTATGACATCACAACGCTCAATCGTTGATTATTTCTTTGTAACGTGAATCCTTGTGGGTTTACTTATTACTTTTAAGGTGACATTATAGTTAAGTCTACTTTGTTGTTTATCGACTGTTGGAATCCAGTAAGTCAGTTACATTATCGCCAACTATACTGTAGGTCTCATTGTTCCTCATCCTCCTGGCCTCTTAAGACCTGAATTGTTAAAACGTCTAATGCATCCCTCCCTAATCTTGTCTTGACTTGTTCTGTGCCTTGAACTCTTTGTCTGCTTTATCTGGTACTTCCATACACTCTTGCCTTTCAGCATCTAGTTGGAGTTCTGTAGGGTGAATCACCACTACCACCTATAGATTTGTTTCTCCTCAGCTTCCCTGTCCATTTAAGCAGACTTTCTTAAGATCAACAATAAATCGTTCCTTCCTTGATCAGTGACTCAGTCCCTCACTCACTTATTCACTCATTGTCTATACCGCTTTATCCTATATACAGAGTTGTGGGGGGCCTGGAGCCTATTTCAGAAGACTTGGGGCATGAGGCAGGGTACACCCTGGGAAGGTTCCAAAAAATAAAAAATAAATCACGAAAGCACTACATGCAGTTTGGGACGCCAGTTGACCTAATCTGCATGTCTTTGGACTGTGGAAGGAAATCGGAGTACCTGGAGGAAACCCACCAACCATGGAAAGAATGTGTAAACTCCATGCATGCAGACCCAGATCCTGTGCACCGTGTTAAGGCACCCTGATCAGTAACTCCCCATTCTAAAAGGCACTCGACACTGCTTTCTACTCATCCTAGATTTTGACACCATTGTTGTACTACCTAATCATGCCAGTAGATGGCAGTAATGCACCACAGTGTTAATATTCACGCTGGTATTTGGCTTTAATTAATTGTACAGGTCACATTTCATGTCTTAAGTAGGTATACAAGCAATTTTACTGATTATAAACCTAATTCTAAAATGATAAAATTAATCCGTTATTTGTGACAAATGTGTATAATGCTATAGGTTTGTTTACAGGCTTTCCAACCGAACTAGGATTAGTTTGCAACGAATTTAACAGCAAATTCATTTGAAATGTGTACAAATGGGTGGCACGGTGGTGTAGTGGTTAGCACTGTCGCCTTGCACCTCCAGGATTCGGGTTTGGGTTTGTGTTCGATTCCCAGTCAAACTCGATTCCCGTCTCAGTGTGCATGGAGTTTGCATGTTCTCCCTTGCTTGGTGGGTTTCCTCCGGGTACTCCGGTTTCCTCGCACAATCCAAAGATATGCAGATTAGGCTAAGTGGCGTTCCCAAATTGCCCGTAGTGTGTGAATGGGTGTATGAGTGTGTGTGCCCTGTAATGGATTGGCACACTGTCCAGGGTGTACCCTGCCTCGTGCCCCAAGTCTCCTGGGATAGGCTCCAGGTCCCCGCTTTATCCTGAATACAGGATAAAGCGGTATAGAAGATGAGTGAGTGAGAGTGTATACAAATAACATTTAAACGACGTTTAAAAACAGAGATTTAGAAATGTGTGTACATAATTTTCTCCAACCCACACATGAATGGTTTCAGGATGCTTTACTTTTGGCATGACACAGGACTGATGGTAGCACTTACCTTTTCTCAGAACAATCTTTTTTTTCCAGATGCCTCAAACAATTAAAAAAAAAAAGACTTTTCCTCAGTCCTCAGCAGTCCAATCCGTGTATATTTTGTAGAATATCAGTCTGTCCTTGATGTTTTTTTCTGGAGAGAAGTAGATCCTTTGATGCCCTTTTAAAAATAAATGAAGGTGAGCGATACCATCAGTCCTGTGTCATGCCAACAGTATAGCATCCTGAAACATGTGTGAGGTCACTTCTCAGCCACGCGAATGGTCTTACTCACAATTTTGCCTAAAAACACAGTTATGAAAAAAAAATGGTACAAAAACATCCTCAGAGAGCAACCTCTCCCAACCATCCAAGAATAGTTTAGTGATGAACAATGCCTTTTCCAGCATGATGGAGCACCTTGCCATAAGGCAAAAGTAATAACTAAGCGGCTTGGGGAACACAACATTAAAATTTTGGATCCATGGCCAGGAAACTCCCCAGACCTTAATCAAATTGAGAACTTGTGGTCGATCCTCAAGAGGCAGGTGGACAAAACCCACAAATTCTGACAAACTATAAGTAATGATTATGCAAGAATAGGCTGTGCCATCAGTCAGGATGTGGCTCAGATGTTAATTGACAGCATGCCAGGGCAAATTGCAGAGGTCTTGAAAAAGAAGGGCTAACACTGCAAATATTGACTCTGCATAAACTTATTGTAACTGTTAATAAAATCCTTCGACACTTATGAAATGCTTGTAATTATACTTCAGTATACCATAGTCACATCTGACTATGCCTAAAAGAGAATGACATAAATATAATTTTTACAGTCTGAAGCAACAGACTGTGAAAATGAATATTTATGTCATTCCCTTTTAAGTTATAAAAGTAACAGAGGTTGATTTTTTTTTATGAAAACAATAATACACAATCCAGACAACATAACCAGGGAGGACAAAAGGAGCAGTCGATGACAAAAAAAACAGAAGTTTATTTAAAAAAAAAAACAACCTGTAAAGGTTTTTCACCAGAAGCAGAAACAAAAAATTTGCTTTGGAGTTTTTTTTTTTTTTTTTAACTTTCTAAGTATCTCATAATGTAATTTTTGAATACAAGAAAGAGGGTGGACTATTATTACATTTACATTTATGGATAAAACCTAGCAATTATAAAGGTTAAATTTATCATAAATTTATTATCGTCATCCTCCTTTTTCCTCTTATAATAAAAAAAGAGAAAATTATTCTCTTTAGCCAGGAAAAAGTTACTTCCGCTTCCAGACATGACGCGAGACTGACGAAGAAGAGGAAGAAGCTGAGTGTGGGAGGAGCGAGGAGCTCGCGCAGCACGGCCGAAGAACGATTTCGTTAGCTTAGCATAATAGCAGAGTAGAGGAAAAGCAGAGCGAGGAACGGAAAGGCAGGAAGCAGCAGAAGGTTCGAGTAGAAGGAAGTTTCTCCTAGCAGGGTTTCTCCCTGTAGAAATGAAGAGCAAAAGTCCGTCTTGTTGCCAAGGAGATCCTCATTGAATGGCTTAGCGCATGAGCGGTTCAGCATGACGGGGATGACGGTGTTTTTCTCGCGCGCTGTCCAACAACAACAGCAACAGCAGCAGCGCGCGACAAGATGGCAGCTTGTGGCGAGTGTTTAGAGGCTTCTCAGGGTGGACATTACAGCCCGGACATGTCTCCGCCGTCCTGCTACAGTCTCTGGCTGTGAAGGTACGTCGACAAACAACTCGCGGGTGGAATATCGACCTGGTAAATCCGGCTAGTTTGGTAGTTTACGACGAGTAGTTTTGGGGCTAGTCAACAGTTGGTGGCGCGTGCTTGGGGGGAAAAAAAAGTTACATCACCATGGTGACAAAAACAAAAAAACTTGTTGAAGTTGATTTTCTTACTTTCTTATTTGTTTTAAGTGTTTATCAACAAACTTCATTAGAATAAGATAAAGAAAAGAGGGAGAGAAACAGACCGCGTATTCAAGCTGGTCTAGTACTTGAACTCGAGACTTCTCTTAGCTGTTGACTAGTATCCTGGGTGAGTTGGCTATTTAATGTAAAAAAAAAAAACACTAACTTCAAACTTCTGCTTTATTCTACTCAATACTTCTCCTTTCTTTCCCCTTTAATGTGAGTTATGCAAACTAGAAAATAACATGCAGCATTAAAAAAATAATTATAAAGTTTTGTTTTTCCAATTAATTTTTTTTTATAATTAAATGCCAGATCATTGTGTGAAAACACACTGGTTTCTTTAATGCATACAATGTTTAGCAGGAGCTCATACTCCCTTTATTTTTTCTGTTTTTCTCCCTGAATTAAGACCCTCTTTAGTTGGCTTCTTTGCTTCATCTTGTGCTAAAATGTTTTAATCCTAACACATACACTTATAATCCTCTCTCTCTCTCTCTCTCTTTTTTTAGACAGGGAAGTGTGTGTTTAGTGTGTTTTATTCAGTAGAAGTGCTTACACTAATCTGTTGCAGTTAACTCATGATTCAGGCATGCATTGGACATTTATCATTTAAATAAAATTAAAAAAGGTATATTATAATAAAAAGTAGTTTACGAGGAGTGATAAAAGTTGTTTACAGGAAATAATAAAGGTAGTTTACAGGGAATAATAAACTTTCAGATATTGAGCTGGGGAAATCAAGCAATTTATGAATGATACTATCGTGATTAGTTAGTAAACCAGCATCTAAAATGTTACTCTAAATCAGAGCAAAGTTGAGTCATTTGGTTGGGTTCCAAGCTAAATTTAAACACATTTTGTTAAAAAAACAAAAGTCTCATTCTTTTGGCAGAAATCCCATTTGCTGATTCTGTAGTCAAACGTTTCCTTTCCAAAAACCAAGACTCTACTAATTAAATGTTATTTATGTAATAAATGTAAAGCATCTGTCTCATCCTTTTTTCCCCTTCTATTGATCCTGAAGACATCGCCTCTCCAAGGTGTCTTTCGTCATGTTTAATTTTCTTTCTGTGGTCTGGTTGATTCAGAGTTAAACTGCTTACACACTGAATGAAAGCACGTACATGTGTACGATCGTACAGTTCAAATGGAATAACCGCATAGCTTGTGTGTGACAAGTATACTACATGTTATTCTACAGGGGACAAACATGTAAGACGAGTAAGGCTTAGCTATTAGCTGTTAATACGTTTTTACTACGTTGTTGAACCGACCGTCCTTTGAGAATCAGATCTCTTCAATTTTCTTGTTTGGATTTTTGACGTTACTAGGCTTGATTTACAGATGATTTCTTTTCAGTCTAGTACAGCACAGTTAATCATAAAAATTTTAAATCCCTTTTTTTTTACATGCGGGAACATTTAATTGCAAAAAGGCTGCAGTTTGTTACAATAATGTATGTATGTTCAGGAATTTATGTCGAGGGAGTCAACAATTTTATTGTTTGTTTTTTCCTTTGTAAATAACGTTGATGCAATAAATACATATTGGCAAACATCCTCTCTCTGAGGTTATTTGTGGCCCTATTTGCTGATCACCTTGATAAATAGGTTTGAATTCTAAATGGTACATTTAATAGTTAAATATCCAAGTTTAAATCAGTCTCGCATTGTGTTTCAACATAATCATAATGTGTTTAGTTTTTTTGTTATCATTAAACTCTGCTTTCTTACAAAAAAGAAATATACAGTACTGTGCAATAGGTTTGATCCCACCCTCATGAAATAAACAGACTTTCTTGAGACTTTATTTTTTAAGTAGGATTGAGGACTAGATCTACAGGAATTCCCGAAGGACAGTTTGGCTCTCATTTTCTGTCTAGTCTAGACAAATATCATCTTATTCAAGGCAGATGATCAGGGCTATGATTAGCATACTGGTGATGTTAAATGCTGAGTGGTTGGAACAGACGAGTGGGGAAATAAGGTTGCTGCTGACGTTACAAAAACAGTCAATTTTAGAACTGTATCTTTAGGCAGAACATTTTCCCCCATCACTTTGATTTAGTCTGCATTGTTAATATGAAGAACCTACTGTACCTACGAGACGTTTGCACAGAACTGTATACTAGTCCAGCCTGTAATTAAGAATTTCAGTGTTTAAAAAAAAAGTGCAGAGAAATTAGTATACTCCTACACATTGTGATTCAAATAATTGTTAAAGATCTGTAAACAATCAGCTTGTAATATATATTAAAAAGTAATCTCCTAAGCACTGCTTGACAAATCACCCGACGTCGCCGTGCTTACAGAAGACAGACAGAAGCGAGTAACAAAAGGTGGAAAGCCAAACGTTGTGTTTACTGCCACTTTCTAACCCCGAGGGTGAAATTCTCTCCCATTGAGCTTGCTTTTGTTCAACGGGGCCCAAACACTCAGCTCTCGGTAATTTCCCGTTGTTTACGCGAAACAGCTGCGATATCAACAGGTGTCTTTCTCGACTCTGCTCCCCCTCCTTCTCCTTCTCATCGTTCTTGTCCCCCTCTTAAACCCTTGCGGTTGTGAACTCGAAGGCGGGTGAGAGGCCACCTGTCTCTGGCAGCAGTTGAACAGAGATACTCGTAACTCGATCCGTTTAGCTGGAGGCTCCCCGGCAGAGTCAGGCTGTCCTGCCAGATCTCGGGGAGTCAGGAAATGCCTGCTAACGTATGTTGTGCTCGAGCTCTCTGTCATCATTACAAATTGGGTTTTGTCTTACGATCTTTCAGGCGGCGCTGGAACCAGGTCATTAAAGTTTGCTCATGCCTGCCTAGTTTTGTTTTTGTTTTTCATTTTGTGCTTCTTTAAATTTCTCAGACGTGCTTAAGAATTTCATAACTGCCTTCATTGGTTGCTTCATGCTCTGCAGATTTTATGTTGCAGAGACACGGGTGTGTGTGTGTGGGGGTGTGTGTGTGTGTGTGTGTGTGTGTGTGTTCTCCTGTTCAGACTTGTGCCATATGTTGTACTAGCGTAAGAAGCTCTTCTGTGTAAACCGAGTGTTCCTAATCCCTATCAGCTAACAGCGCGGCCGTCATTTAATACCGCCAGATGCAGACGTACTCGCTTTTTCTTTTATTCTTTGATGATTTGTTTAAATGATTACGCATCACGCTTTACTCATCCTTTTTTCTTCTTCTCTTTTTCAGGTATGGCCTCACAGGTTTTGGTCTGCCCACCACATGTGCATCAGCCCCAGACAAGTGCCTTTAGCAGTGTGAGGAAAGTGGAGGCCAGCAGCTGCGTGTACCATGAGAAGCCTCCTCGCACTTACGTGGTCGGTGTGAACCTTGGCATCGCGCATCCGACTAACGTCAGTAAGCACCGCTCTTTGAAGACGTGTACGCAGGAAGGTGCGGGATATTCATTACAGACTGTGGCTCCCGGAGAGCCGTGCAGAGGGACCCGTCCCTCTTACAGGTGTGTAGGAGAGGAAGGAGAGGACGAGGACGGAGGAGAGGAGAAGGAGAGCGCAGGGACGTCTGACGGATGTGGGTTCGAACGTAAAAAAAGCGAGGAGCAGGGAAGCACCGCGAGGACCATGCAGATCGTCGAGGAGCGTCCGGCGCTGCCGGCCATGCTGCAAAGCAACGTGGGTAGCACGGTGACCTCCAATCAGAATGTGGCTGGCCCAGGGGGCGGGACCAACGATGGGGACTACCAGCTGGTCCAACACGAGGTCTTGTGCTCCCTGAAGCACACGTACGAGGTGCTGGAGTTCCTGGGACGTGGGACGTTCGGCCAGGTCGTAAAGTGCTGGAAGCGTGGCACCAGCGAGATTGTGGCGGTGAAGATCCTGAAGAATCACCCGTCGTACGCGCGCCAGGGTCAGATCGAGGTGGGCATTCTGGCCCGCCTGAGCGGCGAGAACGCCGAGGAGCACAATCTGGTGCGCGCCTTCGAGTGCTTCCAGCACCGCAACCACACGTGCCTGGTGTTCGAGATGCTCGAGCAGAACCTGTACGATTTTCTGAAGCAGAACAAGTTCAGCCCTTTGCCGCTAAAGGTGATCCGCGCCATGCTGCAGCAGGTGGCCATGGCGCTGCGTAAGCTCAAGAGCCTCGGCCTGATTCACGCTGACCTCAAACCCGAGAACATCATGCTGGTGGATCCGCGCAGGCAGCCGTACCGCGTCAAGGTCATCGACTTCGGCTCGGCCAGTCACGTCTCCAAGGCCGTTTGCTCCACCTACCTGCAGTCGCGCTACTACAGGTCAGACGAGTGTCCTCACATCGATTGTTGCGTGCGTGCGTGCGTGTGTGTGTGTGTGAGTGGTAGAGAAGTCTTTTCTGTGGTGTTTAAAAACAAAATCTCAAAGTAAGAATCCTTATGATTTATCAGGTTGGTGTTATTTGAACAAGGTGAAATGGATTTTATTTCACTTCATGGTGTGTATAAATACAGGAACAAAACTGAGGTTAATTATTAAGTCTCTAAGGTGTTCGATCGGTCGTGACCGATTCGCTTTGGCACTGAATCTCCCAGGCTTAATGTTTGCCAAGAATTTTTCAAACTGCACGCCTCATAACTCCGATCGCAGCAGGAACTTTTCTCACCTCGTTCTTTAGCACACAGCTTGTTGTAACGCTGGACTCGTGAATCTAGTCGTGAATTGTACCTACCTCAAAAGTGTGTTTCAGTACAATATAGCTTTTCAAGACTAGATTTGTTCCAGTTTGGTAAAACCTTAGATTGTGAGTAACTTATTCTGCCAGCGTTTTGCAGGACGAGCAAAAAAGTTTAAATAAATTTTTACTTTAACGAGCGATGTCTTGATATACCTTTATATGCTGATATATATGCTTTTTCTGCACGTCTACTGTTAACTTAAACATTGCGGCCATGTTTATGTGTGTGTACATGCGTAAAGCATTTCTTTCTTTCTTTTGCATCCAAGTGGTGACTGTTTTTAGTAACTGTACTGTAACAACAGCCCTCATGAAGAAAAAAAAAAGTAAAAAATTCTGTAGCAGTGCAAAAGATTCTGTTCAGCGTCAATGAGACGTAGCATTGCCAAGAAATCCTCAAAAGCAAATGTCAGTGAGAGAGAAATTCGTTCAACACAATAACCCTCCCCCTGTCTTTTCTCTCGTCTTCCTCACACCAGCCACGATTCTTTTCAATGGTAAAGTGCAGGTTAATTTTTACTTTATATTCTGTACGAATTATTTTTATATGAATATTTTTGGGTTGTGTAACAAATGAGTTTCCATTATTTCTTATGTTGAAATTCACTTTGATGTACGAGTGCTTTGGATAGCAAGCACACTTCTGGTCCTCACAATCCAAGGCTGTACTATAGAACAGATTTGTAAAGCTAAACAGATTACTGTACGTGGTTATGCTTAATAAGCATTGATAAAAATTTTTTTTTTTTTGCAAAAAAGCAATACCAGCACAAAGCGGTGTATGCTGTTACATGAAACTGAAGTGTGTCGCGCTCTGTTGCAGTTCATTCATCTGTGCCTATGTCGAGCTGGAGGAAGTTTAGCAACAGGAGTTGTACTTTTTGCAGTTTTTCTAAGATAGTTATGTAACACTTTTTTTTCTGCAGTTCTGGTTTGTGCAAACGTTACCTATCTCACTCGACTGTTATGTAGTCACACCCAGGCTCTAGTACAACAATCTGAGCTAAACTGAACACTCTGTCTACATACGAGTAAAAATACAGCTTTGTTGCCACTTCCTACCGCGAGACATGTTTGTTTACACACACTGCTCGGCTCGCGTGTTTCGCCACAGTCGTCTCCTCGGTGGAGGTATTTGAGTAGGCTCGAGGGCGCGATGTTGCAGCAACCTGCCTTTGGGTTATGTACAAATCAGGTTGTGGGACTTTAAATAAACAGTCTGACATGGGTTGTATTTGCCCGAGTGGTGCGGCTAAGCTAAAGTGTCTTACACGTTTCATGTCGGTGGCGATCCTAGCGTCTTGACAATCGAGTCGTGAACAAATAATGCAGTTTGGTGGGGAGAAATTATTGCAAGATGTTACCAAACTTTTTATATTGATTTGCTGGCTTTCTTTTGTAACACGATGTGCTCAAGTCTGAGAGTCCCTGTTCCTGTATATCGTTCCGCATTTACTAGGTAGTTATCTCTCCGTATATTGCATAGTAGCGATATAGGAATAATTGGGCATGGCCCGATATATGATATGATTACGATATGATATGAAACGTTTTTACCACCTCAAATTAAACATATATATATAATGTATGTATGTGTAAAAATCTTTTTTAAAGAAAATCATGTGACGTTTATCATTAATGATTTTTACAACTTCTATTTCTATTATATATTAGCTTTTATTTATTTATTCATGTTTGTATATTCATCCAGCACAATGCATCTGGAGCTTTCATGTATCAGGATGGTACCATTTGTCCATTCCTAGCATGAGAATTAACCTCGAAGCACAAGTCATTCGTCCAAAGCTTGTGATATGAAGTATCGTGTGACACATTTTGCATGCTTGCCAATATTAATGTTTAATATCAATTATTAATGCTGCCTCTTCCTATACTTTACTACAAGAGGAAGAAGTTTTAAATCATGCTTAGTTAATAATCCAAAAGGGAAGGAAACATGATGCCGCATGATGTCAAATATAAGGACAGAACTGGGTTAAGGCCTCTGTTTAGTTTAGTAGCTCTTAGTATAGTACTTCTCTTTGTTTTTCACACTATTTGCAGCAAGTTCACAGTTACCGTGTGTGTATATACAGTATATACTGTGCATGCAGTCCAGGTTTTTACTGTAGCTGTTGTAAATGTGATCCAGTTTTAAATTAGTCGCCTTTGATGCAAGTCACACTCTTGTTTAACAGGTTTCAGAAGCAAGTGCATTTGCTGTAACCAGAAATTAATTTTATAATGAGCAGGGAATATACAAAATATATTGGATTATTTTCCTTATCTGTATAGTAAATTGGGAGGCGTGATGCTCTCAGGGGGACATCAGGGAGGAGAAGCAGTGGTGATGGGCGATGACACCGCTAATAATAATAACGACGATACACCAATAATAATGATGTGGCCACAAAATACATACAGTATATATCACACTGCAACAGGATTTCTTTATTATTATTATTTTTTTTTTTTTGTGAAGCGTTTTTTTTTTTTTTTCTTGTATCACGTGTTTAGTGGGATTTAAATTTATTTATTTTTGGCTCATGTCTGTTGATGATGCAAGAGGGGTGGTTTAAAGATTTGTGGTTAAAAGCGCTAGATAGGAGCGTAGTCCCGGTTTCAAGAGAGACCTGCCGAAGCATGTGTACACCCACCGTAGCACGCCTGGTGTAAAAGAATTTCTAAAAATGTTGTACACGTTGGGAGGCCGCATGGAAATTAGGGACTGTTTGGTGCTCCAGGCTGCGTTTTTGCATACACACACACACACACACACACGCTTTCAATTCAACAATCTCCCAGCCATGTGTGATCTTCTGAGTTTGTTTGCAGAAACGGTGATCTGGATTGAATCAGCACCATGTCTCGTTCCTGCACTCCCCAAAATCCCAGTGTGTAAAAAGTTGTGCTTGTTATGAAGTAAGTTTTGTGATGTTAAAAAGATGTACAAAAGTTTAAAAAGAAGGTTCTGTGCTTGACCGGAAACTTGTATTTATCTTCATCTGTTGTTTTTATTTTTTCATGTAGTGTCTAAAATGCTTTTCTAATCTTTATATCAATTGAAAAATATTAGCACTGGATGGGATGATGATCAACTTTTACCTCAGGTTTTGTTGTATTTTATTTTTTCTCGTGTTGCATTCGCTATAGCCACGCCCCTTCTCCCTTTCACCAGATTTAGTTGCCACACAGACGCTTGTTACATCTACCAGGGAAATTCCCTGAGTCACTTTTCAGTTAGCTGAGCTTAGATTAGCTCCCGACGCGACACAAACGCGTCCGCACGAATATTCCAGCCTGTCACTTTTACTCATAAGTGTTTTCTTTCCTGAGAGGTTTAAATAGGACAGAGGACATTATGTTGTTTTACACCAAAGACAAGAAGCTATTTTTGTAAGCACACATACACGCACAGATGTGACCTTTCTGCGTTTCGGTTATCAGCTGTAATGGATAAAGAGGAAATGGATGCTTCTCTCAGCACTTAAAAAAAACGATTGGTTTTTGTACTTTGGCTCTTGTGAATGTGGCTGTTATGTGTTTGTACGCAGTGTTCAGATTGCACCCTTGACGCAGGAGTCGCAGTGACACAGTGAAGGATTTACATTAATTATCCCGATAGAGTAGCATGTGACGATGGGCTCGCAGATCGCTATCTGTGATTAAATGTCTAGTTGAACCTTAGTAATCCGGACTGTTTGGACTTTTATGGAATGAAGTAAACATGCTTGTTTTTTTTCCCTCTAACAGGAGGGGGGAAGAAGCAAGGGACTTTTCTCTTTTTTTCTCTCTTTTTTTTTTTTTATAAGATATTTTTAGTAATCCTTTTCTTGATCAGACGCATCCAGTTTGTTCCATAGTTTCCTTTTTTGTTTGTGCACTGATGAAAGGTTTCGGTCAGCGTTGCACAAAAATAGCAGAGAGAGAAATTTGCCGCACACATGAGAACAAAACCTTTGTGTCCATGCACTCTTGTTCTTCTTTGCCTATAATAACGATTACTATTTTGGCAGGTTTGGTTGAAGGTTCTTGTTTGAAGATGTAGAATAAAAATAAAACGATAATTTACAGGCAACATTAATATCCCAGGCTATACAAGTTTCCTTGCAGATGTAATCCGTGCTAGCTTGGAGAACTGCTCGTATAGAAAATTAATGCTGCATTCATGGTACCTTGGCAGTGGCAAATTTACAAGTTTTAATAAGATAATTTCCCACCTCGATACGTTCAGCAAGCAGAGTGGAAATAAAACACGTCCACGTCTGTGAAAACGTCTCTTCAGAGCATGTAAAGCTCATTAAAAAAATCCTTTTATGGTGCACTTTTCTACTTTTCAGACCTACAGAGTAGCTGCAAGTTCTGTTTTAATACAGTAACCTTCGAACACTGATGCGATATAGATAGATATGAGAGAGTTTTAGTGGGTACAATTTTATTTTATGAAGGGCATTCAAGTCAAACTGGGACTTGATGAAATTGCTTGAGAATGAGTGCTCAAAAAGTGATTGACATTTACAGAAGACTTCAAGCACAGTTCGGTGATGAGACTCTTAGCCTCAGTAAACATCTGAACGGTGCAAATGTTGTAAAGAAGGCCATGAATGTTCAGAAATTAAAATGTCTGATCGACAGATAAGAGATGCATCTGTCTGTGTGAACCGTGCACAAAATCATTCACTTGCACGTTACAGGAATTCGGCTTGGAGTTATCGTCACGTCCCTTGTACAGTCCTGAGCCTTTTCCCCTCGTGTTTGAGGCATTAAAGAAGTTCCTGGGAGGCCTGGTGATGGTCTCTACGCAGTAATGAAACATTGGGATAATTAGTGTAGCAGGGGATTATATAGGTACATAAAAGAGAGTTTTTGCTCTCATATTTTGGCCTTTAAATCCCTCGTAGCTTGCTCAAGCTCTCTCTCTCTTAAAAAAAAAAAAAAAAAAAGACAATGTTTATGCACATATATTTCTTTAGTAAAATTAGGCTAATATTTATCAGCTCAAGACACGTTTTTCAGCCAAAGTTAACAAAAGTTAGCCCAGTTACTAAGGAGGGGGGGAAGGCCCAATCTGGCAACACTCAACTTCACAACTTTTCGCAATTTATTTTCCAGAACGTGAATAACGTCTTGTGATCCAATACGCAGCTAAGTTGTTAAGATACTGCTCTTATGTACAACATGTGTATATATACATACATGTGTGTGTTTAGAGAGAGCAGTATATATACAGGATACAGATATGTGACCTATTATTCAGTGAAACAAACATTATCAGTTAATAAAGTTATAATCAGTTTAATCTTTAACGACGGCATTCGATTAATCATTAACGTTCCTAAACAAAACATAGCAATTCAGGGCTGAATGGTGCAACACTCTTACACTTTAGTGTTCGAATTCCAGAATCTCTCTCTTTCTCTCTCGCTGAACACTTTGGCATCAGAAGTGTGTGGTGGAGAGGAATGCTTTGGCTCTGACATAACGCAGGTACTCAGACGTGAAGAAGAAGAACAACATTATTGCTGCTGCTCTTGAACATGCAACCAAAGTCACTCGTCAGGTTTAAACGGAATTTAAAGTCACTCCTCAGTAACCTGTATAAAAGTAAAGATCATGTGACTTGCTTAACGGTAAAGTGCAACTCGCACAGCCACGCCTTGACCATAATAGAAAGGTCAGACCGGAGTGACGTCCGCGTAACCTACATCAATCATCAAGTGAAACACTCCACACCTTCGTTATTCATATCCTCTCTGAATCATTTAGACATGCACCAGATCAGACGCACGCCTGAATATCGGATTCAATTCAAGTTGACTTAGAGCTGTATACACCATACAGTGTATGTATAAATACAAAATGTGTATGTATAAATACAAAATGTACACAGACTGTGTTTGCGTCATCACGTGTATGGAGAGAAGAGAAGGTATTCGTTGCTGGTGGTGGAAGCGAGATAAGTCCTATCTATTCTTCACACGGTTAAAGCCACTCCCTTCTCAGAGAATCCAAATACATGACACTCCCTTGTTAACTTCAGGAAGAAAATGCATAATCCTTATCATAATAAATAATGTAAAAGCATCAAACTCTCTTCTGGATATCGTTTTAGCTTTTGAAATTGGACGATTAAAAAAAAAATAAAAATCTGCATGTTTAGGCAGCTGTTTTCAACCTAGTCATGGCGACGCTACACACGGATGGATCATAAAGAATAACTCGAAAACTCAAAAATTAACTCTTCAAAGTGCAGGATTAGTTTTTCAACCTTGGAAAAAAAAAATCCCTTCAGTGTAATAATAATAATAATATATTATTATTATTATTAACAATAATAAATGTCAGCTTGCAGACAGAGAGTGGTAAGTGTTCTCTGGAGTGCCTTACTTTCTGAAAGAATTTCCCCTTTTTCACAAGTGATGATTGTCACGGGGTTGGGTTGGTCTCACTAGGTCTCACACACACAGTCTCACACGCATGTCTGGCTGGCATGAATGTAGGCCATGTGTGTTAGCGTTATTCCCAATCGCCGTGTCATAACAAGCACAGTGTTTTGTTCCAGCAAGTACGGAGCAACGCCCCCAGGAAGTGAACCTGATCCTGATCGTCACACAAAAGAGAATTTCTTTCCCCCATTCTCACCGTTCTCTTTAATCTCGCTGTGGTGTAAACCTTTCTATTTTTCTTTCTTTCTCTGCCCTGCTATTATTCCAAAAGGGCAGAAGTTTAATACAGTGACGTGAAGAATCCATCGTGGCCTCTGTTTAAAAAAAAAAAAAAAACCCCACAAGGTTGAGTTCAGACTCGAGGACTCGCCCGCCAAGAGCCACTTGTCAGCGAGACTCGCAAATCGCTCTGCCCTGTGCTTGAGTTTCCCTTCAGTTGTTAGTCACTTTAGATAAGTGGTTGCCAAACGAATGATTTACGAGCGCTATTAAAGCATTATTATTTATTATTTTTTAAACTTTCTCTTGAACATGAACATGAAACCCAGGCTACCTTTTTTGATTAGGGGAGGGAAATAAAAAACAAAAAAAATAAGTGTCCTTGTTTAGTGATGCTTGTAGCTCCCGGTCCTAAGCAGCATGCATTATTCAGTGTTTCTCAGGTTAGGACGTTGTACGTTTCCATGTAAACCGAGGTGACTGCTTGAGTATCACTTGTTCGAGGTGTTTATAAGTCCCTTTTTTAAAGTTGTGTATACCTTTTTTATGTATAGATCAGATGTCAAGTGTAAACCTTTCTCATTTTGCTCTCGGCTTTGATGCGGCACACGCTAACAAGCTCATTTAAATGAGGAACATGAAGGATTGTCTCTTTTTCAGGCTGCTTCTCAAGGCTGATGAGTGTAATTACAAAGGGTGCCGTGTAGCTGATGAATAAATATGTATAAGGAATTAAATAAATCCGATTTAACGATGATGACTGGTGGTGTGATGTAGTCTGATGCAAAGCAAACTTCAGTAACTATTTATTTTTTTATTTCATTAAAAAAAAAGACGCTGCACCATCTGTCTTAAGAAACTACCGATTCGATTTTAATTACTATTCTGTTAGTCACGATTTTACTAAACATTCTGAATGGATATATTATTATTATTGTTTTTTTTTATTTATTTTGCTTCAGTCCTAAACAAACTTAGTGTTGAAGCTATGGCAACATTTTATCTTGATTTTGTAGTCCATGTGGGGGAACATGGATTCTGTTTGGCTACAGTGAATTTTAAACACTGATGCATTTACATAACAGGAAGTCGGCTTGAAGTTATTTGCCAATGCCTGTACAGATTTTCCCTCCTGTTTTGAGCCATTAAAGGAGTTCCTGGGAGGCCAGAGTTTCAGACGTGAAGCAAGTCAGTCTGATCATGGTTCCGGCATATTAAGAGAATTTTCTACCTTGATGGTGTCCAAGCACTAGTGTAACTCTGGGATAGGTGTAGCAGGGGATTATATAGAAAAATAGAGTTTTTACTCCTTTAACCGTGTGTTCTGTTAGTTTGCGCCATCAAAAGTCCTGGTTTGACTTGAACGCCCCTCGTGGCTAGCTCAAGTGGCAGGATGATGGCGGTATGGCAAGATTTTACCTTTGTTTAAAATGCCACACAACTAAATCGTTTTTTTTTTTTTGTTTTCATTAGAAGTTATAATTTTATTAAAAAAGACAACGAGAAAATCTAATCCTGCAGTTGTAGAAAATGATTGTCCAGAGAGTTCTACAGCACTGGGGATTTATTCTTACCTGGCCTACTTCTGCAGCACGCTCAGTATCGCGTTTCCGAAAACGTACCCGGGGGTTTGTGCATGACGTGTTTTGCATGTTAGCAGAAGCGCAGGGTGTGTGTTGCATGCTTCGAGCCCAAGTCGTCCGGATAATGAGGAACCACCTGAGGAGAGTACAGCACACGTCCACTTCTGCTTTCAAACAAAGCTTTAAAGTAGTGTTTGAAGTTCACCTCATTGCTGTAATAATGGGAAGTCCCAAATACGTTTTTGCCTGTTAAGGGGCAAATTTGAATCATGGTGTGTATCGACAAAGGATGCTCGCATGTACACGGAACTCGGTTGTGTTATCGAGCTTGAAAGCGTATCAGCAGAACATCATGATAACGAGGACACTGACAGGGTGCGATGCCATGTGCAGGACTGGATATAGAGCGCACATGATTATCTGATCAACAAGGCACATGACGGATACTTTTGCAAACCATTTTCTTTTTTCTTTTTCCTTTTCTTTCCTCCCTGATAAATTGGCTGATTTGTTCATTGGCTACAGCATTTGTTCAATTCGGTGCACTTCCCTGGTGTGACTTCACTTGCTTTTTTTACACCATCCGTGTACTTTACGCTCAGTTTAAAGCCCACGACTGCAATAGGTAGCGATGTTGGTCTTCTCATGATTCACAACATTTTAAAGGTCCCATATTTTACTATTACTTTCACACAAGTTAACCAAGGTGTGTGCTTGATATTCATGTGTAAATGAGCTCCTTTTGAGTCACACCTCTCAAGAGATCAGCAGGGCTGAGTAACAAGCTGGAGGAGGGGCTCTTCTTGGATGAGGTCACATTAGAAAGGGATGTCCTAATTAACCAATGCAAAAAAAAAAAAAAAATTTAAAAATGGAAAAATCACAAAAAACATGGAACGTGTTGTTCCATAATGTATTTTGTTTGCCCATTTAAATCTCAAAAAATGACTAAGAGTTTAATTTCGGATAATCATTAATTTTGGCCCCCTTTAACACTGTGTCTCTCAGTGTGTTTCTACAAAATTCTGCGAGTCCAGTTTTACCTCAGCTCACTGCTCCAGCCTGCGTAACATTTCCCTCTTCTTGTTCTAATTTTATCAGTCCGCTCCGAAAGCGCAAGAAAGACGATATTCAGGAGACGTAACCGGCCGCTCGCGTTTACCGGAGCAGTGACTGACCGAGCACGGGGCCAGCCATCCTGAATGGATCGAGTGTAGTTCTGCGGACAAGCATCATATACCCCAGTGTGTGTGTGCGTGTTTTTCTTTAGAGGCCTTGGGGATAGACGCGTACCCATAATGCAACATTGTTTAGAGAGTATAATAATGTTTCTTGTTCATTAACCTGCACGACACTGACAGCGTCATTAAAAAAAAAAAATTTAAGCATTTAACTACTAATAAAAATAATGAAGCATTTACTTCAGTATGTTTGATCTGTTTGGTAAGTGAAAAAGTTTGCACACCCACGGATAAATGTAATAACTTTGGTTTTATCAGAAAATCTAAATGCACAGTTTGACGTCTGAAGTCGTCTTCTCCATTGTCATCACACACCAGCAGGACTTCCTTATGAGCAGTTTTTTTTTAAAAACCAGGCTGTGTTGCCTGCTGCTTGAGTTTTACCTGTATTTCTTTACAGAGCATCAGACCTTCAGAAACAGTCATAAAGACAAAACAAAATAGAATTTTTACATTGGACTAAATGTAATTACAGTTTCTTCACTGAAAAAAAACTAAACAAAAGTGAGTTAACTGAAGTGGAAAGGACGCGGTATGTAAAGAAGCATGTTTACTTTATATGCAGCTGATTAAGCAGCTCTTTCTTCATCAAACAAACAAACCTTTAGCTACATCACTTAGTTAGTCATTACTTACCCTAAGGTGTGTGTTGAAACACCAGTGTGTTCACTTCCAGTCTCTTGGTTGAATTTAAAGATCTGGTTAATCAGGCTCATCTTTGTCACGTTTGATTTCAGTTGATTAGACATCACGTAATTTTTTTTAGAGTTGCGTATAGTGTCGATTGTGTTCTTTATGCTGGCACGAAAATGCAATAACTTTTTGACCAATCAGAGTACAGAATTCAACAGATATTTGTAATGTAAGGAAATTAAAGATCACTATGGTGCAAGAGGAAAAACTTTGCCTTAGTCTTTGCCTTGTCTTGGAGCTCATCCGACTGTTTTGTCCCTCAAGGAATCTCATAAAAGTTTGGACATTTGGAGTTCTTTAAATGTTCATACGTAGATACGTAGTTATCATGTAGATAAGATCTTGAATATCGTGTTTTTCTTTTAAAAGCTTTTTTATAAATTAAACAATTTATATGATCATGTAAATTAGTCAGGAATTTCTTGCTTGATTTGTGTCTTTACTCGTGTCAATCATTTTGCTTCATTCTATGAATAATATTATTATTTTTAGCAAAAAAATGTATTACCCGAAGCAACAAGACTATTTTAAATCTAAGAAAAAATGAGGATTTAAACGCAACACGGCTTGTTTTTAACACAACACTATGCAATCGTGTCGTAAACCTTGATGAGGTTGGGTAGTCACCGTTTGATTTGATCTCCTCATGAGTCATAACATTATACGATCTGCTTCTCGCTTTACGTTATAACTTCCTCAGAGACGGTTGTGGGGGTTTTCTTGTAGACTCTGCTGTGGAATCATCACACCGTTTCAGGGTTTGGAAAGGTGTTGACCCGAAGTCACAGATACTCATCGCCTGTTCCGTCTTCTAACATAACGACGCTGCAATAGCGTTGTGCAGCAACAGTCAGGCGTTGTGCAGCTGTTTGATTCCTGATATGGAAAAAGTTCAAAGTCTGTGCATGTGGTTATAAAACAAAAGTGTTTTTGCCTGAACGCATCTTTCACAAAGCCTGTTTTTAAATGAATGCTACAGGCTAAAGCTGGCATGTTCGTGTAAAGTTGGCATGGAGACTAGAAACATGACCATGCAGTTTAAAAGGAAAAAAAAAGGATTCCGTGCAGCGCTTCAGAAATCTGCCTAGTAAACAACAGTGGATCTCACAGCTTAGCCATTGTGTGAATGCTAAGCACTTTTAGATCATAACCGGTTTGTTTACGTACACGTGACTTTAAGAGAGATGATGCTTTGCACAATATCCACTGTTCAGATTTGTGAAAGTCAAATCTAGTTTATTTCAAGCTGATGTAACTCTGATGCAAGAAACTGCAAGTTTATAATTAAAAAAAATAAATCTAAATGAGAATATGACTATATATACTATATTGCCAAAAGTATTCGCTCGCCTGCCTTCACATGCATATGAACTTGAGTAACATCCAATTCTTAATTGTGAAATTGTACAAAAATCTCTTGGTATGCTGAAGCATTAAGAGTTCCTTTCACTGAAAGTAAGGGGCCGAGTCCAACTCCTGAAAAACAACCACACACCAGTTTCAACATGACTGCACGGTTTTGATTTAAAAAAAAATAAATAAATAAAAAAATCACATTGATTATTTCGACATATACTGCAATTACAATTTAAACTGTTAAACGTACTAAGTATTTAAATGTATTTACTGAGGCTAACACCAAATAATTGGACAAATTATCTCGTTAAGAGGGTGTTTGGCAATATAAATGTATCAACTTTTAAATTATTTAATTGTATAAAAAAAATTAGACTATTTTTAATCCAGACTATGCATATCCATATTTATCCTGTAATAAATTGTAGTCCTTTGCGATTAAATAATCGCACATGATTTTATTGTGCAGCGTTAGATTGAAAGGTTTTTGCAGTTTTAAAGGAAATAGACATGTTTGATTTATGAACTTCCAGTCCAATTCTTCTTTAAAGAACTGTTTGTGTAAGCAGAGAATTATAAGTTCTTAGAAAAGAAAGAAACAAACAAAAAAAACAAACACTTTGTATCAATCAGGAAAAGTGCGATCTGTGCGATTTTATAAATATGAGAGGGGAAGCTTCTTAAATTAGAACATTTATCAAATGAACTTGTATCAGAAAAGTTTCGAATGCAGCTTATTCAACGGTTTCTTTAGGTTTTTATTTAATTCTATATCCTGTGTTTTACTCATCATCTTATTAATAGTATTACATTGATTCTTAATTACCGTCACCGTTGGACTGTATTCCTCAAATGCTTCAACACATCACTGCACCTTATTACGATCCCATAATTCTGTTGAAAAGGTTTGTAAACGGCAGTGCAGGAAAGTTACCCCTAATAGTAAAGCTCACCATAGTGAGTGTTAATTCTAAGTGTAAGTGCTGTATTTTAGTATCACACCTCACGCTCCCTGTGAAGTCCCTTTCTTACATCTCGGTGCTGAAGAGCTCATGTTCAGATTCCTTTCCTTGTGTGGGTTTTTTTTTACCCGCAATTCTTCCAGACGTCTTCACGGAATCCACGCCTGGTTTAAAAGCACACAGTGTAATAAAAGCACTGGGATCATCATAACAGAGGATTTTTATTTTATTTTTATTTTTTTCTGTGATGATGGAAAAACTTAGATTTTCTTTTTCCTTCTTGTGTGTTTTAATTTTAACATTTAGAAGATGGATTTTTTTAATTTTTATTTTCTACTCCAGTTAAAATGAGAGCCCTGGAAGCCAGGCTGCTGTCTCCACATTGCATTGGGCACCTTGACCTGGCTGAATTCCTAAGCTTATGAAAAGCATGGAAGGCATGCTGGAAGGAAAAAGAGAGAGGGAGTGAGGGGGGGAGAGAGAGGAAGGGAAACGAAAGCAGCTGCATTTTTACGTATTTCTTGTCCATCATAAACAGGGACCTGCTTTGGAGAGAGAAAAAAACTCAAGTGTAAAAGCCCTTAACTCGGTAGAAACATGACCTCCTTTAAGTTAAAGGTGAAAAGTCCCTTTCATGAGGATCTCAGTTGATTTCAGATGTTTGCCCTCTGTGTCTGTGGTTTCAGAGCTGTTATAAATCAGATTTGATTTGTTTCACTCAGCTTAATCTGACCCCTCGCTTGATTAAAGCGAAAGCACCGCGCGTTCCTGTATTTTTCTAGAGCAGAGCTTTAGTCACCGGTACGTCTTACGTGGCGTCTCGTCTTCTCCTTTAAGCTGTTCGAAACAGAAGCTCGCTCCACTTAATCTTTCCATGACGCCTTAGCGTGGCGTCCGAATTAGGGCTAAGATAGTGTTACAGGATTCTCTCAAGCGAGGTATTTAGGCTGCCGAAGGTCCGTTTGGTCTGCTGTTTACTGCGTATCCCTTTTTTTTTTTTTTTTTTTTTTTTACTGAGGGTTTGATCACGGTCAGCTGATTCACAGCTCAAAACAAACACACAATCTTGCACTAATTATTGGACATGAGGACGTATCGCAGTACTGCATTTTGCATCACTCACGTCGCCCCGGTCAAATGAACGTCTGTTATGACGATGCAATCGAGTACACAGCGATAATGGCTTTCAAATGATTAATGGACATACGCACAGTCTCTCTCTCCAAGGATTAAAAATACAAATGAAATAAACAAGGGGCGATCTCTAATGCCATCTGTTACATTTATGGAGGGAAGAATCTGGGCTGCTGCACAATTCTGTATTTTATTACATTTCATGCATAGTAGCATTTGTGATTCTCTTTCTTATGAAGCAGATCCTGACCCATGGTGCATTCAAAGCAGGATAAACTGTGTGCAACAGTGAAGAAGAGCTTTAGGTATACTACTTGTTGTAATAGCAATTATGGAATCTACGTTTAGGTCATTAAAAAAATAAAATTACCTGGGTACTGATTCGATCTGTATTACTATTGTGTAAGTTTGTAAAAAACAAAAGAATCAGTATATAACACTGGATTAGTTTTTAGATAGCTAGATGATGATGATTCAGTTATTTATTACATGTACCTTACAGCAGAATGTAGCGATTTATTCGCGTATCCCAGTTAGGAACTGGGTCGGCCAGGATACAACAGTCCTGGAGCAGACAGGTTTAAGGGCCTTGCTCAAGGGCTCAACATCGGCAACTTGGTGGTGCTGGGGCATGAACCCCCGACCTTCCGATCAGTAACACACAGCGGTATCCGATAAAGGATAACTCAAGCTCATTATATTTCTGTGCTCATTGTATTTTTGCGAGTCATGTTTATAGATTTCAGTTCTCAGTTGCAGATTTCGGTTTTCTCGTATCACTTTAGCAAAGCGCAAAGTTCTTCCTGTTAGCTTACCGAAAATCGGTGCATGAACTCTTGCCCAGAAATCGAGACAGCATTCAAGATTGTAAAGGTCAGGGCCTGAGAAGGACACAGACATGTAGATGTTTTTCTGAGCTGTGGTTGAGCATTTTAAGGTGAACATGTGCATCAGACTTGAACAATGGGTTTATCTGAACACAAAGCTCTCAGTTTGGATCATACAACGGTTTTTGGGTCATGGATCGGATTTTTTTTTTTTCTTCTTCTTTTTTTTCTTTTGGTTAAAAAAAAAAAAAACAACAGAAAGGAGAGAGAGAAAAAAAAATTACTTAAAATTTTAAACAACGTTTAAGAAATCTTAAAATTAATTATTAAGAATTTAATTGGTAAATTAACACAAAATAATAATGATATTTAAAAAAAGTGAAGATAGTTTTGGTCAAATATATATATATTGTGTGTGTGTATATATCAATGAGTTATACTTTAAGTTGTGGTACAAATTATGCTTGTGTAATTTGTGTGTGTTTTTGTTTGGATGGATGGGGGTTTTAGTGCAGACTGAATATCGAGATTACAATTTAAGCGAGTGATAATACAGTTTGCAGCTGCAGTTCTCGAGAGACTGAAAATATAATCTGTCTCAGTTGTGTCAAGGAGAAGAAACAAAAATCTTGGCACTGTGCTGGTTAAACTTTGTAATAAACCAGTCTGCAGTTGTTACACCACTGATAGCCAGTACACCATTTTAACTTTTAAATTTAAAGGTGGTGATGACGTCGAACTTACTAACTGTTTATTAAACATTTTAGATGCTACATCGGACTTAAACATGTCTATCCGTTATATATATATTTTTTTTATAAAGGTGAGGACAAGCATGTCGTCTTGCTCAAAATTTGTTCAGGTAGCAGACTCTCGTAGCTTTACTTTAGCGTAGCTGCGAAAATAAATCCCAAGTTAAAGTTGATGGAAAATTTTTCAGCTTAAAAATTGCAGAGCTTCATCTCCACAGCCGGTTGCATTTGTTTGTTTTTCTTCACGCACCTCATGCATTAGTCGTGGGTGTTCGTGCTGCCCAGATGCCTTTACTATCTTGCTTTATTTTGGAGACCGTGTGCACGCTCGTGTGTCTCACCAGCACTGCCAGAAGCCGTTAGCCTTGATGTGCTACATGGGGTTTTATCATAGCACTTCTCCTGATAAGAGAGTTACTCCTTTTTTTTGGGGGGGGGGGGGGGTCAGTCTCCTGTATCTCGCTGCTAAGAAGCATTCCCCAGCGCTAGACTACTTGTTGACTTCCGATCACTCGGCTCTTTTTACCCGGAGTAAAAATAAACAGTAACATCAACTGGAGAGAGGGAGATGAAGAGTGTCGGGGGACAGAAATCTGATTTAAGCCCTGGAGGAGGCAAGAGAAGAACGAATGTCGAACACCTGCGTCAAGTTTGCGCTTTTTTATAGGATACTCAGAGCACAGCGTGTCCTTACATCACCCCGTCTTTTCTTTTCTTTTCTTTCGGAAATAAGAACCACAAATCGTAACAAGTCTAATAATAGACTCCTGTCCCTTTTTCAAATAAACCGAAAACAGGATTTGTGGATATCATTACAATTTGGTCAATGTTTTTTTTTTTTATTTTTTTTTTTGTAGATATTATTTCCTGCCGTCAGGATTGGATTCACTTATGTGATCACTTTATTGCTCGCTAACGCTCTTACGATGAGCTTCAATCAAACCCGTATCTCCGGCAGGCTCCCCGTCTCATCGTCTTGACTGTTGACTGTTTCAAAATTTCCAGCGCTGAGACTGTCTAGACTTGCAAACATGGGACTACAAAGGGATTGTATAAAAAAAAGTACTTGAGTTCTAGAGGCCTGAATGCAAAAAATAAATAAACAAGCTATTTGCACACAGTTTTCACTTTTAGCCTAAATGCCACGTTGCTCACAAGTATGTGGAAACTTTTGGTTTATCAGTGTCTCTCTGATAGAGCTCTGATAAAGTTATTGTGTGTGTGTGTGTGTGTGTGTGTGTGTGTGTGTGTGTGTGTGTGTGTGTGTGTGTAAAAATTGGTCCGTTTTAATCAAATTTAAATGCAAGTTTTTATAAATAAGAATTATACCATAAAAAACTGAATTGATTCCAAATCAGAAACTAGACAAAAAAATTTATGTGCACAAATGTATTAAATTGCATAATCAAATAATTTGCACAGTTAAACATGTTAGTCGCCGTTTTAAAACTAACCCCCAAAGGGGATCATCTGTTTTACAGATAATTGTCACAGGGTCGTATTATCACGCTCCATTCTGGTCTCGGTGTCTGAGTACACAAAGAGTCACTGGAGTAGAAAAGATGATCTAGCTCTTATTTTGAGGCAAACTAAAATTTGTTTAATTAATTACAAAGCGTTCACGAGTTTTTTATAATAACGTGAAGCAAAAGTGTGTGTGTGTGTGTGTGTGTGTGTGTGTGTGTGAGAGAGAGAAAACAAAAAAAAAAACAGGGTCACATTTGATCACTGTGGAACTAAAAGCTTTATAGGAGCTCCGGTGAAACAGTCCAGCACATCAGGTTAGTGTAATGCTGTTCAGATAGAGCGCCCGGATTGCAGCCCTGATTTGATGAGCTATTAACGGAAGAGGAGTCTGTTAGTGAGACGAGCTGCAGATCCTCAAGTCGAGAGATTTCCTAATTGTCCAGACGTGTGAATGATGGAATAGTGAAACGAGCGGTCGGTCTAGTCTGGGTATTTTTACAACCCTTAGTTTTGTAATTCAGAATTTACCCTCTCTGTCTGTCTCTCTTTCTGTCTCCCTCGCTCTCTGTCTCCCTCGCTCTCTGTCTCCCTCGCTCTCTGTCTGTCTCTTTTGCTTCTCTGTCTCTCTCTCTCTCTCTCTCTCTCTCTCTCTCTCTCTCTCTGTGCCTTTGTTTCGGTCTCTGTTTTTCTGTTTATTTCTCTGCCTTTTCCTCTTTCTCTCAGTCTGTCTCCATCTTTTTCCCACTTTGTCAGTCTCTTTGTCTGTCTGTCTGTCTGTCTGTCTCTCTGGTTGCAGAGCACAACCGGATTTACAGACTTTGCACCCTGTATTGAAAGTGCATGTGATTTGCGAATGCTTAGCTTGCAGATAACCCGTGTGGACAGTGCTGCAGAAACCTCACGCTCTGCTCTGGAAAAAGTCTCCCTTGTGTGTGTGTGTGAGTGTGAGTGAGAGAGTGCATGTGCTTTACCAGAACAGAACTGCAAGTCTGGCTTTTGCACTTGAAAGCGGTTTTGTAATGAGTGTGCTGTAACACGCAGAGGAAAAGTGGGACTTTGGGGTGAAATCTGGGGGCCATCTTTTATTATTTTATTAGGATTGTGTACATGCTTATTCTTTTAAAAATGTTCTCTGTGAGACAGCAACAGAGAAACAAGGCCATGGCTCAGGTCTAAAAATTTGCTGGAGATTTCTACAATCTTTTTTTTTTTTTTCATTGTTTTTTTTTTTTTTCATTGTTTTTTTTTTTAATGCGTCAAAGGTGCCAGACTCGTCTTCGTCGTCGCTGCCAGAGAAACAGTGTTCCTAAAAAAAAAAAAAAAAAAAAGCAGGTTTCTGGTTACGGTTTGGAGGAAACCCAGCCGCTTGGGTTGTTTAACGTGGCCCGGGTACCTGACCTTTGCTCGGCTCAGGTTTGACTTGACGCCGTGGATCTGTAACAGCAGACTCGAGTGTCTCCAGTGTACAGCTTTGAACTGTTGCTGCAGTTCAGCCGTGTAGCAAAGATGATGGACGGCTATGTGAGGAAGGGGCGTCTGAGTTACTGCTCTCTGCTCACGCAGATTAGATAAGCCATGTTTGGGTGGGATTTGTTTACCGAGAACTCTGTGACTCTCGATCATTTGTGCTCTCTCTCTGTCTATCTCTCTGTCTTCCTTCTCTCTGTTCTTCCTCTCTCTCTTCCATTCTCGGTCTGCATCTTTTTTTCTTTCTGTCCCTCTGTCATTCTGTGCATCTCTTCTCTCTCTCTCTCTCTCTACAATTCAAGATTCAAAGGTTATTGCATGACAAATATTTACATTTAAGAAAATAACAGAAGTAGATAGCCTAAAAAATAGTATAGAAACTATACTATAAAATAAAAGACTAAAGACATTAAGTCAAAGATAAAGTGATAAAGTAATGAACATTATAAAAAATATATATGTATATACATTACGATAATAGTAATAATAATATCTCTCCACCTCTTTCTCTCTCGCTCCTTGTCCTTTTCCTCTACCAGTCTTTCTCTCTTGTCACTCTCTTCATCCGTGTATCTCTTTTGCTCGCCGTTGTCTTTTTCTGTTGGTTAACTTTCCATCTTTCTTCCTGCCTCTTTCTATATCTTCCTATGTGTCTGTTTTTTCTCTCTGTTCTTTCCCCTGGTCTCTCTCTCTCTCTCTCACTTTTTCTCTCTCTATCTTACTGTGTCTTTGTTTTTCATCTTTGGTTCTCTCTTTTATTTTGGTGCGTGTCTTCCTGCCTGTCTCTATCCACTGTTTACCTTTTACATTTTCTGTATCTGCTTTGTCTCTCTCTCTCTCTCTCTCTCTCTCTCTCTCTTCACACATATGTGTTAAAACTCATCCTCACCCAGATATATATACGTGCAACACACGGATACACACTGTGGCAGGTGCATGTGGATTAATAGCTCTTACAGCGAATTCCGCCATACATGTCTGTGGTATGTATGTCTATGTGCACAGGTGTGTGTGTGTGGTGTGTGTCTGTGATGTGTTTGTGAGCACCTGCGAGCGCACAGCGCTGTCCTCTAGCTGCCAAGAGGTAAACCCCATGACTCTGACACATGCAGCTCGTCTAATCTCTTGAACACCAACACAGGTCTCGCCTCTCTCAGCTCCGTGGAAAACTCGCCGTCAGAGCCTTTCTCAGTATTCTCAGCTCTTCTGGGAGCTTTCTGTCTGTTCAAGGGTACGAGAGGCGCTGACCAAGGACACAGTTTAGTTACACAAGCCTGCGGTTCCCTTGGACTTGTCCCTGAACCCTTAAGATTATACTGTCGTCATACATCATTTGTACAGTATTATACGAACAAACTTCACTTCTTCATGCCGTGGCTCAAGGAAAAGTGTTAATTAATAGACCCGGTGGTGTATTGATGAGCTGTGTGGCCTTTACAGGTGCTTTTGGTGGGGTTTTCGCAGACCTACTTTCGGTCCAATCGCGGAAGTAGCTCACATGTATTGTACAAAAAATAGACAACGCAGTACACCAGATATCAATATTTACAGTTATATACAATATTTTCAGTGTTTAAGTGAATGTGTAAAATGTCTTAATCCAGTATATTGTATGCATGTGTAAGGAGAAATGAGTCGGCCTCACTGGTTTAAATAAATGTCTGCCCTGTAAATCTGTCCTGATGGAGAATAATCCTAATTTCTGAAAAAAAAACCTTAACAAAACAGAGTTCACAGTCCAACAAAGTGGAAAACAGCTCAGAGACTAAATGCCGTCCGGGATTCCCCTCGCGATTGAAAGTCGCAGAGACAACACTGTCATATTTGTGTGAGTCATTTTCTTATTGCTCGGTTAAGGTTTTTGGTCACATGATGGCAGTGTAGGGAAAGGGGACAGATTTGTCACGTGGATTGGTACGCTTTACATGTATGTTCGTGTCCAAGGCGAATAAGAGTCACTTAAGAACAAATCCGAATTAAGAACGTGTTTCTGCACAGAACTTGTTTGTAAATCAAGGACTGATTAATAAAATAAAAAGTAATAAAATAACTAAAGTTATTTGTTTATTTTTTTTTATTTGTGAAGGGAACAAGTAAAATGTTGTGCACAACAGTGATGACTACGGTCGTTTTCGTGTCAGGGTCGCACCGGATGCTGTATCGTTCTCATGGTCACCTTTTCCAGCATCGTGTTCCCCTCTGATCAAAATGTACCTGACTTTGGGGTTAAGTGTTCTGGAAAACAATTCAAGGGCCCTAATGTCCTGCTCATTTTAGGACGTTTGCACAAGGTGTCGTCCAATTCTAGGCGCAACAAAGATTTTGTTATAACTAATGTTTTAGGAATCCATGATTAAGCTCTGGATAGCGAGTGTGTGTTTTGTAATTTTACTGTGCGATTATACTTTCTTTGTGGAAAAAAAACCCAGATTCTTCTCCTTTCACTTTTTCTTTTTTTTTTTCATAGTAAATTATTTTCTGAGAGAACCTACTTATGACTTCCTGAAAAAGTGCAGACTTGGCTTGATTAGTATCTTTACTGTAAGGATGAGGCATTTTTACTGGAAATAAAATGCATTTAAAAAAAAAAAACGACAAACAAAAGAGGGGGAGGGAATGAAGCTCGCAAAAGAACCTTAATGGTGGCTGAAAGTTTACACCCCTGGATCACTTCCCTTTTGTGTGCAACTTTTTAAAATTTGTTGTTCACACCTTTTATGGCATCTTGTCAGCTGAGCTGAATTCCTCTACACACCCCAGTGCCTTGGACCAAATCCAAAATCTCTGTATGCTAGCGTAGGTAACACTGTATAAGTCACAAGGACACACTGCCACAGGGCGTGAAGTCCTCCTGGTTTTTTCCCCTTACTGTCTTTCTTCCATCTTTAGTGGTAGGAAGGAAATTTTTCATAGTGCGGTAACTTAGTCTAAAAATGCCACTTTTTTCCGGTAGACCTAAGCCGCTAGTGAAAATTAAAGGGGATGGAAAAGATCAATCCACCCAATTGTTCTCTCTTTTTTTTTTAGGGAGAAATAAAGTCTAGCTGGCAGTTTTGCAGAGCTACATAGCCAGAAAGAATGAATTATATTTTGCTCTGGTAAATATTTCTATGTTTTTCCGCTTGAGTTTATGATGTTAGCTGTAGATTATGATGATAGGAAGCTGCTAGGAGATTTTAAGTAGCTAAAGGTTGGCCTAATGTGCTTACAAGAGTTACAGATGGAAAAACGCCCCAACCCGAAGGAATTCAGTGCCGAAACAGAGGCTGTTTTTCATGCGAGGGCTCAGGGACTGTTTCTATGAACACTTGACACCAAAGTCTGGTTCTTTTTGATAGTATCCAAGTCTTTATTATT
Organism: Clarias gariepinus; assembly: GCF_024256425.1. Taxonomy (NCBI): domain Eukaryota; kingdom Metazoa; phylum Chordata; class Actinopteri; order Siluriformes; family Clariidae; genus Clarias; species Clarias gariepinus. The sequence goes on from NC_071109.1 coordinate 29,595,930, forward strand.
TTTATTTTTACAACCATATACAGTTAGTACACAGTGAAATGAAACGGCGTTCCTCCTTGACCAAGGTGCTACATGCAAACAACATAAATTAACGACTAATCTTAACAAAAACTAAGAAATCTAATTAGCTGACTAGCTGACACAAAACAGATAAACACTATATATTTACCAAAAAAAAAAAAACTAATACTATACACAAAGTGCACATGCAAATATGCAAATAAGAGCAACAACACAACAGGACACAATCCAATACTCTGAAGATGAGGTAAGTGAGAACAGTGAGAACACAATCGTTCCACGCTCGGGAACTGTATCCGAAACCGCTGAGAAAGATAGTCTCCGGTCCGGTACAGTGTGGAATCTGATATAAGGGCAAATCGTAACATTGCGTAACACAATATTCCCCCCCATGAAATAACAATATTATTAGGAAAGTTAGCTTCCTTGTTTTTTTGTTGTGTGGGTAATGGTGGCTCACAAGCCAAGTAGATGTGTACTTAAGTGTACCCGAGTAAAAAGAGCAAAGAAACAATGAGACCACTAACGAGTAGGTGAGGGGGCATCAATCGTGCCGGGCGTAAAAACGTTCGGTGATGTAATGTGATTTATGTGTAACGTGAAATCCAGAGGGAAAGTCCTATCAAAGGGGATGAGAACCACCAGAGAGGAACTTGTAGGCCGGTTGTATCATAATACATGGAGGGAAAAAAAACTTTGTACAAGATATTTTAGGTATCTTTGCAACTGGGTAACTATTTAGTCAGACCCTGTGATTAACCATGACACAGATTAACACCACACAAAGTTTTGGGTGCTTTTGAGTATTATTTTTTTATTTTTCCCTGACACACATGATCCCAGTTTATTGTTGTAATGCCCTTCACTCTTCTGTTGAGGCTCTTCGCAAGGTTTTGAACTTCAGCGGGGTTGAGTTGAGTCACGGCTCTGAGCTCGCTTTATGGTTCTCATGACGGAACAGGTTTGGATCCTTTCAACTTCATGAAACACATAAAGGTGTGATTTATGAGGTGCCACATACTTTTGTCATGTAGTGTAGGCCATATATAAGGTATCTTACACGGTACATCGAAAACAACAAAGTTCTCTGTGACTCTGGGAACGGCCTGTGCCAGCCTGCATGCGTGGGTACTGTGATAATCTCTAATGATTTCGTTTTTTTGCAGTTTCATTTTTACCATCAACACAAATGACTTTGAAGACGCTTTTAGAATAACTGTGAAAGCGAGGTAAATATAGGAAGCGTTGCCATGTCTCCACTTCAGCGTGTGATCTGACTCTAGCCTACGGTTCCCAGGACATGCTCAGGGATGAAAGTCATATTTACTCCGTAATAAGTTTATAGTGAGTAGCCTAAAACATTATTGATTTCTTTTTTTTCTATCTTTTTCTCTCATTTTTTTTTTTTTTTAAAGCTGTTTTTCCCCTAAACATTCATATATTGCATGGTAGAAACGTAACAATAAAAAAAAAAAAAGAGCGAGAGAGAGATGAAACTGATCTAATATCTAGTATCGGTTTCAGTAAAGCACTGGGACAGATCCTGTAACGAATAGCAAAGATCAGATTGGATTTGGAAAATGATAATAAAATAGATAAAAATATATTTCTAATACCCACGAGTTTAGTTTTTGTGTGTGAAATAAATTGCAGTTAAGAAGAAACAGATTTTTTTAAAGCTTAGCATAACCAATATCTGGTTCTGGTATCTGGAGAAAGAACGGGTCCCTTTAGTGGTGTCTTTAGTTTCAATGTCGAGGCCCGAGGAAATCATTACACATTAGTGCAGAAAGAGAGGGAACAAATCCTGCTTATTATCCTCAGTGCTTGAACACGCAAATTAATTCTATTTTATTCTACTTTATTTGTATGGCGCTTTTAACAATGGTCATTGTCACAAACTGGCTTTACACAATCAAAGGAAAATGTGTATGAAATGTGTGGGAAAATGTGTATGAATCAGAATGATCAGATCAGTCCCTGATGAGCAAGCCAAGAGCAAGGAAAAACTCCCTGAGAAACCTTGAGAGGAACCGGACTCGATGATGAAAGCCACTGGAGTTTTTCTCTTTGATGACCTCATATGAGAAGAGCCCCTCCTCTCAAGCTTGTCGCTAGGTCGACCCTGCTGCTCTCTGAAGGTGTGTGGCTCAGCAATAGTAGGTTACATAGACCCCGGAATTTTATTTTTTTTATCATCTCGAGCGTTAGCGGACATGCTTTGGGGAGGCTTTGAGACCACACCAAGTTAAAGAGTTAAAGAAGTTAGCTCTGAAAGGAAATCCAGCTTTAAGATGGCTGGTACTATAGAGATTTTTTTTGGTGGATCGTTGTGTTATGATCTAGTATCTGTAGTTTGACGCAGGTTTGAGTTTATGCACCAGGACAAAAATATTTAAGAAATAAATATCTCAGCTGATTGACTGCATGTCTGAGAGATTGTATACTTTTTCTTTTTTTATAAAATAATCTCAGACACCGCAGAGCTGCTAGATATCTATCCTCGTTTCGTATGCCATCCAGCTCGCAGTGTATGTCTCACTGTCTTCTTGTGAGCGCAGAGAGCAGATTTAGACTCCCCGATAGCTGCTTCTCGAATCTAAACCGTCCCTATATCTGATCTGTTTTTTGTTCCATATATAAATACACCTCCTGCTGTCATCACACTTCCTGATTTGGACCACAAACATTTAGGTCGCGCTAGACGTCTCTTCACTAGTACTACGTTTTACTTTTCGAGATCACATCTGTGTTTGTTTAATTATTTATTATTTTATTTTTTTTCTGACTGAGAGAAAAAAATTCTGCACACGCACAGTGTGTTTTGCTGAATGGTTTCATTTACTGAGCATTGACATTCCACATCACACACACGCACACACCGCCAAGTGCTCATCACCCTGACGATGGCCTTCAATCGCTACATCACCGCGTTTGTCGCTAGGCAGCCGGCTTTCCTCACACCGACACCTCCTTTACCGTTGTCACGGTTGCAGATGTGTTGCCGTGGTTGACGTCAAAAGTTCTCTCGGAGCTGCGAACGTGATGTGTTAGTGCATGCAGAAAGACATCAGGGGGGGAGCGTTCAGGGTCATTTACACGCACATCAAGAGATCAAGAGATCCGATAAGGTGACATCCTGCACAATAAAATTAAATGACATTCCTTTAGGACTGCGCTTACCTGAACAAGACGGCAAAATAAAAAAATAAAAAGTAGCATTACATGTAACAGGTTGTTCGAAAAGCATCAGTAATAATAAAATAACAGGACGCTACAGTGTTACATGCTCAGATGTTTTGCATATTCATGTACGTGGTTTCCAGCTCAGCAGGTTTGTTCTGTTTTTTATATCTGCATAAACAAGTCTGCTTGTATGCTTTGTCTGTGTGCGTGTGTCTGTCTGCGTCCTTTGTGCTCAGTCTGACCTCGTTTGTTGGCCTTGTGCATTGCCTTCATAACAAATCACGTAACCCTGAGCTGTCCAGTCAACAGCCAGTCGTCACAGTAACATCTCCATTAACACTGGATGTGTGTGTGTTTTTTTCTTTCTGTCTTTCTTAGGGCTCCGGAGATCATTCTGGGGCTGCCCTTTTGTGAAGCTATAGACATGTGGTCACTGGGCTGCGTCATCGCTGAGCTGTTTCTCGGCTGGCCGCTTTACCCCGGAGCTCTGGAGTACGACCAGGTAACTCAGAAAGCTAGTGGTTATGGGTAAGCTGCGACTAGTGTTTCTCTCCGGTTCCTACAATGGATTTGTCTCATTTATACCTGTTACTCTCCCAGTTAAATCTCATCCGAAACTCAGATGTTTGTGTGTGTGTGGGGGGGGATTTTCTAAATCACACGAGGTCCGCTGATGATACTAATCCTGCGTGAATAGTACTAGTAGGACATTTTTAGATTTCAAGCTGCAACTGTTTAAAAGCTCTCTGTCAGGTTAAGCTGCCCACGTCAAAAGCCCGCTTTACTTTATATATCTGCAGTTTTTGCGTGTCACAAGATCTATCTGGTGTGGCTCCATGCCCAGTTCCTGTCGTTCAACAACTGTCGTGACAACTGGGTTAATGCTGCAGCTGCAGAAATCACTCACTAAACCACACCTCATATATATGGGGTGGGGCGGCGGAGGGGGGGGGTTGCAGCACAATCGGTGTCGACTTCAATATTGCTTTAAACTGTATATTGGAGAACTTTGAAAGTCAATCCAGAATTGTTACAAGTCATTTTTGTTTGACAAAGTCATGTTGTAATAGTTGATGTGGTGAGACGTTCTGTTTTTTTTTTGTTTGTTTTTTTAGTTTTTTAAAAGTCTGAAACTAAAGACTTAGAAAGCTGTAGGGAGAATTGTTGGTTGAAGAAGAAGCCCTACAAAGACTTAATGATTGAAACCAAAAAGAAAAACAGACTTTCACAGACTTCCCATTTCTAAGAAAGTCTTTGTCGTCTAAGAAAAAGTCTTTGTAAGTCTTCGTCGTTGTCTCCTTCCATCTGAAGACATTTTTTTTAATCCAAATTCAAAAAGTCTAAGTCTTTTTTTTTTTTCACAAGATTTTCGTAGGTTTTTGTTTTCAACCAACAAGTCTTTGGAAGTCTCCATATATCAGCGTGCTAATTGAACACAAAAGCGTACTAAGAATTAATTAGATTTGTCTATTTAAAAAAGAAGAAAACTTAAAAAAGCCAGAGGACTGAAAGAATTTTTGAGACAGAAAGCTGAGGGGGAAAAGCTATTTATATCGTAGATATATCATGGATGAAGACAGGGAGTAATTAATTTGTTAGATGCAACATTAAACCAGGCTTTCAAACGTGTGATGTTTCCTAATAAAATTAAACATTGTAACAGTTAACGGTTCCTTGTGGTGATAAGCGGAAGAACACAGCTGGCTGTGAGGTTATACAATAATAAACTGTAACGTTTTAATAAAGGTTTAACTGCTGTTCCTTTACCAGTCTTCCCATGTCACCTTTTTTTTTTTTTAATCTTTCTCTTTTTTTTTTTTTTTTTTGTATAAAAAAATGAGAGGAAAAAAAAAAAAAAGACATTGCTTTCCCCCCATTGCATAGCTTTGGACTCGGGGAGGAAACTAGTATACAAGGAGGAAACTCAACAAAAATGGGAATTACATGCAAAAAGAGAAATAAAGTTCACTTTTTAGGCTATTTCTTTCTTGTTTAAATGGTTCTCCAGTGTTTGTGTGCGCGCGCATGCATGTTTGTGTGTGCATGTGCGCCCGTATATACAAACAAAACATGAGAGGAAAAAAAGGACATTTCCTGATTCCACTTTCCGCTCTGATGTGACCTCATATAAGAACACACCCTTCACCTGGTTGTTGCTTAGCTCTGCTGTTTTCAGTGAGGGACGTGGCTCAGAAGTAGCTCATATACAATTCATAGACACTGAAACTGTGTATTCAGAAGAGGAGGGTACAAAGGGATTTTGTGAATAAAAAAAAAAGTAAAAATTATGAGGTGTATTTTAGCTGGAGCATTAGCACACATTTTAAGGGAGCTCTGAGTAAGTGTTAAAAAGACATTAAAGAAGCAAATGATAAAATTTAAGACCTTTAAATGTAACGTGACACAAAACGTCTCATCAACATCCTGAAGACTTACTTATGCCGGAAGGCTCACCATCAGTTACATTATAACGTGCTGAAACCGGAGTGCATGGAACTTGAGATGTTAAAACCGTGTTGGTAAATAATCGCTTTAAATCACTCTGGCTTAAGGACACACACAGTGTGTGAAGGCTGTTAGTGGGGCGAGGCCATTTTATGTGTTAGATAAAAGTCTGGGAGAATATTTTTGGCACCGTATCTACCCTGAGAAAATATTTAACACTTCTGAATCTGCTTTAATTCGTTTGGTGTAAAGAGGGACAAAAAATTTAATTTAAAAAAGTAAGCATGAGTAAGTAGATGAAGCTAAATGGCATCGGAGTAGTTAAAGGTACAATCGGGACTCACTGAAACGGCGTCGGACTTGGAGTAAGAGAGTAAGGCCACACCTTTACTTAACACACGTTTACTGTGTTCTCTGTTAGAGATTGTGTTGCTATAACAGAAACGTAAGTTATGCCACAGCTAGGATTGCAGATCGGGCTGTAAGTTAAATGTTGTTTACATCACTATGACACTGCTGGTCACGCTTATCCCTTAGATAACCACACCGCAAAATGAAGGTTAAGCCTGTTCTGTTCAGCTGCGTTTCAGGCTTTCTGTTTTAAAATGCTCTCTATGTGGATAGAATTCAGCTTCTTTCCAGAATAAACAGTTGAAAGAATAAAAAGAATTTGTTTTTTTCATGTTTCACATGTTTTTAATGTTTTTTTGTTTCTGTTTTTATTTTGGATGATTTTATTTTGTAAACATCCAAAATAAAAAAGGCAAAGATATAGAATTTGGATTTTTTAAAATATGGATATAACCCGCAGCATGAGACAAACCAGGAAGTATTACTAAAGTTGAATTTATGAAAATGTATGTAAAGTGCGGTTCTATGTGAACTCTGCTTAAAACGTGTTCAGTGTCGTTCTTGGCAGAATCTGCTACTGTTCGATTACATGACATTTTTACATTAAGTAGGCCTTATGGTGGTAAAATGCTTAATGAGACGATAGTATCACGATATCTTTGAGCCGATTCGATTTGTATTGCGATTCTGTAAGTGTCGCGATTTTATAAACATTCTACTTTTTGCAGATTTTGTTAAAATCCTATACAGACTTGCTTTTACCACACAGGAAACTGTGGTGTGTGGATAGTTTAAAGAACACTATCCGCAGGATTATAAAGGAACAGCTACATTTTAACCAACTTAAATGAAAACAAATATAAGTTAAAAATCTTTTTATTGAATTTTTAAAAACTCAATCTTGAAGTCGGACACGGTGGTGTAAGTGAGTTTAGCGCTGTCTTTGGTTTCACCTCCAGGTTCAAGGTTCAATTCCCACCTCAGGTCTTGCAGGTGTACAAGGAGTTAGCATGTTCACCCCGTGCTAGGTGGGTTTTCTTCTGGTTTCCTCCCACAGTCCAAAGACATGCAGGTTAGGCCAATGACGTTTCCAAAATTGCCCGTGGTGTATAAATGAGCATCTGTGTGTGTGTTAAGGGTGTACCCTGCCTTGTCTCCTGGGATAGGCTTCAGACCCCCATGACCCTGTGTACAGGATAGAGGTATAGACGATGAGTCGATGATCTTGGAGTCAGTCTGGTGATACATTAATTGCGACACAGTCGAATCAAGATGTGTAACTGAATTGATTTAATAATATAATAAATGGGGTAATAAATGTTTAAACATTCAGCCGTAAACATTATTTATTTATCGTGATTTTTAGGAGTAACATATAAGCTAAAACAAACAAAGTCCAATACAGCAGTGTTGTTCCTCAATGATTTGGCTTTGATTATCGTGGCCGTTACTCCGAAACTAGAGGTTTGCATTTAGGGGGTGGAATGTGGTTAAGCAGGGGGCGGTTTTTACTTTCATACAGCCAGGATGGTGTGGTCAGATATGAAGTTTGCAGAACACTGAAAGGCCACGTAACACTTAACACAGGAGCGTGTGACGTGTTTTCCACTCTTGTTTCATTCATTTTCAGTAAATGCGTTACCCAGGTCAAGGTCACTTTAGTTCACATCTCGCGAAATGTAACCAGCAAGTTTTATGAAGAACCTCAGAAATGCTTACTAGTAGCAGAGCGATACACATTTTTAATATAAAGCAACTTTTTTGATATAGTGGTATCTCTGTGTCGTCAATAAAGGAAACAATAAATTAAATCAATTCAAGCATGTACTATAATATGGCTTTAAGAGGTCCAATCCTTGTAGCCTCTTCTGGGAGGAAATAAAGATGGCATTGTGAGATTAATTAAGTTTAAGTGTTTATCACCTCACAGAATACAAGTACTGTTTATTAACGAATGGATTTATTTAATATGGAGCCTGGTGTCATGTCTGCACAAGAGCTGTGAATCATAGACAGACTGGCTGCTTGATTGGATCTTTGGGTAATTCTTACAGGTTTTAAAGTATTAAAACTTACTACAGGTTTTAATAAACTTTAAACTGCTGTGTACTTATAATGTGTTGTTAATTATTTAATTGTCATATATTACATCAACTACACACAAACTCAGAAGATAAAAACAAAGTGATAATCTTTCAAAAAAAAAGGATTTTGTAAATGGTTGACCCCTGAAATTGGCGGGGGTCACGTTCCTAGAGCGCCTGCGAGTTGTGAAAAAATGTGAATATTGCATGTGGTTTAAAAATTTTTTTTAAAAAACTTTATAGTTTAAACTTTAAATATGCCCTTAAAACACTTCAATTTAATTTCAAACTCTGCTTAATACATTACCCAAAAAAAAAAGAATGTAAAGGTAAACCGTATACTGTCCATTACTGTACCGCTGTGTCTCCCGCAGTGCTAGAATGTAAAATACCCATGTCACCCCTCTATATGTACAATAATTCATGCAAGCGCATTGTCTTTGATATCAGAACTGTAGGGTAAATACGGTAATAATTCACCACCACAAGCCGCGTTTTTCCCCGCTACGATCGTTTTGTGTTTTTTCTACAATACTAAAAAAAAATCATACAGTATTATATTTTATATAGCAATTAAGCTGAATTTATGGTCATTTTTGTTGCACAATTAGTAAGTTATATTGTTCTTAATAGGTTAGCGTTAAAACCATTAAATATTGCCACAAAAAAAGCATAAAAAATTGCGGAGGATATTTGCAGTTTCCGCAAACGGTTATTAGTTGGGTTCTAAGGAAAAATCTGCGAACAACCGGGGCCATAAACTCTGAACCGTGACTTTGCGGGGTTTGATTGTACTTTGTGGCAGATGCAGTTGGTTTATATGTTCTGAAAAAGCAAGCAATTTGTCAGTTTTAGACCATTTAACAGTTACAAGTTTATGTGAAACTAAAACTGACTCATTGATTCTATGAATCGACTCCACCATAATCAGTTAAAACCGAGTTTGATAATCGCACGTCTCTACAAATAATGGGGTAAATCCTATAACGATGGCGTTATTAACTGCACTAGTTAAAGCCTCAGAGGATGTGATGCATCATGTTTCGGGAACTGCTGCGAAAAAAAGATATAAAATAACCATTATAAAGTCATCACGGTGCCACGTGGAAAGCTCAGAAATCTAGAATTCCACGTCGTCTGAGCGTAAAAACGTTGTGAAAACAGATGTGTTCGAGGAAACTTCAAACCCGTAAGTTTACGTAGAATAATTCCTGGAGCGTTGGCCAGATCCATGTGTGTGTGTGATGTTAGGAGGGACTCATGCTCTGTGCTGACTGTAAACTTCAGACTGTGCCAGCGCCGGGTCCGATTCCACTCCGCACAGCACAATGTATTTATAACCCAAAGCCACAGTCGTCGTCTCCGTCCTGACTCAAGCCCAAGGGTTTGGAGTTTGGGGCAGGAGCAGTCTGAGTCTCTCAGAGTTTTAGAGTCTCTCTCTCTATTATACTCGTACATTTTCCCCCCTATGTCTTTGTCACAGTTTCTCTGTCTCACACACTCATACGTCACGTCTCATTCTGTTTCTACATCTGTTACCCCACCCCCCTCCCTCTCCATCTTTGTCTCCGTGGCATGTGTAAGTACATGAGTAGCAGTGGTGTTTGCACTTTTCACCTCTAACACGTTTCTACCAGAAGACACACAGAGCTCTCGCTTATTATTTAAGGTGATACACCGGGTGTAAAAGTCAAGCTGATGTTTTTTTTTTTTCCTCTTTTCTGCATTGTGGTTATGCAGAAAAGTTAGTTAGTTAGGAATACACAGATAGGTTGTGCTATTGTAATTTCTTTTCTTTCATTTTTGGGACCAATGAAATTGTTGGTTGTGTTAAAACATGCCCTGTGCCAGGGTGTGGATTGAAGAACGGGAACATGTTTTAATTTTTTTTTTTTTTTTTCATTTTAAGGCTCACTTATCACTTCCTGGTTTGAACGAGCAGTCGGTTTTGGCATGCACAAACAAGCACCGTGGAACCATTAATCAGACCGAGTATGCACATTATATGTCGCCAGTGCTAAACCCTAGTACTTAGAATTAAAGCACACGCTCCAAACTTCCCCCCTGCACATCATTTTCTACATTTCTTCCCCCTCCCCTTGCTCTAATGCTTTAGAGAACAAGGTGGAAAAAATGTCATAAGTGTACATCTTGGCAACTTAACAAAGGTCTTATATGTGAGTTTCTGCGCTGAGGGCTGAGCTTTGCTTGAAACTCTGTTTTGAAAGGAAACGGGTGCAAACCCTGAGCACAAACAATGCACAAAAACAGTACATGAGGGAGGCTCTTTGGTCTCATAAAATAGGCAATTTTTTGTGTCCAGGGGTGTGTATCAGATCTTTTTTTTTTCCTTCCCCTCTCTTTTTCCCCTTTTGCTTGTGGGTTTTTATTTTGGTTCTAGTTACAAACTTGGTGCTTTAAGTGGTGTCTGAGGAATTGTTTCTTCCAGGCCAGGAGGAACCACATTAACATTGGGGAGTTTTTTTTTTTTTTTTATGAATAGAGGAAATGAGCAATCGCTTAAAAAAAAAATTGTGGTGTGTAATTTTAGTCATCATTTTCCTCCTTGCTGGGACAAAGCTTGAGCCGCTTGGAGTTTTTTTTTTTTTTTTTTACTTTTCTTTTCTCTCCTCACCCTCAACACTTACATGGCATTTGATTTAGATTTTTTTTTATGACTTCCTAAAGTTGATGTTTTATGACTGTAAGCGTTTACTCTTTGGTCTCTGTTAGTAGAACATTTTATTCCAGTGAATTGGATCATAAATCGTGCCGTCTGGATTACTAATCAGAAGGTCAGGGGTTTGAGCCCCAGCACCGCCAAGCTGCCGCTGTTGAGCCCTTGAGCATGTCTTTCTGCACCAGGGGGGGCGTTTTATCTTGGCTGACCCTGCGCTCTGACCCCAGCTTCTTAAGTGGGTTATGTAAAACAACCATTTCGCTATGCTGTATGCTGTGTGTGTATATATATATATATATATATATATATATATATATATATATATATATATATATAAAAAACTAAGTGCAAAATTGCAAGATTGTTTACCTATGTCGGATTGTGCTGCTTTGGCTTTTCTGTGGGATCAGACCTTTCGTCCATGTGGTGATATACAGTTAGTTAGTTTTTTGTTATCTTTTGTCATTAGGAATTCCAGAAGCTCCTGTTTCATTCTGGGTATAACATGTGCATTTTTATTTTTTCCCCTAAGTTCTTCTTTCTTCCTAAAAAGTCAGCTGTTCTTGTTTTTTTTTTTCCCTGATTTTGGTTAAATCTTGGATTTTCTTACACACAGATTTTCTCTCTTTTAAATTAACCCTCAGAGGTCTGAGGCCTTTCTGAAGACCTCCAGTGATTGAGCACTTTTCTTAGATTTCTGTAAATTTTAAATCTTTACCAATATAGTAGCTAATAGAGTTTCTCTTATTTATTCAGAGCACAAACTGGGCTTTTATAATGTGGCTGATTCAAAAAAAACACTTGCAAAGAAAAAAAAAGTGATTGGCATCGTCGATGATGTCGTCGACCCCAAAGGGTTAATAGCTTCACCATACTGTTGTGATCTTGGGTTGCGTTTATAAGCGATGCTTATGTAATCTTTTGTGTGATGAAATCACTGGTCGAGTTAAGACATGCCTTTTAGCCGTGACACCAGGGCGTGGAGTTCCTAATGAGAACAGGTACCGTGATGAGTAAAAGTGAATATTTGTTAAACTGTATTTGTTTTACTTGCTAACTAGTGATCACTTCCTGTCACAGATTTTGCACTTGGCAAATTTGGTGCAATACACAGCCACAGGGACCGCAAGGCGGGAACCACCAGCACTCGCTTTGTAACATTTTTAACATTAACACACAAGCCATGAAAATGGCTAAATAAAAATGACTAAATAAAAATCTTTGACTCAATAGGACATCTTTTCTTTCTTTTTTTCTACTAAATTATTTATTTACCTGGGTATAGTTTACATGCATAAAAGAAGCTCTCTATAAATGGTTAAATATGCCAGTACACTTTGCAGTAATGACCGTCATGTGTCCGGCCTGCTTTGTTTATTTGTATCCTTATGAATCTTTTTGCGATTCTGTAACTTTCAGTGATAAATGTAAAACTGGTGATGATGCATTAAACCTCCTCTTTTTCCACAGATTCGCTACATTTCTCAAACTCAAGGACTGCCCGGCGAGCACCTGTTAAACGTGGGGACAAAAACGTCCCGGTTCTTCTGCAAGGAGGCTGATTCACCGTACACAGCCTGGAGGCTGAAGGTAAGCTGACGTTAACTTTTCTGACTACGAGGTTTCTGCAGAAGTGAAATGGGTGTTTCGGATTATTTTATAAAAACTCACAGGGAAAACATTTTCATGTTACTTAAAAATAATTAAGTTGGAGTGTTAGGGGAAAGTAAGGTTTATTTATTTATTTTACCATAGTTGCCATTACAAGCAAATTACATAGTTTTACAGTATTTACTATGTGGTTAACATGCTTTTGGGTTTGGAAAATATTTCGTTGTTCGTCAGTGCTCACTTAGCTCAAGGAGTCCAGACTTCTTATTTAATATTTTCCTAATGCTAAAGACGTAAAAAATACTCATCAGACTGTCAACCAAGTACTGCCTACACTTAAAAAAAATCTTTACTACCAGTCAAAAGTTTGGACGCACCTTATAACTTCATGGTCGTTCGTGATTTTTTATTTCTTTCTACACTGTAAAACTTTCCTGAAGGCGTTCATCCAAAATACATAATAATCTCCTTTGAACAGGGTGATATTGAGATGTATCTGCTACTTATGCTCTGTAAAGTTTTCATAACGGCTCTTATCTAAAATGCTGTTTGCTAATTAATGATTTCTGAGGCTGGTAAAATTAAATGGACTTCTCCTCTGCAGCAGAGGTAAGTTTTGGTCTTGCTTTTCTGGAGGGATCTTCTTGAAAGCCAGTTTCATCATGGTGCTTTTTGCAAACGCGCTTGACAATATTGCTCTGTTGTTGTTACCTAATTCCACTCTGGATATTTCATAGTTTTGGAGAAAAAAAAATCCAGTGTTGTTTTTAGAAAATAAATCCAAACTTGTGTCCAAACTTTTGACTGGTACTGTATATTTCAGCAAGTGAAAATATCTTGACTATAGTTCAAGTAATGTAATTTAAGAAACTACTTGTTAGTAAGACCAATCAGAAAAAAAATGATTGCCATGTAAATTAATTAAAAAAGGTCATGTGGTCTGATGAGTCCAGATTGAGTGTATTCCAGAGTGATGGACGTGTCAGGGTAAGAAGGGAGGCGCCTGAAGACATGCACTTATCATGTATATTGTCCACTGTACAAGCCTCTGGAGACAGTGTTATGATCTGGGGTTGCTTCAGTTACTTAGGTCTAGACTCAGCAACGTTATGTGGCAATAAAATTAAGTCAGCTGACAACCAGAATTTTGTCCTTGTTGGCGTATTCCAGGACTAAGGATTAAGAAATAGTGGTTCTTGAAGCATAAGAAAGCATTTTCATATATGAACTGGCCACCACATTGGGACCGTAATTAAAGCTAAAAGCAGGCGAACAAAATCTTAGTGTGTGACGTTTAGGACCACTATGTATCTTTCTTTGCTTGCTCTGGCTCAATTGTGTTGTTTACTTATGTTATACTACTTCTTCATTTCTCATCCTGTCTCGGTTTTTACAGACACCAGAGGAGCACGAGACGGAGACTGGAATGAAATCGAAGGAGGCCCGGAAGTACATCTTTAGCTGTCTGGATGACATTGGACATGTAAGATATAGTTTACTAGTCATTGATCTAAAAAAAATGTAAAGGCTTAAATATCTGACCTGAAGGAGAGGTGTTACATGCTAACTTGATATATTTGTGAAACACACAGGAGGGTATATTTTGTTTCTCTTTTTGACTCTCAGGTAAACTTGGTTTTGAACATGGAGGGCTGTGATCAGCTTGCCGAGAAAGCAGACAGGCGAGAGTTTGTAGATCTGCTCAAGATGATGCTGCTGATCGACGCCGACCAGCGCATCACTCCTTCAGACGTCCTTAACCACCCTTTTGTTACTATGCAGCACTTACTGGACTTTCCACACAGCAGCCAGTACGCTCACACATACAACACTTAGTCATAAAACCATTCAGAATGCAAAGGCTACAAAGCCACACACAACACAAAGGAAAATGTAAAATATATATATATCAAAATAAGAAGCAGATTTTTTTTTTTAAAGATATTTTATATTTAAGTATTAATAAGTGTTATTTTATGCCAAACACAGTATTATCTAATACATATAATAGACCTGTAAAGTGGGCGTGTCTGTACATTGAAGATATTTACGGAAAAATAATTTGGAAGGACGCAAGATGAGTAATAAATGTTTGTGCACGCATCACTTAAAAAACCACTATGCGAATTTTAATGGAGATTTCACAGGTCTATTTGTCCGAGCTTTTTTTTCATCACTTTTGGCCCATGGAAAGAAAAGATATGCTAAATTTTAATGGAAATGGTGGCGCTGTATTTTATTTTAATACGCGCTTATGAGTGTGCAATTAAAATCCACGCGAACGAAGTCAGCAGCAAATTAAAAACACCAGAAGAAAACAGTAATTGTACTTAAAAAAAAAAAAAAAACGTCTGTACCAAATTTAAGAGTGAATTAGATTTGTAATTAATTCATAATTTATATATTTTTGTTCATATATAGTTTTGAGAATTCCTTGAGCGTTTTTTTATTTGGCATGTCGTACTAATAATAATTTTGTCTTAAAGAGACCATGTCTGGAATCTGTTTCATATCATTACGCACTCCTAGACGCGTTTATCTAAACTCTGTCATGTCTGAACAAATCCTTGATTTGTTTAATCGCACGCATCTGCTAGCTTGTGGATGTAGGAAATGGAATTTGGTTAGAGTTACAGAGGCTGTTGTGTCCTCAGACAATGATGCAAGAGTTCACACGAACGGAGACTTTAACCCAGTTTCACATTTAGTCTGAAATGAGACTTTGTTCATTTTGTTCCCCCACAGCGTGCAGTCGTGTTTTCACATTATGGACGTGTGCCACTTGAGGACCAGCACATACGACGCGGTGAACCGCAACAAAGCCCCGCCCCCTCTCATGAAACCCGTCACACTACCCAGCGGCCCCAACATTGCAGTCTTCAACAAAATACCTTCCATTCACTCGCAGGTATGTTACAGTTTATTGAAGAGAGTGAAATTTTATACAGGAAGGTGTTTGATCTTAATCATAATGAGACACTAAGGTGGCTGTTCTATAGGTAAATAAATAAAATAAAAATGTCCAACCATATACAGTATAACACACAGATCATTGCAGTCTCAACCGTCTTTTTTTTAGGATGAGCAAGGCATAAAGTTTCATCAAAAGTTTTTTTTTTTTTTTTTTTTTTTTTTTTGATCTTCAACTTCCTCACGATTAATTTAAAAGTGGTTTGTACTTTCTTGAAGGTTTTGTGTATTGCTTTTGTGAGTTTTCTGAAATTGGCAAAAGTATTTAAACATTTACATAGTGACATATTTCTTCTCCTTGAAATAACTTTTCTTTAAAAGGACCAGTTACACAGTGTTAGTCATAAATGTTTGGCAATAGAAATCCCAACTTAAATTCTGCCCTTAGATTTTCATTGTAAGCTTTCTTTGAATTTGCTTTTTACTCCTTGAAATGTTCTATAATCCAGCATTTCCTTTCAAATAAACACAAAATGCTTTTTCTAATAATAATAAAAAAAATCTTTATAAAATATTAGTGAAATAGATTTTTTTTTGTTCCCTCTTTAATTAATTGATTACATTTTTAGTCATTGCTACCGACCTGTGCTTATGATTTTACACACATTGTTCCCGTGTGTATAGATATTCGACATTGATAACTTCTGAACTGCTCTTCTGCCTTCTTAGCATTTTACAAGTCACTGTTTGTGTTCCTGGGAAATGCACTATAATATGACCTTTGTATCTGTTTGTTTCTTTGTCTTTTTATCTTAAGGCTCTGGCTCCACCTGCACCACCTGTGGTACATCCTGGCATTCCCTTACAGACAGGAAGTGCACAGTTTGGCTGCACTGACTCTTTTCAGCAAACGCTCATCCTTTGCCCACCAGCAATTCAAGGTAGCAGTTTGAAATATATCTACACTTCACTAGCGATATAAATGTGTGTGCATTATTGTACTTAAAAACTAGATGATTATTATTATTTATTTTTATTTTTTCTCCAGGAATCGGGTCCAATCCAAACCAGCCGCCTGGATATTCGGTGCGCATGGATAATACACTGCCACTGGTGACTCAAGCACCAGCCATCCAGCCTTTACCTCTTAGACCAGGAGTCATAGCACAGGTCAGAGTCTGGAGACCTGAACTGAAGCGGTTCCACAGAACTGAGGTTCAGGACAAAAAATATGATCTTCAGTGTTTGTTCTGCATATTCCAAATATTATTAAGTAAAATTTTTTTAGCAGTCTTTCTGATTTCTTATTATATGATATTTCTCTTGGTTGGTTTTGCAGCAGCCGTGGTCCAACAGGACTCCACAGATCCTTGTACCAGCATGGCAGCAGGTGCCTCCCCCACCCACGACGCTGCCCTCAGACACTGTCTCCTGCCCTCAGAGGAGAGGGGACTGGGGGTAAGATGACTCGGAAACTACTAAACATGTCCTATCTTAAAATAAACCATCTATCTTAATGACAGTTTATTGTGTTTATGATTTCTTTTTTGTAATACGCACACGGTGTGGTGAGAACTCATAGGATTGGGACTAAACAGCAATGCGGCTATAATAAAACTACTCGTTAGTGAGGCTAATAAAAAAATGGCCTTGGTTTGTTAGGAAGAATAGAGAGTCATGTGGTGTGATAAGTCCAGATTGTGTCTTTTTGAGAACAGTAGGGTCAAGAAAGGAAGCACATGAAGCGATGCACTCATCATGCATAGCGTCAACAGGACAAGTGTTATGATCCAGTTGCGTCAGTTTGTCAGGCATATCCTCAGCAACGTCATGTGGTAATAAAATGAAGTCGTCTGACAACCCTGAATGTACTTAATGACCAGGTTGTCACATGTAAGGAGCTTTTCCTTCCTTGATGGCACGGCTATATTCCACGACTCAAATTAAGAGAGAGTGCTTCTTGGAATCATGTTTACACATGAACTAGTCATCACATTGGTCAAGGGGAAAGGTTTTTATTGTTGCCTAGGCAGTGTATAACATTTATAAGATATTTAAATTATTGGTGGTGTTTATTACTTTCCATAGCAAGTGGTGGTATGTGCTGTTGAACAGTGGTTGCTTTAATTTTTTTAAGCAGTTGAATGACCCCTATGGGTAATTCTTCTAGCTTTACCAAATAATTTTGATTAAATTGCACTTTTCATATTGAGTAACTTCCAATTCTTAATCCATAGGGTTTAATATGATGCTGACCGAACACCTATTCTAGAAAGGCTTTCCGCAAGGTTTAGGGTTTAGGTTTATGGGAATTTTTCAGACTATTCAATCAGAAGCATATTGGTGGGGTCAAACGCTGATGTTGGACGAGAAGGTCTGGCTCTCACAGTTTTAGCTCTAATTTATTCTTAAGGCGTTCTATCGGGTTGCGTTCAGGACTGGTGTCGGGTTGTTTTTCAGGAGTTGGGCTTGGCCCTTACTTCCAGTGAATTGACAATTCAGTCTTGGACAATTTCCTGCTCCCAACTTTGTGGGAAAAGTTTGGGGACAGCCATTATTCCAACATGACTGCGCACCAGTGCACAAAGCAATGTCCAAAAACACATAGATGAGCGAGTTTGTGGTGTGGAAGTACTTGACTGGCCCTCAACCTGATAGAACACCTTAGGGATAAATTAGAGCGGAGACTGTGAGCCAGGCCTTCTCGTCCAACCCGATAGAACACCGCTGAATTAGGGTGGAGACTCCGAACCATGTGAAAGGAGTGCATGTGTAGGCCGGCAAGCAAATACTTGTGTGTGTGTGTATATATATATATATATATATATATATATATATATATATATATATATATACACCTACAGACCTTAATTTATACTTCGACCTTGAACATAAAATCACCGCTCCTATTTTGTAGGTTTCATTACATACAGGCCTTTTTTTAGTCCTTCTGACTGTCCACACAATTAATGTGAGTAATGTAGCAGATAATTCTCACTTCTAGGGTAGGATGGCAAGCGACATCTAACAAACTGTCTCTTAATGGGGCAGAACTGCACATGCGCAGACTCTCTAGACTATTTCAGGATCTGGGAGTGGTTGTCGTTGCCCTTCTTAGAATTTGCCAGTTTTTCTTGTACCAATGGCTGTTACTGGCTGAGAGTCCTATGGCCAGTGCTGGATTAACGCTAAACTGTGTACTTTACAGCATTAAAAAAAAAAAATTATATATCCAGCTCTAATATTTCCTTCACCTTTTTAGGAAAGTGCGTTCACACACCAGCCATTATGGTTCCATGATGCCGCAGCCGCTCGTGCCCAGTCAGATGGCCGTATCTGCGCATCAGCCTATGAACATAGGCATTGCTCACGTGGTGTGGCCTCAGACCACAGCCAACAAAGGTGGCAAGCCCGTTCAGAACAGGTAAACATTTATGGTCATCGTGTGTAACTAGGAAAGTGTCCCAAGTTACAAGCTGAAGTTAAATCTGATCCTAATGTTGCATGTTTTGCAGGAGCGTGAATATACCGCACTATACAGAAACACATACGTCAGTGTGCCTCTCACCAAAGACTCAAAGGCATGATGTCCTGCGAAACCCAGAGGTGGGGCTTAGGGACAGGGAGCTGGAGTCACAGCCCAAGAAGGAGCCAAACCACATAGAAGAGACGGAAGAAGAGAGCTGCTGTAAGACGAAAGAGCAGGGCTCCGATAAGCAGCTGGCAGCAGCCAATCAGAAACGAGAAGCTATTGTTATCGGGGAGTCGCCGAGTCCGGCAGTCAGCGTCATCAGCATTAGCAGCGATACTGATGATGACGAAAGAGACACGGAAGAGCAGAGGTGTTCCTCTAATACGTGAGGGTTTTTTATTTTATTTATTCTTTTGCTATTTAATACAGCTGGAGCACATATGATATGTCTTTAATGTCAAAATAATGTAAAGCATCCTCCTGAACATTTTAGTTATCAGTAAGTTTTGTGATCACATCTTGGTGCTTCGATTCATGTTCGATTCTCGACACATGTCCGTGTTTCAGATGTAAGGGCAGTCCGGATTGTGAGGCGTGTAAAGGGTCTTTAAATATGGAGCGCGTGTGTTCACTGAGCAGTCCAGACAGCAGCCTGAGCACGAGCTCCTCAGCTTCGGCTCAGTCCAGTCCTTCTCCTTGCAAGAGACCCAACAGGTAACACAAATGCACACACACTCACAGGTTCCTGTGCGTTCTCTAAAAAAGCCCCTTAATGGACTGTTGGGATGAAATTTTTCATCTTATTTACTAGACCGCATTCTGTGTTTGAAATTCTGGTCATGGCAGTGATAGTACCCCAAAGTTTAATTTACACACACACACACACACACACACTGTTACATTTTTAATGAAGTATGTTTCCTGTTACACCATAGCAATCTGTCAACAATTGTTTATTATTTTTTAATAATTAACAGATAGAAATCTTGAGGAATGTCACGCAGCTATTCAAGTTTCATTTTTTCCTTTTTCCTCAATTTATATCGATTGTATGGTTATTAATAATAATAATAATAATAATAATAGTTATTTTACCGAGATCAGAATCACAAAAATAACAGCACAAAATCACAGCCCTGTATCGAAAGTGACTTTGGTCTCTGGTTGCCAGGTCATTGATACTACAGGAAAAGAAACTTGAAAATTATCCCTGTGTTTGTAGGAATGCTTTGTTCCTGTCAAACCCCTTTATATTTCAAACATACTAGAAAGGAAATCCCACAACTTCATACGTTTACAACGCCAGAAAAAACGTGGTTCAGCCTTTTTGATCTCAGTGTTGGTTTCTTGTAATGCCTAAAAAATAATCTAACTTAGAATTAAATGTGTACATACTGCAGACCCATGTCTAATCAGGTACTTATAGCACAAGGATTGCTGTCGATGGTAAAAAAAAAACACGATCGCCTAATTGAATGATCCTGTTTATTTTTATATTTATTGATTACTACACCCTTAAAACTGTTGAATCTGCTGCTTTTATCACACTAAAGGGTGCTCCTGATTGAATATCTAAAAATTTAGTTTTCGTCTGAAACCGTGTCTCTGTCTGTGTGCCACCAGCATGTCCGAGGACGATGGTCACGAGAGCGGCTGTGACACGGTGGACGGCTCTCCGGCGTCTGACACGCACGCCAGCCCATTCGCCGAGAGACGATTTCTGAACACCAATCAGAAGCAAGAAGCCGAAATACGACGGAACAGCGCGCATACAGAGGTGCAAATAAAACCAGCTGTCAGGACGGTGGTGGTTCCACCGCTCAGAGTGCTCAACAACAATAACAACCACCAGCACCATGGCAACACAGGTAACACATAGAGACCAAACTTTATCTTGCTTTGGTATCTTGTATCTTTTAATTGCAACTAACAAAGAGTGGTTTGATGTGATGGGTCAGCTATAATATTTAAATATATCCAAAGTTTGTGGTGACTGGGTGGAATGCTATGTGAAATTTACATTTGTTGCTGTTCAACCAATTCATCTCCGTGAGATGATCAAGAACCCTCACACACTCCGGGTTCAGACTATACATGAAAGAGAGTATACATGGTCACAGCCCATACATTATGTCTACTTTGCAGGTCATAGTGGAGAGGCAACAGTTTACCACAGAGGCTGCCGCAGGTGATTATGGGTATTGCGTGCACTGTGACCTTGGGTGACTTGTGCACCGCATCCCAGCGTTGAGTGGAAAAACCTTTGGATTTGATTATTTCTGGCTTCTTCTCCTGTCCTCGCCTCATTTTTCCATTCCCTGTTCAGCTCTGTTTGTGTGCCGATTTTTGTGTGATTGCATGCAGTTAGGATTTAAGAAACAAAGGCTGGCGGGTTATAGGTCTGGTTTGTAGAATGTAATTGTAAAAGTGACCTAGAACTAGGCTTGATATTCATTAGAGGTTTTTATTGCATTTAATGGCAAATGAATTTGTCAAGCCAGTGTTTGTTTCCTGTTTATAATTTTTTTTTTTTCAGTCTATTGATAGTTTGGTAAGGGTGGACAAATTGCCTACCTTATACGTCACATTATGTTTGTCCAGGTTATCTGTTTTTCCATTCACCGTTGCCTGGCAGACAAGTTGACTGTTCATACAGCATTAATTTACAGCCACACACAATAAAAAAAAAATAAAAAAAACTCCCATTGATATTTCCACCATTATTTGATGCTCTTTCTCAAAGAAAAAACACGCCCTGATTGATTCACGGACCGTGGCAAAGACATGGTTTGATGGATTTGTTGGAGCCTAAACACACTGATTAGCGTCAACAGATGCAGGAAAATCTTTTCACAATTAGGAACGCAAAATGTGAAAACCATGATTAAACTGAGTGAAGTACAGTACAGTACAGCACGGAAACGGTTATGTAATTCTAACGCTAGGGTGACACACATGTCTTCAGAGAATGAAGACACTAGCTCAGGTAACGTTATAACCTGCAACAAGACATGGTAGCTGAAATGTTAGCCCGAAATAGACTTCCTGCCTCTTTGTCAATAGAGTGAACATGATACGTTGTACGCAGAGACGTTATCAGAAGAGGATAAAAATAGATGTGTGAAAGTCGACCCACCCAAGGGTTGGTTGCTTATTTCCCGAAGTTTGCATTCAAGTTCATACTTTGAAGTAAAATTATGTTAATCACATTAATAACATGGGAAGGTAAGGACATATCGGGGCTTTGTTCATCCTGTTTGTGGCAGTTTGATGGCAGAAGAATTTTTAGGCTTACAAGAGAACATTCTGAAAAGCCACAAACAAAACAGATTTTTTTACTGCATTTGGGACATGAGCTTGATGCTGCAATGAGAATGCTCGGATCAGGATTCACTGCACATTGACCGGCTTCTCTCTTTCTCTCTCGCAGCCACAGATTTTTCAGTACAAACGTGTGAATCAAAACAAAAACGGCTGCAAAAACAATACAAGCTTTCCATCTGGTCTTTTCCAGCTGATGAGCCACAGCCGAGCTCAGCGAGCCATGAATACTTCCTGTCGCGGTGATGGATTGTCTGACAAACACATGGCGTTTCTCATGTCCGTGATCTGTATGGATCATGAGCCTTAGGTTTTGATTAGGAATATGAATGTTTAACCAGATAGCAGGTCATTTAGTTTAGTTTTAGATGATGAGCAAAATATCAGAAGAGAGTAAAACGTACTCCACTTTCAACAGGAATAATATCAACCTCTATGTATGCGCAGAAGTGGTGATGAATTGGGTATTTTGTTTGTTTTTATACAGTTGTTAGGTTCAAGTTATTGTTATGAATTTCCCCCTGTTTATCCTTTTCTTTTTCTTTATTTATTTTTCCCCCTTGCTTTCTCTTTCTCTCACTCTCAGTGTTCGAGTCATCATGCCAGTTGCGAGGACGATGCGCTCCCGGCCGGTTGAGTCTGCACACCACACCCAGTTTGCCCCGCCAGCACAAGATCACCTCCGCATTCCAGCAGCAGCAGCCCCTGGGCTTTGGCCAGGTCACTTCCTCTGCCTTTCCTCACACACTCTCTCACACACACACACACACACACACACACACACACACACACTCATTCTTTCTGAATATATAGCAAGAGCTTGTTTTAGAGGTGGAATGTGTTTAAGAATGTCTCCCACGTCAAAAGGGAATGTTTTATACAGTCGGTATGTAAGTATTTAGATAACATGGTTTTTGTAATTCTGTACTATACATGTACTGACATGTAGTATATGTCAAGATAAGATTGAAATGCAACTTTTTAGAGTTTTGGTTACTACAGCTCAAACAGTAGATGGTAACCTTAGTAGCTGTACAGGGCGTCCCAAATGTCTGAAGGTTTCATCAACCGCGCAAATGTTCTTTATTCGAAGAGTCCTGTTTTGCATACAAAAGCTGACCATAAGTTCTGTTTCATATTCTGTTGTTGGTTTTAAACTCATCTTGGGCGCTTGAGGAAAAAATGTCTAATGAAAATGCCCTTATATCCAGCTTTTTGTGCCTCTCTGTAGATGCATACATTCCTTTTTGCATAATTGCCATAAAAAAAAAAGAAAAAAAAGAAAACCGTAACCTAGTCCTGACCCTCTGGCTGCAAGTGAAATAACTGTTACACGTATACAGTACTGTTGCTATGAGGTATAAACAAGCGTACACAAGGCACATGAAATCACGCACCCTAAAGAGTCAGTATTTTTTAATTATGATTCCTCACGTATCACCATGGTAGAGGTGTATTCAGGATTGTACTTAGTGTTTTGATAAGCACAAGAGAGTAGGAGGCACTTTAGCAGTCATGGACGTAGAATGTTGGTGTTGTTGTTGGTCTTTTGGCGGCTCTCGGAAAGGGGGCGTCACAGTGGACTACCGATCGCACAGGCTTGGTACAGGTTGTGCACCCGATGCTCTTCCTGACTCAACCCCATTTTATATGGGCTTGGGACCGGCACCGCAGTCAGCGGCTGGGGTTTAGGCATTGGGTGGGAATCCAGGCCTTCCACATAGTAGGAGAGCAACCAACCACTGATCTATCCAGATTATATTTTAGCTCTATAGAAAAGAAAGAAAACCTGTATATAGGAAGAACTGGACATTTTTAGGGATGGATGGATGAATGAATAAAAGGATGGATGGATAAATGGATGGATGGATGGATTCCTGCTAATCTATAGCAACATCTTTGTGAGGTGCATATTTTTTGTCTTCTTAACTTTAGAAGAAGGTGAAGGAATGTAGGTGTCACGATCCTACAGATCATTATAGCTATACGTTTTTGATGTATAGAAGATAAATCTGTGCTCTAATTTGGTCATTCTCATCAAGGTTTTTAACTGCTCTTTTTTTTTTCCCCCTTCATCTCTCACAGGTCCAGCACTACAGCTCCTGTCACAACGAGTGGAACGGCAACTACACCCAGCCTCGCCGTCCGCAAGCCTTCATCCCTCCCACGGTGCACGGCCACATCTTCCCTCACGCCAGTCCCACCCACTCAGCCCAGGCCCCTCCCCCAGCCCCTCCCGCCCTGCTTTCCTACCCTCCTTCCGCCCCCGTCGCCCACCTGCTCCCCTCCCCACGTCCTGTCCTGCAACCCGCCTACAGTCTAATGCCCCAGGGCATCAGCATGGGCATCAACCCGGGTATAGACCCTCGCCTGCTCCCCTCTCCCACGCTGCACCCGCCGGCCGCCTTCAAAGCCCTGTTCACGCCACACTCGTACGTAACTTCACCTGCCTACACCAGCTTCCCGCTCAGCCCCACCAAACTGCCCCAGTACCCCTACATCTGACACGTACACGCGCACACACCAACCCCAGGGGCCCTAACTCCTCTGACACACTCATCTCCACAAATCATGGCAGTCAATGCATTTGAGATGCAACAGATATCATGGAAGAAAATAAGAACTTGGTAAATGAAACGATAAATAAAACTTCATGCCTTTTGCACATTTGATATAGAAAAAAAGAAGAATTCCCACACTTCCCCTCCCTCTACCCTTCACCCTCAAGTCATAAACAGGCATGATGGGATTATCTTGTGTATAACTATTTTTCTATATTGCCTTCTAAATGTGACGCAATCCCAGTCTGATGGTAATGCCCATACTCGCGCACGAAGGACTCTTACTTGTTGGTGTTACACGTCTGTATTTTCTTAACGGACTCATCATCATCATACCCATTTTGTTTTTGTAGCCCAGTGTTAACTCCCGTACAACATCCCGTACATTTAAGGTTACTACGCTCCATATTGAGGAAACACAAGACTCAGAACTCATGTGGTGTGTGACCTGCTCCCATAAAAAAGTGCCTTATTAAAGAAATATAATTAAAAAAAAACATGTCTGTGCAGAGTGCGGCGTCACACTCCTGCATTTACATGACTGCAACAGGACTGCAGCACTTGAAATTTCCTCTTTTTTTTTTTTTCCTTTTATTGATTTATACATTAAGGCTGTCTTGATTTGACAAGATTTGATTAGAATTTTTTTTGGTGGTTTTGTTCTGTTAGTGAGTGACAGTGTAACCTGTTTATCAATATTGTGTGGAAAGATTTGTTTGTTCATAATTTTCGCTATACCTGTTTTTTTTTGTTTTTGTTTTATGGTTTGCCCCCCCCAACCCCCCTCTCCCTATGGAAGTGTTGACGCCATTATCCTTATGCATTTCTTCGTCCCTTTTTCCGCACCTGCTGTATTACATTTTTGACAAGACCTACCGAGCGAGAGGCGGAGTTAAAAAAAAAACAAAAACAAAACATACATATATATGTATAGTGACTAAAGAAAATATACATTCTCTTCAGTCACGATTGAGAAGGCTTTCAGGTTTTCCGTCACTGTTCTGCTCTCCTGCAAGGAAGGTTTTGACATTTATATATTATTCTTGTATCCTTTCCTTAAATGAAATGGGTTTTATTTAAATTGCCCTGTGTATGAGGGAGGGGGAGGGGGAATTCACTGGTGTGAATTTAATTTTTATTTCCTTTTTTTTGCGTGTGGATTTTTCCAGCGTTTTTTGCTGTAGCAAGCGTTCTCATCTAAAATTAACTATGTACAGTTTCCTATTTGATAATCAATTTGACTTAATACTAACAGTATTTACACTGTTTAACACAACTGCAATACAATCCATCAATTTTTCTGTTTTTCTTTCCCTTTTAATTTTTTTTTTAATTAGATGTATACTTTTGTTGGTGTTATTGTTGGTATTGGTATTGGCATTAACCTGCAGATAGCTCTTTAAATCATTCACATGGTTACGTAGTAGCTTGTGCAGAGATTTCAGTATTTCACTGTCGATCTGTCATTTGTTTGAGTGTTTTCTTGGAGTGCATTTTTATTATTTTTTTTAATCCTAAAGTGTGCAATTTTCCCCCCCTTTCTATCATCTATAAGCGCGTGGCGAGATTTGTTTCCGCTATTCCGCGGCGTACCGTCTGGCTTTTCACAGTGCTGGCAGATTTTATTTTATTTCCTACATTCCGTCAGGGAGAAATGATCGATTCTTTTGTTCTCTAACGTGCTTTGAGTTTTTATTCCGATTTATTTTAGTTTTTTGGCCATCATTTTATTAAAAATGCTTTTGCGACACCAAAGACAGTGATTTCTTAAGCGACGTAGCTACTGTTCTAGCCTAGACCTCAGATATTATTCTTAAATGGGGATGTATTAAACATACAAGCATAAAAAAAAAGATATGTACTTTGTATAAAGGTTGAGGTTGATGTTTAGCTTTTTTTTTGGCAAGTTTAATGATTTCATTTATCCTTGAATGTACCATAGATAAGCTGCTATTCACTGATCGCCACTTCGTCATAGCTGTGAGGGTAAAAGTGATTAACTTTGTTCTTAGCTTTCTTCTTATTATTATTATAATAATAAATTCTTTTGTATGTGTGTCTTGACGACCTTAAGATAGACGTGAGGATTTTCTTTCGGTTTTACTCTACTGAGCGGCATCGAAACCTGTTTTTAATGCCTGTGTATATGTTGCTTTTCTGTTTGAAGTGTCATTGTAACTACTGTAGTGCGATTGATGGAAGTTGTTGGTTTGTTGTGTTTTTTTTTTTTTGTTTTTTGTTTTTTTGGGGTGTGATCTTTGTTTATGATTGATTTTCTATTATTTTTTTTCTTAATCCTTTTGTTTGCAGCCATGTATTATCTATCCGTAGTGTTAATGGTAATCGTGGGGCTCGTCGTTCCATAAGAGATGCATATCGGTGTATATCAGAGTACGTTTAGATATAAATATATATATATTAGTATCTCGATAAGGCATAGCTTGCAGGATAGATTAAACTTTTTTTTATTTTGTGGTTGTGTTTTATTTGATTCGAGCTGGAGAAAATAAATAAAAAAATTAGTGCCGCTATAAAATCGTACATTATTCCGGTATGTTACTTGCACAGACTCGAGAAAGAAGTGTTTCTTGTTTATATATGGATTTGCAGTGCTTATCGTTAATTAGCATGAGCGTTTACTTTTTTCGATTAGATTTCAATCAGTCCATGTTCATCGATCGCGCCCGATGTACTACTTATTTGGCTAATACTCAGTCGAGCGCCGATACGAATGAATTCCCGGATGCATGGTTAGTTGTATCGGCGGCCATTTTTTTTCCCTCACAATGATGTGGAATTCGTCTCTCTCACACACACGCGCGCTTGTATTCTGCTCTGTACAAGGAGCAGCGCTGAACTAGTGCCTTTCAGATGTGCTTCAGACCTTTCCGTTCTGTGCACATACACATATATACTCATACACACAGAGAAACCCAGCTCTCTCTTATTCTCGCTTGCGAGGTCATTTTAAGTAGTGTATCTTCTGTTGCGTGTGTTCTTGGACCTCTTAGTGTTGAAAACTTAGTTATGCACTGGTTTGCAGTAGGCGTGCGTGGTGGTTGCTAGAGTTTCTAGAGTTTCGTCTTCGGTAGTGTTCCTAAGTCTCACTTGGCAGTCAGATGCCAAACATGCAATGCAGTCGTGTCTTCACATGAGATTTTTTTTTTATTTCAATTTTAAATCCGTACATTTCATTTAACCTGTTTGCTTGTGTGTTTTTATTTTTATTGCTTTTTTTTTCTTCTTTTTTTTTTCTTTGGCTCAGAAGAAATCTAATAATGAAATGCTATCAGGGCTATGACATGGTCCTCTCTCCCTTATTGAAGCTTTACATAAGTACACTGTGATTGAAACAAGCTTGGAGGAAGTATCATGCTGCAAGTTTACCACCTCATCCTGTTGTTTTTGTATTTGTATTTTTTAGTTTTTTTAGTTTTTTCTTTTAATTATTTTAAACCGCGAACTCGGTCTTTAACAGGACACGACATTCATACCAATGTGCAAGTTATATTGCTTTAATCTACTTTAAGATTTTGGTCCAAATAAATGTGGCGGCTCTGGAGCCACAAAATAATCAAAAAATTTTTACGATGAATAGAAACTAAGTCACTTTTACAGGTGATGTTCTTAAGCATGTAGCACTAGAGACAAGTACACATATTTACATCAGAATCAGACTCTTGGTTTAGATTTTTTTTTATTATTATGAATTCAGACTTCGGATTTACCAAAAAAAAAAAAAACATCAAATGGAAAACTATATGTGGAAGTTTGGGAAAACCTTTCACATGGTCACATTTTGACGTTTGTTTTGACAATTCTCCTGAAACTTGACCTCGAGTTGTAATCCGTTCCTACTGAAATTTTATTCATTTTTCTTATTTCATTTTATTTGGATATTTCATTCCAATTTCTCTGAAAGATTTTGCACCAACCTTAACATTTCTAACAATTAAAAATAAAATTTTCCGCTGATTACATAAACCACACTAAGAATTCTGTTTACATAAACGTTAAATGAGACATTTATCAACAGCATCCACGTCATCTGACTCGATCTTGTTGCTCCGTTATCTATGATCTTTAATTTTACAGACATAATCACTCTGTCTTATCTGAGTTTTGAGTTTGAATCTAAACTTCGTGTATAGAGTATTTATGTTCTCCTCAACGCTTTATGGGTTTCCTCCTACAGTCCAAAGGCTGATTGGCGTTTCCGAATTGCCCATAATGGGTGAGTGAGCTTGTGCTCTCTGATGGGTTGGCACCCTATCTAGGGTGTACCCCGCCTTGTGTCCAGTTCCTTACAATAGTCTCCAGGCCCTCCGTGACCCATGAACAAAATTTTAATGATTTAACTATTTTCAAACGGCCTGCGTGATCTATGACTGGAGTAGCCCTGCTGTTTTGGCTTAAATCGTAATTATTACTGTTTACGGAGATTCACTTGGCAAGTTCCGTGAGATTTGTATACATCAAAGTATTTTTCCCAAAAAAACCTATTTCTGGCAGCATTGTCGGACAGGTTTTCCCAAACCGCCACACAAACACCAATCAAAACTTGTACCACGTACAAACTTGATGAAATGCTCCCATCATACCAAACAGTTGTATATTTGTTTTGTTTTATTATTATTTTATTATTAGTGTTTTTTTTTTTCTTCTTTAGAGACACAAATACAGAAATTCAGGGTCTCGGTGTTTGTCACATGTGCTACTGTATACCAGTTTCTGTCCTTCGCTTTACCGCTGTTATTTCTTTCTTTTTTTTCCAGAATTTATTTTACTAGAAGTTAAATCTCACTGCAAGTTATCATAGACTAGATTTAGACTTGGACTTGATCGACTAAATCTGAACTGTTACTGTTTTAATACATGTAGGTTTTTCTTGTGGCTTTCTAATTCTTTTCTTTTAATTTTTGTTGTTGTTGTTTGTTTTGCTTTGGATCTCTTTTTACGCTACATTAGTTTGCCATGTAGCCATTGCACTGTGCAATATTCAGTATATGAGGACTGGGAACTTTTTTTTTTTTAAAAAGTGTGTAATGTCTCTTACAGTTTTCAGTCGTTATTTCTCTGGTTCTCAGTGATTTTTCTATGTGACCAAGCCTTATGTACTTTGTCACACAAAGCGGGTTTTCCTGGTGACTATTTGGTGAGTGTCAAATTAAAGAAATTATGGTGTATTGTTAAAATTCACTTTGAATTAAAATATATATTGCTGCAGGCAACTTGTCTTTGTCTCTCTGTTTAAGTTGGTGTGCTTTTTGAATGATTTATTTCTGTTTGACTATAATTTTTTTTTCTGTGATTAATTATTAAGTGAGGTATTTGATAAATAAAGAAAATCTGAAATTATCAGATAAACATTTATTTTAGAGTTAACTTTAATTTTAACACCATTTATAATTTTTTATCACTTTGCAGCAAACAGCAGGTTTATTAGTGAGCGCAGACCCGGCCTCGCAGATCTATAGGACTGAACGTTTCGCTCTATTTAGTGTTAACTCAGCAAGTCCTTCTTTATTACACACAACTTGTATGGCTTAATGATCTATTTATGATAAATCTAGCATTGAGACACTGGTCCCTCGGAGAGTTTAGGTTCTAGGTTACTCATCGGAAGGTCAGTGGGTCAAGCCCCAGCTCCTTATGCCTTTCTGCTCTTGGGGTGATGTTTCATGGCTGAGCTGGTGCCCAAACTTCCTAACATGCTGTGATATGTGAAGAAAATCACAAGCAAATAAAGTCTTAACCTAAAGATCTAGATGGTCTCTACCAAGCATTTGCTTTAACGGCTTAGTATTCAATTGTGTCTCTATATTAGTGAAGCAATAAAGGGTTTAATTTGTAAGAATCCAAATAGACAAAATGGGGGAAAAAAAAAACCCTAAAAAAAAAAAAAAATCTTGTTTTAAACTTTGAGTTTGGCAAAAGTACAGAAACGGTTAAACAGTGCCATCTAGTGGCCGAAGTTAAAAACGACATTGCAGGAAAATGGTACAGTATTATTTTTTACCAATTATACATAAGATTTTTCTTTTTTTTCACATATAATTGATTAGTTTTTCGAGCATTTTCAGCAAGTAGTTTTATTTTTTATATGTTACTTGTATACTTGAATCCGTGTGTGCAATTCAGGCGTTTTTTACACAACAGTAAAAAAAAAAACAGGACGATATGAAATGTATTTGATTTTAATTTATTTATTTAACATCCATATATCTTAATATTAAACATCTTACATTTACAAACACTTTATGGGGACCAGACCAGAAATATTTTTGGTGAATGTGTTTGCAGATAAAAACATGCCAAGTTTAAGATAAAATCTATCTATCTATTACCAACTATATAGCTTTAATATTACACTTAAACATATTTATCACAATTTAAACATAGGCAAAAAAAATGCTGTATCTTATGTGATGAACTTTTTTCTTTTTTGATATTTTCTTTCATATTTGATACTTTCAGATTGCACAATAAATAAATAAATAAATAAATAAATATTGCCAATGTTTATGTTGCTGTTTCACATTTCTGTCTTTAGGCATTATTAAAAATTAGGAGTATGAATAAATCAAATACAGGTACTGAATTTTGCATTTGTTTTTTATATGGTTCTTAAAATACATAAAACAATTAATCTATTTCGTATAACATGCGGTAAAATTAAATAATTTGTAGTCATTTTGATTCAGGAATAAAAGGAAGGCACCTATTAGAGAATTTAATCACAGAAAAATTAAAGAGAACACATTTGTTTTATTAACTGTATCGTTTTACCCGTTTAACAGTTTTAACCAGCAGAGGGCGCTGTTACTGACTGGCTTCACTTTTGTGGTTCACTTTACTGATTCGTCCAATGAATCGTTTTAGGTTAAACGACTCCCTAGTTTTGATTCGTTGGGCAAGAAACGTAAATAACGGTCGTTTTTCAAATAAACGCTCTAAGGGCGGCGCGTTACTTCACGTGCAGCGTCTTGTTTTATTCCATAAAATGAACTATAAAGTATTAATATAATAAACAGTTTAATAAATGTATTAGTTTGGTTTATGAGTACATACAGAGATTGTCTTTTGTTTAGCTATAATTTTGACTCCTGGCATCCTGCTGTAAAACTATATTTTATAAACAGGATTATCTGTGTTTCTCTTCTTTTTTTATTTTCTTGTATAAAGACAACAATTTTCCCATTAACGTTTTAATATATTCTATTATATAAGTAATATAATAAGTATTGCAAAGCAGTAATATATTGAAGAAACCAGAGACTTATCAAAAAGTTTCAAGACTAGTTTTGAAACGAGCCACCAGGTGGCAGCACAAGGCTGCACGCACAATCACAGGGAGCACGGCGCTCTTTATACTGTAAGTCAGTGTGCCAAAAGATATCGTCTTGTGCACATCGGGAGCTGTGCAGCTGGTGCTATTGTATCACTATATGAATTTTCACCTTTAGAACACACCTGTAGAACAAATTAAGTCAGAAGGTATTTATTGAAGGAACTATATTCATAGCAGACATTTTAAATCCTCGAAGTCAAAAAAAAAAAAAAAAACTACAACCTTCTTACACCAAAATTTGGAATCATGGCTTTCTCACCGTGCTGTGCTGCAACGCAAAGTCAGGGGTTTGGGGGGAGGCACGGTCTCCAATGACGCAAATGCACACGGACACAAAGAGCAGGTCGAGCCTTGAGCAATGAGAGAAAATGGATCTTTAACTTCTCTAATGAGACTTGCTTTTGCTTTAAACGCATGCTGTAAAAACACGCATACAGAAAAACCTAAATAAAATATGTTTTACACACACACGCACATGGTCACAGTGTTATTGTAAACAGTACACACGTGCACGGATGTTGATTATATAAGTAAGAGACACGCACTAAGACCCAGCAGGGGAGATGATTACCCACAATTCCACAGCTCAAGAGAGAGAAAAACCGTTGGCTCAGTTGTAATCACATGACTGTGTAAAAATAAGAAGCTCATGTATGATACATGATACTCGGTACTTGTAAACCAAGACTTGTTCTTTTGTAATTCAAAATTGATTAAAATCTTTGCTCATCTTGCTCAACACTCGCGTTACTCACAATCCAAGGTTTTACTGTATATAGGTAGCGAACCATACCCCCTACATTTCATGGTAATTACTCACTCACTCACTCATTATGTATATGGTCTGTATTTCTGTATGTCAAGTCAAAGTCAACTTTATTGTCTATTCTGCTACATGTACAGTACATACATATAGAGGATTAAAATTATGTTACTCTCAGTCCCCTTACAAGCAAGACTATGTGCAAAAATGTAAAAAAAAAATAATTATTAAATAACACCAACTAAGACTATCACAGTAGTCCTGCAAAACGGCACAGATAACACACGACAGAAAGCTGATATGGTGCAAATAAAGAGTAGTGCAAGTGAGCTTTTCGTTTGTTTAAAGTGACATATGTGTTTAGTTCTTTATTGCTGGGCTGAGGTATTGAACAGTCCAACGGTACATACAGTAAATGACAGGTGGAGGGTGAGGCTATGTGAAATGGGAGAGGCCGAAGAGCTGGGAGGGAATTGAGCTTCCTGATCGCCTGATGGATGAAGCTGTCCTTCACTCTGCTGGTCCTGGCTTGGGGACTCCGTAGTGTCCTCCCTGATGGCTGATCAGCCATCATGGCTGATGCTCAATGTAAACAAACACCCGCACCGACAGATATTAATTAGAAAATCTAAACAGAATATTTTTAAGGCGATTAGTTAATATTTTTACTGCTGAAATAACAGCACTAAAGTGGTAGAAGTGCATTTTAATGCACTGTAGTCATTTTAAGACAAAACTTCATGTTTATCTAAGCTACTTTTTTGATTCACTCTCCAGGGGGTATTTGGCTGGCGACGAAGGAAGTACTATATATCTATATCTATATCTTCATTTTCTCATTAATAGTAATCAGATGAAATGATAGTACATTCAAAATCTTTTTGTGAACTAGGAAACTTTTGTACCATTTTTTACTGTTTGGCCAGCAATCCAGTGGAAACCAATATCATACAGTATAATATTATATTATAATAATGTAAAATTACAGTTTAAAAAATAAAGAGGTTTATCTTTCTTGCAGACATAAACCTGTACATGTAGCTTCGATTACATTAAAGCTGATCAACTTTAACCTTTTCCCATTAGGAAGGGGTACTTTAGCTAGTTCTCAATAAGCAAATAGTTAAAATCATGACTGATTCCTTATAATCTGGGTTTGATTCCCACCCGGGTCTGTGTACCTGGAGTTTGCATGTTCTCCCCATTATTTGTGGGTTTCCTCTGTGTACCTCCCAAGGACATGCAGATTCCCAAATTGCCCACAGTGTGTGAAAGATACTGTGGGTATGTACAGTATGTGTGTGCCCTGGGATGGATTGGCACCCCGGGCAGGTTCTACCCCACCTGGTGACCCAAGTCTCCAGCCCTCCATGCGACCCTGTATACGGGATACAGTGGATACAGACAGTAAGTCTATAAGGTGCATTAAACAGCATTTCAGTTCATTAAAGGAGAGGTGAGTTTATTAGTTAATTTATTAGACATATATACTTTAGGCCTATATAA
The DNA here is from genome assembly GCF_024256425.1 of Clarias gariepinus. Classification (NCBI taxonomy): domain Eukaryota; kingdom Metazoa; phylum Chordata; class Actinopteri; order Siluriformes; family Clariidae; genus Clarias; species Clarias gariepinus. The sequence goes on from NC_071109.1 coordinate 29,630,192, forward strand.
TAATAATAATAATAAAAAAATAAGTGATCTCTTGTGAATCAGTTCGGTTGATTGAATCACTTGAGCGAGTCGTTCACTGAGTTGATTCCTCGCTCTAAAGGCCCCCGCGCTGGATTTCGCGCGTCAGATGCGCGCGCGTCTTTCACTTCTCATTTTTATTAGCAGCACGTCGTTGTGGATTTTTTCCCCCCTTCTTCTTCTTCTTCCCAGAGACGTGTGTGTGTGTGTGTGTGTGTGATTGTCAGTGTGTTGAGGATGAAATGCGCCTTTTACGCACTGAAATGACGCTCAGTGGGAAGGCGGCTCGGTTAGAAACAGACTCTCTGCCTTAACACTGCCTTTAAACTTTAAACCCATGCTGGCTTTCTGAAACCCGGCGCACTCGGACTCGGACCCGGACTCCTCGGTCTCACACGCCGGAGCGGACACGTCCCCGATCCAATGCGCGTTTCGTTACTGCGCGTCCAGGCCCGCACGCCAACACGTTCACATGGCCTCGAGAGAAGTGCCTGTGGTGGGGAGCCGTGGAGCGCCGGGGTGCTGGAGGAACAGGAGGAGGCGCCCGGAGCGCTCGGTGTGGAGCCGCCGGTGTGTGCAGTGCGTCGGGATCATCACCACCCTGCTTCTCCTCCTGCAGCCTGCGTCCGCCAGACACGGTGAGACCCCCGTCCATCCCCCGTCCATCCCCACTCACGCTCATCCTGACAACCTGTTTGAGTCCAGAGCATCCTGAGATCTTCTCATCCTTGTACAGTTCCACTGAGCTGCCTTTGATCATTTCATGAATTTACGGGAATGAAAAAGAGTCGCAGCCTTAAAGAGCGCATTGCGCCACACCAGCCGCCAGCCAGCCTCCTGCATCAATACTCAGGCTTTTATTATAGTCTATATAACAACTATAATTAAATCCAAGGAACATTTATTGTAGGTAAATATCTGCAGTGTGTGTAAGCAGGTCCTTTCCTCAAGGGGGAAAAAATACAAGTGCCTACGTGTTGAGAATAAGTAATCCATTTGCACCAGGCTTTTATTATTATTATTATTATTATTATTATTATTATTATCAAGCCTACAATCTATAATATACATAATATATTTTTAAGTATTATTGGTGTAGCATATATATACATGAATAATCAAGACGATATATACATAATTACACAAGATATAAGAAACAAGATTACATATAATATGTTCTTCTTTAATTATATATATATATATACTCTATATAATATTTCATGTTTTATTCATGCTTTTATATAACGTGTATACACACACATACAGTACTGTAGGCCGAATTCACTCTATATACTTCAGTTCTATTCTGTTCTATTCTCTCTCTCTCTCTCTCTCTCTATATATATATATATATATATATATATATATAATTATTTTTTTATATATACATTCTCTTTATATATATATATATATAAAGAAAATGTATATAGAAAATTGAGTTGAGTTGGGGTTGCAATCTCCAGACACCCCACATAACATTACTGTATAACTGTAAAGGTCATTTAGACACAAACAGCTGGTTTGTGTGATGGTGTGTGTGTGTGTTTATTTATGCATCTGTATATGCACATCTGTTCTGGCCGCTGCCTTTGTCTCTTTTTATCTGCTGATTTGCATGACATGCCGTTTTACTGGACAGTCCACATAATATCAGTTTAGCCTCGAACATCTGGTGATCTGGTCATTCCTGCTCCTGGAGAAAAGACGCTGGTGACAAGAGCGTGTCTTGGTGATTGTGGTCACGTAACTCCTAACAGAACACACTGTTTATTTCATATGTCCAGCAATGACAACACTGTCATCATTTTGCCCTGTATTGTGTAAGCCTGTAAGTGTAATCCACACATTAGCACTGATTGAGAGATGTAGATTATAAAGCACTGTTTTGTTAGATAATAAGAGCCTTCAGGATTTGTTCCTCAGCTCTTTCCAGATGCCTGATTCAGCTTGTTTTGTGATCAAGGGTTTCATGAGCTGAGTCAGGTGAGGAAGTGCAGAAATAACATGGGAATGTGCAGAGTGTGTGTGTGTGTATGTGCGGTTTCAAGTGCTGGGAATAATTAAAGACCACTAAGAAATACACTGCGTTTACACAAGACAATTAGTCAGATCGTAAAAACATACATGACCTCCACTTGTATCTACAATACAGTTCATGCTACAGCACAAGTGCGCACTTCTAGTTTACATGATGTCATGTTCAGTTTTATTTTTGATCACAGACGTACATCAGACACAAGTAATCACCATCGCCCCACTCACTGATTGTACAAAATATATAATGGTGTTACAAGGTGCATTGATTCAAAGTGTTTCTTTTCGGGATGATTTAGAGATTAGGTTCTGCTATTCAGTGAACAACTGGTATTGATCTGGTATTAATACTCTGGGTAACTGAAACAGCACTAAGCTTTTCTTTGTGAAATAATATCCTTTTGTCCCCTGTAAATTTGTCAATTTGGCCAAATATTTAGTCTGGAAAAGTGTGGTTTTAATATAATTCATAAACATTATGTGAGTAAGTAGTGGAAGTGTGCAACCATCCAGTGTTTCGTGCCATTTATTACATGATTTTTTTTTACCTACCCTGTATGAGGGCTGTGACTCATACAGTAGGTAGACTGTAAATTCCACTAAATTAGATTTTTGGACATTGAATTTTTTTGATTTAACAGTACTAGAGTTTACTGTCTGATTTATTTAGAACAGCTTTATTTCTTACATGTTTTGAAGTATTAAAATACCCAAAATATCTAATAAGCATTAAAATGATGTGTAACTTGCATTATTGATTGTTTAAAAGCCATCTTTTGTACAATATGTTTCCCCCTGACAATCTTCTGCTCCATGGCACCTACCGCACATCAACTCAAAAGAAGAAAGTGCAATATTCTTGCAAAACCAGAGTATTTATAGAGGATTAATGCTGTGGAACATATATTTTATAAAACTTTCCAATTCTAGAATATTTATTGTAAAAGTGTGAATTGATTCTGATTTGAAAACTTAGTAGTTTACCTTGTGATAAAATTACTCCTTAATGAAGACATAAAACAAATTGACAAATAACTTAAGCACAGCCTGGTGAATCTTAACCACAGTAAAATACTTGAATGGTGCAAATGTTTTAAAGAAGGCTGTACGTCCATGAGTGATAATCTGGGCCGAGTGGAATGCCTGATCTTTAAAAATTAACAGATAATTTTTTGCCAACTTGTGGAAGTAAACTGGTTCTATGTGTGGAGGGGTGAAGACATGGCAGCCTTGCTTTGCTAAAGTAATTTGAATATAGGACTAGGCTTTATGAAAAGATAAAAATATAATATTACACTTTTATATGCTATAATCATGTTTAAATTTGTTTTTAATAGCTGTGAAATACTTTTAAAAAAGACCAATTTGTTGGTTGGAAAAAAAATGTATAGCAAATAATTAAAATTATTATTATTATTATTATTATTATTATTATTTATTAATTAATTAAACATAGATATTTTCCAACCTGTGTGTGTACGTATATAGAAATACTTGTCAAAAATTCTTAAATAACTTTGCAAATAACTGCTATACAGCAAGCATATGTTAAAAAGGTTTTTGCAGTTTTGTGCACATTTATAAGAAAATGCTTAGTTTATTGAACATCCTACAGAATCATCCACATTTTGAGGACATTGTCGCACCTCCTTCTTTTGTCATAGAAAAAAAACCCAGAAGCTTTCTTTTTTTTTTATTCATTTTTTTGTCAATTTTTACATAATTTTCTGCTTTCCTTTCTAGCATAAGGATGTTTTCCTGTAAGATAGAGTTAGCTGGAACACCAGTGTTTGGAAATCAGAAATGTTTTTTTTGTATTGACTTAATAATGAAGTCATGAAATAAACATGCATAACACAGTACTATTTAAATATACATATATATATATATATATACACACACCGTTCAAAAGTTTTAGAACACTTTCCAACTCCATGATTGTTCCTGATTTTTATTTCTTTCTACATTGTAAGGGAATGCTGAAGGCGTCCAAAAAATGCATTAATCTCCTTTGAACAGTTAATAGTGAGATGTTTCTGCTACTTCATAAAGCTTCTAATCTGAGGTTCTGTTAATTGGTCATTTTTCAGGCTGGTAACTCTAAATAAACTTCTCATCTGCGGCAGAGGTAGGTTTTGGTCTCGCCCTCCTGGGACGGCCTTCATGAGAGCCAGTTTCATTATGGTGCTTGACGGATTTTGCAAATGCACTTGACAATACTGTTCTTGCAAGAACTATTACAGAAAGGCTGACCTCTGTGTCTTAAAATAACAACTAACTGTTGTTTTTGTTGTTGTTACATAATTACCTAATCCCATATGAGTTATTTTATAGTTTTAAAATCCCCTGTATTGTTGTAGAATGTAGAAAATAAATCACTAAACAAAAACAAAGAAATTTGCAAGTGACCCCAAACTTTTGAACAGTAGTGTATATATATATATATATATATATATATAGTACTGTGTTATGCATGTTTATTTCATGACTTCATTATATATATATATATATATATATATATATATATATATATATATATATAAAAGAGAGAGAGAGAGATTATTATATGTCGTTTTGTGTAAAAACATAAAAATCAACTGATCATAGTAGGCGTACAACCTAACAACTTATAACTTTTGCCATTATGAAAAAAGGCATGTGGCAATACTACCTGTAAGTACCCCCTTACTGCTTCCACAGGATTTAAAAGGGTTAAAAGGGTAAGTTGCAGCCAGGTGTTGCTAATCATCACCCCTTGATTGATTGATCATCAGCAGGACTGGGGACCTCTATAAAAGCAGACGTTTTGGCAGTTTGCTGGTCTAGAGCATCCAGGTGTGTGTAAACACAGAGCCAAGAGGGAAATACATGAGCAATTTTCTTAGAGAAGGGAATGTTGCTGCACTAATTTGTGAGTTCAGCGTGCTACGGTAAGTTACATTGTTCACAAAACGAAAGCATTCAAGACAGTTATCAATCCTCCCAGCAGTGGATGTTCCAGTACATTTAACCCAAAGTCAGACCGTGCAATACGCAGAGAAATACAAAGAAAACCCTCCAAAACTTACATCTCAGACCCCACAGTTAAATGTCCATGACATCACAATTAGAAGAAGGCTGAAGAGTATAAATTGTTTGGAAGGCTGCCAGGTGAAAATATCTTCTGTCTAAATAAACATGGAAGACTGAGGTTTGCAAAACTGTATCTGAACAGACCACAAGGCTTCTGGAACAATGTCCTATGGACAGATGAGACTAAAGTGGAGTTGTTTGGACTTAATACCCAACGCCATGTTTGGCAAAAACCGAACAGTTTGGGGAAACACTTCATACCCACTGTCAAGCACGGCGGTGGAGGGGTGATGATTTGGGCTTGTTTTGCAGCCATAGGTCCTGTTGACCTTGAACTCCTCTGATTACTTTAGAGACAAATGTGAGGCCATCTGTCTGACTGCTAAAACTCGGTCTAAATTTGCAACAGGACAATGATCCTAATCACACCAGTAAATATACATCAGAATTGCTTAAAAATAAAAGAACCAAGGTTTTGGAATGGCGAAGTCTAGACCTCAACCCAATTAAAATGCTAAAATGTAGGACCTTATGAGAGCTGTGAATAAGCGAATGCCCGAAAACCTGAATGAACTGAAGCAGAACGCTGTTCCTGATGCAACCTTCCTATTTTATCCGTGCTTGGGACCGGCACTGCATCCAGTGGCAAATGTTTGAGCATTGGGTGGAAATTAAACCCAATTGTTCTGCATGGCAGGCGAGAAACCTATCACAGAGAACACATGGGTTCAATTCCCATTTGATTCCCAAATCCCAGCCACCGCTGGAGCCACCTATTCCATCGTGGACACAGTAATGATTTACTGTATAATAATGATATCCGAATGCGCATGGGTTCTAATTTGAGTTTGCTTCCTCTGAAAGTTTCTTGATAATTTCATCACCGCAAGCTTTTTTCCCCCTCGCAAGTATCACTTCTGGCTCGTTTATTAGGGATCCTGATTTTTAAATCACTTATTTGTGATTTATGTCTATTGTCAAAAATGCATGTATACACAAATACAGCTGAATTGAGAATATAATTGATCAGGTGAGATAAGTATCAGGTATCTCAGGATCAGGGGCATCTCTAAGGAAAGTAAAATATGAATATGGATTTTGCATGTCTACTGTATTTTCATCCACATGTAATTTTTTTATGACCCAAAAGTTCCGTGTTGATTTGCAGGGTCCTTGCCTTCGGGTTATCAAAGAGTAAGCTTAACCTACATTAAAGCAGCAGTCATGATTTAAAGTGGCATTTTATTTAGTGTATTTACATGGCATTTCTTTAGCCTTATGAGTGAGCACGATTTAATGGATGATTTGCAGGAATTGTTTGGGATTCTTATTGATTTCTTTGGGATTAAAAATCTTTGATGCTACACAGTGTCGTATGGACAATGACATCAGACCTGTCACCAAAGCTCACTCCAGAGCTTTTAATGCAGAGCAGCCAGGTTTGCTTACACATTCTTTACCTTGTCTTTCTCCCGACCGGCTGTGTGCGTGTGTGGTGTGCGTCTTCCTGGCCGTTGGTTTCCTTCAAAGCCTCCATAGTGATGCTCCAGCGAGTCAACAGCGAGCCTACTGTGCTGTGTTGCCATGGGAACTGATCTGCCTAACATTTTTTTCCTCCTTGTGAGGAGAGAACTGAGTGTATTATCAGAATGACAATGATGAACTGTTCCGGTTAATTTTTTTCCTCCTGTGTGTGTGTGTGTGTGTGTGTGTAGTGACCGGCGATTGGGTTTAGCCCAGTGACAGATATGCATGGAATTGATCCATGTTTCATTTGATCTCCCTAAAGGGATGCTTTGTCACCTCTCTACACCGTGCTATATTCGGCGACGGATCTGAGCTCTGTCCTACGGCACCGGTCATTGTTTTAGTATCCGCACAAGTCAGGCTGTGATCACATTACGGCTGCATTATAACAAGATTTTGTCTGTGTAAACATGACGGTGCATGATTTTGGACAGATTGGTATGGAAACCATGGAAGAGGGAAGATAATGCGGAACTATTGATTTTCTTTAATGAATTACAAACTCCATCTGAATTTGCATATAGTGCTTGCTTTTAAGGTATAAAAGCTTAACCCTAACCTACATTAGAGAAGTAGCCAATACTCCCTCACCATCAATACCATTTTATCTTGTATACAGGGTGGTGGGGGCCTGGAGCCAAACCCAGGACTTAGGGCACGAGACAGGGTGCCAATCCATCGCAGTGCACACACACGCTACAGGCAATTTGGGAAAGCTAAGTGTAATAATTTACTAGGTGCCTAAGCCTGAAACTTTTTACCTTTTTTTTCTTCTCCGATTTTCTCCCTGATTTAGTCGTGTCCAATTCCTCTCCCTCACTAGGGGGCGCCCACATTAAGGCTACTACTACCACTCAGTCGGGAGGGCCCAAGACTATCACGTGTTTCCTTCGAACCACGTGACGCCAGCCGACCACATCTTATCGAACTGCTCGCTCACACACTGTTGGGGCCGGTGTAACACACGCGGAGGACAGCGCTATACGCTCCTTCCGCTTGTGTGAGCGCACAGACGCTCCTGATTGGCTGTAGAGCCGTGATTAATGTGGGAGCACTAAGTACCTCTCATCCCTCCTCTCTGAGAGAGCTCGGCCAATCAGCACTCTCTAGACCTCCGGCTGCGAGAGGTTACGGCATCACCCGGGAATCGAACTCACGATTTCCGGATGATAGGGCGAGCACTTTACCTTTTTACCCATTAAATCGAAAATGGTTTTATCATATTGAACCAGAGATATTAATGTAAAATTGGGAGAGATCTCCAAAGTACTGGTGCTCTCCAAAATACTTCTGAGAGCTTAGATGAAATAAATATCTGTGGATGAAACATGAAAACTCTTCTTTTTCTTGAGTTCATCCAATACTTGAGAACTGCTGGAACAAATGATGTGCTACTAAAATCATCGATGGTTCATATTAGAAATTAAAGCTGGTCTGAAGCGTCTGATCTGCCTATAGTGTCAGGCTCTGTGGGTGAGAAAAGCCTGCATTTTAATCACACACACTTCCAAAACAGGAGAAGTATGGATGTTCTAAATATATTTTGGAATAAAAGAATCGTGTAGGCTTCATAAAGGCATATCGCATTTCATGTTTTTCTGTTTGATCGTACAGTTCAAATTATAGGAAAGTCAAAGTCAAAGCTTTTTGAAAATACTATGTCTAGGGAAACGTCTTGAAAATGTCTACAATTTCTTTTTGCCATTTTATTAAAACAAAAAAAGAATGCCTTAAATGAAAGTGGCAGCACATCACTGGTGGCTTGAATAGTTTTTATTTTAAAGTTTTTATTTATTTATCATCATCAAAACCTGCTTTTTAAAAGGGTTTTATAATATATCTTATAGAAAATAATTTTTAAAAAATTGACATTTTGGTTCACCACACACACAAAAATATCACTAGTACTAGCATATGAACTTGGACCACCTCAAATCCAAACACAGCAAACATCTTTCCCTTTTACAGCCTTAATTGTTGTCCATACTTGCACATCTGGAGCCTGATTAGGTTTTAGATTTTATGACACAATAACCCTTGGGGTCAGAACTCTTAAAGGCAAAAAAAAAAAAAAAAAAAATTCCGAAAAGTCAGAGCAACTGACTGGAATGACATGGAGAGCAGTTTAGCCTTATCTACCATCCTGCTGGTTTCTACTTATAAAAAGCGATTTTCACTGGAGCAGAATTTAACCTCCTAATGGCCTTGTCTTAATTTTAGAACGTCTCTTCCTCTCTTCATAATTACTCTCCCTCAGGCCATTCGGCGATGTGATGTGGTGTCAGCTACAGGCTGTTCATCTGACGTCCGCTTCCCTGAGTGACCATTTCACAGCTGACACGCTCCATGTCCTCACGCAGCCATGCTTCATTAGAGCATTTGTCCATGAGAAAGTTGATTAGGCCGGCACATTGACACAGATGAGCGCTCGTCTTACTCTCTGTTCTCGATAGGTGTTGTGAATCGCCATGTCTGCTGACGCTATAAGCATCCACCGAGCTTTATATATATATATAAAACTGTAAAGTTGGCATGTCTGTACATTAAAGATAGTAAAAAAAAAGATTTTGGGGGACGTAATATGAGTAATAAAACACATCAAGATGGTTTTTGGAATTTTTGTCTGTCTGTTTGTCTTTTTGTTTGTGCCCGCATCACGTAAAAACTACTGAATTCATTTTAATGGGCTTTCCACAGGAGTATTTGGCTGAGCTTGAAGTAACATATAGGCTTTGTTACATCACAATCGGCCCACGATAAGACAAGATATGCTACTTTGAACTTTAAATGGAAAACGCTGTTATATTATACAAACTCGACCTTGAAAAAAAACATTAGTTCCTACATTGATAAACACTTCCGCTCTTAAGCACCTAGCGGAGAGTATGCTTAACTATTATTATTCTAAGTGACGTTACATCAGACTTTTTTTTCGCTCTTTGTAAAAAACGTAAACTTACTCATCGTCTGTACCACTTTATACTGTATTCAGGTAACGGGGGCCTGGAGCGAATCCTAGGAGACTTAGGGCGTTAGGCAGGTTACATCCAGGACGAGGTGCCAATCCATCACAGCACACACACACACACGCTTACACACTCATTCACACACAGACCCCTGTGGGAATCGAACCTGAACCCTGGAGGTGCAATGTTTTGTAAAAAAATAAAAATTAAAAAATTAAGTAAATAACCCTGTTCTGCCACACCTGTAAACGACAAATCCCTGAATATCAAAACAACTGGTTGAGAAATTTAAATTTTATAATTATTTGTATTCCAAAAAAGTACCTTGGGATTAATGAGTACAGAGTCTAACTCCCGCTCGATAGCAGCTGACCAATGAGGAAGCAGCCCTTTGACACTTGAAACCCTTTGACACCTAAACCCCCCCCCAAGCCCCTGAACCCCCCCCCACACACACACACACCCATACATTGGTGTCAAAAAGGCAAACAAAACTTGGCATCGAAATTATATATATTTTTGGCATTCAATATAGTTTTTATTTTTGGTTTATTATGGAGGCCCCGAAGGTCATGTGGTAAAAATATGTATATACTATATGTATATTTAGTTTACAATCTTTGTGAACGGTTTTAGTAAACTGAGGTCACGGATTATTAAACAGAGTGTACAGACTGACAAACTGGCATAAATATTTCTGTGTATCACATGACCCTTGGGGGCTCCTTTTTTTTTTTTTTTAACTGTAACCTTAATATATAAATGTATGTATTTTTGTGAAAATTCTTTAGTAAAAACCCTTTTAGTGTTTAAGTTCATGTCATTGTGTTTTTACTTTTATGTTACATGAACACGCAGCAGAAAGAGCAGGTCCTAGTTGTTGGTTTCCTCCATCCTGTTACTGTGTTCAGTTTAGGGCTTCAGCAATTAGCCAACAAAAATAACTACATCCATTATGAACTTAAACAGTTCTGTTGGTGGTTTTTGGTTTTTAATTAATGCACTCGTTCTAATGATATTGGGTTTATTATAAAAGCTAGCACAGGGCCTGGTATGGCTTTCTGACAGGGTTTTACACTTCCTCAGCAAAACTCAGCAACAAGCTACAGTATACTGTACTTTTTTTTATCATTAACTTTAACAGAGAGGGAAAAAAAGAGAGGTTGGTGAGAGAAAAACAGTTTATAGCTGTTATACTTTACTTAGCAATGCAAATGAATTTGTTCTATAAATACATTTTAAAAAGTCAGCAAGAGGCAAATATGGTGATGGAAGAGGAATGTGCAGTTATTAAGAAGTAATCAACTCTGTGTCGGTTGTGTTGAGCAATAATACACCCCTCTTTTTTAAAAAACTGTAACCTTAGTGTATAAATGTATAAACCTTAACTGGTTAAGTTTATGTAACAGTTTCAGCAGCGACCACATTTCCCCTCTCGTCTGTTCCAACCACTCAGCATTCAGCACCACCAGTATACTAATCACCGGCCTGATCATCTGTCATCATCTGCACCAGTTTCTCACTGGTTCATGACTTAGGGTAGATGCTTTCTATGCCTAAATGATTCATAGGTCACTGTGTGGCTTAAATAACACACAAAAAAACATTCTTCTGAAACTGGATAAGTACGGGGACGGGAGTAAAATTGAGAGACAACAAAGTCTTCACGAAGCTTGGAGAACCATTCCTTAAGACAAAATACAAGAAAGTCTGACTCTGTGGAATCTAAGAGGTGGCTCAAGATTTTTCCACCGTACTGTACATCTGTAGTAATTCCTTAATATAAGGTTATGAAGTCTAATATTGGAAAATGTTTAACTTTTACCTTTATTGCTGTAAACAAAGTACATTTCTATCCTTATAGAGTGAGAGAGAGAATTGATTTGTTGCATATTTAATATTTTAAACTTGCGGTGCCCAGATTGTTAGCCAGGACAAGTGTAATTGCATTCTGAAGGTGATCATAAGAACTGATGATGATGTTGAATGCATTCGAACCGGACTGTTAATCTTTACAGCACTATGAGCCATCCTGACTGGATCACTCTGTTGATAAAATTCATATCGCAGCTATAAAGGATTTTATAGCACAGCACTTTTTAAATGATCTAATATGATTGGTTATAAGGTGCAGATTCATTTTCTACAACAGCAGCTATGGGGCAGGGTTATTAATGCACCTGTTTTAATGAGTAATTGTTTCTACAGAACACGTACAGGGAAGTGTATGCCGGACATCTCACATAGTCTAATAACAGGCTGATGAAACATTACATCATCAGTAATATGCTGAAGTTTAGAGTATATTAGCAGTAATATGCTGAAGATTAGAGTATATTAGCAGTAATATGTTGAAGTATAAAGTGTATGGAAAGATTTTCCAGTGTCAGTGTTTTAGTTTTTTTAGCTTTGCATTATTTTTTGTCTTATTAATTTGAAGAGAGAAAAAAAATAAAAAAATCTAATAATGAAATGGTTATTTGTAGCAAGTGACAAGAGCAGATATCATATTACTGCACTGCAATTGTTTTATGATATTGCAAATTATTATCATCAGTTAGTATTCAAGATTCAATTCACTTTTTTAATTATCCTTATAAATTAAATGTAGTGATTTTAAGAAATTTGTAAAATATTATTTACTTTCTGAGAGCATTAGTACCTATCGTTGATGGTTAAAAAGTTTTTAGAAAAAGTTTATGTAAAGTAATTAGAGATAATCTTATTTCAGGTTCAGGCCCAAGTACATGCCTGCTTGTCTTCTGTATGGCAGAACTCTCTATCCAACTTATTAATGCAATGAAATTAAATGTTGTAAGGTTGGGTATCTTACGCCTTGTTTACGCTAAGGTCTAATTCTCTTAATGTTAACCAAGTGACCCTGTTTAATGTAGATTATTACATCCATCACTTGATGGATCACAACATCTAATCATAAGATCTGTTCATAACATCACATTTACTTAACACTTTGATTTTAGAGCATAACACTGGACTCTCAGTTCGGGTATTTTACATGCTCTCAAAATGATTTTAAACTTCCCGCAGGAAGAATAAACATACAATGATCTGTCCGTTCATCTTTGAAGATTCAGTTTTCTAAAAAGTTACACACCTTTTTTTGGAGTAAGCCGTGCTCTCCCCCCATTTGTTTGTGTTTTGTGGCTGCTTTGTAGGGGCATTGCAGGCTTTTTGTGTGTCTTCTGCATACTCTGTGCATTTACGGCAAACTATTATATTGTTTGGCACTGTTGATTGACTCATATAGTTTCATTAAGTTCTGTCGAGCCAGTTTTGCGTGATGCTGTGACAAAATTAGCTGGATTGATATATAGGCAGAAATTTTTCTGAGACTGGTTTCTGGTCCTCCAATGTATGAAATGTAAAGATATTATTAAAAGAGCGAGTTCTGACACAAAAAAACTCTCTTTTATTTATATAGATTCCTGAATTCCAAGTAGAATAGAATAATATAAAAAGATGAAAGCCCTTGGAATAACCCTCAGTGTTTTGGATCAGTGTGTTCGCCACCTGCTTTATTTTGGGACATCTGTTTCAGCATAAGCCTGCCATTTTCTCATCACGTGTACATGATAACGCTGGATTAGATCAGATGATGCGGTTCTGGCAAACAGCTTTAAAAAGGGTCTTCTCATTTCACCGATTACCTAACAGACCCCAGGATGAGACAGCTCTGGACACAGGCTACAGTTTCATTCATTTTATTGTATTTCAAGCAGTGCCTGCAATTCTATTCAGTAAATGTGTCTTTCATTTTTTTTCCTACTTGATGTTTCTGAGAGATCAAGAGCTTAAAATAAAGTCTTTTGGATTAAACCTCCACGAACAGCACAGTAATGAAATTGCATTTGGATGGGGAGCAGTCTGAAACTCTTATAAAGACCATGTTTAAGTTGGGAGGTGTCTGAACTGGGTGGGGCTTAAGACAAGGATTTTGCATAATGTTGTAGTGTTTGTTTATAAAAATGTGTTTTAGATGTTTTTTTTTCATGTACCTCCACCATACAAAAAGGTGATATTATGGAAAAAGAAATCCTTTTTATGCTTTCGAGAATACATATTACACACATTATTACATTGCATATATAGGTGCATTTTCACTGTGAGAGACAGAATCTAAAAAGAAAAATCCGGAAATCACATTGTATGATTTTTTAACAATTTATTTGTGAATTACTGTGTCAAATAAGTATTTGATCACTTGCTTATCAGCCAGATTTCTGACCCTCAAAGACCTGTTATTTTGCTTTTAAATAGTCCATATGCTTCTTATGGAGGCATTCCTTGGTTTTCCTGGCTGTGTGCTTTGGGTCATTGTCATGTTGGAAGACCCTGCTTAATGCTCTGAGTGAGGGAAGAAGGTTTTAGCCCAATATGTCACAATACATGGCCCTGTTTATCCTCTCCTTAATACAGTGCAGTCGTCCTGTCCCCTGTGCAGAAAAACACCCCCAGAGCATGATGCTTCCAGCCCCATGCTTCACTGTAGGTATGGTATTATTGGGATGATACTCATCATTCTTCTTCCTCCAAACACGACTAATGGAGTCAAGACCCAAAAGTTCTACTTTGGTCTCATTTGACCTTCCGTGCGATGCAAGATTTTAAACCATGACGTCTTAGTGTATTACTTAATGTATTACTGATACCTTGGAAACGATGGCTCTCTTTACAGCATTAACCAGCTCCTCCTCCTGTAGTTCTGGGCTGATTCCTCACCATTCTTAGCATCATTGATACCCCAAGTATCTCCTTAGACTTTGGCTGATTGTGGGGGGCACAGGTGTCTTTATGACAGCTAACGACCTCAAACAGGTGTAGCTGGACTATTTAAAAGCAAAATAACTGGTCTTTGAGGGTCAGAAATCTGGCTGATAAGCAAGTGATGAAATACTTATTTGACAGTTATTTAAAGTCTAAAAAACTATGGAGGTAGTGGACAGTCCTGTACCTGGTGTAAGTTTCTCTTTATATCTTCACTTAATCTGCTTTAAAATATCCTCAGCTAACTTACTGTTCTGCAGTTGAATCCCAATTAGCGTAAAATGGAAAGCTAGTGCACTATGTAGCAAGTAGGATCCCTTATTCCACACACCAAGTAGTGCCTTTTTCCAGGGGTTAGAGAGGGATTTGGGATTCAGCCTTGTGTTAGAAGCTGGTTAGATTTGTCGCTTGAACAAAGCACCAAGGTGTGTCGTGAACCTGGCAGGATGTCAGTGGCTTGGTTACGTTAACTAGCAGTAATGAAAGATCGAAACACAACACTGACGGTTTAGAGGCATTTAGAAAAAGCTTAAGCTATTATTAAGGAGACAAAGTGTTGTTTAAGATGACAAATTGTTATTAGATGTGTTTTATTGCTGAAAGTGCTTCAGTGACTGGGTTTGGGTGTGGGTTTTGGCAGGCAGCTGCTCTACCCCCTTTCCAATACCATGGACCATACTTTCACCCCATGCTGTTAATGATATCTTTATTTAACACTGCTAAATACTTTTTTTTACTATTCTGAAAAAAAATAAAATAAAAATTGTGCATCAACTTGTGCCATTTTGCAGTTTTAAAGATTCAACATGTAACAATACATTTATGCAGATGCTCTTATCCAGAGCTACTTACATTTTTATCTCATTACACATCTGAGGGTTAAGGGCCTTGCTCAAGGGCCCAACAGTGGCAATTTGGTGGTTGAACCTGGAATCTTCCGATGCCTTAACCACTGAGCTACCCCTGGCCACTACAATAGCATCTATTAATTTGCAATACCCCGAGATGTTCCGGAGAGTCTCAGCTGCATGCGTGTATGAGTTAGTGTGTTTGTGTGTGTCATTTCCGAACATAACACTGGAACATTGGAAGACTTTAATATGTATAAACTCCATGTTTTTAGAAACACTTTCTGTTTCCCTATGTGTGCTTGTGGAACTCGTAAAGAAATGAAATGAGTTAGTGGGCTTGGGTTGATTGTTGTGTTCCTGCCACATGTTTTTTTTTTTCTGATCGGATTTGTTCGTGTTCCTTATGCCATGTCTGGGAAATGAAGTTCTCAGCTGCTTCTCTGTGAACTTTCACGCCTCGAGCCGCACACTCAGCAGCATTCATTAAATCACAATGAATAAAACAGATCAGATTATGTTCCGTTTATGATCTCGGCCAGCCTCCTCTCCTTCTCCCCCTCCTCCTCCTCCTCCTCCTCATCCCTGCTGCCAGGATCTTGATTTATCAAAAAAAAAAATCAAGTAAGGCACCAGCAGTGTGATGATGATGAATGGGATGTCCATTTCTTTGGCCAATAGAAAACATTTGTGTCATGTCCATAGTGACAAGTGTCACACTGATCAGTTCAGACCCTGCACTACTGAAGGCTGTATTGCCTGCACAAAAGCTCAGTTGAAAAAGGCTTCAATAGCTGAGCTCTCTCTCTCTCAAAGGGTCAGCATGGTTCAGAGATATGAGCGCATCTACAGGAGAGAGAAAGAGAGAGACAAAGAGAGGAGGGTGGAGGGAGAAAGCCAGCTGGAGGAGGAAAGTGTGAGCTCTCATTCACTTTTAATGCGACCGCGCTCACCTGTGCTGCCTCTGGGAATTTGTGTCAAGAGCATCAGATGTGTTCCTGGCAGAAATATTTCTCAGGAAAGCTCTCTTCGTCTCCTTATCTCAGTGTTATACATGAGAACATTTTGATCTGAGTGATGTTATTGTCAATATTTAATATTGAGGTATCAGTTATTAGAGATGGCACTGATTTGATACCCAGTATCATACTGTCAAAAATGATGGGTCAGATATTGGAGAAAACATAAACATATTACATCTTGTGACATAGCAAAAAAAATTGCTTTCTCTGTATATATAACGATCAGCATGTAACATTATGACCACCTGCCTAATATTGAGTAGATCCCAGTTTTGACACCATAACAGTCATGCACAGTGTGTTCCGACACCTTACTATCACAACCAGCATTCACCTTTTCATCAATTTGATCTAGACTAGCGCTTCTATTGGATCGGACTACACGGTGAGCCTTGGCGCCCATGACTCTGTCGCTAGTTCACTGGTTTTCCTTCCTGGGATCCCTATTGGTATGTCCTGACCACTGCAACCTAGGAACAGCCTATAAGAACTGCAGTTTTGGACTTGCTCTGACCCAGTCGTCTAGCCATCGCAATCTGGCCTTTGTCAAAGTCACTTAAATCTTTAAACTTGCCCATCTTTCCACTTCCAACACATCAACTTCAGGAAAAAGGTTCACTTGCTTCCTAATACTGTATATCCCACCCACTTCCACTAATGTAGCTACGTACTGTAAGCAAGGCCAAATTGTAATGGCTGGTCAACTGGATCAGAGCAACTCCAAAACGGTGGCTCTTGTGGGACGTACATTCCCAGGCTGCAGTGGTCAGAATGTACCAAACATGATCCAAGGAAGGAAAACTGGTGAACTGAAGATAGGATCATGGGTGGCCAAGCCTGACTGATGGAGAAAGAAGGCTGGCCCGTAGAGATAGAGATACAGAGAGAGAGAGATAGAGAGAGAGATAGACGTATGTGTGTATGTAAGTTTAATTGTGACATTTACATTTTTTTTTTTTACATTTTAGTAGTTTTTCTTCAAATCATTATAAGATAAGCATCGGAATGGGTCTATACTGATAAGATTTCAATAGTGGTTTTAGATAAGATAAACTAGTGTTATGTCATCACAAAACATGCTTAATTATTTGTCCAAAATCTTTTAATGCACATTTATTGTTTCAAATATGAACTTTTTGTTCATATTGTGAGACGGAAATTGGTCACATGAAATAAATGTGAAAAGATTAATATCTATCCCTTCATGACACATACGTTTGCTCTCAGATACTGTAAGTAAATATCATCGCTGTTTAAGCTACATTTGTTCTGACAGCCTTAATCGAAATGCTTAATCGAAAATTACTATCTAGGTCACTATCCTATAAACAATTCCCAACATATTCAATTTACAATCCCAGTACGATCATTGGCTTAGACTGATATCAAATTAATGATAATCTGAGTGGGTAAGGTGCCAGAACAGCTCCCTGGGAGCTTATCTCTTCAAGATTCTGCATGTCTCTGGTACATGTACTCAAGCTCCTGAAGGTCGCATCCCAGAAATCACCCATAGGTGTTCACATATAATGCGAATCCGAATGCGGTTTATACATCATTTTCATCTCACGCTTCCCTTTCTGAAACGTTTCATCTTGAGATCAGTCAGAACAGCTGCAGTATCGATTCCGAAAGAGCAGACGGCTCGCTCTGCGGGGACGAATAGAGCAAAGCATGCCTGCAAAATAATAAATGCCCCCACAGTATACAGTAACAGAGCAACCAGTTTCCTCTTTAATTTGTAAAACAGTACGCAAGCAGACAAAATAAAGCATATAAATGAAGAACTTGTGATTCTCAGAATCAGACATTTTTAATTAACAATAGTCAAATATAACCCCTATTAAACTTAGACTTTAATTATTGTGTTCATTAATTATAGCCCTCGTTCCAGAGGTAGAGCTTTCGAGATGAAAGGTATGATGGGATTTCACTGAAGGGACAGATGTGCGTTAGAGAGGATTGATGGAGCTTGGAGCATGAAATGTCGCAGTGCCCAGTTCTGCTGCGTTAGCACACTGAGGTCTTATCAGGCGTCTGCGGGCCTGCCATCATCATTTAGACAAAATAAGGCAATAAATCCTTGTGTGAGCTGCATTACACAGGGACGCTCACATGCACCAGAGCGTCACGTTCACCGTATGGTGATTTGTAGACTCGGGCAGCCTAAGCACACTGTTTCATACGATGTGGATTGCTGCCATGAATTATGGTGTGTTATTGCAGCGTGTGTGTGTGTGTGTGCGCGTACACACAGGCACACGTGCATCTTTGCTTGTTTCCCTAAAGCGTCCCTAGCTCGGTGTCGATGATTTGCTATCGTCCGTCACACTCACGCTGCGCTCTGCATCCAGACTCAGCTGGCACCGCATGACCTATTGAGAGCCCTGCCAGCAAGTCACATGACCGTGTTTATCCAATCAGTGATGCGTCAGATATGTGTTGGGAAGGCTGCGTCGAAGAGAGAGGCTCAGGCAGGCAGACTTGTTTATCTAGCCCTGTTTTGCAAGCTCCTCGATATTTCATAGCACCGTTTCGCCAAACACGGCGAGGAAAGAGACAGGGTGTAATTACAGGCAGAACTCAGTTCTCTTTTCACAAAATGTGGCATAGCAAGTGTTGTTGCATTACAACAGAGCAGCTGCGTGTGATGCTAACATGTCTTTGTGTGTGTTGTGTCACTAAGCTTGTTCTCTTCTGAAGGTTTTTCTGATCCGTGTCATTTTGTAAATTTGACAGAATGAGATCACACATCGTTTAGACTTCAAAAGAAATAGTGTTACTTTGTATTAACATTAAAACCTGGCTTTGCATTTGAAATAGATGGAGGTTTGATGAATAGGCTTTTTTTTCCAATCAGACAAGATGAGATCATTTTTATCAGACCAGAAAGCATGTACTTGCAAGAGTGTTTTTTATCTGTTGCGAATGGCCAAAACATGGAGCCTAAAACTCTCACCTAGGTACAAAATGTTATTTTCAGATAGGATCATATAACACATTTTTTCATAATACTTCATAATGTTTTTTATAATATTTGTTCTCTCCCGATCAATGCTTAGTTTTTTGTAAATATACATACACATTTATATTTTTATTAGATAAACATATTTCCTAAATATGCCCTTTTATGTGCGTAGTGTCAGTTACTCTTTTAAAGTCAAATCTTTCACTAATCTTAACTGTCATTTAAATGAAACTTAGAATTCACATGAAAAGACACAAACCTGAAAAATATATATTTCTCTAAAATGCGAAATTGCTAAGTTATTGCAACCTAAATTTGACATGGTTACAGACACTACAGATTTTATTGCTTTTTTAGCTTTTACCAAAAACCTATTTAAGCAACAATTTTTACAGGTCATGTGCTTGCACCAATTTTAGTATTTTAAATGATTATTCTTTGAAGTGAGACTGTATAATGTTGAAAAATGGCCATTTTTAGGGCACATATAAAATTATTATTACATAAAAAATTATTATTACATAAAAAAGACATTTTTAGAGAAGGAAGATTGGTCACTTTCATGTTGCATAAACTAAGTAGCTTCTTTGGCACACACATTTTCTGTATTATATGTATGACATAAAAATAATAATAAATAAAATCATCACAAATCAACACTGTGTTTTAGCCAAAAGTTTTGGGTATCTTTTGGAGCAATTTAATAATCATAAAATTTTGCAAAAGAGGTCAGAACTTATTTGTTGTCACACACACACACATAAAAACAGAAAGTAATTGACTAGGAAACAGTGGGCTTACCGAGTGACTTAACAGTGTAACAGAATAAACAGACATCTAATCAAAAGGTTAACACAGAACAGGGGGACACATTAGACCCTACAGTCTGTAATTTAAAAATAAACCAGCACCATGGCGAAGTGAATGTGCTGGGAACATGCGGAGAGGGCAAAATCATGACATGTACAGATGATGAAGAGTTTTTGTTGTCATGCAGAAACAGCATATGGCCAAATTTGGTTATTATTTTCATAAATTAATGCTATTGGTCTGCCTTTACATCTGTTTGTGGGTTTTACTAATAATGACCAAATGGAAAGTATTAAGCGCTTGTGACTTACCCTCTTTGCTTTATTGGATCTCCAATTCTGGTTTAATTTTTCCTAAAAAAAAGGTTTTGGACATGTTTTTGGACAATGTTTTTGGATTTTATACCACACTGTTGATATTTTATTTGCAAGCTTTAAAAAATATTTTAAATATTAACTTTGTCGAAATGGGGCCCTGCAGCTAATTAGTCCCCCAGCCTGGAGAGAGGGGCTGATTGGCCAAGATCTCTCATAGGGGAGGAATGGGAGGCACACTAGTGCTCTCATATCAATTGTACGGTGGCCCTGAAGTGCAATACAAATTAACAAAACTCAAAACAAATTAACAAAACCCCAAACAAAATAAATTTAAAACCAAATTAACAAAATGGAAAACAAAATAATTAATATCTGACTGGTGGAGAAGTGCAATACAAGTTAACAAAATGGAAAACAAATTAACAAATTTAAAAACAAATAACAAAACCCCAAACTATTTTTTAGGGAGGTTTGTTGTTTTGTTTTTGTTTTTGTTATTTTGTTTTTGGATTTGTTAGTTTGGTTTTAAATTTGTTAATTTGTTTTCCTTTTTGTTAATTTGTATTGCACTTCTCGGCCAGTCCGATACAAACCGGAAAAGGTAGGTATAGTTTGCAAATGAAATGCTTATCGCTGATTGGACGAGACATCTGTCACTCAAGATATACAGGAAGTAGGAACTTGTTTCTTTATCTTTGTTTCTTGTGAAGTGCAAAACAAATTAACAAAACTGACTTCAGGGCCACCCTAAGAACGCCATATTTGAAACCACAATAATGTTTGCACATTCATACACACACACAAATCTACTGCTACTACAGTACTTCCTGTATATCTTGAGTGACAGATGTCTCGTCCAATCAGCGGTAAGCATTTTATTCGCTAACTATACCCACCTTTTGCGGTTTGTAGCGGACTGTCCGAGAAGTGCAATACAAATTAACAAAACGGAAAACAAATTAACAAAACGGAAAACACATTAACCAATCTAAAAACAAAATAACAAAAACAAAACAACTAACCTCCCTAAAAAATAGTTTTGGGTTTTGTTATTTGGTTTTGAATTTGTTAATTTGTTTTCCATTTTGTTAATTTGTATTGCACTTCTCTGCCAGTCAGATATTAGTTATTTTGTTTTCAGTTTTGTTAATTTGTTTTGCACTTCAGGGCCACCGTACAATTGTGACTCTAGCCAATTATGGGCGTCTGTGAGCTCAGGATAGCAAAAGGAGTGGAAAGCGCCATCCTCTGTGTGTCTCAATGGTGTATGAGCGAGCGGATTGAAAAGATGCGATGGGTCAGCGTCACATGATAGTCCTCGTCCCCCCTGGTTGGTAGTTTTAGTCTTAATGGGGGTTGCCCTAACGACGGGTGGGCATTGGGTAATGCTATTATGGAAAACTCTGAACAATTCTTCATCCTGCTCAATTTTCTTTATCTGAAACATGTAATCCAGCTGCCAACTGCTTGCAAACTGCCAGACAATCTGCCTTAACGTCATACGACAAGAACAGTAATACTATTATTATACACTATTATTGTCTTTTTACAAGTACAACAAGATTCAGCGGGTGAACTGTTGACGCGCCACCATCTTGGGGTCCTAACATACTCTGCGATAAAAAGGGCAGAGTTTCATGTTAGATGAGTTCACAGACACTCGTAATTAGGTACTGTTAATTCATGTCACTCTGGCAGACAAGGGAGGTCATAATGCCATCCTTCCCTCCTGGCCATGGAAGACAGGCATAGTGACAAAAAGCTTACCTAGAACCCCTTAGATGACCAGAATCTTCACAAAACACAAAATTTGTAGTTTGTTCCTAGAAGTTATAAATTGCACAGCCCTCCTCTGAACCCAGACCAAATCCCTCTTGTACATCTTAGAGAAGGAGATCATAACCCTGCTTTCACACTAGCCAGTAACTCTCTAGCATTTGGTCTCTTGTGGCTGTCTCACTGCCCATTTTATAAAGTTTTAATACCGTATGTACTGCATCTTGGAAATAGACACTAGGTGCATTTACATGAACGCTAAATTCCCCCTAATAATGGGAATAATAGCCCAGTCGGAATAAAAACACATAATGTAAAAACACATTAGTCGGAAAAGTCTGACCTGATCTGGCCTGATCATAATGAATTTACAATGGAAATGAGAAAGGGCTGGTGTAAACCTTTAATAATCCATTCTGTGGTTAAATATTAGCCACGTAACCCTCAGTCTGATCATTTCTCAATTGTTGGAATAAATCAACTATACAGTATGGACAAAAGTATTTGGCCAAACCTGCAATGACATTGTATCCAAATAGATACACATCAGTATGGAGTTGGTCCCCCTTTTGCAGCTATAACAGCTTCCACTCTTCTTGGAAGACATTTATGAGGTCAGGCACTGATGTTGGACGAGAAGGTCTGGCTCACAATCTCCGTTCCAGTTCATCCCAAAGGTGTTCAGCCCTGCACAGGGTGCCAATCCTTAGTAGTTTTACATACTTAAAACCTGTAAGAGATATAGTTGGTTGAGACAAATCAGACAATTAACATTAGTGCTAATGACGCAAATCGAACTAAAATGGTATCGAATCAACAATTTACCTATGATTCACAGCTGTATCCGGGGATGCTTACATCATGGGACAGTAGTGGTTCAGTAGTCACGGCTCTGAAATACTGATCTAAAGCTCATGTATTTTAAAAAATTAAATAAATGAATTAAATTGCATGAATTAAAAATAAAACAAGTGAAGAATGTAATGTAATTTCCTTAGCACATTACATAAGTAGAAATAAAGAATTAAACAAAGAATTAAGCAATAGAATTCTAATTCTAATTCCTAGTGTAGGTGAAATAAAACACTTTAGAATATGCTATTTTTGGACAATAATTATCACACCAAACTATATGAATTTCCTAAGGAAACATTGTATTTTTATTTAATTTTCCCAGATTTTTTCCCTAATTTTGTTGTGTCCAATTCCTCCCCGTCACTAGGGGGCTCCCAAATTAAGTTTACTACTACCACTCAGTCGGGAGGGCCGAGTACTATCACGTGTCTTTTTCGAACCAGCCGACCGCACCTTTTTGAATTGCTCTCTCACGCACTGCTGGGGGTGGCGTAACACACTCGGAGGACAGCGCTATCCGCTCCTTCCTCTTGCGTGAGCTCACAGACGCCCCTGATTGGCTGTAGAGCCATGATTAATGTGGAAGCACAAGGTACCTCTCATCCCTCCCCTCTGAGAGAGCTCGGCCAATCAGCTCTCTATAAATCTCCGGCTGCAAGAGGTTACAGCATCACCCGGGGATTAGAACTCGCGATCTTCGGGTGATATAGTGAGCACTTTACCACTGCACGACTCGGAGGCCATTGTACTATTTTTTTAAATAGAGTAATGTGCAAAAGTCTTGGGAACATGCAAATAACTGCTTCAGAGCACACACCATCTATATCGCATAATTCCGTATACAGGGTCACAGGGATAATACAGGATACAGGATCCATCACAGTGTATACACACATGCATAGACTCAGACACTATGGGAAATTTGCCAACCACTACACCACCGTGCAACCTGCTGTAAAAGAAAAAAAAAAGTTTCACAAAAATATACTATAAAAAGCCCAGAAACATTTTTTTTTCCTTTTTGTAAACTGGTCTTTTACATAATGCTTGCTTTTTTCTGGCCTAGAGATATTTTCCTGTAAGATTAAAATTTTGGCTGGAATATTAATGTTTTAAAATCAGAAATGTTTTTTTTTTGTACCGACTTTATAATGAAGGCATAAAATAAACATGTATAAAAAGTTTGTACAAAACTAAATGAATAAATAAAGAATTGAACAGGATGCCTAAGACTTTTGCACAGTACTGTATTTCAGACATAAGCCGCAGGAATTAATTGGGAGTAAACAGGGTCAAAGAAGGACATTCTTCCCTGCAGAGCTAATTAGTTTCTCTCCGACTTTTATTGCGTATGGCTACAGCACTGGTAAAATAAAAAATCCTTAGAGATTTGGGTTTTTTAAATATTTAAATAAAACCCAGGATGAGATTAAACCACAGTTGTTATGATTCCTTCCAAATATTCTGAGGTAAATAAACTATGCTATACAGCCAGGTTTGGAAGGTAGAAAGAGGACATCTGGTAAGAAATCAGACAGCCTGTTCCTTGGGACTGCTTTGAGGAAGGAACTGAATGCAGTCTTCTAAATTAGCATATATTTAAATGCGGCTTGTTTTTCTTGTCAGCGTCGCTGGAATCACGATGCCGAGCTAATACACATGTTGTTATTCCCTGGTAATGACACGAGAGGTTGTAGAAAAAAAAAATAAAATAAAAAAAATAAATAAAGAAGACACGATAGTTATATCAGACAGGAGTAGTGCATTGAGTGGATTTGGGAGCTGTCAGTACGTGGCACAGCGAACAGAGCCTGGAAACGCAGATAGCGATCAAAGCTTCGGGCCTACGCGTTATAATCGCTCAGCTCCTCTATGTGCCACCAGCGCTGTCACCGCACAGTCCCACCGAGACGTGGTCTTTTGCTCCCACCGTGCTTTTCCTGTGTGCATTATCTAAAAACGCTCACGGGGGCGGCTTGTGGATTTTGTATGTGTGGGACTTACTGAAGGAGCCGAGCTCAGTTCTGATTTGAATCGTCTCCGTGTCCTCAGACGGTTGTTAGTCCTCTTGGAATAGTAAAGACGGAACTGCTGTGTTACATTACATCTCACACAGATCAAATAAATGAACAATATATTACAGATAAAGAAAAATGCTTTAGTGTGAAGCTGAAGATCTGCTCCAGGGTCTGCATTCATTTCTAGGCTGCTTCATTCTGATGTGAATGAAGCATCATTTTCACCTTCAGGCATTTCTGATGTTTGTTGGGTACATGGCTGCTGGCTTCCTTTTAGAGCCATGTTTAGATCCTTAAGGGTTATTTAAGTTATTGTACATAGAGCTGTTTTTACTTTGGAGATCTGTCTAAAGATTGGCTTATTTCTTCCAGCACAGGGTACAAGTTGGGTGACGATTCCACTCCCTGAACTACCTGGAGAAAACTACCTGGGCAAATGGTGTAATGGTGGTGTAGTGGTTAGCTCTGTGAACTCGCATCTCCAGATTTAAGGGTTCAATCCTCTTGCATGGAATCAGTATGTTCTCCCGGTGCTTTTTGGGATTCCTTCGGGTATTCTGGTTTCCTTCCCCAGTCCAAAGTAATGCAGCATAGACTAATTGGAGTGTCCAAATTCCTCGTGGTGTATGCAGCAAGCAACCTACCACTAAGCCACCAATTCCCAGAGAGTGAGTATTTTTACCTAATAAAACTTGCATCATATTTCCAGTAGGCCTGTACAAAGGTGAGGATGCAATCAGGACACCCTGTAGATCAGCTCTTGCTTGTCAAATAGGATTTTTTTTTGTGGCCTTGTGGACACCTTATGCAATACCTACAGTACACAGACCATCATTTCTTCATAGCCCAAATGCTGCATAGCAAATCTCATCAAGTTAGAGATCCTCTAAAAAGACAATGTCACAGAAATGTCACCTCTTACGTAACCGTAAAAATAGTATAAATCTTTGTTCATGATGACTAACATCGAGTCGGACTACTGAAGGCACAATGGCGCTGGTCATCATCAGGGATCATCAGCGACTCATCCTGTGTCTGTTCAGCCTACGCCTTATGCTTCAGCTTGTTCAACCTAATGCTGTGATTTTTATAACCTAAATTTAACTCTCCGTCTACTCTCACAGCTCAGCAGCTGTCAGCTCAACCCAAGATGACACCATGAAAATGCTGCATTAGATATATTTTTTAACATCGCATTAATATAACATGAATTTTGCACATTGAGATCTTTCTCTCCGCAGCGAAAAGATTGATGAGAGTTGAGTTGATGGACATCATCTGGATTTTTAATCTTCTCGGTAGAACAAGGACATCTTTTTTAAGTAGAGATAGAACAGAGAACTGAAATTTTATTGGGAATTTCTGTAATTGATTGGAATGGAAAGCAAGAGCGCAATCCTTCATTTATGCTTTCGATTAAAGCATCTCGAGTGGCTTGTCTCTGATGAAGGGCAGGTGGACTGCAGTCAATGCCCCACGAAGACGCAGTTAAAAGCAGATGGGGTCCTATGAATAGACATCCTGTTGGAATGGTGCGCTGCCATGCCTAGCCTTTCGTGTACGGCCTTCTCGTGGATTTTTACTGGTTTTGGCCCATTACCCATCATCCCCCATCACCACCTGTGCCTATCCTGTTAAAGCTCCAGGCCTTACCATCTGACTGATCCTTATTTACATGAGCGATGGATTCCCGAATTTTTCTTGCTCACTATTAGGTCATTAGCAGGAACCTAAAAAAAAAAACTACTCAGTGTCCTTGATTTTTCATATAGATCATGCTAAAGGTCTGAATGCACCTTGGAGTGTGGAAACAAGGCAGCCAGTGGAATCACTCTGCTGTGTCTGGTGGTAGCTTTTGATTGGCTCAGCTCGGTGCCTAATTTGAAAGCCATGCCTGCTCCAGGAACCATTAAAAGCTTTATAAATCTTCTCAGTGCTGGGGTCAGCATACTAAAATGTCCTCGCCACGGTAGCAACACAGCCTCTGGGACACTGGTAGTAATGTTCTCTTGAGCCGTGGCGTACGCGCGTGTGCTATTTTTCTCCACATCATCTCACGACCCCTGCCTTTCTCTTGCTGTCCCTTTCTCAGGAAACCCCATATGCTCGAACTGTAAGAACAGGTGGCTGTCGGTTGGAGAAAAGGCTTTCAACATGACCTGTGATGACATACCGACACATACTCGCACGCCCACACACTCGCTAGAGACTTTTAATGCTAGCGTCTCCCGGTAGCCACAGTGAATTATTAATTTTTTTCTCGTTTCGTTTCAGGGAAGAGAAAAATCACGCCATTTGCTGATTTTGTCACCTCGGTGTTGGAGAGTCATTCGGAGATGATTAATGCAGTGATTAATAGGCCGTCGTTGCCTTTTATTTGATTCCTATCTTGAGGAGCATAACATTGACACAGTCCTGGGCTGCAGTGACTCTCTGGCATTAATCACCATTTCTGTAGTTGGAGGTTCACTAGAATATTATTCTTTCAGTTCTGCCACAGTAAAGGTGATTTTTAAAGTACAGGATGACGTTAATATACCAATCGTGTGTAAGATGACACCGCAGTACTTTGTGACTGCATGGCTGTTTCCATACGGCCTAAAAAACAAACCTACATTCACATTACTGTTTTTTTTTTTTTTTTTTTAATTTTTTTCATCTCTGGCTATTATGACTCATCAGCTTTTCACAATGCTGAAGATTTATGCTGATCATATTTTAAACGGTTTCCACATTTCCATATGAGAGTTAGGCATTATGCACAGGAACAGAAAACAAATTCTGAACTGTTTATCTCAGTCCTTATTAAAATCCTCAGTACAAGAGTCAAGTATTAGTTTATTGCATTTTTCAACATTATCATAATATACATTTACAGTGCATTAAATATTGTTTATGCATTTAATTTGCATTGTCAAGTTTGCATTGCTTTCAGGCAAAATGAAACAAGACAAAAGCATCTCATTTCCTATCATTGGGGTAGGGGTAGCTCTGTGGTTAAGATGTTGGATTACTGATCAGAAGTCAAACCCCTGCACCACCAAGTTGCCACTGTTGGGAGCAAGGCAATTGACCCTCAAAAAAATGTGTGCTGTGGTTTATGGCACCTTTATAATGAGTATAATGAGACAATTTCTTTTTAACTTGCTCTGGATAAGGGTGTCTAACGTTAATTTGGCAACGTACGATGTTTCGTTGGTATTAAGTTGTTTTTGAAAGGAATTTGGGACACAGACAACAGTTTCCTATAAAAAAAGTGTGAATGGATGCTAAATGCTTTAAATTAAGGTTAAATTTCGTTGTTTTGAGGTTGTATTTAAAACGTTGTGTTTGGGACATCCATTCCACGTTAAAATCATAATCATATTGACTATTGAATCAATGTTTTATCTATTATCTTGTTTCTGTTTCTTTAGATGAAGGCAAGATCGAACCATCAAAGCGCTCTGCTACATCGCCAAGTCCCACTTGGTCTTCAAACGTTTCCTCGTCTCTGTTTCCGCTAAAAGAAGATGAAGATTCTGTCCTGCAATCTCACTCTGCACCAGCAGAGGCAGTGTCAAGCACCAGAGAGCAGGCTGTCTTTTCCTCCGTGCTGACAGTGAGGGCCAACTCGGACTCGCTGGTGCAGTATCCCGCCTCTCCTCATTCAAACGCTTACAATCTTACCAATCACAAAATCCAGGAGGATCCACCGGCTAAAGCTCCACAAGCCCCAACCAAGAGTGTGCTAAGCACCGTGTCAGGTACCGACACTGCCTCGTGGATGTGAGATAAATATGTGTGCTTTAGTGTGTGTGAGGTTAACTGTGATCAAAATGCTTTTGTTTGCAGAAATTTTCCCGACTTGATGTTGTCGTCTGTGCTTTTGTCCTCGTCGTGTCCATCATCGTGATCATGCTTGAAAGCCCTTGTATGGTGATCACCCTAGTCATTATCGTCATGTGTTCGATGTGATTTGCTTTGTCATGACTCACTCTTCTTTGTCATCTTGTGTAAATGTTCATGACACTCCTAGTTGTGCCTCAGACATTGACCTTTAAAGTCACAATCAGGGAGTTTTAAAACATGGATTCTGGTTGATAAATCAAATAAAAATAGTTTAGTTTGTGCTGGAAATTAAAAATACATAATTTAAAACCGTTCAACTCCACATTTACAAAATAGAAGCTAGATTCTTGTAGTTGAAGTTATCACATATATGAAAATCCCTGTTTGTGATTAGAATATCTCCCGCCAGATTGGTATTTTTAAACCTGACTTGCTTGCATGTTATTATCAATAATATTCCTATAACAGCATGTCCTGGGGGGGGGGGGGGGGGATTTGATGGGTATGGGGTATTAGGGGTTGTTGTGGTTGTCACTAGCATGTTTTGCCATTGGTATTTTTTTTGCCCGTAAGCATTGTCACTAGCATTGCTGGGAAAATAGAGACATACACAAACTTATACATTGACGTAATGACGTGACTTTCTAGCTCATGGGAAAAACAAAGCCTATTTCCTATTAAACCGACTCTGAACCGGCACTAGCACTAGGTTTTCGAACTGAATAATGAAGAAGATACATTATCAGGATTGCATATACTGTAACTTTGTGTTGTTAAAAAAATTAAATCAAATCTTCGAAAGTTTGTATGAGCTCAAAATACTTTCTCCTTTCGCATAAGAAAGGAAACTGCATATGCTTTCAATGAATATCCAAACAATTTTTGTTCTTCCAGAAGAGACTCCATCTACTAGCCCAGGGCTTCCCACAGCACCCGGTCCCACTAACTTAACAGTAGAGGAGACAGAACCTTCTCGCACAGATCATGTGACCAGCCCATCCTCCACCTCCACCGAGCTATCCAATGGTACTTCTCCAGGGACAGAAAAATTTGGAAACACCTCAGTCAGCCCTCCAAACCCTGATACTGTGACCAGTGACAACCTCCAGCTCACCACGGTGACCACCACAACGACCACGCCCTTAACTGTGACTGACATGACTGTGACTCTGCCCAGTACGAATCCCTTGACGACTGAGGTTCTTACCACAAAAGCTCCAACCACGACCACTGCCGAAACCACAACCGTTGCGACGATGCCTTCGACAACACCGACAACTACAACTACTACAACAACAACAACAACTACTACTACTACTACTACGACCACACCACCGACAACGACTGCTTTGCCAACTACAACAACTCAAAGCTCCACTGTAGCTACACCTAAAACCACAACTACTGAGCAGAGCACTACCACTGAGAGTTCACCTCCATCATGCAACATCACAGAGAGGCTGTTGGTCCGAACAGGTGAGTTTGCTCCTTCAATCTCATATCAGCAAAGCTACTGTAGACTATATGGACAAAAGTATTGGTGTTTGTTCCCCCTGTTGCAGCTATAACAGATTCCACTCTGCTTGGAAGGCTGTCCACTACATTTTGGAGTGTTTCTGTGGGAATTCATGCACATTCATTCTGTAGAGCATTTATGAGGTCAGGCACTGATGTTGGACGAGAAGACCTGGTTTGTAAACTCCATTCCAGTTCATCCAAAAGGTGCTCGATGGAATTGAGGTCATGGCTCTGTGTTAGGGCCAATCAAGTTCTTCCACATTGAATTAAACCATGTCTTTATAGTCCTTGCGTTGTGCACTGGGACACAGTCACGTTGGAGTAGAAAAGGGCCGTCCCTAAACTGATGGCACAAAGTTGGAAGCATAGCATTATCCAAGATGTCTTGGTATGCTGAAGTATAAAGTTAGCCCTTCACTGGGGATAAGGGACCTGATTAAAACACCGGAGTTCAGTAATTAACAGGTTTGGCCGTGTCCATTTGTCCATGTAGCGTAGTCCATGCAGTTAGCTGGGTATTAATGCATTTAGTCCGAATACAACCATGCCACTTTTATGGAGTAGGCTTTTCCATTTTCATAAAGCTTTTCACAAATTAAAGTTGAGTAACCACCATTTAACATAATGACCTCCACAGTCAGACTGTGACATGGGAATTGTCTTAATATTTTAAGTAGCGCAATCATAAGTTGATGTTATTACACATTATCATAATCAAGATAAACTGCATTTAATTTTAGATATATGCGAAGAAGACTATGTTTAATGACATTTTCCTTATTAATATTCCTCTAGAATCCGCACAACTACATAACCGCTTTAAAGAAAACCCGTAATCGAAATATGGCTTGGATTGATGTTGAATTTCAAAAGGTCTCATCCATGCTCCTCTCTCTCTCCTTATCTGCCTTTCTGCATTTCTCTCTCAGTCTGTTTATATGCCGCACGTCTTTATCTCAATATTATTCCATACTGTCTTTTCGCTCTCTCTTTCTCGATTACTCTTATTCCCCCTCAATATCTTTGTATTTCATTATTGCAAATTAGTGCATGCTTATTGATCTGTAACTCATTTGCATTATTTAATAGCGTATTGTTTTTCTGTTTGTCTTGTTTTTTTCCCCCATAAAATGAATAGATGAATCTTAAAGGGGCTTTGTCATGAAATTGTAGTGTTTTTTAAGTCAACATGAGAGAAAAAAACAGAAATACGTACCTGGAGCAGCATTTGGCAGGAAGAAGAATCCTAGCTTCTGTACAAGCAGCTCAAAGTCAATGAATTTGTCTGTCACATAATCTGCCACCATATTTGGCCAACAGCTGCATACTAACACTGTTAAGTAAGAGTAAGAGTGTTATGCTTATTTGTTTCAAGACATGATCTAAAAAACCCATTTACTTTTGTATTTCATTAGCAATGGATTAACCCTTAAGGTTGTGCTGTTACAGGAAAATAATCAGTCTTTGAGTGCTGTGATCCTCACGCCAAATGAAGTTACTTTACCAGTGATTCTTTTTTTTATACCAGCTTGTCCAAAATGTCCTCTAAGGCCTTATGCAGGGGTAACGATTGCCCTGCTTCTGTACATTCCCTCTAGCTTCACTTGTACTGATGCATACCTTCAAAGTGCTTTCAGATATTTCACTTTGTCCTCTGTCCAAGGACTATTGTTCTCCATTTCCATGCTGAGGTTAAACCAGACGTTCTTTCTGAAATTACGATTAATTTAGCAATTAACTCAGCCTTTCACGGAAGCTGCTTTTATATCCTTAGAGGTAATAGCGCCAAAAGCAGAAAAAGACCCTCCACGACCAACTAAAGCATATCAACTTAAAGTTCTCCAAAATGATAATTATGTATCTCCATCATCACCCCATTCATTTTCAGCATGGATCTGTGTCCATACCACATGATTGTGTGGTTTGTGTCTTGAGCAGGTAGAGCATCAAGACTGAGACATATCTTCAGGAATCCTAATATCTTTCGGATCTAAATCTGATTTCAAACCACCTCTGGATGTGACTTAATTTGGATTGGCAAAAAAACTGATTTTCCTGTTCAGACTGCATAAAAGCAATGTAATTCCAAACTGATTCCAATCTGGATATGCCAAAAATCTGATTTGAGTTGGCAGTCTGAACAATGCCTAAATGAGTTCTTACTATAAATCATTAAGCAATATTACACGAGAGGGAATGCTGTTGTGCTGGTTATCAGCACGGATTCTTATTCTTAGTCTTAAATTCTTATTTTGCTGCTTATTTGCAAGTGCAAGTGGTTTTGAAAAGTTGGGTTTTGCCAGGCAGCTGCTACAGTACTACAGGCTGTCCTGACCTACTTTCACCCATGCTGATGAATAACAGTAATTAACGATTGTTGAACACCTGGGACGGTGAGTAATACATATAGTTGAGTGTCCTAGTGATGTTATCGATCCTGGAAAGCCTCTCGTCTTATGAGTTTACTTAGTAAGTTTAGTTTACTTAGTTACTACAGTAACAGTTGTATAATAACATATTAAAATAAGGAAACATGTGATGTGTTTTGAAGACAGAACTGCTTTTATAGACATGTGAACTGCTGAAACACCTCCTGACCAATCAGATTGAAGAATTTGACAGCACTGGTGTATAATTTTACATTTTCAACCAGCATATTATTGAAGCAACATGTTGTTCAACCCTGATAACAGAAAAAGACATCACAAGTAAGGTTAAGAAGCAACAGCTAGGTTGTGTTTGCCACTCGAACGTGTCAATTAATCAATATTAATGAACATCAGACAGTCTGCTAATAAATATTAATGACTAATGTTGAGGCTCAGTTGCAGAAACAGCAGTTTATTAAATATACATAGGCTTAATGTTCAGGGCAAAAATTCTGATTATGTTCTGATGAACCAGGAAAAAAAACACATTTAACGCATAAAGTGTATACAATACTTTTTTAGTTTTACTTGATTTTTGATTTACATTCCCAGCACATGTTACATTTTTAACCAGAAGCTATCTACTGGGGAAAAGGCTGTCACATGCTTCCTTTGAGACATGTGACTCCAGCTGAATCTTTTACAAACTGCTGCCCACGCACTGTTGGGAGTGGCCGGGGGATGTATCACACACAAAACGAAAGCACTTTCCAACCCCCCCATCACTAGTGTCAGTACGATTGATGTGGGAGAGCAGAAATACCACCCCTTCCCCCTAAGAGCAGAGTAAATTTTCCCAGTCATGGGTGGGTATCATCGGATTTCAACTTGTGAATGCAGGATGTGCGTTTTCTGTTGAAGTGGATGGGAGCCATTCATCTATAGTTTTTAACCTCCTAATCCTCTTGATTCCAAAACGTCAAATGGCCATGCATATGCTGTTACTAGTTTCATAGGGAAAAACAGGCATGTTTCTCATTCACAGATGATGCTCTAAAAATAAATTGGAAGTTTGTCCAGCTTCCAGTAGAACCAGTCTATTGAGGGTGTTATAAATAATTTGGTGCAAACATTGCTAAGGAGACTCAGTATACATTTCTGTGCACACACACCAAACACCGTCATCTATCCCGCAGTATTCTGGCGCTGGTGTTTAAATATCTGCCAGATGTTGTTGTTCTTTCAGCTACTCCAATTAGGGCTCACCACAGCAGATCATCCACTCTGCATATTTGATTTTGGCTCAGGTTTTACACTGAATGCCCTTTCTGAAGCAACTCTCCCATTGTTATTGAGTCATTGGACTAGACGTGAGGGTGCTCTGCAACCCCAATGGCCCAGCGTGAGGCATTGGCTGGGATGTGAGAAGTCTACCAATGAACCACCAATGCCCAAATGGCTGACAGATTAGACATAGAAAAAATACAGAGGACATAAAGTGAAGCATGGTGCTAACATGACCTTTACCACACCAAAATGGAAGGAAAGTGGGGACCATATAAAGCGTAAAAGTAAAGAAACTGTCTCACAAGCATTAATCTTTTGCAGGGATGGAAAACACACAGGGAAATTATAGTTTAGTGAAAGAACAGATAATTACTCAAAGTCGAATTTAGTTAAAACTAAAAGTGTCTAGACAAAAAATGTTTTAAAAAATTGCTACCTTTAAATGTGTACTAAAATGTATTTTTTTTTTCTTTGCTTGTTTTATTTCTTGGGCCAGTAATATACAACAGTCAATGTTTATTTTTAACGGTCCCCACTACAGGCCTGTTCCAACTGTTTGAGGTTTTGCTTTATGGTAAAAGTATTAATGGAGTCACACACACAAAAAAAACATCAAACAAACTGCTATATCTTTGCGTTGTGATATGATACAAATCAATCAAAAAGTCAGACTATTTAAATAAACAACATCATGTAGTGGATTCTTTTAGCATGTGATACCTCAACCAAATGGTAGAGATGGCTTGATCTGGTTACTTTCAACATACATTTCCATATAAATGGTGACTCAAAATGTGTTCTACCAAAAAGTTGAGCAGAACATTAAGGGGTTAAGTAAGAATACAACTATTAAATTTCACTCAGATAATATATTGTATAAATATTTCAAAACAACACTTAAATATTATAATAAGTTGCAATTATGCACTCAGGTCAAATGGGATTTTTGACTGTTGAGAATAACAGAACACAGTTATGGGAGAGAGTAAAAAACTTCCTTTATTTCTCTATATAATCTCCTGCTACACTAATGCACTTATCCTAGTGTTTCACTAGTGCTTAAAATCCACCAAGGTGGAATGTTTTCTCAGTACGCCAGATGATCAGACTGCCTGCTTTATGACTGAAATGCCGGCCTCCCAGGAACTCCTTTAATGACCCAAACATGTGGAAATGGCTTGGAGTGAGATCAGTACTGTGGCAATGACTCCCAGTCGAGCTCCTGTAATGTGCAAGTGGTGTTCGTGAACAATTGTGTGTACAGTTCCCAAATTGGTGACAAGTTATCCATCAATTGTGAAGGATCAGGTGTTCCACTCGCTGAATGTTCACCTCGTCCAGGATCATCTTTTATGGATGTTAAAATGTAAAAAGTTTGACCCATGCAAATGTTCTAAGAGTCTCATCCACGTACCGTGCTTAAAGTCTTTTATATTGAATGTTGGTCGTTTTTATGCTTTCATTCCCCAGAAATTTCATCATACGTCCCGATTTAACATGAAGGCAACTCATCTAAGTTATCTGTTAAGTCATGGGTGCGCTTTTGTGGTTGGATTTGATCCCAAAAGAGTTGATTCACTGATTCTAGACATTTAGCCAATTATGAGTCAAGGCATTGGAGTCTACACACTGCAAAGTGCTTGCTCTTGCGAATGCATGACAGGCAAAATTAATTTAGCATCCAAGTGTTTTTTTTTTTTTTTTTTTTTTACACAGGTAGTGGCATTTCTTTTGAAGTTTATTGATCAGAATAGAACAATTCATCCTCCCTGTGATGTAGCCAATTATTTTTCTTGGATACAGTTGCAAGTGCACATAAGCAGTAAATTAATGTCCCGAATTTGGCAATTAATTGAGTTCTCATTAGGTCTCATTAAATAATACTGCTTATACTGTACCTAAGGCTTGTCAGAAATTTTGTCTTTGTATTAAGTGACCTATTATGTAAAATTGTGCGTGTGTGTGTGTTTATGTGTGATTTTTCCTACAGTTCTGTCTATCCAGATGAAGAGGAATTATTTGGAGAGTGGACTGAGGCAGAGCTTGGTGAAAGGTCTGACCCTGGCACTACAGAAGGCCTTTAATGACTCAAACATTCGCATCCAGGTAATTAATTTAGCCAATGTGCTCTACTTAGCGTTTCTCCCTGTGAGAAATCTACACTATGGGGAAAAATAAAAATCACTAAATGAAATAAGTAAACTAAACCAACCATAAATTAGTTTGTTGCCGTGGAGACAGAGCCTAACCTCATATGCACATCCTGTAATCAAAAAAAGCTGTTTATTTCAAACTAAAGTTCTATTCCTGTATCTACACCAGCATATGCCCCTGCAGTGCTTCAATCAAACTTAGGGTCTGATGTGTCTTTGGATTTGTATCACCATTGCACCATGGGAATTGTAGTTTCACGGTGAAGTGTGTGGTGGGCGGTGAGTGGGCAGTGGTGTGGGAAGTGTTTGTATTGAACACGCTGTCTTCTCCGCATCGTGCGAGAACATGTAGAGCGATTTCCTCTCTTTGGAAGCATCTGGGAATTGTCTAAAGCTTTGTGTAAACCGGCATCTTCTCACATTCGAAGGGTGTTTTCTCACCTATTAGTCTTTGCTGAATCAAAATCAGAGGGAAATTGATACTTTTGATCCATTTTCTACTCGAATTTCACACCACCAGGACCAGAAAAAACAAGAAAATACTGTAATGTGGTGAGAAGTGGTGGAAAGCTCAGACAAAAGTGCTTATTAAGGGTTCTTTGGATTGTTTTATAATCTAAATATATTATACCTATATTCTTTTCTGAAAGCTGGAAATCCTCTGTTGTAGGGCTCCATATCAGCGTTCCCACAGAGGAGCTCACTGGAGAACGCTTTATGGTGCTGGATGGAAAGATTTCTTTTTGGCACATGAATTTAATCCATTCTTGAGGCAAGTTCTTACTGCGAGAATTTACAGTATATTGCTAAATGCATTTAACCATACAGTAGGAATGAATGTAAATGCGGATAATCCGTTCCAAAAACATTACCAACATTACCCATATATTTCCAACACTTTAATCATATTTTTGCATATAAAAACAAATTAATCATTTAGAAAAGACATGTAAATGTAGTAAAATATTAAATAAATAGACATTAAACCTTAATTAAACTTATTTTAGGGCACCAGCTACCATACAGGCGCCTCTTATTTCTCTTGGCACTGGCTGCTTTAAAAATGAAACTGAAAGTGGCTCCGTTTTCTTCTTGCTACCAACTTTGCTAACATTCCTGGTGCTATTTCTTCACTAAATCTTGCACTAAATGCAACACACACAAAAAATTTTTTAAACTCGCTTCACTTGGGTTTCCACTGACGCAAAAAGTTTTAAATGGCTCTCAGACATACGTATAACATAACCAGCGGTCGGTTCAGCTTGTTTCATTTGTTTGTATGCCGAGGCAAATTTCTTAAAAAAAAAGAAGTTTATATCCCGAGGTACAACTATATATATTTTGTATAGATACAGAAGAAAGCACTTCTAAGTGTGCATACCAGCCATCAGCCAATCACAGAGCTAGGGCTAAATAAAATGTATCTATAATGAAATTATAGTTTAAAAAATATCAAAAATACTAAAGCCATATTCAGAAATGATTTCTTACAGATCCAGCATACACTATACTGTACAGTATATCCAGCAGACGCCTGCACTCCAGACCCACCATCTGGCACTTAATTATCTTAATTATCAGGCATGTCAAAAATGCAGTTCTGGAAACTGTAATACATACACAGGTTTTTTCATGCAGTGCTTTTCCTCTTTTGAAGTTAATAAGATAAAAAGCAACTTGTAACAACATAAAAAAGTGCAAACACCTTTCTCATGCGTGAAAAGTAATAGCTTTATCTTGTTTTGGTACAAAGCTTGACCCTATACACTCCTTCAGTAATTGTTAAACGAAAAAACAGTTCCTTATAGAAAACTTCACATAATCAACTACACTTCTTCATGTAGAGTATCGTACAGTAAAAGCAGATCTGCTATACGATAGCAAATCACAGGTTTATATTAGTGGGTTTGTTCTAATATGTTGTCTGAGGCTTGAGTTTGATGCAATGCAGGTTTTACTGATAAAGAAACACTAAAATAATTCAGCAAGCTGCTCTAATCAGACTGAGGCAGGAGGGAATGAGAATCAAACATGTGGCAACCCCAGAAAAGCTGAGATCTGTAAAGCTAAACTAAATAAATGACAACATACAGTCCGATAGTTTGAGATATGATTAAAAACAGGCGGTGGTAGCTCAGAGAGCTGAGGCACTGAGGTTGGCGATTTGAGCCACAGCTCCACCAGGTTGTCATTGTTGCGCCCTTGATCAAGACCCTTAACCCTATGTGCTCCAGTGGTGCTGTATTCTGGCTGACCCTGCGCTCTGACCCCAGTTAAACTGGGATATGCGAAGAAAGAATTGCAATGTACAATGTGTAATGTATATGTGACAAATAAAGGCAAAATGAAGAAATATATAATTAAAAGGTGTGCTGAGTTAGTAATTGCATAAAAGTGATTTGCGAAGTGGGTCATGTAAGTGATGATGTGGTGGAGTTTATAGTCCATTGTGCTGCTGGGAAATTGAATTTAATGAGCCTAAGTTTTTACATGAGCAGGTGACGTGTCAGACTCATTTATAAATTATAGTAACAGATCATTCACAGGTTTTCTACATAAGGTCAACTAATAATAAATGGAAAGAAAGCGTATTGTTCTTTTTTAATAAAAACCTTCTGGCATTTAACATTACATCTAACATTAGTGCATTATGAAATTTAGGCTAAGATTATTATTTATTTATATATTGATTAAGATAATTGTTACATGTCATCTTTTTATGATTTTTGGTTAACATGATAGGCTTTTAGGCGGCACTGTGGCATAGTGGTTAGCACTGTGGCCTTCAGGGTCGAGGGTTCGATTCCCGCCTCAGATCTGTGTGCATAGAGTTTGCATGTTCTCCCTGTGCCTGGTGAGTTTCCTCTGGATACTCTGGTTTCCTCCCACAGTCCAATGAAATGTCGATTGTGTTAATTGGCATTCCCAAATTGCCCCTAGATGAAATGGATTCGCACCCTGTCCAGGGTGTACCCCGCCTCTTGCCCCAAGTCTGATCCTCCTGAAGGGCCCTGAAGCCGACCCTTTGTACAGGATAAGTGCTAAGTTTTAACAGGCTTTTTATCTTGTAAGTTTATGTGGGAATGTTGGTTAATAGTTGTTGTATTGAAAGTGATTACAGGAATTAATCTTATTAAACTTCATAACAACAAATAGCCTAAGCGATGAGATTTATGGTTCATCGTATCCATAAACAGTATAAGATATTTAATAGACAACAAACGATTACGTACGCTTTTTGAGAGTCTCTAAATGAAACCTAAAATCCACTTGTCTTGTGTAATTTCGTTTTAATGAACTCTGTAAAGTCACACCGAACAGATCCCGAACGAGGAGTCGTTCTCTAGCTATCGGTAATGATCAGGAAATAGCAAAATGTTCTATATAACGGTAAACGAGTGTGACACTGAAGATTGTTGTTATTACGGGTTGAAGAGAGTGTCAGTGTCTGTTCTACCCACCACGCGAGTGACTCAACCCGAGAATTAGCGCTGTCTGCTGTCGGAGAGCGCTGCTTCTGGAGCTGTCTGTTTGTCTCTCGCCCACTCTTTCCTCTCTCTCTCTCTCTCTCTCTCTCTCTCCATTTCTACCTGTTTCTACATCCTGTATCTGTATCTCCCTCTTTTGCTCCTTCTGTCTTGTATCTCCTTTTGTACTACCTCTTGATTTTTCCCCGATATTTACTCTTTCCTCACCTTTTTTCCTTTTCCCATATCTTTTAATTTGTACTCACTTTATATCCACTGTCCCTGTCGCTCTTATTTGCTCTTTCACTTCATATTCCTTCTTTTCTCTCTTCTCATACTTTCTGTATTTTTCTCAGTCCATACAGTACAGTATATGCATCCATCTTCTGTAGCTCACTCTTTATTCCATTTTATCTTCTATTTCTCTTTCTGTCTTTTTCCTCATCTCTCCTTTTCTCCTCTACTTTCCTCCATCTTCCTATCGCTCTTGACCAGCCTCCTCTTTTCTTCCTTACTCCAGCCTTAATGATTCATACACATTTGGAATGATTCAGACTGCTTGATTTAGATTTAGACTGATTCTGAATGATTTGAACTGGTTAAGACAATTTAGATGGAAACTGATTCAGATTTAGATTTATTTTTTAAGCAATTCAGTATGATTCATATTGATTCAGATAAGTTCAGATTTATTACACAATTCAGACTGATTAATACTGATTCAGATTTTTTTTTTTAGCAATTTAGACTGATTTGGATCTATTTAACAATTTGTACTGATTAGTATTGAATTCGGATTTTTTAAGAAAGTCAGCCTGATTTTGTACTTATTTAGATTTTTTTAGCAGTTCAGACTAATTCGGATCTATTTAACAATTTGTACTGATTGGTACTGAATTCAAATTTTTTTTAGACAGTCAGCCCGAATTCTACTGATACAGATTTTCATGCAGTTTAGGTTAATTCGGATCTATTTAACAATTCGTACTGATTTGTATTGATTCAAATTTTTTTTTTTTGTTATCAATTCAGACTGATTCTGATCTATTTAACAATTTGTACTGATTGGTACTGAATTCAAATTCTTTTTAGTCAGCCTGAATTTTACTATTACAGATTTTTTTAGCAGTTGAGATTGATTCGAATCTATTTATCAATTCGTACTAATTTGTACTGATACAGTTTTTTTTTTTATCAATTCAGACTGATTTGGCTTTATTTAACAATTCATACTGACTTGTATTAATTTAGAATTTCTATGGAAAGTCATCCTGATTTGTACTGATTCAGAATTTTTTTTCGTTTAGCAATTCATGCTGATTCAAAGTGGTTCAATCTGTTCCCCAGAAACCCATTTTGAGTTCACACATCAACTGTGGCTATATGTAACACTAATTTTGTGTGTTTGTCTCAGCTGGAGCGTGATGTGTGCACACCCTCCAACGTCACCCTGGGATATTACGTCATGAGCGAGAAAACAGTGTTTGTGGCAGCAGCAGTGGTGGAGACTCTGACCTCCTATGGCTTTGATAAGCTCCTGAGTGACCTCAGACAGCACGCACCCGTGGTGTTGGCCGTCCCCATCCCTGTAGCTTCCTGGCAGTCTGCTCCGGGCATCCATCTGCAACTCAAAACGGGTGAGGCTGCACATTTTGTATGTGAAAGGCTGTACACTGATTGTGTAAGTAGAAGCTTGTTGATGCCTTTGCTTTATCAGGAAATTAAAGATTATATTAATGTAATATGCAGGTTTTAAAAGAAACATGAACAAAATGCTGATTGTAATAGTAATATTTAGTGAATGCGGCATTATATCATAGTCTTTATATCAGGCACACTTTTGTTAAATAATATTGTTAAACGGAAAAAAAAGTCATTATACTCATTTACAGTGCAATAAATATTAAATGGCTATTTTTATTTAAAATGTTTGCACATCTCCAACAATCAGCTGGCATTAAGTCGAATAAAAAGATTAGATCTTGTTTGAATTACGAATTGAATATAAAATAAATAGTAAGTGAGATTTAACATATAGGACTTTGTGTAATTTTTATGATGTTTAAGATATAACATTGGGGAAATGTAATGAAACTCTGATTATATGGCTAGAGATAATTACACTAATACCTGATTATGTGTTCATAGAGTATCGCATACACTGCCTGGCCAATAAAAAAGGTCCACACTTAACATTTAATTCAGTCACCTTTAGCTTTGATTACAGCCCACAACGCGGTGGCTGGTTCATCTGTGAAATTGATTTCTCATGCTTTCAGAACCACTTTGTCACTTCAATCATTCAGTACATTCAGGTCGTCAGCTGACTTTATTTTATTGCTACATAACATTGCTGAGTCTAGACCTGAGCAACTGAAGCGACCCCAGATCATAACACTGTCTACAGAGGCTTGTACAGTGGACACGATGCATGATGGGTACATCGCTTCACGCACTTCCCTACGTACTTACCCTGACACGTCCATCACTCTGGAATAGGCCCAATCTAAACTAATCAGATCACATCACCTTTTTCTATTGCTCCAAAGTATATTTATCCTCTCTAACAAATTACAGCCTTTTTCTAATGAGTCTCACTAACAAGTGATTTTCTTACGGCCACAAAGATGTTTAGTCCCAATCTTGTGAATTCTCATCACACTGTGTGTAGGCAAATGCTCTTACTTTTACTATTAAACATAGTTATGTTTTTTTACTGTTGATTTTTACTGAGCAGTGCACTTAACTGTGATCATGATTTTTTCCGCCCACATTTTTTTCCCACAAAGTTGATGTTCCAGCACTGTCCTTCCTAACTCCTTAGTTGTTTTCTTTGCTCGATGCATTTCAATAATTTGACACTTCCGAAATGGAGATTTTTTTGCCCAGACAGTGTATTATATAATTTCAGCAGCTTCAAACATACACTCTTAGATAGGAAGTGTAGCAAACCTAAAGGGCACTCAAAGGGCATATATTAAAAAAAAAATTTGTGTGATGTACTCCGAAGAAATCTCTGCACAGAAGTAGAGCCGTAGCAGCATTTGAGAGTTCCTCATCTGACTTTTTCATGATTCAGGGAAAGCCATATATATATGGATAAAAAAACTATCTTTACCAAAACAACAAAGCACTTACACTAACTGTAGATTTTCCCATGTTGAAAAATTTACTTACTGAATGCATTTAGGCATATAGAAATGGTCAAGATGATCTCCTGTAGTGCAAACCGAGCATCAGAATGAAAAGAAAGGTGATTTAAGTGACTGAACATGCCATAGTGGTTGGTGCCAGATGGGCTGGTTTGAGTATTTACAAAACTGCTGATCTGCTGGGATTTTAATGCACAATTATCTATAGGAGTTTATCGTAAAAAAAAGAAAGAAAAAATATCCATTAAGCAGCAGAAGTTCTCTTGTTGATGCCAGAGGTCAGAAAAGAATGGCCAAACTCGTTCGAGCTGATAGAAGGGCTACGCTAACTTAAATAACATCCTGTTACAGTCAAGGTATGCTGAAGAGCATCTCTGAACACAACGTGTCGAACCTTGAAGCAGATGGGCTACAGGTGCAGAAGACCACACAGGGCCTGACTTCTGCTGTGACATTCAAATGGGAGGGTCAGAATTTGGCATACACAGCATGAAAGCATGGATTCATCCTGCTTGTATCAGTGGTTTAGGCTGCTGTTAGTGTAACTCTATCTGGGAGGTTTTCTTGGCACACTTTGGGTCCATAAGGACCAGCTGAGCAGTGTTGAAATGCCACAGCCTACCTAAGTATTGTTGCTGACCTTGTCCATTCCTTTATGACCACAGGATAACGCGACATGTCACAGATACTGTAAAATCATCTCAAAATCCTTGAAGACGATAATGAGGTCACTGTACTTAAATGGCCTCCACAGTCACCAGATCTCAATCCAATAGAGCACCAGTGGGATGCGGTGGAACTGGCTTTTCGAATCATTGATGTGAATCCAACAAAGCTGCAGAAAAATGTGTGATGTTATGATGTCAATATGGACCAAAATCCATATTGTTTCCATATATCGTTATTATACTGTATGTTTCCAACACATAGTTGAATATATGCCATGCAGAATTAAGGCAGTTCTAATGGCAAAAGTGGTTCCAACTAGTGAGATGTTTAATAATAAGTGTAGAAATGTATCTTCAGAGGTTTCAAAGCATTTCATTCACTGTTCTTGTTAATGAACCGCATGTGTTCTGGATCAGTTCTCAGGTTTGTGAATCCGACAGACAACATCAAGTCGTGTGGGTTCATCCAGGTCATGGAGCAGCGTTTAATGAATGTGTTCTCAGAAGCTCAGGAGAAAGTGGAAGACTTCTATGGAAATCTTTCAGTTGAGGTACTTAGCTGCCCCTTTGT
This sequence comes from Clarias gariepinus, assembly GCF_024256425.1. Lineage (NCBI taxonomy): Eukaryota > Metazoa > Chordata > Actinopteri > Siluriformes > Clariidae > Clarias > Clarias gariepinus. The sequence continues at coordinate 29,674,224 of NC_071109.1, forward strand.
TTAAGATCCACAAAGAGAAATTAGTTTGATATCGGTAACAATTAAAACACTATGCATAAAGAAGGTGTGTGTGTGTTTCTCTTTCACTCTGTATGTGTGTGTTTGTGTGTGGGCAGATTTTAAACACCTATCAGACAGGAAACTCTCTGGCCGTATCCTTGGTGTATGTGGTGTGGAACGGCAGCGTGGCGCTGAACGGCACCGTGGCGAGCGCGCTAATTAACCAGCTGAGTGCGGAGCTGGTCGGATATTTCCTCTTCTTCCCCCCCATGATCATTGCTGAGCGTGAGTAACACATTTACATTCATTTCCACAGTAACAAAAGAACAATACAAACCTGTGAGATTATATTCTTCACACAAGAGTCTTAAAGGAATGAAAGGAATTCAAATTTGCACGATTCTCCATTTACAGCAAAGGTAGTTTAATCGTTAGTAACTGTTTGTGTCAGACTTTTGCTTCTTTAGTTGAAGCTATGAGACTAATATAGCTCACAATCTTATTCAAAATCTTTTGTTAAAGAATATCTGAATTTCTGTAGAGTTTTTGAACTCAAGTTCCTCTGATAAGAAAATATTCTGTAGAAATAATGGTCCATATAAAATTATCTATTAATAATAATAATAATAATAATAATAATAATAAGACTAACAATAACAGTAATAATAATAACAGTAATAATAATAATAATAATAATAATAATAACAGTAATAATAGTAACTAAATTATAATTATTTATAACAATAATAATAACATATTTTATTAATAAGTATTAATAATTATTATATTAATAATTTAGTATAAAATAAAAAGTAATAAAAGAAAAAAAATTTATAGACCTGGAAAAAAATAAATGTTTATTGATCTCTTCCGGGATCAGTAACATTTCAATAACCCTGTGGTAAAGAATTTTTTTAATATGTAATTTTTTCCTAAACATCTGTAGGATTTCCATCTCACAAGATGTGCACCAGCAGCTGTAATATTATGTTACACAGTATTGCTTTTAAACAAAATCTATAATTTATTTTATTTAAAAGGAAAAGTTCTATAGAAAAAGAATTTGCTAATTTTATCAAAGATTTCCAAGGGGTTTTGTAAAATTAAGGCTGTATCCATCTTACATCTCCAGTTCTAGTTGACCAGAATGTTCTAGAAATTATTTGGAAAACATTCCAGGAAAACTTGAAACGAGCATTATACAAATTATAAAGAACTTTATTTTTAGGTTATTAGAATATCAAAGTTTTTTTTCTGAACTTTCAACATGTCATGTTTCTCAAGTTTAATAATAAAAAAAAATTGTATATCTTTTTACTATTTTGGAGAGACGATTTTATATGTGACCAAAAATGGCCATTTTTCAGCATTATACTGTCTCACTTCAAACTATTATCATTTAAAATGCTTATTAGTTTATATTTCTTTATGAGTATTGATAATAAAATTGGTGTAAGCTTCTAGAAGAATATGACCTGTAAAAATTTTAAATCTTACAGGGCAAATAATCTGTAGTGTCAAATTCATGTTGCAATATCTTAACAATTTTGCATTTTAGAAAAAAATCCCATTTTTTCAGGTTTATGTCTTTTTATGTGAAATCTAAATTGGCAAAGTTTCATCTAAATGACAATTAAGATTGTGGAAAAAGTTTGAATAATAATAATAATAATAATAATAATAATAAAAGTTACATACTTCATAAAAGAGCGTGAACATGTATTTAGCAAATGTGTTTCTTTTTATCTGATTAAAATATAAGTGTGCATGTGTACAAAAAAAATAACCATGGATCAGGAGACAAAAAGCATTAAGTATGAAAAATTGTGTTACATAATCATATCTGAAAATTCATTGTTACATCTAGGTGAGACACTTTTTTAGCACCAATACCATGTTTTGGCCATAGATTTCCTTAAAACTACAAAAATTAAGTTCTAATTTTGTTGCGAAACAGCGTACAGGATATATAAAAATATTTTTAAAAAGTATATAAAAACTCTAGTTTTAAATAAAGCTTAAATGTTGCTAAGCCAAGTCATCCACGCCAACTGTGCTCATAACCTAAAACCAAATAAAAGGTTTCTAATGGTATGATTGATAGTTAATTGTAAGCCAGAAGATACAGTACATGCTTTTTTCTAGTCTCTGTGTGGCACATAAGTTGGTGTGTGACCTACTGTATCATGCTCTTCATATACCTTTGCAGGTTGCCTCAGCTGCATTCTAAACAAAAACCACAGAAGTCAACTTTTTCTAGAAGTACAACGTTAACCTTTAAATGTCTTTACTAGGAGATGAAACATATAGTGCGCACCAAAAGAAAATCAAGTGCAAGATTTCTTATAAAGCAAAGGTGCGCTATGCAGAAAAAAGGACCCCTTTGTGTGCAAATTAAGATAAATTAAATACTGTGAGCTTATCAGTGCAAAAGGTATTTAGTTAAATTTTTTTCTTTTATGCACTTATTCACTTTAATTTTTGCCTTTTGTATTTGCTTAATTACTGCCTTTAAATCTCAGTTTTTAATAGTTGAAGGTTACACTGCCACTTTACTTCTTTTCTCCTGTTGTATTTGGGCTTGAATTGGTACCGTGAACTTTACACATATTTACTTTAGTAAATATTAGTATTATGCACTAATCATTATTATGTGACACAAATAAGGAGATTCGGAAGTGAAGTAGTTTTTGAGTATTTATTGAGATTATAACTGGTATGGATTAATGATGAATAACGCTGTTAATACGGTATGCAGTCAATACATTTATGAGGCAGGAGTAGCTCAGTGGTTGAGGTCCCAGGTTTAAACCCCAGCACCACAATTTTCCCACTGTTGGGCCTTTGAGCAAGACCCTTAACTCTCAACTGCTCAGATGTATAATGAGATAAATTCTAAAGTCACTTTGGTATAAGGACGTCTACAAAATGCTGCAAATGTATTTGCAGTCAGGATAACACTGATATAATGTCATTGATTAGTTAGCTAGCTATGCATCAGGCTAATTGTACAAAGTAAGCTGTGCACCATGTATGCCCAGGCAGTGGTTACCATATAACAGTTAAATATTTTTTCATTATAATTGACCCGTGTGAAAATGCCCTGAATATACGAAAATGTGTCAGGAAATGTTTCTGAAGGTGATGATTGTCCATCTTACTGCTGTTATGCAACCCAAGCAACCTGAGTTGTGTTTCCGAGCAGGACAGCTGAAAAATCACCCTTGAGTCCAATATTTAATTTCCACAATCTAAAAAATACAACATACTCTACCCCAATACCCCATGTTTCATTAAAGACCATTTTCCATTTATCTGCTATCTGTCTGTTTCAGCGCTCGAGTACCACAACCTGAACACCTCAGTGGCCACGAGGGAATACTGGGTAATAACAGGTAACTTCATTCCTCCTCCAGCTTCCTAATCCTGTGTAGTTTAATAACCGAACTTTCTTATTAGCATGCGAAAAAGTGACAGTAATTTCCTGGAAGAGCGCTGCAATTCAGCTGCCTACATGTAGAGAAAAATCAAGTTATTTGTATGCAGATTGAGACGCATTTGGTTCCAGTGATACTCATGTCAATTGTGCCGGGCCTTATACTGTATAAAGCAACACTCTGGCTTAAAATTAGGTTTATATAATTTGCTTATTAGGATCCTGTAAATGTTGTCATGTACTCATGGCATGCTTGCCATCTGATTTGTTTTGCTTGTCTATTTTTGTAACAAAACTAAAAAATGAAAAGTGACAGTGGCTTATGACAATTATTATACAATCCCCTATGCTTTTGTGTATAATTTATACAGTACACTGAACTAATCATAACGAGTGTCTTGTGATGTGAACATAGCCAAAGTCTGAAAAGTGATATTAACAGTGATTTCATGTCATTTTTAAAGTAGTTAATTATTATTATTATTATTATTATTTTATTTATTTATTTATTTTTTTATCCTGATTTTCTCCCTAATTTAGTCGTGGCCAATTCCTCCCCGTCACTAGGGGGCTCCCACATTAAGGCTACTACTACCATTCAGCCGGGAGGGCCGAAGACTATCATGTGTTTCCTCCGAACCGCGTGACACCAGCCGACCGCATCTTTTTGAACACACTCGAAGGAAAGCGCTAGCTGCTCCTTCCGCGTGCGCGAGCTCACAGACGCCCCTGATTGGCTGTAGAGCCGTGATTAATGTGGGAGCACAAAGTACCTCTCACCCCTTTCCTCTGAGAGAGCTCGGCCAATCAGCTCTCTCTAGACCTCTGTGAGAGGTAACAGCATCACCCGAGGATCGAACCAGAGATCTCCGGATGATAGGGCGAGTGCTTTACCACTGCGCATTGGTGGCTCAAGTGATTAAGTGGTTACTGATTGGACAGTTGGAGGTTCAAGCACCAGCACTGCCAATTTGCACTGTTAGGCCCTTGATCAAGGCCCTTAATGCTATCTGCTCCAGGGACGCTGTAAGATGGCTGGCCCTGCGCTATGACACCAGGTTCCTATCAGGGATACGTGAAAAAAATTTATCATTTTAGTGTGCTGTAAGGTACATATGACAAATAATGTAAACATAATGGTTTTATTTGTATTTTGTAGAGGTTTTCAAGCGCCCTGTTTTAAAGAACTGTATGGTCCTGAGGACAAAGGATCTCTTGAATCTGTCAGTTGAGCATCTCCTCTGTTGTTTATTTCTATTTTTTTTTTTTTAGGCCACGTCTGCAGTCTGAGGCTACAGTACAGTAGCACGGTGTGATGTAAACTTGCCCTTTGTATTTTTTTTTTTATAGATAAGAGAATCATACAGAGTCAGACATGATAGAATCAAGTCTGCTTTGAGATACCAAACAGCGGCACAGTCTGTTATGTGATTATGTAGATACGCAGTTTGGACAGTGATAAAATGGTAGCTGTAGGCATCTTGTATCTGCTAGTATCATAGTTCCAGGATAACGTTAGAGATGTAAACTTCAGACCCGTCTTAGATTACTGAGTATATTTATAATAGGGAGAAAGATACTGAAAGAGTTTTCCAGGCACAAATGAAGCACAACAGATTAGCAAGCTGATGCTAAATTAATGTCAATTAATATGTTCATTAATATGTTCCCGTGAACGTATTCCACATCCCCCGTACTGTCCTGACCTCACTCCAAGCTATTTTCATGTGTTTGGGCCGTGGCGCTCCTTGGAGGTCAGCATTTTACTGTAATAAGCATTACTGTATTTTAATTCCCATCCAGCGATGGATTGGCACCCTATCCAGATTGTAACCCGCCTCGTGCCCCAAGCCTCCTGATAATCTCTGTCCCTCAAAAAATTAAGACAATATGTGAAGATGAAACTGAAATCAGAATGCAACATTATTACATTTGATTATTCCGGCATAATAAATTTCTCTTTTGAAAAGTAGGTGCTACAGGACAGAGCTCTGATGCTAGGTGTGTAACCTGCACATACAGTAAAGACAGACTGAATAATGTGAGAAAAGCAAATAGGGAATTGAAAATCCCGTTCTCTCCCTATGCACACCTGCTTGCTCTCTGTCTTGCTCGTTCTCTCTTTCATCACTGCCGGCATGGAGGAACGTGCTCTCGCAAGGTCGGCCTGGCTGTAATTGCAATTTTTGGTTATGGAATGAAAAGAAAGATAACTTCGTCCTTTCTGTCCCTTTGATTTCTCTCGTTTTTTTTTTTTTTCCTCTTACAGTAATTCAAGATGTCGACAGTTCCTCGCTGGAAGGCAGTTATCAGAGCTTTGCTAGTCTGATGGAGCAGCGTTTAGCAGAGCTCTTTCTTGTCGTTGGCCGTCACGGCCTCAGGATCAAACGAGCCACCACCGTCAGTAGATACACGGTGCAGGTAAATCTATCTGTCATATAATGCCGTGTGAAATTACGCTTTTGTCTATTTAAATGGATTTCTAGCCATGTATTGGCAGCCTGTCCAGGGTGTACCCCACCTCACACCCTGGGATAGGCTCCAGGCCCCCTGTGACCCCCTGTGACCCTAAATACAGGATAAAGTGGTATAGACGATGATTGAGGTCGTGAGTAAGTGAGTAATACAATATATGGACAAAAGTATTCGGCCAAACCTGTTAATTATTGAATTCAGGAGTTGCTACTTGATTTTGTCTTTCACTTTGTCTTCAACTTGACTTCACTTGTTTAACCAATATGAACCTTGGTGTTATGTTGTAGATGGTTTCTATCCGGCGCCTACCCGGACCTAAGAACCCAGCCGAGATGACCTACTACGTCCAGGTGGATGGAGCTCCAATAGCTGGCACATCTGCAGCCAAAACCCTAAACATGGTCGACTCCCAGACCATGGCCCTCACACTGGGTTACTTCGTCCAGGTTCAAGCAGAGCGTACGACAATGCTTCTGATCTTCTTAAGAGCAGTGAAAAGTTAACTTTAGAGAGTCCTGACCCACACCATATCACCTTTAGACCCAGTCCCTTCTCCTTAATCTTTCCTAAGACAGGAACAACCTGCTGGTGTAAATCAGGGACAGAGCAGGGTACACCCTGGATGTGGTGCCAACCCACCCAAGGGCACTAACACACATCATAAACAATAAAAAACATATTTCATAGTCTTTTAGAAAAGGCTCTACATTCGACCTGTCATCTCTACAAATCCCCAGCCTTGTGTTACTAAACACACAGCAAACACATGCACACACGCACACACGCGCTCACACACCCTGAGAAGGTCTAATCCCTCAGCTAAACAGCTACAGCACAAACTGTTTTTGTTTTAGCTCATTATGAGCTAACAAGGGACAAGAAGTTCTGACAGAGGGAGGATTAACCATGTGTGTGTGTGTGAGAGAGAGAGATAGAGAGAAGATGGATTTTTTACTGCTTGATTTATAATCACTCTGTGTGTGTTTGTATGTTCCCTCGAGCAGCTGTAGTGAAGAGTGTACCCAGCAACCTCTGGATCCTGGCTGTTTTGACGCCGGTGTCGTTGGTGATTGTCGTGATTGTCATGGCGGTCGCGATAATATGCAGGAGAAACCGCAACGTCTTCAAGAGCAGCGCGTTCCGTGGGTTCCATCCACGCACCAAGGTATGTACACAATGCCAACTATGGAGATGTGTTGTAATCTTTAGGTCGTTCATGTTAGCGGTAAGTAGTGTTATGTATTTATTAATTTTTTTATTTATGCTTTAATGTGATTCGAGAAAATGTGAAACAAACAAAACACATTGATGCAAACTGTTGTCCATGGTGCATCACAGAAAAGCAGAACACAATTGGACGAAAGCGCTGTCCACCCTCTTCCGCATACATGTGCTCACAAATAGCCGTGTTGCTCTGATTGACACTGGAAAGAATGTATGACACGCCCACCTAGAGATTACAGCCAATTTTGATCTCTTGGAATCCCAAAAGAGGACTTCTCTCTACATCTTGAATACAAAAATACAAAAGCAATACTAGAATTCAAAGCGAAACGGAAATTCTTATTATAATGAAACGCATCATCATTACAAGAAAACCTTTCATTCCCAAAGAAAAGCATGTCATTGTCTGAAGAAAACTTCTTCCTGTGCTCTTACAAGAAAACTTCTCGTTATTACAAGAAAATCCACCATGTTGGCTGTAATGTAAAATGAAACCGAATGTTTTCTGGACATTTCTTTCCATAATAATGAGATTACTGTTTTGCAATAATAAGATGCTGATGGCGATTATATCCTTATTATTTTTATTGCATGGCTGCGATGCGCTTTTGTAATTTCCTTGTTTCTGAAAAGTTTTTCCGGTGTATCTCAAGAAGTTCGCCGCAACCCGAGAATGACTGCAAGTTAATAGCATATCCCTATGGCACAATTTATCCGTTTGGCCCATCATCATTTTCTGGCTGCTGAAATGCTGGAGGGAATCATGTTTTCTTCTTTATCCAGCAACTGACAAATTTTGGTGATTTTGCAAATGAATAATCATGAATAATCGGGTTTGAAATAATAGCACTCACACTCTACCAGCTTGCAGTGTCGACTCGCCATTTCTGAGAGCTGGGCTAATTAACTGCCGTATCAAAACAGCAAAAGCAGATAGCAAAGTGGAACTGGTTGTTTCTCAGCTCCATCTGTCTATTATTCGTCTGGAGTATTTTATATGGAGGAGTTTTTTTTTCCTGTTTATTCATAATTCTTTATTAGGAGGGGAATATCGGACAACTTTTAACTACAGTATATACTAAATATAGATTAATAGATAGATTAGTATGTTTTTACTAAAGCAGACAATACTCGATTTACAATAAAGGACGCCGGAGCCATGATCGGACTGCCGGCTTCAGGTCTAAAACGCTGGCCTCCCAGGAGCTCCATTAATGGCCCAAACATGTGGAGCATGTGAAAATGGGTTGGAGTGATGTCAGGACTGTTCAGGAGATGTGGCGATATCTCCAGGCCGAGTTCCTGTAATGTGCAAGTGCTGTTGGTGAATGATTGTGTGTACAGTTCCCACACACAGATGTGTCTCTTCTGCAAGTTGGAGAAAAGCTATCAGTGCTCCACTTGCTGAAGGTTCACGGGAACGACTGCAGTGGCCTCTGAGACACCTCGGCCAGGATCCTCGTTCACGGATCTAACCGATTTTACATCTTCATTCATAAAAAAGTTTCCTACTTTGACATGAACTTCAATTCTTACACTTTCTATTGTCCAGAAAGCAGAGTACAGATAAACCCAACATCTCTATAAGCACGTACTGAGAGAAATATAATAGACCCTTTTCCTACTTCTCTGTTACAAATGCTGTACTGTAAGTGGTAGTTTCTCAAAACGCTCAGTTGAGATAGTGAACAGAAACGGCAAATGCAGCTCTAAATGATCGCAGTGACGCAAACCGCACAAATAACTCAAGCATGAATGCATACTTGAGCGTTTAACAATTTTCCACCGATGTGCATGTATACTTAAATGACTTCCTACTACTAGGTGGGATATGGGTGAGCGTTTTAAAAGACTGTAGCCAGTATTTCAAAGAATCTGAGTGCTGGATCTGTTGTTCATCGACAAAAGCAGGAAACCGAGGAAAGGTGTATGTGGGATGAACTTTAAAAAGCTTATAGAGTTGCACATGGGGATGTACACAGGATTTGTTCCTTTTACCGTGTCTGAAACCACTCCTCCTTCTCCTCCAATGAATAAGCAAACCTACGGTATGTACAGTACACATCATTTTCGTCATGTCCTGCACATGCCCTCATCAACATAAATTAACAGAAACTAACTAGCCAACTAAGAAACCTGATTAGCCGACTAAGACAAACCGAATAAAAAAAAACTATTCTAAGTACTATACAAAAGGCAACACAAAGACAATATAAAGTTGTTAAAGTTGCAAAAATGTGCAAACAAGCTAACTATGTGTTTGGTGAGGTCTTAGTAACAGCTGCACTAGGCAGTCGACTGGAATGGCATCATTTGCTAGCAAAGTGTGAAAAAAAGTAGTTTTTACTGCTATTTACTGCCCATATTAATCTAGAATATAGTATTAAAAAACTATTCAGTTTCACTGTCTCATGCATGTCTGTGCCAAAACAATGTTCAGAAAAGTTTGGATTTTTTGCTTTTACATTTTCTAAAAAGTAACAATATATAAACGAATAAAATTGACAAAATTTTAATTAAAAATAAAAGAATTGAGTATATTCTATTTATCAGTAAACATGTCAGAATGTATTGTCTATTGACATCAGGGACGAAAAACTCTAAATTGGTCATTCAGTACAGACTTCTTTTTATTGCCACATATATTTTTTTTTTCACAAAGTTAATGGTTTAGCACGATCTTTCCAGGTTTTGATAATACATTAACAGAGTTCTAGTAATTTTATATCTCCTTAGTTGTTTTCTTTGCCTGATGCAGCCCTTCACCTCTCTAAAATGATGACTTAAAAAAAATGTGTTTAGGCAATGTTTATTACTGTATATCAATTCTACTTGCTGTAGAATATGAACAGTTAATATGGGACATGTTTTTGGGCATGTACCACTTTTTATTGTCCTATAATGTAAACTATGGTGTTTTTTTGTGCTCTTAAGCACTGAGCTACTGTCATGAATGTGGGCTGTGGGATTGTGGGTGAGACATAGATGCAGAGGTCAGGACGTACAAGTCTTTTAATAATGAAACAAAACACAAACAAAGGAAGTTGTCTTTTTGCTGGAGCATGTTTCAAACAGAACATTTAGAACAGACTAGGAAAACAGACTGGTCTCAAAACAGACTAGAGACTAAACGGACAAAGAGACTAACCAGACTAAACAAACTTGGAGATTAAACAGACGAGGAGACTAAACGGACTAAACAGACTAGGACACAAAACAGACAAGAAGACTAAACAGACTGAGAGCTATGCAGGTTAGTAGCTAAACAGACTAGTAGACAAAACAGACTAGGAGATACCCCGGCTGGGAGACACACAGGCAAGGCGACAAACTAACAACACAGACTTAATCAAAACAGATGCCAACTAAAACAGAATCAAACACAAAACAAATGTCCACTTTATAGAACCAATGCAAAACTTAGTTTAACAGAACAAACAGCTTTTTATAAAGAAACTAATGAGCTACCTCGGTTCAGGTGAGCGCTCCCATCACTTGACCGAGGTGCATTCTGGGTAAATGAGTTCAAGAAAAAACATAAAACTACAAAAATCTTGCGCTCTCTAGGGGTGATCCCTGACAGCTACCCCTGCCCTATTTAAGATCATTTAGGGCATCAGCCTACGGTTGGGGAGGTCCCAGGTTTACACCCCACCAAGCTACAACTTTTGGGCTTTGGGCAAGGCCTTAAACCTCAGATGTATAATGAGATAAAAATGCAAATCTGCAAAATGCTGTTGAACGTCTGTGATTTTGAAACTAAAATGGCTGCTGTCTACAGTACATTTTAGGAAAGGTCAGCTTTCTTTATTGTTGTGTTATTGCTATCAGTGCTGACCTTGTTCGATCAACAATCTTACTGTAATAAAAATTTAACACAACAGGTTGGAGAACGGCCAGTAACACTCATCATCCTGGTGTTGTCCTTTAACGTACTGTATGTCTACTCATGTGACTAATTCGTGTTTTATAAAATGCATTTGTGTTTAATCCTCCTTTTGTCCAGACCTCGTATCGGAGAGACGGGAGTTACCACCACCAGGTACTGCTGCCCGTAGTGCTGTGTGTGCATGGTGTTTAGCCGCATGCTCGTGAACTGGTTTTCTCTTTCTCCGCTGGTGCTTATGTGGAATCGATAGCTCGATGTAAGTGGAAAGGTCATCAATCATGGCGAGTGACCTGCGCGAGCCTGCATCCTTCTTGTGAAATTAGAACTAAGCTCCATTGCGCTGATTGGACCTGGCTCTGGTGCAACACCAGGAGCTGTAATTAACTATGGAGGCAGTTCATGTGATTTAATTAGTTATACTTGCATTAATAAGGTTCCAAATGCACAGCTTTGCATGTTGAAGACTGGGCATGTTTACCGGACAATGGAGACTCTGTCCGTAAGTGTCAAACATTACAGGTTTTTTCTTTTTTAATTAATTTATGTAAGATACATGTCTATGTAGATGTTGTTTCTAGAACAACAATAGCATATAAGAACAAACACATTAATCGTTTCAGCCTTGCAGTCAGAGCTGCTGGAATAGAAAATTAATCAACATCATATTTTTTCCATGAGCAAGCACTGAACAGCTATGTGAAACATATATATGAAATGCCTTTTTTTGTTTTAAAAACAAACACTTCCTTGCAGTAATAGACAGCAGCAGAAGGTGCAAGATAGATTTTGGCTTCCTGAGTCGATTTTTTAGGAGCCGATGATGTAACGCACACTTCATTGTTAACCCCATAGTTATTCTACTCACAGCCTTGACTTTGATCACACATCTTCACCATCTGCTTTTTTTTTTCCCAATTAGGAACCCTTACTTTCTCAACCTTCTTAAGACTTGCTTTCAGGGAAATGATTCGCCAGCATGTGTTTTTTTTTTTTTTTTTTTCGTTTTTATGAAGAACCTGCTGTTGATACAGTGTTTCAGTTTTGCCTCTGTAGGCACTGTGGGTTTAGTAAAGAAAGTAGCCACTGACTTGAAACCAGAAGAGACGCTGTTAAACTGCTTAAGTACAGTACTTACATTTAGAGCAACATTTAGAGCTTCTTATGCAGATGAACTGCATGCCTGTTTGTGTGCATGTGTGCTTTTGTGTTGACTAAATGTAGTCTGTGATTTCTTGGCTTATACGCAATAAGTGTGTGCAGCACAGTGGAGGTTTGAGACGTTTAAGTCTCGCTTTAAACCTGGTTTAAACTCTGCTACATTTGTGAGATTAATATTAAAATTAGTCATATTGCATCTAAGCAAGTGAGAATGTCTTAAATCTACTCAATTCTACACATGAAGGACTGAAGGCATGGAACTGATTGACGCAAGAAGACTTCCTGCACAGTATGGTGATGAGACTCGTAGCTGCAGTAAAATATCTCAATAGTGCAAACCTTATAAAGAAGGCCGTATGTCCGTGGATGGCCATGCCGGCTGAGGTGCGTAAACATTCAGCGAGTGGAACGATTGGTCTTTGGAAACAGATGGATAGCTTATCACCAAGTTGCGGAAGGGTTGGATCTGTCTGTGGGAATGTACACACACGCACAGTAATTCACCAACACCACTAATACATTACAGGAACTCGGTTGTGACCTCGCTCCAAGCCATTTCCACATGTTTGGACCTTTTAAAGGAGTTCCTGTCACACACACCCGTTCTGCGACCGGCACTAGGACCCGGAAGTAGTACGGTCGACAAACAGGAAGCATAAAAGGAGCCAAGATGGCGCTTCACATTGCTCAGTCATTGAGTTTCGCCCATGTCGGTTCAGATCATCCGTCTGCCATTACGTGAGTACTCACCTTCTTGGGTTTACTTTCTGATTCGAGTGTGTGTTTGTAGGGCGCGGGTTGAATTTGTGTTCTTCCCTTGCTCTCCCTCCGAGAGAGTCCTTAGACTAATTCGCGTGGTTATCCTGCCTACTCGCTAGCTTCCGCGTTTGGGTTTACCATCCACGCTACAAAGGGCTAACCGCTAATCGCTTCGTCTTCTGTTCAATCCGGGTTAGTTCATGACAGAATGACTGAGCCACGAGCGGTAAACCCAGCGGATCACTCGCACCTCTACGATGTGGTGAACCGGCACGCTGAGCTAATCGACAAGCTAACCGGGGAGCTTGCTACTCTTCGCCGGAGCGCCCAAGACGTCGCGGCCTTGCGCCGCGAGGTGGCGGAGCTCCGGCGGGAGAACGCGGCTCTCCGCGAAGCTGTTACTAGCGCGGCTAACCGGCCTCCCGTCGCGGTGGTTGCAGCTCCGCCCCCCTCCTCTTCTCCTTCAACTTCTGATGTGTTTATCTCCCTTCCGGATAAATGGGACGGCACGGACGGGAGGTGTAGTGTTTTTTTAACTGCACTAGATCTGGTGTTCGAGTTTAATTCCACCAAATACTCCACAGATCGATTGCGCATTGCACTTCTCGTTTCGTTGCTATCGGGGCAGGCAGCTGAGTGGGCCACGGCAGTCCTTCGTTCCGATTCAGACACCGCCCATTCATATAATGAATTTACACGCCAGCTAAAGCTAACCTTCGAACATCCTGCGAGCGAGGTGGAAACTGACACCAAGCTATACCACCTGCGGCAGGGGGAATCGTCCGTGAGCCGCTATACAGCTGGTTTTCGCACTCTCGCCGTCCAGACCACCTGGGGAGAAGCCGCGCTCCGGACATCCTACTACGAGGGGCTGGCTTCTAGGATCAAAGATGAACTAACCGGGCGAGAACTTCCTGCCACGCTGGAGGGGCTGATTCAGCTCGCTCTCCGGATCGACCAGCGCCTTCTTTCTCGTCCGAAGCCAGCCCCGAGGACCCTGCCGCCAGCACCCACCTTCGCCTCCACCACTCAACGACCATCGAACCCAGCCACTTCCATCACGTCTGAACACATTGGTTCTCAACCTCCTGCCGTGGTTAACACCGGAGCCGGGGAACCCATGCAACTAGGACGCGCCTCCCTGACCGCTGCAGAACGAGAATGGCGCTTCAGAGAGGGGCTCTGTGCGTATTGCGGATCAGCGGAGCACCACAGAGCCGTATGTCCTCGTCGCCCGGGAAACGCCCAGGCCCGGTGAGCGATGGGAGCAGCTCACCGGGCCATCTTCACCTCTCTGCCACGACCTCCAGCGTCTCTCGTCTCACGGTCCAGGTACACCTCCAACTTGGTCACAAACGGGTCCGAAGTACTGCGTTCATCGATTCCGGTGCCGCAGGTAACTTTATTGACTCTAACTATGCCAAAGAACTGGGGGTAAAGATCGAGGCGTTATCCCAGCCTGTTCGGATTACGTCTGTAGACGGTCGCCCCCTCTCATCCAGCCCCATTACTGCTCAGACTCAACCCATCACCCTCATCATCGACCAGCATCACGAATCAATCCAGTTTCACCTCACCTCCATTTCATCACCTCCCATCATCCTTGGACATCCGTGGCTCCTTCAACACGACCCCCTCATCTCCTGGACACAGAACAGGATACTACAGTGGGGGCCGACCTGCACCGAACTCTGTCTACGGGCACCGGCTGGGACGTGTTCTAGGGAGTCCGAGGCCCCCGACGTCGACACCAACGCCATCCCCACCGCATATCGGGACCTGGCTGAAGTATTTTGTAAGAAGCGTGCCACACACCTGCCTCCTCATCGCCCTTACGACCTGGCCATAGACCTTCAGCCGGGTGCCGTTCCACCCCGCGGCCACCTTTATTCCCTATCCACCACAGAGACGCAGGCGATGGAGGAGTATGTAGCTAACGCCCTTCGTCAAGGCACCATCCGGCCCTCCTCCTCACCCGCCGCCGCGGGGTTCTTCTTTGTGAAAAAAAAGGGCGGGGAACTTCGCCCGTGTGTCGACTATCGGGGGCTCAACAACATCACCATCAAGAATCGACACCCTTTGCCTCTTACTAACTCAGCCCTGGACGCCCTCTCCGGTGCCACCATCTTTACTAAGTTGGACCTTCGGAGCGCCTACAACTTGGTGCGCATCAGAGAGGGTGATGAGTGGAAGACGGCTTTCATTACACCTACAGGACACTATGAGAGTTTGGTGATTCCCTTCGGTCTCTGCAATGCACCCGCCGCCTTCCAACAATTCATCAACGATGTCCTCCGAGACATGCTAGGGCGGTGGGTATTTGTTTATCTAGATGACATATTAATCTATTCACGCACAGTCTAAGAACATGTCCAACATGTCAGGGCGGTCCTAAAGAGATTGCTCGTCCATCAACTGTACTGTAAGTTGGAGAAGTGCGCTTTTCACGAGCGCTCCACCACGTTCCTGGGTTTTGTCATCTCGCCCCAGGGTGTGGCCATGGACCCGCAGAAGCTGGAAGCTGTGCGTCATTGGCCCCTACCCAAGACCCTCAAGCAGCTTCAGCGCTTTCTCGGGTTTGCGAACTTCTACCGTCGCTTTATTCGGGACTACAGTACGGTTGCAGCGCCCCTAACCGCTCTGACTCGCCCATCATCCCATCATTTCACCCTTAACCCGGCCGCCATCTCCGCCTTCCACGAACTGTGTCATCGATTCACTACCGCACCAATCCTTCTTCACCCAGATCCAAACCAACCTTTCGTTGTGGAGGTGGATGCCTCGGATGTGGGCGCCGGGGCCGTCCTCTCCCAACGAGGTCCAGACCAGAAACTACACCCGTGTAGTTTCTTCTCCAAAAAGTTTGACTCCACTCAGCAGCGATACGGGGTAGGGGACCGCGAGCTGTTGGCCATAAAGTGGGCTTTGGAGGAATGGCGTCACTGGCTCCAGGGCGTCAGGGAGCCGTTCATTGTCTGGACCGACCACCAAAATCTCATTACTATCCGAAACATGAAGCAACTCAACCCCAGGCAGGCGCGGTGGGCATTATTTTTTGAACATTACAATTTCCATCTTTCCTACCGCCCGGGATCCAAGAACACCAAGGCAGACGCTCTCTCCCGACAACACGAGGAAGACGTCCCCCGGGCGGACCCCGCACCTGTCCTTCCTGCATCAAAAATCATCGCACCACTCTACTGGGATTTGGAGACGAGAGTTCGCCAGGCGCAGACCGGGGAGACCGAACCGGCAGGTGTGCCACCTGGACGACTCTACGTGCCACAACCCATGCGAGTGGAGGTTCTTCAGTGGGGACATTCATCGCCACTCTCTGGACACCCGGGCACTCGTCGCACCCTCCAATTCATTCAGCGCGCCTTCTGGTGGCCATCGATGAAGAAGGACATCGACGAGTTCGTCCAGGCGTGCCCTGTGTGTGCCAGGGCCAAGGACAATAACCAGCCAACGCCAGGGGAACTCCAACCACTACCCGTTCCGCGTCGGCCCTGGACACACATAGCCGTCGATTTCATCACGGGCCTGCCGGTCTCCGAGGGAAAGAACACCATCCTGACCATCGTCGATCGGTTCTCCAAGGCTGTGCACCTGGTGGCCCTCGCCGGACTCCCGTCAGCCAAAAAAACAGCCGAGCTGATATTAGAACACGTAGTCCGCCTGCATGGGTTCCCGAAAGACATCGTCTCGGACAGGGGGCCCCAGTTCACTGCCCGGTTCTGGAAGGCCTTCTGCCGTCTGATCGACTCTACCTGCAGTCTATCCTCTGGGTATCACCCCCAGACCAACGGTCAGACGGAGCGGACCAACCAACAACTGGAGCGCTACCTGAGATGTTTCATCGCCGACCGCCAGCGCTCCTGGGCCCGCTACCTCATCTGGGCGGAACTATCGCTTAACCTCCACACCTCCTCGGCCACTAACCTAAGCCCATTTGAAGTATGCCACGGTTTCCAACCTCCCATGTTCGAACACCAGGAACCGGAGGTTGACGTACCGTCAGCCCAACAGTTGGTCCGCCGGTGTCGGCGGCTCTGGCGACAAGCCAACCACGCGATCCAACAGGCCAACGCCCGCTACGCCATTCAACATCGCCGCCGACACCCTCCGGGACGACTGTACAACGTAGGTGACAAGGTATGGTTGTCAACTAAGAATCTTCACCTCCACACAGAAACTAGGAAACTCTCACCCAGATTCATCGGCCCCTATCGCATCACCCTCCGGATCAATCCTGTCACCTACCGGCTCCAGCTGCCTGCGGCGCTCCGAATCCATCCGGTATTCCACACCTCTCAGTTGAAACCCTTCACCACTTCTCCCATGATTCCACCCGCCCCCCCTGCTCCTCCTCCCCGGATCATTGACGGTGGCCCTGCTTACACCGTACGCCGGATCCTTGATTCGCGACCTAGGGGCCGAGGCACCCAGTACCTGGTCGACTGGGAAGGCTACGGTCCCGAAGAGCGATCTTGGATTCCGGCCCGGTTTATTCTCGACCCTGAACTCATCAGGGACTACCGTCGTCGGGTATCCTCCACCCCAGGACCGTCAGGAGTCGGTCCTGGACGGGGGGGTACTGTCACACACACCCGTTCTGCGACCGGCACTAGGACCCGGAAGTAGTACGGTCGACAAACAGGAAGCATAAAAGGAGCCAAGATGGCGCTTCACATTGCTCAGTCATTGAGTTTCGCCCATGTCGGTTCAGATCATCCGTCTGCCATTACGTGAGTACTCACCTTCTTGGGTTTACTTTCTGATTCGAGTGTGTGTTTGTAGGGCGCGGGTTGAATTTGTGTTCTTCCCTTGCTCTCCCTCCGAGAGAGTCCTTAGACTAATTCGCGTGGTTATCCTGCCTACTCGCTAGCTTCCGCGTTTGGGTTTACCATCCACGCTACAAAGGGCTAACCGCTAATCGCTTCGTCTTCTGTTCAATCCGGGTTAGTTCATGACAGTTCCTGGGAGGCCAGCGTTTCAGACATGACGCAGACAATGTGGTGTACTGAGAAAACTTTTAAAACTTAATAAGTGCATTAGTAATGTGGGAGGGGATTATATATGGTAAAATAAAGAGAGTTTTTTACTCTCATAACAATCAGAAGTCTTTAAAAGTCTTTTTTTTTAAAAGCGTTCACCGTTCACGTTTTACTGCGGCTAAGAGTCTCATCACTATACTGTGCTTGTATCTTCAGTTTTACGCCTCAGTCCCAGTTTGACTTGAACACACCTTGTATGTAAGAATATGCCACTCGTAATAATTAATTTATGCAAAAATAATTTTAATAATAAAAACACGGAAAAAAGTGCAACCTGTGAAAGCACTTGACGGATCTCTACTTCTCAGCTTGGCTTGATAAGGGTGTAGTGTAAGGCGAATAGATTTCCCCCTGAGCGGATTACAGTACATCTGAAGTACATTATTAAAGAACAGGACACGTGCAGCTCAAGGTCAGCGTCTAGCAAATGTCCGACTGTAATAGAGAGAGCTGTCTCGGTGGATTTGCTGACTGCCAGCTAAATTTAGAGCTGTCTTTACGTTCATCGCCCAAAGAGGTGCAGAAGATGGGACTTTATTGATTCCTGCTTCAAATGTGTGTGACAGCGGACTGCACAGTAAAAGTGCAAAAAGTCCTGAATTATTAAAGGCTTTCAAGTGTTTAGATATTCCTCTGCCACATCCTCACTGTGACACTCAGGCACACCGAGGCATCGTCTTAACAATCGAGTGATGCTCCGGTGTCCGTATGCTGTCTCAGCTGGAGAGTGATCCATAATTCATCTTAAAGAGAGAGCAGCCATGAGCTTCCGTAGCATTTCGCATTAAATATCTCATGGCGAGGATAACTGTCATATATGAGCTGTTTGAAATACAGAGGCTCTGAGAATAGTCTGAGTGAATGAATAAATCAGTGCAGCTAACAGAGCACTGCTGAACCAAGTCAAACACCACATTCTAAAAGTGCTTATGATATCGCATGAGGTGCTCTTTTCTTCTCTTCTTTTCTCTTCTCTCCTCTCCACTCTATTGGTTGTCCGTTTGCCTCATTTACTTCCTCTTTGTCTTCTCATATTCTTCTTTTGGTCTTTTCTGCTTGTCTCACCCCTTTATCTCACCTTCTCTCTTTTGATCCTCTTTTTTGTCTCGTTTCCTCTCGTGATCTGCTTTCTTTAATTCTTGTCTCATTTTCTTTCTTTCATCTTCTCATCTCATTTCCTCCATTTGTTTGATCTTTTCCTTCATCCATCTCCTTTCATCTCATCTCCCCTTGTTTGGTCTTCCCTTGGTTTCTCATCTCACTGTCATCCTTCCCTTTTTGTCACATTCTTCTCTTTCAGGTCTTCTTTTTCGTCTCATTCCTCTCTTTCCGTCTTTTCCTCTTGTCTCATTTCTTTGTTTTGGTCCTTTCTTCTGATCTCGTCTCTTCCTTTCTTTTCATGTCTCATCACCTCATTTTACCTTTTAGTTCTCATTTCTTCATTGCTTTTGTTTCTGTCTCTTCTTTTTGTCTCATTTCCTCTTTTTTGGACCTCTTGGCTTGTCTTCTATCTTTTGCCGTCCTTTTCTGATCTTTTTACCCTGTCTCATGTCCTCCATTTTGGTCTTCTCTCTTTTTTCTTTTCTTGTATCATCTTTTTTGGTCTTCACTTCTTTTCTTGTCTCAAATCCTCATATTTAGTCTTCCCTTCTTCTCTTGTCTCCTCTCTTCTTCAGCCGGTGCAGGGTTTTGACTATGCCAAACAGCACATGGGCCAACAGGGTGAAGAGACACTTGCTGTCACTAAAGAGACCCTCGTCCTGTCTCTCCCTGTCCGAGACGCTCCACTAACACAGGACAAAGGCGTCCTACAGGATGGGACGGCCTCCAAAAGACCGCAGTCTACAGACATCCACCGCAGGTCAGTGTGTTTTGCTACGAGACCAGAAAACGCTGTCACTGCACTCGTCTGTTGTCTAATCTACGACTGTAGCAGTGCTTAGTTTCTGTAGCGCTAAAAGTAGCAAACTGAAATATCACACTTCAACTCTGCTATGAATGGTGTATAATGGTGTATTCTGAGGAAGCGTTGAAAAGATGAGAGCTTCTCTGTCATGAATTGGGGAGCAAAACCATTGATATATTTAGAAAAACTCTTACAGTACCAGTATGCACTGGAATCACAGACATTTAAAGACATCAGCGGTTTGGGAACCATTTATTTCCCCAACTGTAATTTCCTCCTTAATGCATCTCAGCTTATCGGGCATCCTCCTTCTGGGATTCTAAACGAGCTTAAGTTTATAAAAGAAAACTAAACTATCTTTTCAGGTTTCTTTTCCTCTCCTAATGTATACAGTGAGAGAATTTATCATTAACAAATACTGTGTGTGTGTGTGTGTGTGTGTTGCATCTGATCCCAAACCCTGCAAAATGCAAGTCAGAAAATAATAGTTTTTGCTTCAAGGTCATGGTGTCTTATTTATTTTGGTTTTCATGGTACATAGGCAGACATAACGACTTTGGATTTTTTTTTATATAGTTGTTGTTTGATCAGCTGTTCATATTAAGGAGTTTTCAAAGCAGACCATCCAATTCATATAATTAAACTGCCATAGGTTTTTTTTGCCAGATGCCCTTCCTTGCACAATGTTCTCAGTGTAAGAACATTCCATGAGTGGTGATAATAGATAGTAACAGCACTGGGTGAAAGTAGTTCAGTACAGTAGAGTCCGCAGTTTTGGAAAGAGGGGAGAGCAGCTTCCTAAAAAAACCCTACATTCAAATCCACAGAAGCACTTTCAGCAAGAAAACACATCAGGGCCCGTATTCACAAAGCTTCTTAAGCCTAAAAGTGGCTCAAAGTGACGAAATTCTAAGAAAATTCTTAGAATTTTAACATTTTTTTAGAATTTCCCCTTAAATTTAGGACTTAATCTTAGTAAAGATAAAAATGATTCCCGAAAAATCTTAGCCCTAAAACAGCTCCTTAAATAAACTGTCCTGCAAATTGGTAAAAGCTGAGCCATTTTGCTCCCATCAATCTAAAATCTATTACAAATAATAAAATCAGTATGGTAAATAAATGTAAGAACTTATAAATATAGTAACTACTGCGTGGAAATTGGTTGCTTAAAACATTTTCAACATTTGGCTGTTTTAATGAGCGTTAAGATATTTAGCCTATAACAGAAACTTTGTATAAAACAGCCTATAGTCATGATTATACAATCCCTCATATAAAAACATTATGATGTCACTGTCTGTTCTATTATCATATGTTCTATTTTTACAAAAAGCACGTTTTAAGACCTTTACAGAGGTCAGAGGTTATTTTTTTTATTAACCACAGTCTTTGAATTGCTGCATCATCCCTAGCAACGGGGTCAAGCACACCTCCTCACTAAGATAAAGGTTTTTGTACTTTCCTTACTCAGAGTTGGTAATATGTAGTTTCTTAAATCACTTTTACTTTAGGACTCCCAGCTAGGACTTTTTAAGCTACGATACTGTAGGAGCTCTCAGAAAATTCTAAGAAGCTTTGTGAATATAGGCCCTGATAACGTTATGTCATCTTTAACAACCACCCGTCTCTTTAGTAAGTGCTTCTAAGTTGTTCCGAATTCTTGTTTGTATTTTTTTTGTCCGTGGCTCATGCAAGCTACAAAGCTAACTAGCTTCCGACACAAAGATGAATCCCAAATTTCTCTTTAAGTCCTGATCAAGGGCACTACTTAGTGTGTGGAACAAGGGCTTGTACACCCTACTATCCAACTGTACATTTAAATGGCTTTACTGTGTACAGTATTTAATTCTATCTGCGGTTCCACCCTGGTGTTAGGTTATATTGTAATGTAAAATTAGTTGAAATAGGAAGTCAGTCTCGTAAGTTTCTCAGGACTGTCCACCACCTCCATGGTTTAAAACCATGTCGCTGATAATTACACTGGTCTGTCGCCAGCTCTGCCAGTTGCACGTATTTCCACTAGTTGTGCGTGTTGGCTAAGAAAAATAACTGGTTCCATACACAAACAAATCATAATCTGTTGATAATAATTACAGTTTGTTGTAGTGTTTAATAGCTTTTAAGGTCGTGCTGTTGTACTGGACGTCAGCATGACCAAATAACAACCATGCCGATATTCAGTACAACAGCCCTGTCTCCCACTCTCATGTGATCCTGCTTAATTAAACCATACAGATTACACTACAGAGATACACTCTGTCCATGAGGCCTAACTGACCATTCTGTCTATATGCTGTCTCCCTGATGTTTAATTGCTACGTAATACAGTACATGCCTTTTCTATTTAATTTCGTCAATGTCCTGATCAAAGTAAAAATGATGTAGTCCCATGGCAACAAATCTCAGAAAGTGTTAAAATAAACTGCCTGGTGTTTAATATATGCTCGAATTTGGTATCCTAGTAACCCAGTATCCTAGAATCCTTGGTCTCCTACAATATTTGTGTCATATTTAAAAAAGAAAATGACTTGCTGTAAATAGAAATTCAAGATAATGTGGCATAGAACTTTTTTTTTATCATGATGACTATCAAAAGCATTTACATAATATGTTATAAATGATCAGATTCATGTCTTACTTGCTAACTTATTTTCTAATACGTGATATCTGTCCTTTATATTTCTCACTCCAAAAGCCATTATAATCATGTTTGCATTTCTCCACTCATGCATTATATCTTTGCTTGTTTTTTCACGGTAGTCCATGGAGAATATTCTTCACCATGTCTGTACAGCCAATTGAGGTCTGCTGCAGTTATTTTTTTTAGTTTTTTCTTGCTCTTTTTTTCTCTCTCTCTCGGATTTATTTCCGTACATGCCCTGTGTTTCTGACCAACAGTAAGAGAATGTGCTGTCTGCTGTCACCCCTCCCAACCTCCCAAGTGAAACGATTACAGAGGCGAAAAAGAAAAGATCTTGGGAGAGACAAGAAAAAGTGGAATACACATAAGAACAGGATGTGGGTAGAAACTGCCAGAAAGAGAGAGAGAGAGAGAGAGAGAGAGAGACTGAATGATAACGAGAGAAGGGAGGAAAAGGTGTAGAGAGAGACAGGATGAAAGCAACACAGAAAAAGAGACAGTTGCTCCTGGCTACAGACTCATATATGATTCAGAGTGCCTTAGGGCTCCTGCAGAGATGTGAAAGTGTGTGTTCGCTCCCACCCCCTTGTCTGCCTGCTTTTTCACAGTGTGTGTATTGGTAATGCAAATGTGCAAGTGTGTGTACGTTTGTGTGTTTTGAGCGTCCAGCAGGAGAGGTGCACTGTGCATGTCAGCTTGTTGGCACGAATGCCAGAGCGATTACAGATACTTTGCTGTGCTTATTTTTTATTTTTTTTATATTCTCTAGAGCTTCTTTTAGCAATTAGTTCAACTAAACCCCTCTCACCCTGCGGGAATTAATAAGCACTTCTCCTGAATCATGATAATGCGTGAGAAAATAATTTATCCCTCCAAGAGAGCTTTTAGACACCATTTCCTTACCTCTATTTAAAACACTTTTACAAAAAAAAAAAAAACAACAATGTCTTTTTTAGATTCACGATCATTGTGCAACAGATCGCTTTACTCTGTCCACACATAACGTTTTTTATATTAAAGATTTAAATTTGCTGCTTCGCTGCCCTAAAAATACCCGGCTAGCAACAGCGTTTGCCTCTGCGGCGTCCTGCTGTTGCAGCTCTTTTTTAACAGCACTGGTGGAGGAGTTTTTGTGACGCAAAGCGAGTTTACCCAGGTTACCATCAGGGCTGGAGGGTGTGCCAACCTGTCACTAAAACCGCATCTTACCCAACGCTGCCCGCTTATCGCTGCCTCTGTTTCCATGGCTACCCACAGCAAATTGCCGAGCGAGGACGGCTCGGTTTCCAGCAACGGCTCGGCGAAGCTGAACACTGGCAGGAGCTCGTCTGCGCACAGAAATACAGGTCAGAAAGCAGCAAAGGAGGAGACGCATACGAGGACTGGTAAGAGACACGTGCACGCATAAACTGTAAATACAGTATATAGAGGTTGTGAGACACAGTGAGAAAGAGAACAGTGACACATATTACATCTCATATGTATTGAAATACCATGTATGCATACTATTAATCAAGTATTACATGTATAGAACATTTGGATTAAACTTTACTTACAATTTGTAAAACAGTAGACAACATTACAAAAGGAGCTTTAAAGAAATACAGATGTAATCCAGAAGTTATGAGTGCATAATAAATTAAAGGTATGACATAAGCACAGGACAAGCTTAAAACTTTACACCACAACACTGTCTAACCAATTAATTATTTTATAACATCAAATTTGGCTCATCAAAGTAAAGGAAATGACATGGTTATACAATATAAATACATTGTGATTACATTATTGATGCGACAAGGCATGTGAAACTGCAAATGATACTTCTTATGGCTTTCTTTTAACAAACTTTTCAGAATTTTATTTGTAAAAACTTTCATAATTTCTCTTCCACTTCACAATAATGTGCCACTTTGTTTTGTGTTGGTCTGTAACATAAAATCCCCATAAAATACATTTACATTTGTGGTTGTAACCTGACAAAATGTGGAAAAGTTCAAAGGGTATGAATACTTTTGTAAGGCACTGTATTCTGTAGTAACACCGGATGCAAGTCAAAAGTGGTTATTGAACCTTGATTTCATTCATTTTTGCTCACTTTTTTGTTTTGAGGCCTGTAGAGACACAAATGATGTCACATATAGAAGTATATCATATTAAACTGTGTTTGCCTCACACACAATATGCTAAAACAGCAAAACCAGTCAGCTGCCAAGAGATGCCTCCAAAACAGAACCGACATTTGGAAGAGAAGGGTAAAGTGTGTGTAGGGACGTATTAGTCCCCACTGTGTTATGCCCTCCACTTTATCAGGGGATAATGGGTTTTGGATGTTGTCTTGCTGCTGCGAAACAAGGCAATATGAGGAAAGACAAGCTCCCCTTGCCACAGCTCACCTCAGGAATCCTTGATTTTGCTTAGAGGTCTGGTCTCTAGACTTTTTGTTAGAAAGTCAAAAATAGAATATATTGAAGCAAGCTAATATTATATGACGGTCAGCATACATATCATAGCTCACATTTGTTTGCCATTCTTGTGCATATACTCAGTTTTTCTAAGTCTTAATAGCCTGTCTTTTATAAGGTGTTAATTTGCCTATTAGCTAGCTAGTTGGTTTTTGTAGACAGAAAAACAATTGAGCTATATCTAATATATTGTTCTATGATTATATTTGTTTAGCAGTCAGACTTGCCAGTGTTTGGAGTGTTTTGATTTATGCACGGCATCATCTCAAGCCAATAATTAGCCAATAAGTTAGCAAATTAATCATACTTCTTACATCTTCTTACTAGCAACATTTCACATGTAGGTACTTACTGTACATGTCAGAAATAAGATGGTAGATATGACATTTTAAATTCGGTAATCTTCTCGTTTTTTTTTTTTAGGTCAAAACATGAAATTTAAACTAGATTGTTTGCAGTAACTTGATTTTGTTGAGTTCTATCTATTTGGATCTGCATTTTACCCAGTCATACAGTATATCATCACCTATACAGTACTGTGCTTGGTTTTAATACTTGAATAGGTAATGGATCACTGTGTGGCTTAACAAACAAAGAACTTTCCTATGAAACGGCTCAGGTACAGGGACTGGACTGAAAATGAGAGACGAAAAAGTCTTTAGTGAAGCCTGGAGAACGATTCCTCAAGACTACATTTAAAATACAAGAAAGTCTGGCTCTTTAAAAGCAAAATATGAAGAAAGTAGGGCTCAAAAGCTTTGCACAGTACTGTATCTCATTAACCCTTTTTCTTAGATATTTCTCTGTGACACAGCATATATGTTCACAATCCCAAACCTAACATTTACATCACATTTACGTTTGCGGCATTTGACATCATATCCAGAAGTGTTTGAAGTTTTTATTAACAATTATATCCCTACACTGGTTCACTATATTACTAATTACGAACCTAACAAGTATAGCTAAAGCTAAAAGGCTTATTTGTGATTAGCTAATATACAGTACAGGCTAGTCACACATCATCTCTTACCTTGTGGCTAAATTACTACATTGTGGCTAAATTACTACAGTGTAATTCCTATTTTCTACATTATCTGTTTGCTCAGTTTACTTCTGTAGAGCTAAATCTGCTCCTTGGCTAGTTAGCTAGCACCATAGTCATGTCTTCCTCTTATACTACTAAATATAACTATCTCTCTTTTTTTTTTTTTTTGGAATCCTCTCTGTTCACAGTGTCAAACATAATGTTAGCTAGGACATGTACACAAAATATACATAGCTTAAGGTCATCTATTTAAAGATCACTGCGCACTCTGTCAGTGTTAGCATAACAGAGTTTGCAATTGCTAGTGGTCTTGTAAATGTACATGTGAACCATCATTTAGAACTTTAGCTAGCTTGATGTTCATGTGTAGTAGGTTGTATGCTATAGTTTAATACTAAATTAGATTTTCTTGTTTTAATATGCAAATTAGACATACAAGTGGTGTTCAAGTGAAACTGGGACTTGTAAAGAAAGACATGAAAAAAAAAAACAGAATTCCAGTGTAATGCATGTTGCTTTGTTTTTAGTTGTTAGGATATGTTTTTTATCGCTCCCACAGAGCATTATGACTCTCTGACTGGCTCACTGAGGCTCATCAGCATCAAGCCTATGGCTGCTCCACTTAACTTCTCATACCCTGACTCCTCGAACCATAGCCAAGACTCTGTCATACTCAACGGAGAGGTAAGCCTGCTTTCACGTTAAAGAAAGGGCTTCTAATATTTATTGGAAGATTCTACGACTATGTCTTTTATTTACTTGGAGTGATGGGCGTGTCAGGGTAAGAAGGGAAGCGCATGAAGCGATGCACCCATCATGAGTAGTGTCCACTGTACAAGCCTCTGGAGACAGTGTTATGATCTTGGGTTGCTTCAGTTGCTCAGGTCTAGACTCAGCAACGGTATGTGGCAATAAAATGAAGTCAGCTGACGACCTGAATGTACTGAATGATCAGGATAGCACATCTATGGAGTTTTTCCTCCATGACGATACAGGCATATTTATGAACGTAACACAGAGCAATTTTGTTGTTCTTACAGTTTGTTAGTTCTATTATTGTTTTCTTTTAACCTTACGGTAACCTCATCTTATTTTGCTAAGCTTTATTCTGTTTAAAGACAATGATTAAGCTGATAGTTATCGGGTGTTAACAAAAAGAAAAAGTGTGTGAACCTGTTCACTTCAGGCTTAGTTGAAATTTTTCCTGCCTAGAAATTAGCACAAGCACCAGATAAGAGAATTTAAAATGCATATCAATTTTCTTTGGCAGGGTAGGTTAAAAGGGTTACATTGGGTAATGTTTTGATTGCAGTTATAATTCATCACACAGGCTCTAAAATGTGCAAAGGCTGCTTTTAAAATAGATTTTACAGTTGTAGTTACTGTATACAAAGTCAACTTTGTCACCCTGTAGGTTTACTTTGTATTCGGATTATTCATCCCAAACTCTAATTTGCTTGGCCAAGAGTTTAAGAGTGTGTGTATGTGTGTGTGTGTGTGTGCGTGCAGGTAAACATGGGCTTGAAACAGAAGTCAGACATCGAGCACTACAGAAACAAACTGCGTCTGAAGGCGAAGAGAAAAGGCTACAGCGACGGGCCGAATAGCAGCGGAGGACACCGACACAGCCATCGAGACAGACTGAGACGTGAAAACGCTTCGTTAGACCTGGAGGACACTCGGGGACCTGCGGAGGACAGAAATCCGTCCACTTACGTCAAATACCGCAGGAGGTACAGTAGGGGGAGGTTCACACGCTTGGGGGATGAGCTATTAGTCATCCTGCTTTAGACAAAGATTTAGGTAGAGGATTAAGAAGGACAGAAAGAAGGAGAGAAAGAGAAGAAAGGGGAAGTATAAACTGTTTTCACCTTCAATCAAAAGCATAAAAAAAATAAAGTCTTGATTAAAAAAAAGATTTTCAGTACTGTAGTTAGACTCAAAATAGCTTTTTCTTAGCTGGGATGTGCCATGACTGTTGTTCACATTGGAATAATCATTGTAGAAATCAGAAATTAACAGAAAAATTTTAAGAAATGTCATATCAAGGAAGTAATATTATTTTGATATTGTTCAGACTTGGCTCAAATGTACAGTACATGATTTAATCCAGTTATTAAATCATGTGTAGCAGCAGAAATGTAGTGGTTTTAATATTTTAACTACAAGTAAAGCATCAAATTTTTATTGTTGTTCCATCTACGTATACAGTACTGTACATATATACAGTGGGATGAAATCAAAACCTCCTGGACTACAGGTCTGTATGCTTGACAAAGACCAGAGCTCTATAAAGTGTGGAAAGTAATAGAGTCCCAAACAATGTAAAAAACAACAACACAGTAAACAAATAAGCACAGAATTATTATCACCCTCCAGGAAAGGACAAAAATAATTGGATAAAAGTCCACACAGTGAGTCATATTTGCAATGAGTGAATGAAGAAAGTGTTCACCTTTCCTCTAAAAACATTGTCTTATATAAACTTTTAAAAAAAATTTAATAAAGCCATAATTAAAATGTTTTTTTTTTATATATAATTTAAAAAAAATTTTTTTAAGAAAGACATTTACCAGAAAGACAATGCACCAGTCTCTAGGGAATATTAATGATATTGTAAATTCTACCTCTGCCAGGAGGTTAAAATGACTACACAGTACATGTGTTGTGTTCAGTGAGAGTCAGAGGGAACCAGCGTACTGGAGCAGGCAGTCTTTAAACACGCCGAGTCCTGTGGAGACTGAGCTGGATCTGTTGGTGATGAGGGAACGCGCCAGGAGGGGCATCCGCAACAGCGGCTATGACGTGAGTCACACAAACAGCGAACACTTGATCAGGACATCATGTTTTATTTTGATTTGCTGTACATTCTTCTGTGACCCTCTCCCTATACACAAACCTCAATACAAAGTCGGTCTGTCATGGACCAGGGTTTATGCCTTCGAAGTATCAGAATGAATCAACTGTATTTCTGTGATGCTGTCAAAAGCCTGAAATGCTGCCTGGAATCAAATCATTTTTAATGTAGAAATCAGACGGTTGAAAAGCAACTGTAATGGATGCATCAGGCCGGATCGAGCTGTCGAGTCAATAATGAATTGTGGCAGAGGATTTAAGCATGAATAGTGAACAAGATTAGATTAAAAGCTGCTCACAGAAGTTGTCACTTGCCCGTTTGCCTGTTTGAATTGTTTTTGGTTACCTTTCTCCTTTGGTTTTTACTGAAGTATGTAGAAGCTTATGGTGTAAAGTGCAAGAAACATATTTATCAGTTTGGCATGATAATTTTTTTATTCTTCTTTATGGCACCTGACTCTGCTAATTATCACCTGAAACCTTGAATTGAATCAATACCTAGAGCAGAAATAATCTGAGCATGTATATTATGACTGGGATTGACTATGCTCCATTTGAGGTCTGAAATACTGGCACCACAGTATGTGGTAGATGATTTCTTATTAAGAAAGACAATGGTTTTAGTTCGTACTTCAATGTGCCTAAAAACTTTGGACATGTGACCATGGGTGGAACTAGGCTGGTACGGTCCAGCACTGCATGCAACTAAAAGATTCCGTGGGGGTACGCAGTACCGGACAGAGGGGAAAGCAGTTTCCTGTGAAACACACATTCAAAAATAGTCATTATAATACTTTCAGCAAGAAAAGATATCTGATAATTATAGTTATGTCATCTTAAGCAACACTTTGTCTTCTTAGTAATTGCTTCCTAGTTGTTCTGAAGTTCCTCTGAACCATTGTGATCTTACATTAGTTGCTAGTTGGTGGCATGGTGGTGTAGTGGTTAGCACTGTTGCCTTGCCTTGATTCCCGTCTCGGGGTCTGTCTGCATGGAATTAGCATGTTCTCCCCGTGCTTGGTGGGTTTTTGTTCTGGGTACTCTGGTTGCCTCCCACAGTCCAGAGACATGCAGGTTGGGCTAATTGGTGGTTTCAAATTGCCTGTAGTGTGTGAATGTTGACCGGTGGTCCTAACATCGTCATCAAAATGGGAATAAATACAATGGTCACCACTGGCCTCCACGGTCCCTAGTTGGACTATAGAAGTTCATATATATAGTAGAGGGATGGATTACTGCTAGGTAACATGAACTTCCACCAACACGCTGACAGGTTCATGATGAACCTTAACGCGTTGTTTAGGCTAATGTGAGCTACAAAGCTAACTAGTTACAAACTCAAGGCTGAATCCCAAATCCGCCTCTAACCCAAAATCAAGGGAACTACTTTGTGTGTGGGACAAGATTACATAGAAGACTGCTATTTGGGATTAAACCAAAGGGCTTCTCCTACTGTAAATAGCTGAAGCAATTTAAAAGTGGAAGAGGTGCTGGCATGAAGAGAAACTTTTCCAGGACTGTCCACCACCTTAATGGCTTATTCTCCATATCTTTTGGCTACATACAGTATTCCCGGCAAGATTTTAATAGCTACTTTCACCCCTGCATGTGACCATCACATCATGTTGACTCCCCTCATTCATTCTAACATTTTCTGTTGTTTATCCATGAGCCTGTTCAGGGCAGTGAGAAATGGCCCTGGAGGATATATTTGGGTTCCCTAACTAACGTGTCTCAGACAGAAGAGGCTATTTGGATGAATAGTGAATCATTTTAAACAACCAAAAAGTCGTCCAGTTGACATGACTCAACATAAGACAACTTTACCTGGAAGACTGAATCATACTTATTGTCCTTGTTTTTTTATGAGAATGGCATGAAGCTTTCTAATTCAACTTTTTTAGTGTTCTTATGAAAGCAATTCCAGCAGGAATTTTTGGTTGTCAAAACGTTGTGGCGATGTTGATTTGGCAACGGTTCAGACTTCTGGACAAGGATGATATTAGGTTGTTTTTGAAAGTTAGAACTATTTGGTTGAAATGACGTTGTTGACTACATGATGCTGTAGAAAAGCATTGAACTAATGCCTGTTAGACAATGCTTAAAAAAGTCCAGGTACTGTACCACACCATATTACATTAGAGTAATCTGTGAGCAAAGATGCTACTCGTTAATGATTCTTAAAAAAAATGAAACAGAGACACAACATTACAACTTTAAGAGATCCGTGACATAAGATAGACAAGCTGTGTACGGGAAGCTGTTGTGTTCGTCCCAATCTCTGATCAGAACTCTAAACCTCTAAAGGGACCATTGGTGTGTCCTGACGTTGTGCGATTGCATGTTCATCATCAAAGTTCCATCAAAGATTAAAATTAACTCAATCAACATTATCACAACATCATTTTATCAGCATCAATATAACTTTCAAAAACAAAATCGTCCCAAGGAAGACTTTCATAGCAACCGGGTAACTATCGAACAGTATATTACAACGCATGTCCAACCTTATGGTTCCTGCAGTGGCGCCACAAGAGAATCGAACGGATTCTTGGCTATAGAAAAGTTCTGCGCTGTTTGAGCCTTTGTCACCACTCACACTGCCAACCATGTTATTTTTAAAAAGCATTGCAAGGGTTAATGCTATACAGTACAGTGCGTTATTGCAGAATGCATTGTAATATATAAATTACATGCGGTACATTTTAATGAGGAAGTATTAAAAATGTTGTGTTTCCTGCAGCCGCAGGTCCTGTGAATCTGTTCTTAAATCATTTCCCGCTCCTTAGCAGAGAGTGTTTGTGAAAGGCATACTGTACAAGTTATTTTTGAGTTAACCAACAACTGCACAGTCTCATACAGTTTTATAAGGATTACTAGATGTGTGTCCTTACTGAATAACAAGGTCGAGACAATACATGCATAAATAACATTTTTAATAAGGAAATGCTGTAAAGATGCCTGTTGTTAGCGGACTTGGATGGCAGAAGACTCAGAAGACTTTTATTTCTGTTGTCTAAGGCATAAACTCTTTGGTTGGTATCATTACATATTCTGTTTTCCATCGTGTCGCTTAAATTAAAGAAAAAATCTGTGAAATCGATAAAAAAACACTTTCTCTTTCCCTGTGGGTTGCCTTTAAAGAGGATTAGGAATGAACAGGTAGAGGCAGAGGATGAACTAAGGTCATTATTTTCATGCATCAGTTGCTTCTGATGCAGTGTTTTCGGTTCGATCCACTAAAATACATTAGACTGCCGAACTAAAAAAGTTTTTAAAGTTACAAAAATGTTATTTTTGAGCGTTTTCTTTCCACATATTTCGATTCCGAAAGCACATCCTTGGTTTTGTATGGACTGCGCTAGACCTCCCGCCCATTACGTCTTTGCTGCTGTCCTGCTGTAGTCCCGCTGTATGGTGCAGAACCTTTACGGTCTGCTTGGAAAAGATACAGCTTTTTCAATCCCTTGCTGCAGTAATCTCTAGAGTCTACATGGAGACTGAAGCAAAGGCGATTACCGCTCGGCCCATTTTAAACAGCGCTGAGGGAGAGGCAGAGCTCAGAGTGGTTTCAGAGCGCGTCCTACCGTCTCCAAACTCTGACGATCAGACCTCAGCAGTCCTGGCCAGCGTGAATATGATTATGGACTGTTAAGGGATTCCGATGGTGACTTTGATATGAGTTAATAGCCATAAATGTGCTGAGCTTTTAACTTATGGAATATGGATAGGCCCACAATCCTGTGTGTGTGTGTGTGTTTGGGCAAGGGGTGCACTCTCTATTGATAAATTGCCTGTTGACTGCGTATATAGTACTTTCTTTATGTATGAATTTTTATTTGTGGAAAATCTTGCTTAGTCCGAGGACACATATAATTTTCATCCTTAAATAATTTCCTGTGGTCTGTGTGCTTTTATGTTTTGTGTATATGTGTGTGTGTGTGTTTGTATGTTTCCCAGGCTGAGCCAGAACCTTTTGAAGAGACGGACGTGGACCGCCTCATGAGCTCCCTGGGTTTTGGAGGCAGTCACCACGTTAAAGGTCACTCGGACTCGTCCACTCTCAGCTCTCAGCCCTCCATCGACGAGGTTCGGCAGCAGATGCACCTCCTGCTGGATAATGCATTCGGTCTGGCTTCGGCCGAGCCGTCTGGGCGCGGCCACCCCCAGCACCACTCCCGGCACGGCCCCCACCCGCCATACCCCCCTCCTCAGAGCGGTCCCTATGCTGACGGCGTGACTAGTGCCCCTGGCACTATGGACCACCCGGCTGGAGCGCTGCAGCGTGGGCCGTCTTTCGAGCCTGAAATGCACCAATGTAGTCTCCCCAAGCCTGTACGTCCTCACTGTCCACATTTACACGTTCAAGTAAATACCATTTTTTAATGATATATACCCCATATATTTTATCCTACATTTTATATTAAAATGTAGCATGTACTTTAGACATTTTACCTGCTTTATTGATGATAATAATAATTATAATAATAACACAAACACTTCACTCATGAGTATAATTTTGCTAAGATATATTATTATTTTCACTATATATTAGGGCTGTCGATATGAATGCGTTAATGCATGTGATTATCGTAGAAATTTTAAGGCGTTACTTTTTTACTTTATATGACCAAGTTTGTCTCTAATGGCTTCCGTTTGTGTGTGCTAATGGCACATTTAGTACAGATAATAAGATAACTGAGGAAACATCTCCAGGTATGCTGAACAGCATAATAAAATATGCCGAAGTTATGTGCTCGAGCTACCTTCAAGAGGAACTATTTTTACAAGAATACATTAGCTGTAAGTTGTGGGAGTGGTAGCTTGAGCAACTACGGCTCTACTGTAGGTTGTTGATTTTTGGATCTGAGGACCCGGGTTCAAGCCATGCATTTGTTGGGTAGCCACACCCCTTACTACTCAGCCACTGTATGAGATTTTAATTTAACGTTTGTTAAATGTTAATGTTTGAGATATTATAAAACGGCATAATCTGTTTTTTCTAACCAGTTTGTCATGCATTTCTTTATTCCAACATTGCACAAATGAATCTGAGTATTTTTAAATTGTAATTAATCACAGACTATGATTGTGATGAACTAAATTAAAATTAATAATCGATTGACAGCACTACTATATATAAACACACATACTGTATTACGGCTTGGGGTTCTGACAGTAGTTCAATAGTTAGAGCTGGAATAAAAAAAAATTCTAGAAATTGTTAATGTATGTATAAATAAAGATAGTGGTGTATGTAGCTGTATGTATATAAAGAATTTTTAAGGTGTATATATATATATATATATATATCACTTTATTATTTTTTAAACAAGCAGGAACTCTAATGTTGGATGACCGTTGTAATATAGTAACATTTCTAATGTTAGGGGCATTCATTGAACGTTATCTCATGATCATGTAGTCAAAGTTGTTCCAACGTCATTCCCTCTAAATAATTCGAACTTAAAAACAACATTAACTTAATACCAACATTATCCCAACATCCATAACCCATAAAGAGTTAACATTAAAATGTTCTGCTGGGATTTGTATATACAGTACTGAGCAAAAGTCTTAGGCACCATATTATATGCTGTACCAATTTTTTTATATATGTTTATCATTTCTGTATAATTATGTACAAAACCATTTAGTATTTCCATATATATTTATAAATAAATAACATGACAGGAGAATATATGCATGGCTGTAAAGAAAAAATATATAGTACAAGACACACCAGTTTTCAGATGGAAACAAAAAAAAAACAAAACTAATGTACGCACCTGGGATTTGCATAAAAATAGAAAGGAGCGAGTGTGACAAAGTTACCAGACGAACTCTGGTAGGGATCAGTAAATCAGTAAAGGATCAGTAAAACCTAAAAGCTGTTTTACTTATAGTACTGTGCAGAAATCTTGGGCACATACTGTACAAAAATATGGCATAAGCAAAAGATGATTTTGAAAACATTTCTGCATAAAAGAAACTTCTATAAAGAGTAATAAAGAGTAATAAAATAAACAGTCAATATTTGGAGGTAAAAACTCAATGCTTAAAATGAGGAGTTTTAGACACAGATTTGTGCAGTTTTATCAGAAAACAGCTGTTAGGTTTTACTGAGCTTGCTGGAGAACATGAATTCTTCTGTTTTTATGCAAATCCCAGGAGCGTAAATTAGGTTTTTTTGTTTCCATCTGAAAACTGGTCTGTCTCGTACTATATTTTTTCCCTTTACAGCCATGCATATATTCTCCTGTAATGGTATTTATTTTTTAATTTTTTTTAACTTATACAGTATATGGAAATACTAAATGATTTTGAACATAATTATGCAGACATGATAAACATATATAAAAAAATTGGTAAAGCATAAAATATAATGCCCAAGACTTTTGCACATGACTGTAATTATTGATGTTTTCTTGAATTGGTGATCTATACAATTGTTTATGTTTTCTTGAATTGTTGACATATATAATTGTTGACGGGTGTCAGCGCTTTTTTCCGTCAATGTACATTGTAAATTTTACCAGCAGTTAAAAGTCATCAGGACACACCTGTTTAAGATGATACTCCGTATTAGAAATGTAAAAATGTTTAAAGTTAGATCTTCAACCTAAGTGTAGGCATTTCTGTAAATGTTTTAACTTCAAATCTATTTATTATTTGGCAGGGTTGATGTTTGCATATAAAAAGATGATGTATGCTCTTATACTGTATGTTAAAGCACGTAAACACGGCTGTTTCATGATCAGTGCTAAGCAATACGATTTTCAGCTGATCCCTGCTTCCCCCAAACTGTTGCAGTAAATGTTTCTTTCATATCATGACAATGCTCCGAGACCTAGGGACAGGACAGGCACTGCAGGCTGGTACATTTGACCATATACACAACATCAAAAAAACACATAATTTTTTAAATATTAAGCACCGTTAACCCTAGGTGATGAAATGATGGTTTACTGTAACAACATGCAGATTCATTTAACCTGCACAGTTTCTAATTTTCTTTGTTCATAAGCCCATGTTCATGAAGCTGGCCAGGGAATATTCCTAAGTCACCTATTTATTATGCACCGATTGAGGCTTTTGATTTGGGTGTTGTTCTGACTAGAGGGTTAATGCGATTGTGATCTTCAGGGCTTCAGGTTCACGCAGCTACCCGACATGGGTCTGGGCTCGCCTCCACCTCTCATATCAGCTCGAACAGGAGCACCACCTGGAGCGCCAGTACGGCGGTAAGATCTGTGTAGCTTCATTAAAACAGTGATGATTTCATTAGCATACGTCCCTGTTAATATTCATGTGTTCTTGCTGAGGCAGCTGTGTGTGAAGGTGTTGTGCATGGCACGCCGTGCTGCTGACCGCAGTGAGGTGTGTTCTCGTGTGGCTCTGCGGCTCTCTCTTAGCCCAGCGTGTGCCGTGTGTAGATGTGTAGACGTTCTGCCCCCAGCTGGTCACCCAGTAGTATGGCAGTGCCACTTCTGCAAGCCTCTGTGCCTCTGTGTTTTCCAGATCGACACCGGACATGAGTCTGAAGCCGCGTGTCTCTGAGGCTTCAGAGATGAATCAGCACAACGGCGCCCCCTATCTGCCAATTAATCGAGCTCCTTTCCCAGCTGTCACAGTCGATCAGTCCATGTCGAGCTACTCAGGTCAGAGTTTTAACACATTAGAGTGTATGATGTATTGAGCAGATATATAACAAATAGTGCGCATATAGAAATGAGACAGCACGGGGTTGGAGACTAGAACCAATACAAAAGCACTGAGGATTTGTGAAAAATTTAGGTTCATAATATATAATAACTTACTTTAATACTTTTAATAAAAAAAAATTTCATGTATAAAAAAAGAATGTATGATTACTATATTTAAACTTTTTGCATTACAACAGTATGTTGTATTATAATACATAACTGTCCAACATGTCCTACCTTCCTGTCCCATTATGACTAGTTTTAACTTGAGTAAACGGTTTCCACTAAAGAAGCCTGCACTTAAACTATATTATTTTCTATAGATGATCTAAATAAACTTAAATAAATATTTTAATTGTGTAAAGCTGCTTTGCGACAATGACAATTTGATGAATTGAATTGATTTTGAATAGCACCAGACAATAACAAAAATGACTCAATAATACAAGTGTTGTTCAAACAACACAATAATTAAACAGACGACTTTAAACACACAGTGCGGTGATGAGATATTTAAATGATGCAAACGGTTTAAAGACAGCACTACGTCCATAAATGACGAGATCCCAGCTGGGGTGGCTTAAAGCTCACTGCAGTCATTCCTGCGTACATTTAGCCAGTAAAATGCCTGATCCATAAAAATTTGTTACCATTTTGCAAAAAAAAATGCATCTGTCTGTAAAAACAATACACATAGTCACTCCCCAACACCACTTGCACATTACAAGAACCCAAAACTCTATTTGGGTCATTAAAGGAGTTCCTGGGAGGCCAGCGTTTCAGTCCCAGTTTGACTTGAACGCGCCATGTACATTTACAGTCATGTACAATAGAACACAATACAGATCAGTCAAAGTATGAAAATTGTTAGTAAAGTGTTTCTTTGTGAGACAGGGAGCTAGTGTTGAACACAGGTGTTACATGATAAAATAAGAGTTCATCTTGTTTCAGGATGAAAATGCCCCCCCTTTTTTTTAGCTGAGGTCAAAAGTGGAACTACCACATCAAGCAGTTTATGATGCACATCAATATTTAAACTAAAGATAGGGTCTCCCATTATACTGTACCTTTACATACTATAAGATATCTTTAAGATGCCCAAAAAGCTTTTAGCTTTTTTGTGTCTGTTGTCAGTTACTCATTTGATCTCTGCAGGAAACCCAATGACAGCCGTTTATGCCATATCAGCCAACCGGCCCGGCTACTCCGACTACTTTGTCCTGTCACCTCCGTCATCATACCGCAGCCCCTCATGGATGTCATACCCTCCAGAGCCGGATGATCTCCCACGCCAGTGGGGTGACACGGTAAAACCCTCCTGACACACTTGAACACATTCCCTTCAGTTCTTCTGCATTCCTAGAACAGAAATTAAACTGATCTGATACCCAGTATTCTGACACTTGTTACTGGGTATACTGGTTGGGACTAAGGGGACGAAAGTTCTCCAAGGTTCTCCAAAGCCTTCATGTCATTTACACAATCCGAATAAGGCAGCAGAAATCAAGACTCATCGAACCAGGCAAAGTTTTTTCCATCTTCTATTGTGAATTTTGGTGAGCCCATGGAAATTGTAGCTTCAATTTCCTGTCCTTAGCAGACAGGAGCGGCAGTCAGTGTGGTTTTCTGCTGCTGTAGCAGCTCAATGCTTTACAGTTCAATGTGTTGTATGTTCAGAGATGCTCTTCGGCAAACCTTGGTTGTAATAAGATGTTATTTGAGTTGCTCTTACCTTTCTCCATTCTTCTAACCTCTGGCATCAACAAGGCATTTTTCGCCTAGGAAACTGCCACTTACTGGATATTTTTATTCATATTTTCACCAAACTCTGTAAACCCTAGACCTACTTGTGCGTGAAAATCCCAGTAGATTAGCAGTTTTGGAAATATTCAGATCAACCCTTCTGGCACCAACAATCATTGCAGGTTAAAAGTTTGATGCTCGGTGTGAACTGTCTTGACCATGTCTACATAACCAAATGCATTGAGGTTCTGGTATGTGATTGGCTGATTAGGTATTTGTGTTAAGCAGTTCAACAGGTCTACCTAATGAAGTGGCCAGTCGAAGTATTTGAAACTGAGCATTTAAAGTGGGATTTAAAACTGAATTAGGTCCAGTCTTGCATCTCGGAATTGCAAGATGTCTGTTGAAATAACGATTTATTATTTCAGACACATCGGCACCCTGATAAACACTTAACTCATACAAATCTCTTTTGTGTTTTTGTACGATATATCTTCTCACCTGGTTACAGTCAGCATATCCTATTTCAGAATCAGCGGGGAATGACGGACTCTATTTCGGAACATATTTGACACTGATTTAAAAAAATCTTTCTTTCCAAGTTTTCTTTCTCAGAGTTATTACATACAGTATAGGACTTCTTCTCTTTGTCTTGTCCCAAAAATGTATCTATATATTTTTGAATAGTGTGCATGTTGTGTTGTATTTTTAGAACCCATGTCATTTGGAGACCATCTGCTGAGCTGAATGGGCTGACTGGACACAGCAGTGCTCCTGGGTACGTTAACTTTTATTAGCGTTTATTACTCGGTTCAATGGCAGTAGAACTGCTCTTTTAAATAAGGAGCTCAAGTTAGACAAGGAAATAATCAATACTTCACCTACTGAGTCGTATCAGTGGTGCAAACTACACCAATGCTTTATTTATGGTTATTGTGTTTGTTTATTATAATAATAATATTATTAATATATATTTATTAATAATAAAATCTTATATATTGAACAGATTTTTATTTTATTCTGTTTTATTTTATATTATTCATGGTATAGAGTTGTTAGTGCTGCGGCCTTGCATTTCCAGGATTGAGGGTTTGATTCCCGCCTCAGGGTCTATCTAGGCTCCAAATAGCCCGGAGTGAATGTGTGCCCTGAGATCGATGGGCTCCAGGTCTCCTACGACTCTGAACAGGATAAACAGTATAGAGAATAAGTGAGAATAAAACACTTGAATAAGCATGTCTCGAGTGTTTTATTCGTCTCACACCACAGTGATTTTCCAATGATTACACTTAATTAAAAACATTATGCTTTTAATCCATCTATAATTATACTGTATTTAATACTAGGGAACGTCTAAAAGACTCTTCTTCTTATCACTTATATTATGAAAAATTAACAGCTTGTTACACACAGAAAACTATAAATTATTTTATATGGCGTGAGTTTTTACTCTGAAAAAGATAACATACTAGAACAGTCAAATTTATATAAACCAATTACTAAAATGTAAATTTTGCACAATAAGTGTCTTTTAATTATTAATGTACTTATTTAAATGAGGTATAAAGTCAATATACATTTAAATTCATAAATAATATATCTTATAATTTATCAAGGTTTACTTTTTTAATTCAATGTATTAATTTAATTTAATTTGAAAAAATTTTAAATAAATGTAATAAAATTCCTTAATTCTAGATTTCTGACCTTGTTCAGTTTATATAAATAAATTGTATGGAGGCCCTAATTCACTTCTTTAAAAAAGAGGCTGTTTCTCTAATTTCATGTTGTTGTTTTTTCTTGCAGGGTTTTGTACAGTAACAAAAGAAACACCTTGATCACCACAGCAGCCCAAACCCGTCCTGGTTCCATGGCCTGCAGGGCCGCTCGAGCTGAGCGGGTCCAAAACACCCAAAAAGGCCCAGAAGCCCTGAAAGGCACGAGACCAGGCCCATCAGTCACTCCACCACTCACCAGTGCTTTCACTGGAGGCTCCTTCCTCAGCCTCCCTCTCTGACACAACACCATTATGACCGGCCCAGTGGCCAGAAGTTTTCTTGAAGCTTTTTTTGATCTCCTCACGGACATGGTACTGGTGGGGTGTTTTATCTATGTGTGTGTGTGCGCACACGTGTGTGTGTGTGTGCACCTGTCTTTTAAACATCAGCATAGAAAACTTTCTTTCATCTCGAGCGGACCTCTCTGTGTCTTTTGCTCTTATTTTTACCGAGAGGCAGGCCTATCGCAGGTGATTCTTTCATGCTCTCTATGTATGGCTTATGTAAAAAAGACCTTGGTGTAAAAGAGACTGAGCAGAAATCTGCAACTTAAAATGACTTGTTGTACTGTATGTAACTGTAGTCATAATGTGAGTCTTTTTTTTTCTCCTCAGCCGCTTATGAAATAGTGCGTTCGTTTGCGTCGCCTTTTGCTTCTTTCATATAATGTCGAATGACGTTAATCGGCTCGCGAGAAACTTGAAGCAAATGATGTCCCAGTGTGTGGCGTGTCGTAGGACACAAACCGACGATCCCAAGCATTTAGCATTAAATATTAAATAGAAAACCAGTAGTGGATTGTTTTATGGCTAGAATGTCATTAGAATTTACATATATTCCTAGTCACTATATCACTTTGAGTTTTATAGCAAGTACACTATCACTAAAACAACATATCTATTTTATTGCCTTATTTTTGATAGCTATTTAAATTTCTATATGAAATGATATCACAGTCTAGAACATTTATCTGCTGGAGTGCGCAGGATATGCCAAAAATATGAATTAATGTGGAAAAAGTAAATAAATATTAAAAATTTATTATTATGCAAACTGAAATTCCACTTTAACTCAACTGAAACATTTTTATAATATTTATGACCGCATCAGTCAAAAAAGTTGGAACACGACAAATGTTAAATCAATGAATAAATAAATAAATAAATAATTTAATTAATTAAATAATAAAGATTAAACCAACTAAACAACAAATGAGTGAATGATTAAAATAAAACATCAATGGTTAAGAAAATATTTCCAAAGCATTTTTTAATGTACAAAACAAAAAACAAACAAACAAAAAAACTACTAGAAGTTCAGAAAAATTGTGCAAAAAAAAAAAATTTTAAAGATAAAAACCCTTCCATGGATAAGGGTGTGTAAACTTTTGACTGCTAATTTTGTCTCTCAGCTCCTAATGGAAAACAAAGCTGATTAATAATTCAATATCAGAATAAAACTGTTACACTTACACTGAATTCACTTTAGATTCTTTGTGTGCAATGTTACCCACTTTAATTTTAGCATGTGTTTCCGGGAAGTTCTAATGCATGAAGTTTAACGAAACGCAAGGGCTTGTATGTAAGAAGAAGTTTAAGGATAATTATTAAATTATATGAATGGCTTTAGATCTGTTCTGTCATAAGCAGTGATACTGACACCGATACTTCCTAGTAACGACCCTTTATTTTACCATTAAGATATTTTATACCATGAACATGATAACGGTACACAATATGAATACAATCTGATTACACAGGCAACCAGGCATAATAATAATAATAATAATAATAATAATAATAATA
Organism: Clarias gariepinus; assembly: GCF_024256425.1. NCBI lineage: Eukaryota > Metazoa > Chordata > Actinopteri > Siluriformes > Clariidae > Clarias > Clarias gariepinus. Next base: position 29,716,170 of record NC_071109.1, read on the forward strand.
ATAAAAATAAAAATACAACATGACTGCCTTTTTTTTGTTTTGTTTTAATAACTGAAGAACTTTGTCCTCTCAATGTAATTAGCCGGTGCTGGGGAAGTGCAAAGATCTCGGGCGTTTTTGCTTTGTAATATATTCTCTGTTACTATTTTTATAACAATTCACTCACCTTTTCGAGCCATCAGTAGAGGCAGCGCTCCAAAGGCCTCGTTGCCGAGTGTAAAATATCGTGCTTCGATTTACAATACGTATTTAAAAAATGCTTCATTGTGAACCTATGTGGAAAAAGAAATGTGTAATATTCTCTGTGTAAATCCACATCATAATGCTATAAGATGTCAATCGAATTCTTCATAACGCAACTTCATAACTGCCAACTGTACAGTATATTTTCACATAATTATTATTATTATAAAAAATACTGCATTTCTTTTTGAAGCTGTTTTCCTTTGTTGTCTTTTTTCTTTGTATGAAATAATCATGCTTATAATAATTTAACTGATTTAACTATTTCATTTTTTTGTGGTTTACACATTAATTAAAATCTAATAAAGACTAAAATACAATTGTATCAGACAAGTTTTTTTGCAGTACAGATTTTAATATTTACAGGTATGACTCACTTACTGTCCTTTTAAGTCAAGACAGACATAAGGAAAAGTATTCCCAAAGCTGGTTTTGGTTTTCTACCAAACATTTTAACACCGCGGTAAAACTCTCCATATAACTTCCTGTAATTTACACTCTTCTGAAGATTTTGTGGCATTTATAAGGCTGAAATGTTTAAGAGGTTCTTCCTGGTGCTGTAGTTCTCGCTCACCAGGCATTATGGATACTGTATATCCACTAGGTTATATTGATTAGACACTAATCCTAAGCATGCTCAATAAAGAGAACTCTATACTGTGATGTTTGGACAAATAAATTTGTGACCGCAAAAAGTTTTCTTTAAATGTGTCATATCTGTATAAATTATTCTAGAAATAATCCTGTCTTATTTACAGAGTTAGAGGCAGACAGGAAAACATGGGACTCTACAAATCTGGAAGGCATGGCATGAAGGCAAGAAGAGTAATTCCATAACTGGGGAGCTATTTCTAATTTACAAATAACAACCTACATGCATATATAAGATATTGTAAATTACTTAACCTGATCAAACATAAAAGCGTTTAAAAAAACAGAATCTTGGTCCATCCCCTTATACACTGTATTCCTTTTTGGAGCAGTCTTGGACTCCAAAATACATCACTGTTATGGTGGCAAAAGTGGGGACCGACTCAATATTAGGCAGGTGAACATGTTATGACAGACTGGTGTACATCCATTTAAATTCCCATGCTTTAATTATCCTTTTTCATGACACTTTTTCCTGTTATATAAAAATAATTCTGTAATCCCATTCCTTTACCCATAATAGGATTATGGGATTATTTTTATACTACAGGAAAAATATTGTATAAAAAATATAATATAAAATATTCCCAAGTACTGTAAAATGTTCAACGGGAAACTGCATCATCTAAATTTTGTAAAGAAAAATGACTTAATTCGGTTTTTAATAATATGTCATTATCCAAATATAGAATCATACAATTATTCATTTAAAAGAAATCCAATTTAAATCATTTGCAAATAAAAAAATAAATAAAGCTGATAGGAAATAATTCTGTATGGTGAATAAGACATTTAAAGTGAAGTCATGTATTTTTGAATGATTAAGTGCATGCTTTCTTAGATTTAAAATAATGCGTAAGAAAAAAAAACATATTACAGTATATACATATTAATAATAAAAAATCAAAGCCTGTCTTATTCAGGGTTTACAGAATGCCGTGCCCTTTCCAGTACGTCCACTAGAGGGAGGCACCATACCTTGCTTTATGTTTTTAAGTAAAGCACCTTTGGGCTCGCAATCCTGCTTTACTCTGGCAGTGATAGAGGGTGTTTTCTCCAGTCTCTCTCTTACCTTAATGCGCCCTCATTCCACCTTAAACACTTTTCTCAGCCACCATCAGCCCCGGGCTGTTGTCCACTTTGAGATTTCACTGAAGACATCACCCTCAGGGGCGCTCAGCCTCTAACATCTTTACCTGCAAACGCGTCAGACTTCATTAAGCCGACTGCTAGAGCGCAGCTACTATCTGTCTCTCAGCTCGAAAAAATGTCCCCCCTGGAGCTCAAAGCTGCTGTAGGGTGCAAAAACCTGGGCACCTCATTTCTTTCTTTCTCTCTGCAAGCAAAAAAATCGCCTTTCACAAACAATCCAGTTGGCATCGACTGCTGGAGAAAAAATGAGGCGTGTTTGTTTACCTGCTGCCCTGCACACGAGAAATTGATAGCTTTCCATTCTGTAATCGAAAATGTAAAACCTACTTAAACTTAATCGCTTTTAGTCCACTATAAAGGCATGCCATGTGAGAAGTTTCATGAAATTGTTAAGGGAATTAACGATTGCTGTAACATGGAGTGCAGCTAAAATAACAACAAAATGCCTCTGATAAATGACGGTTTAAATGACGGTGCTCTATGCTCTTTGTGTATTCCTGGCCAAATCCTCTGGATATACCATGCCAGGGTCATCTACTCACACCCATGGTCTGGATGCAGCGTTTCACTCGGCCAAAATCCTACAGCTTATAGCATACACGGGGGAAATTGATAAAATTCAATATCTAGGTTTTTCAACTTTTTAGGAAACAAGCTGTCTTCTGTTGCAGATCCTCTGTTGTAGCGTATCGACTTGGACTAGTCTTGGACTTTCTGGCTTTTGTACTTGTACTTGTCTTGGGGTTTGGTATTGTCTCACTATATAAGGCCTTGGTCTTAAATGAGAGTGTTTTTTTTTTTTTTTAGCACTCACAAAGTTTGATAAGAAGTACCACTATTTCCTAGAAACCCAGTTCCAAACCAATCACTGGTACAATGTATAAATAAGGCCAACTCATTGAAGTAAAAGTCTTTAACTTGACTGTGTCTTGCTTTAATTTTGACTCGACTTGACTTAAAGTGGTCTTAATATTAAAAATGTACTTTTAAGTCATTTTTAGACATTGAGACATCTTTAGTGTGTGTGCAATCAGGATCATAAAAAAACTCTGCTTTTTTATTTTTACAATTGTATACTAGCCCGGGACATAAACAAGCCAATTAGATTTTCCCCTATTGTGACCGTATACTGTATATAAAAAGCTGATTTTGCTCAATTTGAGGCTGAAAGAGTTTGAGTTATGAACAAATTTATTCTCTGAGGTCTGTTTTAGCTGCAGCATTAACAGACACACTTTTGGAGAGGGCGGCATGGCGGCTTAGTGGTTAACATTGTTGCATTGCACCTCCAGGGTCTGGGCTCGAATCTGGCCATGGGTTAATGTGTGCAGATTTCGCTTGTTCGCTCCCGGTGCTTGGTGGGGTTCCTTTGGGTACTTTGGTTTTCCTCCATGATCCAAAGATATGCAGATTAGGCTAACTGGCGTCCCCAAATTACCCGCAGAATGAGAGTGTGTATATGTGTGTGTGCCCTGTGAGGCATTGGTACCCCATCCAGGGTGCCCTAAGTGCCCAGGTCTTGTGCCCTAGGTCTCTTGGGATAGGCTCCAGGCCCCCCGCGACCCTGTATACAAGATAGAGCAGTACTAATGACATTTAGGGAGCTCTGAGACCTTTTTTAACTTGCTAAAGTAATAGTAACATCTGAAACCTGTAAGACTTAGTGGTACAGTAAATCAAACCAAACACATACAGTAACTCATACAGGGATTTTTTCCCCTACATGGCTATTTTTAAATATTTTGCATATAAGATGTGATATGTTTAGGCTATGTTCCTTTTTTTTAGATCAGCCATTTCTAAATTAGGTTTACACAAGCACCCAGAATTTCCAATACTGTTTACACAAATTTGAGTATGTGTAGAGATGCGTGATTAAATCGTTCGTTATAGATAAAGACCTTAATTGCTTGTTTACATTTCTTTCTAATGCACAAGATTTTTTTAAGATCTACTGTATGTCTGGTGCCTCCTATGGCTTTGCTTCATCCGGCGTGTTTGTTAACTTTAAGCTGGTTGTCATCATGTGGGTGAGATGTTGGTGTTTGGAAGCCTGTCAGACCCTGCTGGCTCAGCTGATAGCTGGTTTTCTTGGGAGGCCTGCTGTAACGGGGCATGTTTAATCGTCTCTTGAACTAATTAATGTGCAATCACCGCAAGGCAAACAAACAGGAATTGATCTGCGGCGCTCAGAGAAGGATCCATGCTGCAAGACTTCTCCCTAGTCAAGGGTCTAAAATATCTCTGTTAAGAATGTTCAAACCTGGACTGCATGACAAGGAGGACATAAATAGCTGTGCGTGAGTGTGTATGTACAGTATGGGAACTTATTATAAGTGTAGAAATGTGTGTATGAACATGATGAACCGTCCCTTAGAGCAAACAATCTAGTTGACCAGCCCTGGGATTTTGCATGGTTCTTGAAATGCAGGTGGTGTATTAAAACAAGAAGCTGTGTGTTTTTTCGGTGTCTCATGGGAAGTGGACATTTGCATTTAATAAGGCTTTGTGGGCTCTTTGTTTTCTTCACCTCAGAGATTTCTCAGGATGGTGGAAGCTCATTTGCTGCCATATGAAGTTTACTCTCTTTTCAGAAGTGAACCGTTTCTGTCATAATTTATTCAGTCTTTGACTTATTAGTATTAGACGTGTGTGTCAGAGCCAGCGGGCACTGGTGACTCTCTCGTTACACCTGTGAAAGAATTCCTAAAAGTAAGTTTTTATGCACAATAAACAAAATCCCTACATTGGAGTTGGATCAAAAGTGACATACAGGATCATTCTTAAACTGCCAAATTAACATGAATGTAATCACTGGAGCACATTTAATCGGAGGGCAATGTACTGTATAGAAATAATCATAGGTTGCAGTTAGAATTAAATGCAGATGCATGTATGCAATTGACCCATCTGGCTTAATGCATCTTAAAGGGATGGTTTAGGATTTTAAAATTTGTCCTAAGTCACAATTGATGTGCAGATAAATACAGAACCAGTCAAAAGTAATTCAATGTTTTTTGTTTAATGATTTATTTTTTTTACATTACAGTATACTGGGAAACTATGAAATAATACATATGGAATAAGTTAATTAATTTATTAAGTAACAACAACAACAACAACAATAGTCAGTTGTTATTTTAAGGTTAGCTGTTCTGGAACAGTCCATGCAAGAACACTTTGCAAGAAGTGCATGTGCAAAGCCCATCAAGCTCCATGATGAAACCGTCTCTCATGAAGACCTTTCCTGGAAAGCAAGACCAAACCTTACCTCCGCTGCAGAGGAGAAGATTAGAGCCATTATAAAGCTTTACAGAGCATAAGTAGCAGACACATCAACTGCTCTAAGGAGGCTTTTCATATTGCCAGGGGTAGCTCAGTGGGTTAAGGCATTGGATTATGGTTTGGAAGATCCCGGGTTCAACCACCATGTTGCCCTGTTGGGCCCTTGAGCAAGGCCCTTAACCCTCAACTGCTCAGATATATAATGAGATAAAAATGTAAGTCGCTCTGGATAAGAGCGTCTGCCAAAAGCCTAAATGTAAATATTGTGGAACACCTTCGGCATTGCTTTACAGTGTAGAAAGAAAGAAATATCAGGAAAGACCATGGAGTTAGAATATGTTCAAACTTTTAGGCATAGTGTACATTACAATAGGTTTTTTTTTTCCTGCTCTGCACACCAACTATGAAGTTTGTCACCCAGAAGAGGTGTTTCGGGCAGTTTGTATGAAGCTGCAGGTATCTAATTAATCAAAACCTGATATTCACTGTTTGAAAAAATAAAAATCACACTAACTGTATTTACCAGGCTTTATACTTCTTTACCTATAGGTTACATTTTTACCCCAGTTTGTTAAAAAGCATCCTTACACAACATGATCTGTGATGGAAAATAAAACAGTTTTACATTGTTTGGGAACAATTTAAAGTTAATTGAATAGAGTTACAGGAAGTTGGCTTTACTAAAGAGGGTTTTCCCAGAAGGCCATATACGAGGTGGTATCAAAAAGTTTCAAGACTAGTTTTGTAACACGCCACCAGATGGCAGCACAAGGCTGCACGAATTAGACAGTGACAGGGAGCACGACGCTTCATTAGTCAGTGTGCCAAAAGACATCGTCCTGTGCACATCGGGAGCTGTGCAACTGGTGCTATTCTGACCACGCGTGTTACCACGGTTGTGATTCATCATGGACAGCAAGTTAAACCAAAGAAAAGTAGAGAACGTGAAATTTTGCGTATAACTGGGCAAATCTGCCACAAAGACGTTGGTCGTGATTCAGCAAGTTTACGGTGACGCTACAATAAATTGTTCGAGGTGTTTTGAGGAGTGCGCACGTTTCAAGGGGCGGAAGAATACGACTGGAAGACGATGAGAGATCAGGAAGACCTTCAACAAACACAACTACTGAAATGTCGAAACCAGGCGGCATGATGATCGTCAGAAAAAAATGTGCACCCACCCTGCGTGCCAGATAAAAATCAAGTACAGTATTAATAAGTAAATAATCATTAATAAACAAAACAGGGCTAATCGTAAAACCTTTCAATATCAACTTGAACTACTGTAGATATGTTGTTTATTTTAATCAGAATAAAATTGCTGCTAAAAAACTTGCATAGATACAGACATCGAAAAAAAATAAAAAGTGTAAATGTAGAGTACATTTGTCACCTGGGTTGCGGTCAAGAATAAGCTGTAAATAGAAAGATGAGCTGTGTGGAAATGAGCAGGTAATGATTGATTGCCTACACCTGTGTGTGATTAGGATGTTAACCTATTTAGACTCGGTGTGTGTTGTAGTAAGTGGGTAAACACCAGATGGAAAACAGTAATGAAAGAAAAAGTTGTGTGTTGAGTTTAATTCCATGAACAATCACTTCAGGCATGTTGCACAATAACAAGCAGATCCAAGAAAAAAAAAAAAGAAATAACACTTTAAATTATATGTGCGTAATGGTAAAGTGCCAGCGCTGTTACCCCGAAGCTCTTGCTCTGGGTGTGTAGGAGTGATCTGACTGGGGTGTGGGATTGTACTATAAGAAGCTTAGAGGTATGAATGTCAGGATTATAATTAAAGACAGACTGCAAGGGGGAAAAGAAGTGAGAAGGAATCCATGTGTCAGCAGCAGCCATGGCCCTGGCTAATCTTAAACTACAGCATCAGTACCGACGCACCTTTCTGCTCCAAATTTCTGCTCCAGCAACCACTTTTTACTTTTTAATAAGACCTTTAAAAAGGTGTCTCTAGACCTGTAGCATGCATACAGTTTAAAATCCACTTTAAAAAATGTCACTTGCAATAACTCCCATGCTAACGGCTCTCAGTCTGCTGTGTAAAAGCTCCAAAGCTCCAAAGCTGTTTAGCTCAGCATGCTTGCTGTCATGTGTCAAGTGGAAACCTGATGGGCCTTGACTAAAATGTTTGTTCCAGTGCACAAATTTAAACCTTTTGTCAATTAAGCAGAATAAGAAAAATGCTAATGTCAGCTAACCGTTTACCTCAGCAACACAAGCCAGCCAAGGGATTTCCTTCTGCTCGACTCTAAATGAGCAACCAGGTACAGTAGTAGGCAATTTGGCATCCGACCGCCTGGTTAATTTTGAGTACGCAAAATAATCCCACATTAAGTTAAAATGTTTTTCCAAAATGGCTGCCAATTCAACAACCTGGAGCGCCTCTGGCTGGAATATTTATTTAATGCGTCTTCATTGCCTTATTTTATTTTCAGTACCCATGTACAGTTGATGGAACAGGGGTAGATCCTGAGCTTGGTTAACTTTTCTGTGTTGAGTTTCTTATATTCTTCTGTGGGCTCTCTCCAGACATATTGTTTGGTAAATTGGTGATTCCACAATATGTACAGTATGTGTGAGTTTACAAAAGGAAAAGAACTGGACAAACCTGCTGTGATGCCGCCTGTAGGTTATCTCAAGAGCTGTTTTGAAGCTGTAGGAGCTCTGATCATTACCATCTTGGTAGGAGCTAACTTTGCCTAACCCCGGTTAATCCATAAATAGGCAAATGAATGGAATGAACGGAGCCCGGCTGTTAGTCAGAACATGGCTCCTTACCTCATTTACTACTGTACCAGCCACGTTCCAGTCGCTCTTTTTAGCTAAAGTGAGCTTGCTGTCACTCAAATCAGCCACACACCTAATTATGTCTAAAATTATGGCTTAATATAATTCTAGGCAACAGGGTGACGTAGTGATTAACACAGTCGCCTTGTGCCCCCAGGGTCCGAGTTCAGTGCCCGCCTTGGGGTCTGTGTGCATGTTCTTCCTGTGCTTGGTATCCTCCAGGTGCTCCGGTTTCCTCCAACAGTTTAAAGACATGCAGATTAGGCTAATTGAAGTTCCTAAATTGCTCACAGTGTGTGAATGTTGACCGCGAAGTCTTACAATAGTTTTTTATTTAAAAAAAAAAAGTGAAGAAATACAATGGTCATCATTGGCGTAGAAGGTTCCTAATTGGACTACAGAGGTTCCTAGAGGGATTAATGGATAGAATATGATTTTAACTGAGAAGTTACATAAAAATTCACCCCGTGCTATTGTTTCCATTAATGGGAAATCTAAATATACTGTAGAGGCCAAAACCGTTTTTCTACCAGGCTCTAAATATGTTTATTTATGTTGTAAAGTTGATTATTTTAATTGATAATGAGGAACTGCATCTTTTGGCACTTTCACATTTGACTTATTTTTCACGGGTTGCCCCGTGGTGTTCCCGGGACAGACTTTACATCACCCTTATAGCTGCAGTACAAAACAGATATGTCAGACACAAAAACATGTCACTGCTGATTAACTACCCTTTAGAGTAAAAAAATAACCATACCTTACTCCCCCTATACATATATAATATATTTATATATTAAATAAATAAATATAAAATAAATATTTATTAATATTTATTTAATATATTAATAAATATATTTATTTAGATTAAAAGATTTTAAACAGGTAGGGCATAGCACAAGTTAATGATCTTCTTGCATAGATACAGTCATCAAACCTCCCTGATGCCCCATAACACACCTGCTCTGCTACCTTAAGCAGATCACAGCAAGAAGGGCCATTTGCACAAGCAACACGTGCGCTAAGCCATACCGCGGACATCTTGTTTGGGCCGAATTAATTTTGTTTAGATTCCCTCAAAGGACCCCTTGTATTGAAGTCTTATCTGCTAATAAGAAAGCGGCACTGTAATTACAGTTTAATGTACCTGGCAGAACTAAGATTCTGATTAAATTGTAATGAACAGTGAGGATGAAATGAAGGCTCTTCTGAAGAGGCGAGGGAGGAAAGGAGAGAGACGAGAAGAGACTTAGGGGAGGGAGAGACAGATGGAGGGAGGAGGAGAGAATCGAGTGTGCCGTTGTTGAAAGTTTCTGCAAATCAAACTGCATATCAGGCGGAAAGGAATTAATTTGGTTGACAGCCTGTTTCATGAGCTTCTCACCTTCTTGCGTGTGTAAGGAAATGTATATTTGTGAGCTGTGGGACTAGTTTTTTTTTTTTTAGTTGTTTGCAACGTAAAGGGAAATATAAATGATTCATTGGATCAGATGTGGAGTTTTGGGCTCCTGGCGAGAAAAATGTAGCTTTATCAGGACGCTTTCTTAAAGAGATATTAACACTATGCTTTACAAACAATTCTTGGCAAATATGAGGGAAGTTCAAGTCAAACTCGGACTTTGGATTATGCAGAAGAACAGAACACAGTTAAGAAAATATATATTCCTCTATATATTCCCTGCTACACTAATGCACTTATGCTAGTGTTTCATTAGTGCTTGAAAACCATCAGGGTAGTACGCCATGATCGGACCGTCTGCCTTAAGTTTGAAACTCAAAAATTTTCAGAACGTCTCAGAAATTCCTTCTTAATAAATGACCAAATGTGGAAATGGCTCGGAGCGATGTCAATACTGTATGGGGAATGTGGCAATAACTCCCAGCTGAGTTCCTGTAATGTGCAAGTGGTGTTGGTGAATGATTGTGTGTACAGTTCCCACAATCAGATGCAAATCTCCCACAAGATGGCATCAAGTTATCCATCGATTTTCAAGGATCAGGCGTTCCACTCGCTGTGGGTTCACGGGAACGACTGCAATAGGCTTCGAGCCACCCCGGCGGTGAACGCCATTCACGGATGTACAGTACAGCCTTACAATGTCTAATTCAATTCAGTTTCAATTCAGTTTATTTATTTTAACCCTGTTTTAAGGTTTTACTGAATTTCGGATCAGTATAAGGGGAAGTTACTTTTTAAAGTACTAATTACATTACAAAATTATTGTCATTAAAAAGTAATCAGTTACATTACAGCATTACCTTTTGATAAAAGTAGCTAGTTAGAGTACTTTTTCACTGCAAAAATTTTTTAACTCCTTTGTAATTCCTCATGCATGTTGTTTTAGTCAAGACATTTATAATTATTCTACCATCATCACACAGCGAAGTTTGGCCCATAATCATAATGGGCCAGGGGTAGCTCAGTGGTTAAGGCATTGGACTACGGTTCGGATCCCAGGTTCAAACCCCACAACCACCAAGTTGCCACTGTTGGGCCCTTGAGCAGGGCCCTTAACCCTCAACTACTCAGATGTATAATGAGATAAAAAAAAAAAAGTAAGTCGCAGCGGGTTATTGTGGGCGGGGGCGGGCTTGTAGGACGCCTTTCACACACACACTAACGGAATCACTGCTGTCTGACTCACAGAGTATGTGAATTGTCTAAATAAAGGATTACATTTTAGAAAATATAACTAAATGACTGATTATTTAAATGGCGGACCTAACATGTTAGATCAAAAAAGTAATCAAAGTACTCTAACGCGTTACTCCTAACACTGTTTAGGATTTAGATTTAGATGTGTAAGCTGTAATGACAGCGTTTGGATATAATCAGAAAGATCTGGACACAAATTAGTGAGATTATAACTTATAAAAGAGTAAAAATATAGCACTGAATGTGATAAAAGAACATTGGATTTAAATAGATTGGGAATAAGAGTCTTGGGATAAGCACAGAACAGATTTACTGATTACAGCACCAGTTCTGTGGTACAAATCCATACAGTGCTGAGGTGAAATGATCCAATGGAGAAGTCCAGGGTATACATTGATTTTGAGAAGTTTGAGTGAACATACTTTTAGTTAGATGATTATTTATTTATTTTTTTACATTTAAAGATTATTTTGCTGCAAAGTAATACTTTGAATCAGGTTGTGCTTAGTCCTCTTATCTTTCCACCCTACACTCACATACATGATATCTTCGCCTACCACAGTCATATTGATGTCACCCAGGTCCACCTTTCCATCCCACCATCTGATACGCTTCTTCCTGCTTCCATCTCCGCATTGCATCAATTCATAACCAACAGCTGCTATATATTACTGGAGATCCATGCCTACGCCTTGTCTCTTTGAGAGCAGCCTAAATGCTTCTTCTGAGGATGCACGAAAGCTTGGTGGGTGTAGGGCTGGGTGATCGGTTATCATTCTCTGGAGATGTTATAAGCCTTGCTTAGACTCTGAAGAGTTTAACTTCTGCAAATAGATCATGGCTAGTGTTCTTTCTTGGTTCCTGGTTCATTTCCAGGATTATTTGTTTTAAACCCTGATACATCGTCTCCAAAGGCAAACATTGACTTCTAACACCTTAATAATGAAGGTTAAATCCGACACCACAGATCTAACCCCTTTGAGCCACAAGAACTGCTTGTCTTGACCCATCCTCATTAAATAAAGGTTTAACAAGCAATTAAAGAGATCATCGAGTCACACACTTGGCTAAAAGAATTTTCATGTACATAAAGTACATTACAGGTAAGTGCAGAGGTTAAGATATTTACTAGAGACATTCAAGTCAAACTGGGACATTTGATTGTGCACAATAATAGAACTTCATTATCATGGTAGAAAAATTTTCTCAGTAAGTCGGCGCCATGATCAGACTGCCGGCTTCATATCTGAAATGCCGGCCTCCCAGGAACTCCGTTAATGACCCAAACATGTGGAAATGGCTTAGAGAGAAGTCAGGACTGTACGGTGAATGTGGCAAAAACACCCAGCCGCGTTCCTGTAATGTTCAAGTGGTGTTCATGTATGATTGTGTGCACAGTTCCCAAAGACAGATGTTTCTCTTCTGCAAATTGGCGACAAGTCATCTGTTGCTTATCATGGATTAGACCTTTCACTTATTAAATGTTCTTGCAGTGGGCTCTGAGCCACCTCGGCTAGCATCGTCAATCACAGATGTACAGTTTTTTTTTTTACACTTTTACATCCATTAAAATGTTTTCTTACTGTATGGCTAAGGGTCTCATTACAGTACTATGTGAAAGTCTACTGAAAATGTCTATCGGTTTTACACCTTTGTTAACAAGAAATTTTATCAGTATGACTCCCAGTCCCGGTATGACTTGAACGCCCATCAAAAAAAATGAAATATTTGCAACAAGACAGCAATCCCAGAGTTACACAGAGTTACAACAGATTTGAAGCAAAGATGGTAGAGGAGCGGATTTTCCGACATTTTTCAAAAATGAAGGATTTAAAATATACTTAGGGGGTAATAATATATATAAAAACCCCTATATACTATACTGTAAATAGCTATACAACAAAAGGCAAGATTTTGGCTGTACATTGTTCAATAATATCTTTACGTTTCATGCATTTGAGGACCCAAAAACAGCGGCAGAAAATGTTTTATCTGTCTGTCTGTACAGTATGTCTGTCCACCCAGATTTTGTTAATTTTAGTTAAACCTGCGCAATAAATTACATTAAAATGTTAAGTAAAAGTAAAGTTATGTTCAAATTTTGACAAAATACTGCGCATGATTTAAACTTGATGTTATATCATTTCTATTCAGTATCACCCAAATAAGGATGGGTTCCCTGTTTTCTTCCTATTGCCATCTCAGGGAGTTTTTTCTTGCGGCAATCTGGCAGAGCTGGGACTTAAACCAACAACCTACTAAGTAAGAGCCTTAACACACTGAGCCACCACTGCCTCTAAAAGATTAGGACAAAATTAAATCTTTATCCAATCTACTTTTTCAAGTGTGCAAATGTGAGTGTGTGTGCCCTGCGATGGATTGGCACCCTGTCCAGGGTGTACCCCGCCTCATGCCCTCAGCCTCCTGGTATGGGCTCCAGGTCCCCGTGACCCTGAATACAGGATAAAGTGGTATAGATGGTGAGTGAGTGTATTCTTTGTGTTCTTTTCAGACAGACAGACAGACATGTACGTGGGCCAAACCTGAGGGTCTGGGTTCAACTCCCGGCCAGGTTTGATTCCCGCCCCTGTGTGCATGGAGTTTGCATGTTCTCCCTGTGCTTGGTGGGTTTCCGCTGGTTAGTCCGGTGTTCTCCCACAGTACAGTATAATCATTATTTAAAATTTTTTTATTGATAATGATAAAAAAAAAAACTAGAACCAAACGCAAAATTCCATATTGCTAAAAATTACATTTCTTTGTTTCTGTAACCTTGTCCTAAGGCAATGTAATAGTTTAAACCATTTTTTTTCTCCTTCACAAACTGACTTCTGTTTATTGTGTCTTAGCTTCACATGCTGTAAATGTAAATGTAAATGTATGCAAATGTTTGAATAGAAATTACATTTTTAATCTGTATGCATCTACCTGATTTGCTGTGCCTGTGTGCGATGCAAATTAGAAGCATCAATAAGATTCTTTTAACTTTCTCGAGGTTTTTGATGCGATGCAGCGGCATCGTCTTTCTGACAGCTGGAGATACGTACGTTACATTCTGGCATCATGAACCAGAGCCTATAGAAATATATAAATATTGATATACAGTATATGGGGTGTGAAGTGTGCTGCTATTTTTGGCTGTTTTTTTTTTTTCTTTAAAGGACCTAATGAAGCATTCCTTAGAACTGCTACTGTAGCTATTTACTGTTCAGCATCTCATAGTTTAAATACTGATGAAATTATTCAAATAGTGATGTTCTTCACATGGTCAACTTTGAAGTTATATTTTATAACAAGTTCATTAATCCCAGATAAAGTTAGGGAGCAGTAACTAAATCAGCATATTATCATCTCAAAAAGATTGCAAGAATTAGATGTTTTGTTTCCAATTAAAACTTGGAGAAACTTGTCCATGCCCTCATCACCAGCAGGGTGGATTATTGTAATGGTCTCCTCACCGGCCTCCCCAGGAAGACCATTAGACAGCTGCAGCTCATCCACAACGCTGCTGCCAGAATTCTGACTAGAACCAGAAAATCTGAGCACATCACACCAGTCCTTATGTCCTTACACTGGCTTCTCGTAACATTTAGGATAGATTTGAAAGTACTTTTACTCGTTTATAAATCACCCAATGGCCTAGGACCTAAATACATTACAGATATCCTCACTGAATATAATATCGTTAGGATCGAGTCATTTGGAAATACCAAGGGTTCACACAAGACAAGGTGAGTCCGCTTTTAGCTATTATGCTGCCTGCCATTGGAACCAGCTTCCAGAAGAGATCAGATGTGCTAAAACATTAGTCACATTTAAATCCAGATTTAAAACTCATCTTTTTAGCTGTGCATTCATTGAATGAGCACTGTATTACGTCTGAATTGACTGCACTGTATTTTATGTTTATCCTATATTTTTAACTGTTTCTTTTTGTTTTTAATATTAAATAGTTCAAAAAAGTTTATTGCTATTATTTCTTTTATTTTATAATCATTTTCTTTTTCTTTTTTTCTTTTTTACGTAAACCACTTTGTTTCATACCATTGTGTATAAAAAGTGATATACAAATAAACTTGCCTTGCCTTAATGAAATACTTCATTTTCCAAAACCATGGTTGTGTACTTACTTAGACAAAAGTCCTCCCAGCCACTGGGCACTGTCTCCTTAAGAGTCTCCTTTTTTCATTTAATTAATCCCTGACTATAATGTACCAAAGTCTAAGGCTGGGAATCAGGCCTTAAGAGGTCTAGGCATTCTTTGGGGTTCATTCAGAAGAAATTTCATCACAAGTCCCGATTTGACTTGAACGCCCCTTGTATATAGTTTTAAAAATGTCTGACAGCACAAGACAAATAATATTTTTATGTCAATGTACATTGTATTAAAATGCATTATTATTATTATTATTATTATTATTATTATTATTATTAATATTAATATTATTATTAATTTAATGTATAAAAATGCATTATTGTTTATCTTTACAGAAGAAGCATTAAGTATCACATCCTGGGCCTTACAACTCCACTTTCTTTGTAACATGACACAATGCATTTTTTTTTACTTAAAGCTGTTATAGCATAAACTTTTTTTAATCACAATTTTATTCAATGTAACTATAAATTTATTTTTATAGTAGTATAAGATGTCATTTTTTAAAGAATGAATATAATCATGGGCATTTTTTTGTGATATAAGTGGAATGTTTACTGTTTCTGGAAAATCTTAAATTTTGGGGCTATTAACATTAACATGAACCCTGCTTTGCTTTCAGTTGGCATCACACCACCAGGTCATTGATTAATTTCCTATAGCTGCATTTAATGGACTGTTAAAACCCCAAAAGTTGTCCTCTTTGCGAGTCTTACTGGGGTCTTCTGTCATTTTTTTTTCAATCACTTTGAAACTGTGAAAGTATATATTGGATTGTGCCGTTGTCTCACCATCAATATTTCATATCGAGTGCAAAAATCAGTGCCAAAGTAATTGCCTCGAATATTGTGTTGTTTATCTGATATGTCACCGCAGTCTGATATTACCCAATATAGTCCGTCCTGCCGCTTTGCATTGAGGGTTTAATATAAATGAAGACTGCAGCTGTCAAGGGTCTATCTACAGTGTGAATGAGCGTTTCATGAAGCGCCCATTAGGTGGAGCTGTGTGTTATCTGATTGCAGCTTCTTGGTTCCCGTACCAGCGAGACGCCGCTGTGTGTCTTCAGAGGCTCATAATTAGCACAGTTTTTCAGCTTTTCGAGGACGCTTGCCAATTGTACAATATCAGGGAGTGAAATGAGTTTCTTGCATGAATATCAGATGAGAAACGTCCACCTGTCAGTGTTTTCAGGCCTGTTTTTTCATTTGAGCTGTCTGTCAAACTTTCATCGCTGATTGACCACATAATCAGTTTTTTTCCCCCCTTTTTCCTCGTTTGTGGTTTTTTGAGATTACATCTCTGTGGCTTCAGCGTCGTCGTTCTGCCAGCCCTATATGTGTTGTCTTTGGCGCAGCACAATTTAGATAAACGGAAATAGGAATTCTGTAACTGCACCATCTTTTGTCTGTAAAGTCAATGAGGGGGAGATTGTTAAAGCCGCTGCCTGTGGCCTCGCCTATCCCATTCAGGAGCAATGCTGATGTTTCTCTCTTTTCCTCTCGTTCTTCTTCATCCTCGTCGCCTCTCTCTCTATTGGGAACCAATAGGACCACAGTGTGACCCTGCGGCTGCGTGTCTTCAGCCCACACACGTTATCTCTCCATCTGTCACTCCGTTTTTCTTCTTCGCTGTCTATCTCCTGCCCCATCTATCGACTCCGACTCTCTGCGGGATAGCGTGTGGTCTGTGTGTGTATGTGTGTGAGAGAAAGAGTATGCGTCTGTTCCCATTCACCTCCCTTGAACCAGCTGCGGTCCTGCAGGCTGCTTAGTTTGTCAGGCTTTGTGGGTCCAGGCACTTCAGGCTATTTCCGTCCCTGCCTCTGGGTTCGCACACTGAGTCCTAAGCCATTACACCGGAGACCTGGAACATCCAAGTCCTCGGATCAAATACACAATGTCCTCGAATTTTAAACTTCCAGAGCCCTTGAAATTCCAGGACCCTGATCGGATATTCAGAGCCTTCGGAGTCCTAGACCTTGAACATCAAACTTCAACCCAGAAAGCAAAAACAATCAATGCTTAAGATTAAATTTACTGAGATCTCAAATAACCAAATAAAAAACGATGGTCAAACTACATAAGTCTTTAAAGTTCTACTGTTTTAAATCCTTTTTCTCAAGCACATGCAAATCTCAGACCTTTCCAATGATCTCAAACACCCCACGTCATCGATATGATACAGTGTCAATACGGTGTTGTTATAACGAGCTCTTCTAGGATAGACTTTTTGACCAAGGAAACAAATTCTACCAATGGGTGGCATTTGGTTCTTTTGCCTTTTAAGCACCACTAAAGCCATCAGCCCCACTAGATCTGTCCTTCTCTTCATCCTCAGTCCCCTTTCAAATGAAGTCAAGCCCTAAGCCTGGAGCTCTCGTACCTCAGCCCCGTCTCTTTTCCCCCGGTGCAATGTGGTGGCAAGATGAGTGATGTTTTCCTTCGGCATCACCTTTTCTGATTTCCGCGGGCGGAAAAAGCACTTCCACCGAAACGAGCCACAAGATTATGAGACGGGGAAAAGTCTCACTGTCTAATGAGGGATTTATTGAGGTGGAAGCGGGCTTTAAAGCCGCAACAAAAACAAACACCGCGAGTGCTTTTTGAGAGGTTACAAGGAGCTGTAATTGTGGGAAAAACAGGAAAGTGGGCTGCACAAGCGAGTTCCTCGAGGGAAATAAAGCTTATCACATCACAGCACCATAAACTGCACAGTCCAATCACGTTAACACACACACACACACACACTATCTTCCTAATCTTTATTTTCTTTTGGCTTCTTTCATTTCCTCTCTTTTTCTGGTTTATTTTCCATCTCTCTCTCTTTCTTTATTAAGGTTGGTATGAACATGTGGAACAAATGTAAGCGAATAATCCTAGCCTGATACATACAAATATGAAATCTTCAGCATGTCTGCACACACTCAGAGAAAATCCTGCTTTCTGTTGCCAAGTTGAGATAATTTCAAGAAATGCTCTGATTCATGTTGGAGTCGTACCCAAAGTGTCCTGCACCATCCATCATCCCCACCGCCTGCATCTTCCATAGTGCGGGAACAAGACACCTCTTTAGCGTTCCTTTGTTCATATTTTATTTAAGAACCTCCGTGTCAGATTCACTTAGTGAATGCAACGAATGCAGAATATACAGTAAATGGACCTAAAGTAAGCCTGCTCTCCGACGAGCAGACCCTGAATTTGTGTTAATCATTTATTTATATATTATTTTTAAATTTGGCAGAGACCTCGGCTTACCACTGAGGCAGGATTCGATCCAAGCATCTAGCTGAGCAGTCGAAGGTTACAGGCCAATCTCAAAGTCAATCAAAACTTGATTTGAAGACTGTAAGAACGAATAAATTAATTACACAAGTGCTCGTGAAAAAGAAAATGCAAATTGGAAACCAGTGTGACTTGTCTTTCATTTTGAATAGTCGAACGAAATTGGCTCTTATTATCCATAAAACTTCATGAACTTTCAGCAAGAGCATCACTGCATGATTTTACACATGATACAAGGACCACCTACGTTCACCACTGAAGGCGATCTGACCAACATGGCACACAGACTGACATTTGCCCATCAGCAAATGTACTACTAGTCTATTCTTAAACCGTAAAATCGTTGACTGATGTGTAGCCATAACAACTTACAGTATGACTTCACACCAGCGGTCATTGCTGTAAGGGGAAAGCGCTGCTGAAGACCCAACCTCTCAAACGCATCCACTCGTACACTAGAGGCAATACAGAAACCCCGATCTGCCTACAAACACATGTCTTTGGACTGTTGGCCAAAATCCACCAAGCGTAAATAGAACACACACACACACACCATACACACACACATATGGAAACAAGATTTGAAGGCAATAGCCTTAAACACTAAGCCACCATCTCTCCAAATGTACTACTAACTGCTTGAATAATTTATTATTAACCTTTTAGTCTATTGAACATAATGTTTCAAAAAGCTCCACTGTGTTGCTGTTTTTAACAGTTTGCTTGTTTTTTTCCCCCCATCCATCCATTTATCCATCTAGGAACCTCAGTAGTCCAACTAGGGACTGTTGAGGCCAACGGTGACCATTGTATTGAATCCCATTTTTACAACTGTTTTACACTCCCATACGCATTCACACACTACGAGCAATTTGGGAATGCCAGTTAGCCTATGTCTTTGGACTTTGGAAGGAAACCCACCAAGAACAGGGAGAACATGCAAACTCCATGCACACAGTCCCTGAGGTGGGAATCGAACCTGGACACGTGAGGCCACAGTGCTAACCACCGAGCCGCAGAGTAAACTCAATATCTCACCCAAAAGTGTGTACAACGAATAAACCTGCGACCGTCAAATCTTGACGATTCTGAAACTTGTAGCCAGAAATGTGTACAAGAATATTGTAAGTAGTCGAGGTATTTCTATGAGGGTTTTCCAGGATCATGTCACAGCACTCTGATTAAATTCAGATACCACTCACAAAATTTTTTACGATGAAGCTTTTGGTTCATGAGTATTTATTTAAGAAGTGTCTAGTGCTAGCACTTTCTAAATTCAGAGCTAAAGCCTAATTAGTTTTTATATCAATAGTTATTTTCCTCTAACGAAATCATTGCAGTGAGAATTTTCACACTTGTAACTAGTCCACACACTGAAATTCTTTTTCCTGGAAGGATTTAACCCATTTAGAAAAAAACATATATTTTCAGATTGGGTTGACTTTAAATTTGCAAGCTTGTGGTCAATCGAGCAGAACGTGAAGCATCCAGCAGTTCCAGGACTGAGCCATACATCCCTGTGGAGGCCACACAGAGGTTTCAGGAACATCAGACTAATGAAAACTGACAAGATAAACGTGTCCATTAGATGCTTGAGTTGGGATAGCATGAAAATATATTTCGAACAGATAAGCTCGAACAACATCAAACGAGAAATTAAAATCACGTTGCTAAACGCTTGTGTGCCGGATTCATTGAGGAGCAGTCCGCAAGCTGGGGATGATGGAAGCATTCCCATTCTGCAGACAGGAAATGAACTCTTGCGCAAGCTTGTTTAGATTTTGTTGTTTATTTTGAGGCAAGGAAACTCACCATGTGTGATAAGCCAGATGTTTATAGAAACAGACATGAAACCTACTTCCAGCTTTGTACCGCACACATCCTCTTCCAGTCGCATGCTATAACAAGAGCACAGGATATTGTAAAAGGTCATTAATTTCAACCCTTATTAATGGTGTTATGTGAGGAATAAACATCCCGAGGGCATGCTGTTATTTAAGGGGTGTTCAAGTCAAACTGGGACGTCTGGTGCAGAATAAGGGGAATCCTTAGGATTCTCATTTCTCTATAGAATCCCCTGCTACTGTACACTTATGCACTTACAGTATCCTAGTGTTTCACTAGTGCTTGGATATCATCAAGGTAGAACGTTTTCTGAGTACGATTGAGCCATGATCTGAGACCGCCAGCTTCATATCTCAAACTTTGACCTCTAATCATGTGGAAATGACATTCGGGGGATGTGGCAATAACTCCCAGTCGAGTTCCTGTAATGTGCAAGTGGTGTTCCTGAATGATTGTGTGTACAGTTCCCACAGACAGATGCGTCTCAAGTTATCCGTCGATTATAAGGACCAGGCTGGATACTCAGAGCGACTTGTACAGTACATCGAGCCACCTCGGCCAGGATAAAAAAAATGCACCATTAAACTGTTTTATTGCGGCTAAGAGTCTCATCACCATACTGTGCTTAAAGTCAGTTTTATGACTTTGTTCATGAGGAATTTAATCACAAGTCCCGGTTTGTCCTAAACATCCTTCGTATAACAATTACCACCCTAAAGCTGATTTTTTTTTTTATTACAGCAGGTTTATATTCACCTTACACCACATTAAATTACCAACACAAGGTTTTTTATACTAAGAAGTACAGATCATGTATTTTATCTGTTTAGACTTACTTCAAACATGAAAAACATTGAAAACTTCTATGCTTTTGGTACATTTTCCATGTTTGTAATGGCCAAGGTATAAACAAGCAATTAGATTTCTTTCCCTAATAATGTGACCTCATATAAGGAGAACCCCTTCCCCTGGGTTGTAACATTATCCGAGGGATACCTCCAAGACTTGCATTAAGTTGTTACAAAAATACTGAAATATGGGACCTTTAATTTTGTCAAACCATTTCTAACAACACGCTGGCAACTTTATTTACATTCACAGCACTACCTCTGACATAGTACTGAAACTGGAGACTCCTTCCGACGAATGATAAGCAAACACCTCCTCACAGCACATTTCACTTTTCCTCTAATAACACATTTTTAAGATCTGTTCAGCATGCAAGTTCATATGAACAGGGTGTTACCACGGAAACTGAAAAATATGTCAGAACGAGTGTGTTATTGTAACCTTGGGTGTGTTAAATTAACACCTGCTGACCAAACAGAAGGAAGAGTTGAACAGTGCCTTGCTACAATTCCACCTAAAATCTTGGATTCACACTTTGAAAGATTAAATTTGCAACACTGTGTTTCACATCCTGGATATTTGGTTTCATTTTCAGAATGTGACCAGCTGGTTATATTTCAAACTCTGTCATCGCATGGATCAAACAAGAGCGCCTAAACATGCAAAGCTAATTGTTCACATACAAAGAATTTCGCTTTTATCACAAACAGGCTTTAAATGTTAAAACACTGTTAACTGCTTCGCTGTAAGATCCAAATGGATTCATTTTACAATTTTCCGTTTTTTTTTTTCATATAATTTGATTTTTGGCTTAATTTGCAGCTGGAATGTTCTTCTGTTTTACAACCGCCCTTTTCTCCATAGTTCACATCATTTGGTTTAAATGTGTTGGAAGTGTAGACCATAACCAGAGAACCACACAAACCAGCTGCCTAAGATGGCGCTGCAATGTGGTAGGCTAATTACTTAATGTGCCAAGGATTTCTCTGCATAATAGCAGAAAATTGCTGTTATTTCCCAGTAATTTGACTGTAATCTCAGCACAAAAAAATAAAAAATCTTTTCCTGCACGAGAATGAATCTGCGTAATGCCGCTTACGATGCGCCTCCAGGATGAGCTACTGTATGTATAAAAGTTGTAGAAAATAGAAGCTCTTAGAGTAATGACGGCGCTTTGAAATCCATAACCTCGAAGCCACGGCTTTATCACGCATTACCAAATGGACTGTTTCATGCTTATTTAAGGATCTTGGCATTTTCCATCTTATTTAATGTTAAAGTAAAAGGTGGGAAGAAATGTATGAGTTGTTAAGATTGCATTTGAACATGAGTCATTTAAAGATTTATATAAAAAAAAAATGATTCCTTACCTTTATTGACACAGAAATATGTATGTACACCTGTATTAAGATAAATGCAACAAACTACTGTAGCTTGCTGGTTTGGCATAATATGGAGGCATAAAGACAAAACATGTAAAATGTATTACTTTTTTGTTTGTTGTTAAGGTTAGATTTATAAAAAAATATATATTTAAAGTAAGTGCAGAAGTAAAATTTTAGATATAAAAGGTTTGTCTGTACATTGCTCAGAACTGTGGTGTAGTGGTTAGCACTGTTGCCTTGCACCTCCAGGGTCTGGGTTCTATTCCCAGCCAGGGTTGGTTCCCGTCTCTGTGTGCATGGACTTTACATGTTTTCCACATTGGTGAGTTTTCTCCAGGTACTCCGGTTTCCAGATATGCAGATTAGGCTAATTGGCGTTCCCAAATTGCCCATAGGTGTGTGTCTGTGTGTGTGGCCTGTCCAGGGTGTACCAAGCCTCATGCCCTAGGTCTCCTGGGATACTGTAGGCTCCAGGCCCCCCATGACCCTGAAAAGTGAGAGACTCTGACAGCCTGTCCAGACCCATTTTGTTACAGCATGACACAAAACTGGCTGGAAAGAATTTAATTAAACTTTTGCAGTATTTAAATATCTGCCTAGTTTAACCTGCACCATAAGTGGAATCAAAATGTTGAATAAAAGCGATATTATAAACACTTATGACCTGGATTGAATAATCTACTTAAGTTAAATAAGGTTACTGTACTAATAATCTACTTGCTCAATGTAAACTAACACCTGCACTGATAGATATCAATTAGAAAAGCCAAACTTGATGTTTTATGGATTAGTTGGAGTTGTATAACAAAATTTTTATGCACTGGAGTCGTTTTAAGACAAAACTTCATCTTTATCCATCTACTTTTTCGATTTCTTCATCTGTGTTATTTTTATTTTTTTTTTTTTAGGGGGGATTTTCCCCCGATTTTCTTCCTAATTTAGTCGTGTCCAATTCCTCCCAGTCACTAGGGGGCTCCCTCATTAAGTTTCTACAACCACTCAGTCTGGAGGGCCTGCAGACTATCACGTGTTTCCTTCGACCCACATGACGTCACCGCATCGTTTCGAGGACAGAGCTATCCGCTCCTTCCGCTTGCATGAGCTCACAGAAGCCTTTGATTGGCTGTAGAGCTGTCATTAATGTGGGCCAATCAGCTCTCTCTAGGCCTCCGGTTGCGAGAGGTTACAGCATCACCAGGGGATCGAACTCGCGATCTCCAGGTGATAGGGCGAGCACTTTACCACTGCGCCACTCGGAGGTCTCGATTTCTTGTGATTTGTGATTCATTCTTCGATTACTGAACAGTGCATTTGGCTGACGACAAAAGAATAACTCGAATAATGGATAACCTGTTGGCATGTTGAAGAAGAGACATGTATCTGTGAAAAGTGTACACGCAATCATTCACCAACACCACTTGAACATTATAGTAGAGTTATTGCCACATCCCCCATACAGTCCTGACCTCGCTCTAAGCCATTTCCACATTTGGGCCATTAAAGGAGTTCCTGGGAGGCCAGCATTTCAGATGAGATGCAGGCAGTCCAATCATGGCTCCGGTGTACTGAGAAAATGTTCTACCTTAATGGTATGTGAGCACTAGCGAAACACTGGGATAAGTGGATTGTTATTCCATAAAATCAAAACTCCCTGTTTGACTTGAACGCTTCTTGTATATTTCAATTATATAAAAGTTACATGTTCATGATTGATTAGTTTTTGTAAAATAGATATAATAATACTATGTTCACCCTACACAAGGCCAATATGTTGTTTGAAGGTATAGTAAAACAGATAACCAATGTCCGGTGTATATATATATATATTTTTTTTTCACACTCACTGGTAATGAGACAGGCATCCATAGTAAGCGGCAAGCCACTGTTATGCAGGCCATGTTGTTAAAAAAAAAAATATATAATATATATATATATATATATATATATATAGTATATTTTTTATTTTAGAAGCCATTAGAGAGTTATAGTGGTTCCTAATGGATTTAATGTGCTTTTGGTTGTCTGTAATAGTACTATAATGGTCTGTAATATTGTGTTCCTAATGGCTCTTGATGGCTTGTTCAGTGCTTAAAGCACGAGGTAGTGCATGGAACACCAACAGAAAGGTGAGCTACAGTAGCAAGTGAACAGGGAGGCAACAATGCTTCACACACCTCCTTTAATAACGTCCGATGCTGTCACTGAACTAGGGCTAATAATGTAGGTATGGTAACATTTCCGTGATGCTGTGGGAGGACTGGAGGAGTCATTTCTGATGTAATAAGCATCATAATCTGCGTAATTCAAAGCATTTCAACAAGACTATATGAACACAACAGGAATATTAATATTAGTAAAAAAAAAATAAAAATAAACTAAAATTATATATAAAATCCGAATTAGTTGACAGCAGTTTTGTAACTTATTGCACAATCTCCTGCACATCCTGTAGCGCTCATCTGTGGCAGTCTGGTGTCTTTCTTAAGAAATCTCCTCCCACTAAAAAATGTACAGAAATAGAAATGCTTCCTTGTATCCCGGTCTATATGATTACAAATTTAAGCAATAACAACAAAATCAGCTGCCATTTTATCCGGTGATGTATGAGTATGTCTGACAGATAATGTGAGGCTGCCACGATCACTGGTTGGCAATTAATCATCATGGTAATGAAGCAGATTGTATTTGAAACGAGGTAATGAATATAACAAATGATCACTCGTTAGAATG
Source organism: Clarias gariepinus (assembly GCF_024256425.1). NCBI lineage: Eukaryota > Metazoa > Chordata > Actinopteri > Siluriformes > Clariidae > Clarias > Clarias gariepinus. The sequence continues at coordinate 29,741,209 of NC_071109.1, forward strand.
ATTGTATTATGATTGCATTGTTTATGTGGGTGTAAATAAGCGGTGCCAGAGCATGGTAGGCACTCAGCTAATCTTATTTTATTCTGATGAGAATGATGTTCTTGTGAAAGAAAGTGGAATTCCATTTCAGTGGTGAGATCCCTCTTATATGATGATCTCTTATGATCTCTTATTTTTGGGGATTTTTTTTTTTTAAACGGATTGCAATTTTTTTGTACAATAATAGTGAAAGTTCCCGAACATAATCTCTGGAGTGTCATGTATGCCAAATGATACCCAAATCTAAATCCATCCATGACAACACCGGGCCTACTGTGTGCACTTCAACTATTTGCTCTTGGTGTCACGGTTAAAGCGATGGAATGGGGGAAAAAGTACCATGCGCTCTTTATTGAACGCATAAATCATCGGAGCATGAGGACTGCTGTTTCCAGATCTAATGATCCCTCATTCTGGTTTTCTCCTCCTTCGTTTTGGGATGTAGGGACTCTGCTGGAGCACGCTGTCAGCTCAGTCTGCCCATCATCCCATGGTGTGGTCATTACCCAGGGTCCCTCTGTGCTTCCGCTGCTCAATTTAAGCTCGAGTCAGCCAGCTCTGAAGGCCGTCGGGGCTTCAACTGCACTCATAATCCAATTGAAACGTTATGGCGCGCTGTTATTGATGGTAAAAGCAGACGTTTGCAACAATAGGCAATGGGAAACTGGCCTTGCAGTTTTGGAGCCGTGACAGGTTTATTGTTTCGTTTCACTTTGTTTTTTTTTGTTGTTGTTTTGTTTCCCAGTGTATACTATTTTTCAGTTAAGTGACAGCTTGTTCGTGTTCCAAAATGATGATTAATCTGCAGAGTATTTGCTTGAAGTTGCACTGTTGGCATGCAATTAAAATTAATGATTAATGTGGATGTAATGATGATGTCGCACAATTATGCAAACAAGTCTACCCATGGAGTTAGGTACAAATAATGATGCAATTTAAAAACAGATCTGACCTGCTCATAATTTGCTGTTGCTAAACATTAATTAGCTATCAGGGACAAAAAAATTAAATAAAAACAAAAATGAATCATGTCCAGACTAAAGGGCTCAAAAATTAAAGGAATTAAAGGCTTGTGATGGCTCGACACCCTAGTAAAACATTTGTTTATGATTTTTTTTTCTTCAATTTTAATAAAATCATGGATGTACAGTCTGCTTTATAACATTCAAATGTTTTACTGTGCTGTGAGTTTTATCACTGTACTGTGCATGAAGTCTTCTGTAAATCAGTTTTATGCCATAATTCATGAGAAGTTTCATATGAAGTTTCATTCATTTTTTACATTAAAAAGTACACATAATGATTTTAGCTATTTATACTTACCATTAAAGGAGACCTCTTATGCAAGATTCAAAACATGCCAGAGTCCCAGTTTGACTTGAACTCCCCTTCTATACTGGGTGCTTGAATCTTACAGCAGAGGCCATGTCAGATTGAATCTTCTCTGTAGAAGTTTTATGTATTGTTGCTTTTGAGATCTGATTATTGTGTTTTTTCCCCCTATATATTTCCTACCTAGGGTACCTCCATCTCCAGGACTGCATGCAGATCAACGCTGAACATGACTGTTATGGTGATGTGCAAAACAAAATAGTAAAAAGTAAAAATAATAAATGAAAAATATACATTTTAATTGAAGTACAGATTTAGCAAAAATCTGACAGCAATTTCGATAATGATTTTGATACTGAATTTCTTCTCTTTTTAGCCAAATACCTTTAACATGAACTTAAAAAGTATTCATTTTATTTTTACAGCTGAACAGTCCAAAGGCTAGACCATGTCTAATGCACTCTGCTCTGAAACTCTTGCTTTATACTGCAGGAAAAAATAAGTCAACAACTTTTTTTTTTTCTCATTAGTCTGCCCTTCATCTGAACTTTTTCACTTTTCTAAAGATTCTTTAAAAACACATTTTCTTGTGTAGAGGAACATTACGTCTTGCATTACAACATCATCACTTGTCATCTGCTCCATGCAGAACATTGTAATGGGTAAAGTGGTAAAGTGCTTGTTAAAAGCGCTGGCGTTAGCACAGCTCAATAGTTCCGCAGGGGGAAAAAAACAGAACTTCACAACACACTTTGTCAGTTTTTATTTAAACGGAGGGATCCGCATGCTCTTAGACACACACACATTCACACACTCTAACAATCACTCTAGATATTTAGGATGGCTTGTTTATTATTGTTAAAGGGCTCCACTTTTTCTTTTAGCTTCCTCGGCACAAACAAGGTTGTTGCACAAATGTTAAGAACAAAAAGAAAAAAAAAAATCACAGCTATTTTAAGATTGACATCAGGACCAAGCAACATTTCTAAATTATTTATTTGCAACAATCCTAGAATTTATTCATATGTTTTCCCTATTGTTTTGTTTGCTAGAAATATAAACATATTATTATAATTTGTAATAATAGTAATTATATTTGTATATAGATTTTTCCATTAGCATCAGGTTTAATAAGAAATACATGTCAATAAATAGTAAACCAACTACATTAAAGTTCTGACTAGCCTTTAACTTTCAAATCAGATGGTCTTGTGTTCTAAGCATCTTAAAGACCTTGCCACAGATTTGCCACAGATTTTACCTCTCTCTCTCTCTCTCTCTCTCTCTCTCTCTCTCTTGTTTTGTCTCTGCAGGTCCCAGAACAACCTTGAAGATGTCTTATGTAAACCAGTAGGCTTTTGCATAATGTCTTACTTTCTTTAATAGCATACAAAGTTTTTTCATAAAATTCATGGTTGAAAATGTAAAACCAAAAATATACTTTTTCTATTTACAGTGTTATGCATGAAGTAAATAAAACGAAAAAAAAAACATACAAAAAAAGTATAAATTAAAAATAGCACTGCATCTAGAGACACAAACAATAGGATGGAAATTTGTCCTTGATGGCTGAATTTGTGCACAGGGCTCTTTAAGCATGCCTTGTCTAGTTATAATGTTTAAAAACTTCTATACTTAGCAGAAGGATCCTAAATGGAACTTAATTGGGTTTTCCAAACGGAACAAGGGAAAAACCCTTTAAAGTGGAAATATTATGTAAAATACACTTTATAGTCATTTTTAGACATTCTGATGAATCAAAAAGGGTGTGTGTGTGTGTGTGTGTGTGTGTGTGTGTGTGTTTAAAAATTCAAATTCAACTTTTATTTGTCACATACACATTCATACACAGTACGATATGCAGTGAAATATTTAGACAACTGCTTGTGACCTTAAAATAAAAGACTATAAATAAGAAATAAATATAAAAAATAAAATAAAAGGTAAATTTACCTAGGAAGAATAAAATAAGATATAAAATTAAAGTTAAAATAAAATAACTATACAACAAAAATACACAATATAGAAAATATATGAAGAAATATAGAATAAAAAAGAAAACAGCTGTACAAAGTAGGTATGGATTTATGTCATTTCTGTGTGGAATGAAATTAGAATAAAATGATAAAAGGAAAATTGTAATGTCCATTGTTTGGATTGTAATGTCCATTGTTTGGATTGTAATGTCCATTGTTTGGATTGTAATGTCCATTGTTTGTGCAAGCAAGACTTACTATTTTAATAAAACAGTCTTTGCTTTTTGTCCTTTTTCTGGAGTTTAAATAAGACAATTAGATTTTCCTCCTATTGTGACCTCATATAAGAAGGTACCACCCCCAGCTTGCTGTTCAGCTGCCCTTTTATTCTGAAGGGGTGTGTCTCAGCCACCAGTGAAATGAATGGATTATCTAAGGAGTATTTCTCCTGGAGCATTAGCAGTCATACTTTCTGAGGCCTATATTACATTCTGAAAATATAGGACCTTTAAGGTTCAACTTTAACAAGATATATGTTACAATATATATATAATGCTTTGGAATTGTATTTTAAAGAATAATTTTCATTGCATAGAGTGATTCCTTCAAAGTTCAGTTATATTGCTTTAGAATGTTTAAATGACTTTATTATCTCTTTGGTTAGAGTATTGCCTACTTGGCCTCTGTGAATTACCGATTTTGGTTACATTTAGATGTTTTTTTACTATTAACTTTCAATTTTTTATTCATTTATTTTAAATTGCTCCACTGGTGGACACTTTTCTGGTTTATGACATATGCACTTTAAATCAAACCGGATCCAGATTTCTCGATTGATGTCCATCTGTCAGATTGAAGTGTAGTGTCAGTGTAGAATGTCTGCTCTTGCCTTGAATAATGCTTGATGTATAACTGTGTAGGTTGTAGTAGCAATAACTGTCATTTAAAAAAAATGGTGATTATGGGAAAACACTGAAAAAAACGATAAAGCTTGACCATTCCATTTCAGTGTAATGGTAGGTCATGTGAGGAGATAAAAGTTCCCATCTAGCAAGAGTTTTAATCTTATTTTAAATTGGATTCTGCAGGGCATCAGGATCAGAAGGCTGCACAGTGAGATCCTAAAATGCTTCAATTGTTTTCCCCCCATAATTCTCAGTAACACTGAACACTTCAGAAGCCAGAGTTACACTGCATTGAGCGATTCACAGGTGCAGTTCAATAAACTTTCATTTTGTTTTTCATTTTGTCTGCAGCCGAGGTTGTCCCGTTGTTCCAGTAGACACCTGTGCTGAAATAATTCTCTACATGTTCAATTCCATAAAGTCTGAATTGTGTGATGCTTTATAAATTGTTGTAGTTTTTTTTTTTTTTTTTTTAATAAATATACTGTACAATACCAGTCAAAAGTTTGGACAAAAGTAAAATATAAATTTTTTTACATTCAAAACAATACCGAATTTTTATATATACTTTTTTACAACAATACTTTTTTAAATAGGAAATAACAAATATGGCATTAGGTAATTAAGGAACAACAACAGCAGCAGGCAGGTGTTATTTTAAGACATATAGGTCAGCATTTCTGGAACAGTTCTTGCAAGACCAGTATTGTCAAGTGCAAAACCCATCAAGCACCACCATGAAATTGGCTCTCAAGAAGACCATCCCAAGAAAGCAAGACTGAAGTTCATTTAGAGTCACCAGCCTCAGAAATCACCAATTAACAACCAGCACCTCGGATTAGAGCCGTTATGGAGAATTTACAGAGCAGAAGTAACAGACACATTTCAATATTAACTGTTCAAATGAGATTATTGTATATTTTTGAAGCCTTTAGCATCGCTTTACAAAGTGGAAAGAAATAAAGATCAGGAAATACCACTGAATTACAGTAGAAGGTGTGTCCAAACTTTTAACTGGTGATGTAACATAATACTATATTTCACCAACCTACATGGGCTATGGGTTATATAAGGCTTGTCCATAGAGAGCAGTTCGAATTAAAAGTGAATGCTCTGGAACATGTATTTTCTTTAAAAGCATATCCACAAGTCTTTTATTCCTCTTATATACTGCAACAATATTGGCCATTGGTGGCTCAGTGGTAGATGTTTAACTGGGAATCTATAAGCCAAGATTCAATTCCCAACCACTGGATGCAGTGCTAGACACAAAATAGATGGTCCTTTAGGAAGGGCATCTGGCATAAAACCTGTGCCAGTGAATGCGCAGATGGATGTCTGCTGTGGTGGACACCTTGATGGATTCAGCTGAAACAATATAATACAGTAATTTTCCAATAAATATATATTTTTTTTATTAAAGAATAACATGTCACACTTTTTGTTATTTGTAGTTACATTTAATGGCGTGAATGTTCATGGTACATGTCTATTCCTATAAACTGTTAATTTTTCTGTTTAGTACACTCTCTACTTAATTAAACAACCAAAAACTACTACTTTTGTAGGTTGGAAAACTTAAATAAACTTTACTTTTACAAAACAGTGACAACTTCCAAAAATGGCAAATAAGAAAAGAACATTACTATATGGAAAAACAACATACTTTATAAACATCATTTTATGTACTGTATACCGTCCTTCAAGTCCTTATAAATTAGCTGTTGAAATAGACATGCTAATGCATTGGAACAGACATAACGTTACATAAACCCCTGATTTGATTTGCAGCCGAATTAAAGTCCAAGCCATACTGTTATAGAACATGAATTTAAACCCTCTGACCAGGAAGAATTGGAAACTTAACAGCGCTGAAGTATTAATATGAATTTATTCCTAATTCGCTTAACACAGTGCAGCAAATTATACTGCATTACTTCACCATTTTCTACACCAACCTTTTGACAGTCTAATGATGACAAATACAGTATTTTCAAAAACAGAGCCATGAGGCTATTTGCTATAATAAAAGAATATTTCTGGAATCAAGCAGAGCGAATAAACTGTGACAAAACTTGTGCTGTCCTACAACAAAAGTGCCTCCCTGGAATAGTAAAAGCCTTGTGCATGAAATGAACCGAAAGCTTAGCTAATTCATCACTATTAGCTTAAAGCTAGCATGCGCAATGTTGGAGGTCATACATAAAGAAGCTGTGGACTTATGTGGTGATGTGACAGCAAATCCTCCAGAGATTAAATAACCTTTAGACTCTTTGTGACTCGATAAATAGTCTTTCAACAAGAGTGTGTGTGTGTATATGTGTGATGGACCAAAGCAGACAGGCCTTGAGTGCTACGCGGTTTTGGATAAATACAGATACAGTAACGCATCGCCGCTTTGATTTATGTGAAACAATGAAACTTTTTTTTTTTTTTTTTTTTACTATACTTATGGTTTCAAATCAGTGGCTAAAAACATGTTAAAAACGTAACAAGAAGCATTACATTGTTTTATTCTACAAGGAGAATAGGAAGACCGGAAAAAAAGCACAACATAGGCCAAAAACAAACCAGCAAAGAAGAAGAAGAAGTGTTTCCAAGTCAAAAAACCCCAACAATGACAGACAGGAACATAAACAAGACGGAATCCCACAGGCAAAGTGGGAATTTATGGCATAGCTGCCTTTCAGAAACCATTTGCAGAAGCCAATGCCAAGCTAGAAAGTCTGACAGCCTCATGCACTGTGCAAAAAGAAGTGGAAATGTCTGAATTAAAACGCAAACGCATTCCCCAGAAAGCTGTGTTAATATGTGTATAGGCTGACAGACAGGTAAGGGTTAAATTCATGAACTGCTTTTCATATAAAATGTCTCGCGTTGCCTCCCCAATCACTAGATTGAAATGTCACTGACTGAACTTTTCTGGGGGAAAAAATCTAGAGAACGGACTGCAAAGTAGATTACCCTCTTCATCTTAAAAAAGGAAAAAAAAATCCTTGTACTGAGGCCATTCTGATCAGAATAGAATTCTGTGGCCATTCTGTCAGATAAGAACAGGAAACTGTGGTTACAATTCTCATGGGCTCACCGAAATTGGAAAGATTTTGCCTGGTGTAACGGGGTCTTAATTTCTACTGCGACAGTAGGACCGGAATTTGGCATAGACAACAGGAAAGTCTGGCTCCATCCTGCCAAGTGCCACTTAGTGCCAAATGACCATTGTTTAAATGCCACAGCCTACCTAAGTATTGTTGCTGACCGTGTCCATCCCTGCATGATCGCCATATAACACGCCATGTCAGAATGCTAAGGTCATCTCATAACGATGTCTTGAATATGCCAATAAGTTCAATGAACACAAATTGCCTTCAAAGTCACCAGATCTCAATTCAATAGAACTTGCAGCATCTTGCATCTGCATCATGCTGTCATTTCATCATGGACCGAAATAGCTAAGGTATTGCTTATTGCCAGCAACTTGTTGAATCTATGTCATGAAGAATTACGTCAGCTCTGAAGGCAAAAATGGGTCCAACACAGAAGCAACAAGGTAGACCTAATGAAATGGCCAATGAGTTTACATTCACAGCTGTACGCGTGGACGTAACTGATAGAAAAGAGGACAAGTGGGTCCCCTGTTTGTATATATTACAGTCAAAGCTAGGTAGTTCAGAAAAACATATTACATCATCAGTGTTTTCTCTTTCTTTGTAGACAACACCCACTCCTGAGAACGCAAACAGACTCTCAAGAAATCAAGCACTTTGCTTGGCTTTTAAAAAAAAAAAACAGTGTGTAGGAGTGTTTTGTCTGCTTTATCTCAGTCAGGCTTGACATTTTACGGTCGAAGAGATGGTAAGTGCTTCTATGGTATGCAAAACCAATACAAAACATGTGGGAATTAACTTCAACATCTGGTCACAGCTTTCCTGTCTACTTTACAGTTCATATGGCACTTGTAGCGAGGAATATGTATGTGACAAAAATTACTTAAATACTAAACTTAATACAATACATATTACATATGAAGCATTTTATTAAGCCCTGATAAAAACGTAAACCTGATGCTAGGAGGTCTTGAGTTGATAAAGTATTATTCTAATGATTAAAGACAACTGACCCAATGAGAAGAAGAAGTGGTTATTGCAAGGTCCATTTTTCTTAGCTCATACTGTCAAAGGACATCTATCAGGGCTTTAAATGTGCGATGGAGACCTTGCAGGAGTCGATGGCATTCATACGTTCGCAGTCACTTATCTAAAATCATTATTCGTGGAGGTTTGGAAAGGTCAGTACTCAAGAGAAAGAAATCTTTTTTGTCCATGTGCTGGATAACAGGATCAAGATAAAAGGCTAAGCATATGTTCAGTGGGGCAGATGGATGGAATTTCTTGAAATATCAAACTTTTGTGAGAATACCATGGGCAGGATTAAAGTTACACCTGAAATCAGATGACTGCAGGTTAAATATAAGTAGAGACCTGGTTTTAAATCCTATAGTTGAAAAACGTGAAACTAGACTTACACTAAAAACAAAAAAAAATTTATTAGTTAATTAGTTCTTCATTGCCATAACTCAGCAGAACGCTTATCATTATATGATGTTGTCATACTGTATAGTTATAATCAGGGTGCGTTCTTGTCCAACGAAAAATGCCATGTTACACCAATAAGGCTTTAATGATATGACATTGTGATAACATTGAATTAATGCAACCTTAAAACAACTGAATATCTGCAGTTATTTATATTCAATGAATAATTACAATGGCCCCCACAAGTCACTGTTGGCCTCCACGGTCCCCAGAGGTTCCTTGATGGACAGACGTATGGATGGATGGATGGATTCATATTTTAAGTTTATAACCACGTTCAGAAGGCCTCATCGGACAACAAGAAGAGCATAACAACTTGAGCAAAACACAAAAGTACTCATGCATCTTTTAAATGTTCTAGTGTTATCCTTCTGTTTAATTTTTTTTTTTCTAAAATATTACTGTCATGGGTATGATGGCAAAAGCATTGCTAGTTAGACAAAGAAAAAAGTATCGATTTGAAAGTGAAATAAAAGGTTATTAAACAACACAAAGGTGGAGAATTAGTAAAGCTGCACCTGTACATTGCAGCTATTATATACCTATATACCTAGTATCTATAGATCCAATCGGTCGTAACATACCTTGTTCCATTGTAATGAGATATTATAACTGTAGATATCTATGGTAGATACTTTGACAAAGTGGGTCATTTGCACCCTGGAAGGAGTAACAACGCATTGTAGGGCACTCTACGAGCAATTCAGAAAAAACAATCAGTCTTCAACACATGTCCTTGGATTGTGAAGAAAACCAGGAAACCAAAGCAAGGAGAGAACATAAACACACTGTAATTTATAAAAATCATCCCACAATAGTTATTTGTTCCACTCACGCAGGACTCACGTGCTTGTCGTTCATATGGTAACACTGCCAGTGAAATTGTGGTCTATTTTGAAGAGATGAGGACTAGTCGGGGAGGCCGCCCACCAGGAGTCATTCGTAAGGTTGTTCCAAATATTTACTTTAAAAGCCCTATTTAAACAGTTTAGTTTTTTTTTAAAGTGATGTACAATCTGCCGCTCTGAATGCACTCCATTATTCAGCACATGGTCACGACAGAATTCACTGTATGCCACTGCTAGCATTGTATTATTATTAACCTTAATGCCCTTTAATGGTCAGCAGAAATAACTAGATTCGTAGGGGTACAAGAAGTGGGTTTCAAATATTTTAATCTCCACTAGGGAAATTAAAGATTTACAATTTATTAAAGCAAAGAAAAACAAAACCGAGCAAAGGGAAAAAAAATCCCTCTGCATAGTACTGCACAATTGACTGTGGATTTGACCACATTTATTTAAAAATATGTTCACAGTAACAAAGTACATTTTTTTTCTCATCTTTCGGCTTCCTTGGCTTGTCTTTGCAACACCAACATCTTAATTACTGGCTGTAAGCCAGCTGTCACAATTACCTATGATTTACTTTAGTTTTATGTTGCTATGTGTATTATTTTATTATTTATAGTATTATTATTTAATGATAAAAGGATCCATATTCCATATCAATTGGCATACTATTGCTGCATTCTTTAACTGTTCGTTAGCTTTGTTTTTACTGATAATTAAAAAAGTGATAGTTCTTTTTTTTTTTTTTGATGGACCCAAATGGCAAGGGGAAATTTGTTTAGTCCATTTCCATTTGTTAAGATCTGCTATATCAAGTCATATTAAGTAAAACAGGTTTGTTTTGCATAATGGTCAAATTAAAAATTTTGGCAAAAATATGGCCATATCCTCTTGATCTTCTTGATTAATAAACATTAGGATCAATTAGGCAATCTGGTTCCTTCAGTTGTGATAGAAAATAATGCATTACTCCACTATGAAACTGTGCCGCTGGTGAAGTTATTTCTAAGGGAAGTACTGTATTCTCATTTAAATTTTCTAAAAATTGGATTTTAACAGATATTTCAACTATATCTCAGGGACTGAACATGATACAGTAATAAACTTGATATTGGAACGGAGCTTTTTGAAGCAGGGATCTGAGAATATGCATAACTCTCACCATCATCCTAAATGTAACTTAATAGCTGATTTGATGTAACAGACCTATTTGAGTGTTACTGAAAATATTGTTGATCCTGGTTACGCAAATGAAAATATAATATGCAGGATGTGTACATATGCACATCAGAATTTCTTCATTTGCATGCACTCATATTCACTGTTTTGGTTTTGCTAAAACTTTAACTTTTGTGTATAATCTTTTTGCACAGGATTTTCATTCTTCATGGAAAAGAGTTGTGTTTACTCCAAGGCTGAATTTGTGCTGAATCAGAGGACATGGATTACTTGATAATAGTGTAATAAATTACCAAGGTTACAGTCAGAGAGATAAAGATTTGCCCAGGCAGTCACTTAGACTTTAAACAAAAGTCTGTCTAACTGTACATTTACAGTATATATTATTCTACACCTTATTGATTTGTCCAGCAGTTTGGCTCATTTACATTCCTGACAGTGCAGGTTTATTATCCTTTACATCATCTATGATGTGATATGAAATGTATGATGTCTTTGCAACCAAAATCCTTTAAAAATTAAGATTTAGGGAAATAATGGTCCCTTTATTTACTATTTCTTTAGCATGTTTTACTATTTTCTTTAAACAGAGCTCCCCCAAAGTTTGTGTGTTTGTGTGATAATTCTTTAGCTGAAATAACCTTCAGATAAAGTGTTTTTTTCATACGTGCAACTCTCTTTATTTCATTCCTCCCCCAAATATTTAATCAATTGTTTCAGTGTCCATGTAAATGAGCTACTGCTGAGCCACGCCCCTCCAGAGAGCAGCGGAGTTGCTCAACTAACTTAGGGGATGGACTCTTCTTATACAAGATCACATTAGGGGTAAATTTCTAATATCTTTTATACCCTTGCCAATACAAACAAACAAAGGACAAAAAATGATTCTTTTGTACAGTACATGCACGCTGGAGACCCACCTAAATGTCTAAAAAAAAGCCAAAAAATTACTAAAAAGTGACTTTTTCATAATAGTTCATAGAGAGTAGGGTATATACTGATAGGTTCATTTTGGTAAAGGATGTGATTTTGGGGGGATTATTTTGAAATAATAATAATAATAATAATAATAATAATAATACACATAGCAATTCTGTAAAAGGAAATGAAAATGGTAGCAAACATATGAACACAAAAGAGGAACCAACTTGAGCAGCAATATTAATAATATAAAAACACTGCCTGCTTAAAAATAAATAATTGAATAAAAATATTCACGATGTCAAAGTTGAATTATTGGGCTGCATCAAGCAAAGAAAACAACTAAGGAGTTTTGAAATTACTGGAACTGGGTTGTGTGTTCATAAGAAAGCCACTTATTAGTGGGAGCATAAAGATTTAGACTAAAGACTAAGATTTAAAGAAGTCTAGACTCAGTAAAGTTATGTGGCAATAAAATAAAGTCAGCTGACAACCTGAATGTACTGAATGACCAGCTTATCACATCTATAGATCTATCAGTGTTTTTTGCCCTAATACGTATATCCCAACATGAAGAATTATTTTCACACATGACCTTGACACCACATTGTGTTCTGTAATCAAAGCAAAAGGCGATAGAATTTAATCCTAGAGTGTGCAATTTAAAAAACAAACAAACAAACCAAAAACAAAAAAACAAAAACTATGAGAGAGAAAAGAAATGATATAGAATAAAAAAAACGAGAACAAAGGAAATAAAACATTAAGTAACGAAATATCCTTTATCGACTGTGATATTAAAATAATTTTTTCACAATTGATTGTATGCAATTTAACGAAACTAGTTAAAAAATATAGTTTAAACTTAGTTTGACAGTCAGTTGTATTAGGGCAGACATGCATCTCTCCATAGACTTGCAATGACTCATAAACAAGTTAAATTTATAAGGGAACATCAGAGTTCATCCAGGTCAATAAAATCAGAAGCGCTGGATACAAAAATAACTGAAAGCAAATCATCCTCTTTTTTTTGCGTACTGCATTGTTTTGCGCTGACGTAATAAGGCTTTTTTCCATGAGGATTTTATTGACTGTATTTATAGCCTTAAAAGCAATAAATTAGAACATTAGTTCAACTTTTTTTTTTTTTACTGTAAAATCCCTTTTGACTGGAAGTGAAGCTTTAGTGTAATTTAAGGAAAATTCTCCTTTCAGAATAATTTTGTAACAATTGAATGCCTTCAATTCTTACTGAACTGTCAACACAAAAGCTATGTTACACTTCTGCAGACATGGTCTGAACAGCACAAATTCAATCGAGGGTGACATTTTACTGTATGATATCTGAATCCCAAACATAATGCTAAAATTTCCTCTGAACTAAGTGAGCATTCCGCTAAACGTGTAGTGTCGTTTGTTATGAGAAGGTGCCGTAATGTGAACGTAATGTCGATTTAAGTGCCTGGACCCTCTGAGCTTTCGGCAGATTTTATTCAGATTTATGGACAGCACTGTGCCCGTTGTGTGACTGATGAAATAATGATGTCATAGGCCTGCGCCAAGAAAATTGTCATCAAAACGAACTAAGAAGCAATTACTTAGAATTAAACCCCTTAACTCCTCGCTGTATTATTGGAGCTCGTTACTGATTTTTATAACAGCTTTCTTTCTGTCTGCCACAAATCACTGGCTGTGAGTCTCCGAAAATGATAATTTCCCCAGACTTAATAAAGTTCCTGGGTTTTAAGAACAGATGTGTTTTTCTCTTAAGTGAATATTTTGGATTACACAAATAGTTTATTTTAACGATAGCCTGCTTAATGTCCTCAGATTCACTGATTTTGAAGTATGGTACATTAGATATGTGTGTGATGTGATTTTAATTATGTCTTTTTATATTATTTTATTATTTATGTGAAGCACTTTGGGGCATTCTTGTTGATAAAGAGCTATACAAATGAAGTTGAGTTAAATTGAATTGAGTTGAGTACATACATATATTGTATATACATACCAGTATTGGGGGATATTACTTTTTAAAGTAACTAATTACATTACAAAATTACTGTCTTTAAAAAGTAATCAGTTACATTACAGTGTTACTTTTTAATAAAAGTAACTAGTTCGAGTACTTTTCCATTGCAGAAAATGAAAACTCCTTTGAGATTCCACATGCATGTTGTGTGAACAAAAGTCAAGACCTTTATAATTATTCTACCATCATCACACATCAAAGTTTAGCCCATAATCTGTTAACTACTAACACCCCTATCTCACCTACGCGGGTTCACCGCGAGTTTTGGTGTGATTAGATGTTTCCACCTTTCCGCACGTTGGTCCTCACATAGTCAAACCGCATAGGTGAGATAGGGGTATAACAAAGGAGGGCGGGTTATCGGGGGTGGGGCTTGTAGGACGACTTTCACACACACACACACACTAAGGGACTGGGAATAACTGCATGGATTACATAAATTGTCTGAATAACGGATTACATTAAAAAAAAAAAAAACTGATATAATGGTGAGTAATGGTGGATCTAACAAGGTAAATTACTTCTTACATCAAAAAAGTAATCCAAGTTTTAAGCCTTTATTTGTCACATATATATAATTCCTTCTTCGCATATCCCAGCGTAACTGGGGTCAGAGCGCAGGGTCAGCCATGATACAGCGCCCCTGGAGCAGTTAGGGTTAAGGGCGCTGCTCAAGGGCCCAACCAGGTGGAGCTGGGAATCGAACCGCCGATCTTTCGATCAGTAACTCAGTGCCTTAGCCACCACTGCTCCTACAAAGTACTCTAACATGTTACTTTGCAATGCGCTATACCCAACACTGATACATAATGTGTACTGTACATCTCTGTATACAATATATCTATATACATACTGTTCCTATCCTGTCACATTAAATTACAGATCCATTTAAAAATGGTCTATTTTTGTTGCATTTATCAGCTTAAAAGTTCAAAATGGAAAGACAGATCAATGAGAAAGCAAGCATACAGTAGGACAAACGTTCAAATATATATTGTACATACTGTACTTTGCATTGAGCCACCCTAAATTACTTTATGTTAAATGAAATTAAATGATGTAAATTATGTTAAAAATTTTTTTTTACTGTGACAGGCTGCAATGTGCCTGAAAAATAAAATGTAAAACTTGTTGTTTATTTAACAACCTCAGCAGCAACCTCATTTCCTCTCTTGTCTGTTCCAACCTGCCTGATCATCGGGCATCGTCTGCACCTGTTTTTCTCTGGTTTATGCCTTGAGTTAGAATTTTTGTGTATGCTTAAATGATTTATAGATCACTGTGTGGCTTAACAAAGCAAAACTATTCCCGCAAACCTGCTCAGGTACAAGGACTGGACCAAAATATTAGAGACAACTTGCCAAAAATTAGACACAAAAAAGTCTTTCAGGAAGCCTGGAGAACTATTTTTCAAGACTACATTAAAAAAACAAGAATGTACTTTCTTTGGAAACAAAATATAAAGAAACTTTACTTTTTAACAGTACTGAATATGTTCATTTTGGCACATTTTTCCACACAGTTAATGCTAGATTATAAAATACTAATTGTCTTGATTTGCAAGAACATATAAGAATTCCAATATATATATATATACTCACCTAAAGGATTATTAGGAACACCTGTTCAATTTCTCATTAATGCAATGATCTAATCAACCAACCACATGGCCGTTGCTTCAATGCATTTATGGGTGTGGTCCTGGTCAAAACAATCTCCTGAACTCCAAACTCAATGTCAGAATGGGAAAGAAAGGTGATTTAAGCAATTTTGAGCGTGGCATGGTTGTTGGTGCCAAAATTGGACAGTTGAAGACTGGAAAAATCTTGCCTGGTCTGGTGAGTCTTGATTTCTGTTGAGACATTCAAGTGGTATGTGCATCCCACAAATCTCCATCAACTGCAAGATGCTATTCTATCAATATGGCCAACATGTCTAAAGAATGCTTTCAGCACCTTGTTGAATCAATGCCACGTAGGGGGAAAAAGTCATACTCATGTGGAGTGTGTGTAAATTTGAAGACTTTGACTTTACATCATATAACCTGTTTGGAGAACTGCTCTTTTATATATACTGTATATATATATATATATATATATATATATATATATATATATATATATATAGTGTATACTTATAGTACTGTATATTCTGTATATATAATGCAGAATAAATGTATTTTTTTATACAACATTTAACAGATTTTCTCATTTCTTTATCAAGAAATGCTTTATGGTCTTAATTAAAAACACATCCTCGTGTTAGTTCATGAGGGCACAGAATAACAAGATCGAGATCGAGAACATTTTGTGGGGAAAAAAAGCTGTTTTATTTAACCAACATTAATTAATTAAAACATTCGAGAAGACGAAAGTGAGCCAAGGAAAACCCATAAATTAAGACCAATAAACCTACACACCATAACTGTCGGCCTATAAACGGACGTCTGCACATACAAATGAAAAGTGACTCACTCACTCATGGTCTATACTGCTTTATCCTGTATACAGGGGCCTGTAGCCTATCCCAGGAGACTTAGGGCACAAGGCGGGTACACCCTGGAAGCTATGGGCAATTTGGGAATGGCAGGTAACCTAATCTGCATGTATTGGTACTGTGGGAGAAAACCGGAGTACAAGGAGAAAGCCCACCAAGCACGGGAGAACATGCAAACTCCATGCACACAGACCCTAACCACCGTGCCGCATACTTAAGTGACTACAATGAAAAATTATGTTTCTGGACCTGTATATCGAGCAGAATATTTTATATTCATTTGTCTTATGCAACATTTTACACTTTTTAAAATAGAAGCTATTTAGTAATAGACGCCTTTTGAGTACAGTATAATGACCTTCACCTGCACCTTGTCCTGTCGAGTGAGTCTGCCTATTTATAGTGCATGTTCCAGTTGGTTTTTTTTGCGTCTGTTTTGGTTACTGATGTAATCATCCTGTTTAGTTCACTCATGTCTGTGGTTGCTTTCCTGATCTTTTTAGTTTTGTAGCTCGGTTATTTAGAATCAGTGTTAACCTTGGCCTTAGTCTTAACCTTAACATTAGCCTTAGTGAAAGTTCCTAAAAATTGTCCTTGTTTTTTGTTTTTTTTTCATTTAGCCAGTAGTACATTTCTTGTGTTTTTAAAACTCATGTGTTTTTTACACTCAATGTTTAAACTCCACTTCAATTAACAACCATCTGCACTTACATTTTGTCTAATCCCCTCCATATGTGACACCATCAGGCAATTAATCATTATACACTCTGAAACCTGCATAAGCCAACTTCGGATATGAAACCTTTTCATGCAAAAATTCTGTATAAACAAGATTTAAGATGCCAAACCTGAATAGAGTCTTGTGTGAACAAGCTAAGCTAAGCAACATATAAACGCTTTATGCTGATCTGATGTACTGACATGCTGAAAGCATTTAATCAGAACAAACCTTTTGAAGTGTAAGGTGGTTCTGTTTGCAGTGAAGCGTTTAATCTGTTGGACAGTTAACAAAAGAAGAAGAAGATATTATTTTAAAATTCAGTCTCATCTATGATTGGTCAGATGCTTTACTACCGTACATGTGAAATGTGAGCCAATCAGAGCTCCTTCCTCTGCCAGAGACACAGCGGATGAAAGTAAAGACCAGCGCAAGAGAGTTGTTATTCTTGAAAAGTTTACCGTTTAGAAATGGAAGCAAAATTTCCCTAATGGAAGATAGTCACATTACCTAAAGTTACCCTCAAATGGAGCAAACATGCACAAAAAGAATACACAGTAGCATGGAGCAAACATTGCACAAGTTGCTCCATTAAATTTGACAGCCTTTTGTTTTGATTACAGCTGTGGTATCATTTTTCAATGTCACAACATTAATTTCTCTTCAAGATCTTGTACTGATGATGGGAAAGTCGCACCACTGTGTAAAGCCTTCTCCAGCACATCATAAAGATTCTCAATGCGGTTAAGTTTTGGACCGTGTGGTGGCCAATCCATGTGGGAAAATTATGGCTTGGGCTCCCTGAATCAAGATTTCACAATTGTAGCACCATTTATCCTTGCACCATCATCTTCTTGGAATATGCTCGTGCCTTTATGGATGAAAAGTCCATTAATGGAAAAACCTGGTCATTCGGTTGACAGCCTAATTTTTTGGGCACATAACTTTACTGAACCTAGATCTGACCAACCCCAGATCATAACACTGCCTCCACAGGCATGTGCCGCTCTTCTTACCCGGATGTACCCCTATATGGTCAATCTGGACTCATCAGACCACAGGCCTTTTTCCAATGCTCCACAGTCCATTCTTTAGACTCCCTAGCACATTAGCGCCTTTGTTTTTTCGAATAGCCATACTGATAAGTGTTTTTCTTAAGGCTACACAGCTGTTTAGTCCCAGTCCCTCGAGTTCTCTTTGCATTGTGTGTCTACAAACGTGCATACTTTTACTATTGTGGAGCTATACGTTATACGTTATCTGATTTCACTGTTTCTAAATGATCTCTTATCACACTTATTCAGAATGTTTTTCTGACTACATTTCTTTCTTGAGGACGATGTGTCACAAAATCCTCCCAGATTTTAATATAATTATGCGTTTTACAGCTTCTTACCTTAATTTTAGTATAATTTTAACAATCTCCTAAGTAATCTCTTACATAGTATCATCTTTGCCACAAACGACCACAGGATATGTCTCCTGACATGGGTGTTTAAGAAATGAAAAGCTACGTACTTACTGGATCAGTTAGGGTTAAATAGATTGTTGCCAACTAAACCCTATTAATCACTGCCATAATCGTCCAGTGGAACGATCTTCAGGTAGTGACAGGTGGCAGGTGGTGACTTTTTTTTTGGCATTTGATATTTAATCCATCAAGAAAAAAATTCTCATTCCCATTAAATGAGAATTGTTCTGAATAAAGGTATTAACATGATGCATTTTTATGTTGAATGCCCAGCTCTTCTGATGATTATTATTACTGCAATATTAGGATCCATGTAAAAGCAGCTAGTGTTTGTGTCCTGCATGGCTATTCAGTTATTATCTAACAAATAAATAAATGAATAAGCTTTGTAAAATCTATAATGGAAACTGTTTGTTTAGGACTTACAGGGTACATAGTAAATACATTTAAAAAGCAGCATGTCTGCTCACTGACTAATAAAAAAAATCCTATTAAAGAAATGTTCTTTTAACTCCACAGGGAGGATAATGTGGACGTGGATCCCATGTGGTTAGCAAAATGATGGAAAACGGAGAAGCTCTCATGGCAGTAGATGATGCAATGGAATGATTTCTAATATCTAATCCATTTGTCGTTGTGTTCCATAAAAGTTATTTATGGCTTGTGGGTGGATTTTCTGTAGGTAAAACCAGAGCAAGACTAACAGGACCAGAAAGCAGGCAAAAAAAAAAAAAAAAAAATCTTTTATTGAATTAAAAAAAAGCATGCTTATCAAAAAAGTGACATGTTCAAAGGTAAAATTGTGGGCTGATGTGATTGCAAGAAGCTACAGTATTACATGTCCTTTGGATTAACGCTGATCTGAAATGGCTGGTATGGATGTTTCATTTTTGAGATTTAGATGCAATACCAGCACACAATTACTTCATTTCAGAAGAAGTACGAGAGAAGGTTTTTACGATCAGCATATAAAGTTGCAGCCCTTACAGCAGGAGTTTTCTGTATGTGAAAACAAGGGTTGCCAGATTTGGATCGGCCGTTTTCCCTCACTGTTTAATTAAACCCCAACTTTAGCTGGCTGGCATGTTTTTTTTTCTTTGCAGAAGGGTTTTTAGAAAAATATTTTAAAACATAGTGCTGAAAGCCCTTTTCTAGCCCTATTATTAAATCACGCAATCCCCTTTAAATCAGAAGTTGACCTTTGATATTTTATTGAAAGAGTCATAATTTAAGAGTGTGCGTCTTGCACTCTGGAGTGATATATAATTATATAACGTATTATCTTCTTTTTAGCCGGGTCGTGATCTCACTTACGTTAGCATAAATGTGACTTTTTCACTTTGTGCTTTGGTGCTGGAGAGCTACAATTATTATGCACCGTTCTTTAGAATTGATCTGCTCTCTCAGTGGGATTGGCACAGGGGCAAGTCACCCTACCATTGAGTCAAGTGTGTGTGTGTGTGTGTCTGTAATTAGCCTCTTCTCACCTCAGTTTAAGTGCAGATTCATGGCTTAGTAGGATTTATCACATCTAAGCCCATCAGTCAATGTCAGTTCTAGCCATTTAAGTGAACATCCTTTGATCACTGCTGAGAGATTTATTTATTTTTTAAGTTTTCTCTTTTTTTTGAGAAAATGCTGTTATGTGCTGAATAAAGCAGATATTTGATGTATCAAATTAGTGCCCAGAAAAATAAATGTACATAATATTTGGCAATTTTCTTCTATAAAGCATCAGTTGAGAGAGGAGAAGTTCTCGAAAAGAAGCAGCACATGATGTGTACAGCCAACGTCCAGCCAGTCAGTATAAGGAGGACCGTCTTGTCTACTTGACTGTTTGAGAATTGAGACAGCCAGAGGACTAGGGTCCAGGTGGATTAGGTGCATCCTAAAGGTCTTCATGTTTGGAAGGACAAAAAAGCATGCACTTAAAGCTCAGAGCATTTTAGCCATATTTTTTTTCTTATAAACCTAGGACATATCTGTTTTTCACCACAAAATAGGCAATATGATTTTAACCAACTATACAAACATGACTGAGAAAAAATTTGTCACAAAGGCAAAGAAATAGCAGAGAGACACATGATCACATGTTTTTAATTGTCGTTATTGGTTGTTTCTACATATAATAATAATAATAATAATAATAATAATAATGTGCTCATTTTCAGGGTTTTAAATTTTTTGTGACATCATTCTTATATTCCGGCAGTGGTAAAATTTACTTTTCATGAAAGTTCTAATAACTTTCGTTCTATCTGACATATCCGGGAACCCAAGTACTACACAGAATGATGTCTGATGTATGTTAACACACACCGGCAAGGCTTTTTTTCAATGGCTATTGACCTATGCTGTGTTGCCGGCATGGATCTGTGCCACTTGAGTTTTTAAGGAATATTAATCTTAAACATTTTCCCCACCTTTTAATTTCCTAATTCCTTTTTGAATAGAATATTTTACCCCCAATGGGTTCTCCGAATTATTTTTTCCATAGATTAACTACTTTTTTTTTTTTTTTATTTAATATGATTTCACATCATACTTTAAACATAGTTGATTATGCTTGTCTTGTCCTGATTCTCAATAAATAGCAGTAACACTATACAGTAAATCATGGAGTTTTTGGCTCCACCACATGTAACCAAACTCTTCCTGGATAAAAACATTAATTTTGAGAAACTAATATGTGTGGTTCAGTTTCCATTACAGTGAATACCACAGAAACCCCAAAGTTGTATGAGATCCCCATAGTGTTGTTGTGACTAGGCTGTGACATTGCCCAAAACACAGTATCCGTAACCCAGTTATGGAATTAGTTTGGTTTTAAAAGTTAAAATAACTTTATGTTAAAATGACATTGGAATAACTTAACAAATGACCCCAACACAATGTTGCCCCTACGACCTCAAAACACCGTTTATGCCTTTTAATGGGAAAAGGGATATAACATTTACCACATCTTCCAGGGCTGCATTGAGAACTGCCCCAACACATCATACCAACACATGACTGATGCATGACATGTACAGTATTATCTCATTGTATTGCCAGTGGAGCAGGAATTTTTAAGATTAATTGTGGCGGATCAAACAGTGGTGGAATAAGTGGTGGCTTAAACGGTTAGGTCTCTGGTTTACTGATCAGAAGGTGGGTAGTTCAAGCCCCAGCTCCACCAAGCTGCCTCTGCTGGGGCAAGTCTGCTCCAGGGGCACTGTATCATGGCTGACTGTGCTCTGACCTCAAATCCCTAACAAGCAGGGGTATGTGATGAAAGATTTTCACTGTGCAGTAATGTACACACATCCTGAGCCAGCCCTCGTTTCTTCATATTTTGCTTCCAAGGAGCCAGACTTTGTTGTATTTTTAATGCAATCTTAAGGAATAGTTCCCTGTACCTGACCGGTTTCAGAGGAAGTTCAGAGTTTTTTGCTTGTTAAGCCACACAGCGACCTGTGAATCATTTAAGCCTCCAACATCCAACTTAAGGCATGAATCGGTGAGAAACAGGTGCTGATGATGACAGATGAACAGGCCTGTGATTAGTATACTGGTGATGCTGAATGGTTGGAACAGACGAGAGGGGAAATGAGGTTCCTGCTGAGGTAGTTACATAAACGATTAATTTTACAATTGTATGTTTAGACACTGTGGCAGCTTGTCGCCGAAAACATCTGTTCCCATTGCTTTAACTTAATTTACACGATTTCATTTAACATGAAGTAATAAATGGTAGCTCAAAACCTTTGCACAAAAATGTAAATGTGACACATAAAGTCTTCTTCTTTTAAATAAATCAATAAATGAATTAATGAATGAACTGTCATTATGGTTGTGAGCACTTCACAAGCACACTCGTTAGTAATTTCATTTCTCTTGAGGGATGTAGTGTTATCTCTCTGATTAATTACCTTTAATATTACCATGAAGTGCATCCTGGCTGCCAAATGCAGCGAAACAGTGTAAGTAATAGCAGCAGCAAGAGGCAATGGAGAAGTTTCAATTTGGAAGTGAATCAAAATCTTAGCAAACAGAAAGCCACACTGCACCATCACTACTGTAGGTGCAAATTGGTAAATTACAGTGGTTCTGAATTGGAGGAGTTACTCTTTGGTGCTAGTTGTGTGAAAAAGCATTACGTGTGCCATTACTGGCATCAGCAGCCGGTTCCCTAGTTTAGTGCTCTTTCCGCCATGACCCAGGTTTGATTCTCGGGAAAAAAGTGGCATAAAAGCTAGCCTTAAGAAACTGAAAGCACTGTCACCTTGCATCTTCCCACAGTCCAAAATCATGTCGATTAGAATAATTGGTGTTCCCAAATTGCCTGTAGTGGGTGCCTCATGTCTCCTTGGATAGGCTCCTGGCCCATGAGTAAGTGAGTGGAAAAACATCATTTTATTAAGTAAATACAACATTATTTAATCTTAACAATTCAAATTTTCATAATAAATACCACTGGAACTAGGTTGAACATTGCAAGCATAAACATACCTACAACATTCAGAAAACCAAAAATCCAAGCTGGGAAGCTTTGTCTCAAACTTTGTCCTTATTTTGGTACCTATACAATATATACAGTGAGAAGTAGGAATGCAATACCACTTTAAACACTTGTTTTACTGGTGGCACAGTGGTAGGTGTTTCGCCTGCCATGCGGAAGACCAGGGTTTGATTTCCAGCCAGTGCCCAAACCCCCCAGCCACTGGATGCAGTGCTGGTCCCAAGCCCGGATAAAATGGGAGGGTTGCGTCAGGAAGGGCATTCTGCGTAAAACCTGTGCCAAGTTGTAGTGCGGACTGGGCATTCCGCTGTGCCGACCCCTTGCTGGGAGCAGCCGAAAGACTGATAACAACAACATCGAAATGCTTGTGGATTAAGATAGGAAAGAGAGATAAAGTGATGTGAGATAAATATAGGTTTAAGAAAGTCAGTTAGGATATCGTTGTAGTTTGGAATCTGTTACAGTTTTAAATCCGCCCAATACCATTTATGGAATTATGGGATTAATCAATCTTTAAAGTTTAAATATTCATCTCTTTTGGATGTCTAGCTCAGCGTCATCTTAGAAAATAATGCAATGCTGTTTATAATCCTATGCTGTTTTTTTTAAAATACAAAAACAACAATCTTACTTAAGCAATTAGTTGGTGCACCATTAAGCATACATATGGGACTTTTAAACAGAGCAAAAAATACAGTTCCCAACAAAAACATGCCAATTATGTGTTCTTCAGTGCTTTTCCAGGGATTTAGGAGTGTTCAGCTATATTCGCTCGAAATAAACTAATGACCGATAAGAGACAGGAAAAACTGCACAAGTTAAATTACACAAGTTGGCCTCGAGGGGCCCTAAGTAGTGACCTCAAGCCTCCTTCCCCTCCTCCTCCTCCAGACCCTGTGTCATGTTGATTGACGTTTCTAATCTCAACGCAGGGCTCTTTTTGTTTTTGCAGCTGCTCAAATGCTGCAGCTTGACTGGACCGGGCCGACACCGTTTCCATGGTAATTAAGCATACACAGCTGTAGTGGTTCCTCCCATGAACAATAGCGAGATGAGCAGACTGACCTTCGGTAAATAAATCGTCCTTCTTCCCTAACCAATCAAACACAGCGCTGGGAATGGGAATGAGGAATAGGCGGAATATGCTGAGGGGATTTCGTGACAAGAAAGAACTGTGTGTGGACGTGTGGGTAGTGTGTACACATCACGTCGTAGACGCAAACATTTCACAGCTGGGAATCTCTTTCAATGTTCAAAAAAGTTCACTGACCCCCGTATGATTGTAAGCCAGACTTTAAAGTTAGTCCATTAGATTTATTTCTCGGGACTATTAGAGATTTTTGTTAAAATATGGATTAAAAACTTTTTTAAACAGCTTTTATAACTTGTTTCTACATTTACCAAATTTGTGTTGTTTTAATTGTGCTTTAGAAATAAAATCATTTTTTAAATATATATTTTTTTGGTTGATTTTGGATTTCAATTAACATTTAGCATTTGCATTTTTGAGCTATACACTACCAATGCAACCGATTTATAAACTCATTCTAGGCAAGTGACTGGTCAATTAAATTAATACCTATGATAATTAAATACTATGTATAGTAACTCTAGGAGTAGTTTTTGATCAGAAGGTTCATTGTTGTAATGTAGATCTAAATAAATAAATAAGCTTTAAAGGTTTATTATTATTATTATTATTAACTGGCACTCAAGAGCCTTTGATGTATTGATTATAGAAAGATGTTGACAAATCTTTAAAGGCTCAAGTAATCAATAACACAGGGGTTTTAGTGCTGTAGTACTGAATATCCGCATGGTGATAAAATTTCTTGTGAGCAAAGGCGTAAAACCCTTTGACATTTACAGAACAGTACAGTGATGAGACCCTTAGCTGCAGTAAAACACTTTAAAGGAAACTGTATGTCTGTTTATGACCGAGGTGCCTCGGAGCCCACTGCAGTCATTCCCGTGAACATTCAGCGGGTTAAACAATCCCAGGGGGGAAGAAGTAGCCTGGTTTGATCACCAAAAACATTCTGTACAATATTTACAGGACCATGCATGAACGGCCTGAAACTGCTCACCACATCGCTTGCACATTAAACAAACTCAGCTGGAAGTTATTGTCACATCCCCATATAGTCCTGACCTTGCAATAACGGCCATTTTTGGGCCATTAAAAGTGTTCCTGGTTGGTCGACGATACAGACATAAAGTAGGCAGTCCGTTTATGGCTCCTTTTCAGAAAGGTAAATTTTCTACCTTGATGGTCACCAGGCATTATGATAAGTGTATTAGTAAAGCAGGATCAGAAGTAACTGTTCTATGATGTCACTTAAATACTGCAATTTGTACCTACAAAGCTGTTGTAATAATAAAGACTGCCTAGTCTGCTTGTCTTTTCTTGTTGCCTGTATACTGTAATGATTTATAACCCTACTCTCCAGTAGGAAGTGATTGAGTTCCATTTCGACAGGAACCCAATTCAGGGTTTCATCATAATATCATATTAGCAAGGTTTCCTCACTACTGTCTCTCTGATTTGATCATTAGGAATCTAAACCTACTGTACATCCACATTTCTGTAAATTTGCCTTGTCTTCATTGCTATGAGAGCATGGACAAAGAGTATCAAAACGTTTCGAAACTAAGGTGCATGCACAAGGCACAGAGCACCGACCATGAGTCAGTGTGCCAAAAGACATGGTCCTGTGTACATCGGAAGCTGTGCACCTGGTGCTATTCTGACCGTGTGCATAACCACATCTGTTATTTCATCATGGACAGCAAGTTAGAACTAAGAGCAAGCATGAAATTCTGTGTGAAACTGGATAATTCTGCCATAGAGACGTCTTTCAAGGTGTTTCCAGTGCCACGTGTGCTTCAATAGAGGAAAACAATGAGAGATCAGGAAGACCTTCAACAAGCACAACCCTGAAAACATTGAAACTATTCAGCAACTTGTGCATGATGATCTTTGAAGAACAATTCACAACACTGCTGCCATTGTCAGTGTGTCATACGAAACATTCCAGACAATCCTCATGTGTGATTTGATCATGCATCGTGTTGCTGCCAAATTTGTCCCGGCTGTTGACCCAGGAGCTAGAGGAACATCACGTCAAAATCTGCTAAGAACTCCATCAGCGTGCAGTGGATGACCCGTCCTCCATGCCGACGAAACTTGGGTGTATGGGTACGACCCTAAGATGAAGCAACAGTCTTCACAGTGGAAGAGCCCATCATCTCTACGACCAGAAAAGGCGAGACAGGTCCAAAGCTCAACCAAGTGCATGCTCATTTTTTTTTTTTGACATTGGCGGCATTGTGCATCAGGAAATCATCCCCAGGGGCCAGACCATCAATAGCGAATTGTACTGCTAGGTTTTAAGGCATCTGAGGGAGGACATACATTAAAACATGGAGCTTGTAAACAGGGCTTTTTGATACTACCTCTGATGATGACTGATTTGTACATATTGTATTTGTATGTACCTATTTAAGCTTAGGCTTCATTTTATGACAAAAAAATATTTTGTGTATTGTGCATTTTTTTCTAAATGTAGATTTCAGAGCATATATTCCAACCAGCCGGAGCTACACATATCCTCCCTTGTTCCATGTGGAGGTTGAAGAGTAAATGAAGCCTAAATGACCTCTTGCGGTTCTCCATTGGCGTGGACAAATTGAAGCCGTAAGCATTTCTTTTTCCTGTGTGGCTGTGACCGGGGACTACAGATACTCATCTCTTTCTCTCTCTCTCTCTCTCTGCCTTTATCTTTCTCCACAGTTCTTATCTATCTGTGGCATTTACTGTATGTATTGATGTATTTATGGAAAGATGCGGAAGGAGGAGATCAGAAGGAGTCCTTTTCTCTTCAGCTGAACAAAAGAAAGAATGAAAAAGTTAGGAGAGGGGAACTAAAGAGCGTTTTGTAGAGGCAATCTCAAAAAATGGTGAAGAGATCATAATGTTGTTTACTGTCAGAACATCAAGGACCTCTCTGTACTTAGACAACAATTACTGGGAAAGAGACCGCATGTGATTTTGCAGAACTGGGAGTGCTGAAGTGAGCAGCACAAACCAGATCTCTCTGCCTCTATGCTTGTTAACAAGCACGATTTTTCTGGAGGATCCTAAAAAAAAGGAAAAAAAACAAAACAATTTCCACCATAGAATAGTTTTTGTCATATTTCAACTTAACTTGTCGTTTTTTTAAGCAGTGCACAAATAAGATGCAGTATTTATTCTTTAGACATCCCCAAGTGAGTTCTTGGTAGCTCTGAAAACTTTCTTTTTTCCCCCTAAAAAACTCAACTGTCCATCTCTCAGGGTGAATAAACATTAAAAATGGATTCATCTCTTATTGTCTATACCGCTTATCCTGTACAGAGACGCAGGGGGCCTGAAGACCAGGGTACACCCATTCCATTGCAGGACACACGCACACTAGGGTCAATTTGGGAACGTCAATTAGCCTAATCTGCATGTCTTTGGACTTTGGAGGAAACCTGAGTACCCAAAAGAAAACCCACCAAGCACACGGGGAACATACTGTACAAACTCTAAGCGCACAGACCCCGAGGCAGGAATCGAACCCTCAACCCTGGATGTGCAAGACAACAGTGCCAGCCACTAAGCCACCAATGGATTAATTACATTTTCATATATAAGGCTACTGATTGCTTAACAGGTTGTATCATTTTATTTTATATGAGGTCAAAAATAGGGTACAGTTTCAGGAGACATGAGAACGCAAAACAAGGAGCGAACTACAAGTTACAAGAGTCAACAAATTAGAGAGCTTATTTAAGAAGGCATGGCTGGTCCAGCAGTTAAAACACAGATACATTTTCAGCTTAATTCATTTTTAGCCGAAAGGCAAATGAAATGTTGGAATTGAATCAAAAGTCGAAGGCCTTGGCATAAGCTTAGTGATTTAAACCTAGAAGCTGTAAATGAATCCATACTTGCATTTATCACTCTTGTAATTATACAAATTTCTTTCTAGGTTTACTGAATTATTCATACCAGTTACTAAATAATTTTGCTTTAACATGAATATTAAGACAAAAAAACTTATATTAGATTTGGGGTTAAATATATGCACAAAAGTACAAAATAAAAAGAAAAAAATTTTTTTTTATAAATTATAAAAAAAGGATAAAATATTGGATGAAAAATGTCTGAACAGTTTACTGGCAAAATGAGAACTCCATTATTTCAGTTTTGGAAAAAAAAACTTTTTCGAATGATGCTAGAAGCTTAGCAAGCTAATAAAGAATATTGTGTGCATACTTTCTTAGTGTCACAAGGGTGTTAAAAAGCACTGATGCAAAAAAATTTTTTTGGCAAAACAGTTTGGGTTAAGTGTGAATTTTGTGTAATTTTTCAAAAAGCTACAAATCCATTCCCCCATTTATCAAAGGATAAATCAGCCCACAGTTGTGTTTGTGGTTGCAATTTCGTGTTAAAAACGGTTGAGGGTTTTATAGAAAAATATAGCAAGCTCAGGCTTTGATTGGGATTTTTGAGTAAAACAGAAAGTAGTGGCAGAAAACTAAATCAAGGGAAAAAATTTACAAAGATTGTTAAAGATCAAAAGAAACATTTTAAGCAATACAAAAAAAGTTTACAGCATCAACAGCCTCGTCCTCAATCAGTTTACGTTTCAAGTTGGTACAAGTCGGAAGCTTGGTATTATAGTACCAGTCATCCCCTAAGGTTTATAACATTGCAGTAATAGTTGACAGAACCAGACAAAGCAAATGCAACAGCTTTTCACACATGATATGTCTCTTGTGCACAACTCACTTGTGCATATTTTATCTTTCATATCATTACCTCTTTTCCTCACCACACTGCTTACACTACAGTATCTCACATAGTGTTATTAAGTATATAGCATTGGTTTTCCAACAATATCCAAATCACATAATGTCCTGTTTTATAGAACATATTGTGGTCATTAAGCAATACACAACTCATTTATTGATTTATTGACTGCAATGGCAGTCACAGAGTACTGTTTAAATGTCCTTTTTTTGTTTTTAACATTCTCTAAAAACCCTTTGATTCAAACCACTTATAGCAGCCTCTGTATTGTGTTGGAAATTTGCTTCTTTGAGAAGCAATGCAACGGAAAATTCGGGTAGAAATCAATATTTACACCAACACTTAAGCAAATATTGACAGTATCAGATTTTTTTATGCAATTTTTTAAAAATATTTTATATAAACGAAAATATTGATAGTTGTGGACACTGTACCGGGGTTAAAAAATGACACTCTTGTTAGGGGGAAAGAGTTTACTATTGTAGAGATTTTCTCCTTGTTTAGTGCAATGATTGTTTTGTGCTGATTCTAATGTCAGCTGAGGACAAAAGTAAAAAAGGAAAATGAGTGTGGTCTATTGTTAGATTTTAAATCATCTTAACTCTATATATATATATATATATATATATATATATATAAAGGAAAAATGGCTAAGGAGGCAGACATTTGGCTCATTCTGTATATATAAAAATATTGCAGTAAAAAGTATTTAGTATTTTCGGGAAAAGTAGACTTAATAATAGCCATGCTAGCCAATTGCGTGTCATTTTGTGAATGCAGAAGAAAGTAGATACTGTGGAACTTTCCTTTAACTGTGATACTCTGCCCTGTGACTCAACATTACCGTCTATATCACTTTATCTTGTACTCAGGGTCGTGGGGGGCCTGGAGCCTATCCCAGGAGACTTGGGGCATGAGGCAGAGTACACCCCGGACAGAGTGCCAATTTATCGCAGGGTCTTTGGTCTGTGAGAGGAAACCAACCAGGCACGGAGAGAACTTCATGCACACAGATATGGGAATCGAACCTGGCTGGGAATCGGACCAACAACCTGGAGGTGCAAGCCACTAAGCTATTTTTTTTGTGTTTTATTGCACTACGTTTAAAGGACATAATTTTTATGGGTTTCGATTTGATTTTGCCTCATGTCGTAGAGTTTCTGTCTAGAGTCTTTATACTAAAACGTCAGCTGTTTTATGACTCCCCAAACATACAAATGCATTATGAATACCTGTATTTATATGGTGTGGTCCTGGAGGCAGTCATAAACAGGCATATTTTCCCATAATGCTGTACAAGTGTAAATCAGTTTTATCATAAAAATTCATGTAAACAAAAAGGTTTTTAATATTCATAAATTTTAAAAAGGTACAACTACATTGCCTTTAACATAACTGGAGATTATATTTGTTTAGCTTGTTGTTTTTGTCCATAAATCGACTTGACTGTCCACATACTGTGACCAACCACAGCATCAGCCACTTGATGAGTTAAAGTCTGACAACATGGATAAATAATGATGTTCGAAGAATGAAAATGACGAGCCTCCTTCTGCCAATGCCAGTGTTCTATAATTTAAAAAAAAAAAACATAAAACTGTGTTGACAATATTTTTTTATATTAATATAGGGCTAGCCAGGTAATGATGTGATTTTATCGTGTTTATAATATTGAAATTTTTTCTTATTGAATTGCAAGATGGATGGTTCAGTTCCTTGAATAGTGTCTGATGTTAAAAATCTTCCATCGTTTTATGCTCTTAATTTTATTTTGATTAATAAACATAACTTTAAGCTATGTTTAAGATATGACTTGAAGCTGTGTTTAGGTGCTTTCATACTATTGCTTAACAATGACTTTCAGCATCAATTCATGTTCCTGAGGACTATTCTTAATATTTTTTATCCAGTATGTTGTGGACAGCTGTACCTTGATTGCATAATTTGCATCATAGTTTACACATCACTTTTTTAATATACCACTACATATTATATGATGTGCATATAAACTTTATTAAAAAAAAAAAAAATTCAGTCTCTTAACTAATTCAGTGAACATGAATAAAATAAAATAAGTCAGAAGTAGAAGAGGTCAATTTCACCAAAATAATTTAGGAGGAAATTAAATCATAAGCAAATCTGAGCGCTTTAGAAGCCATGAGAAATTAAGTGTTGTTATTCATGTTCATCCAAGCAAAAGAAAATGAAGGAACTGAAGTTGTTTCTTGTCACTCACCACATTATTTTAACTCAAAATAAATTCTCCAGTGTCATCCAACTTTTGCTCAACAAAATAGTTTAAATCGACGTTGCCATATAGATCAACCATTTCCGCACCTAGACCAAAGTTAAGCTTTGAAATCATGTTGCAGCTTCATTCTGTATAACACTGCATCTCAACGAAGTGGATCTGGCATGACTGAGCTTCTGCTCTGTGTTTGTAAGTGAGAGATTATGGATATATTTTTTTAACCGTGTGGCTCGGAGCATGTGTTTCGGCAGCATTATGAGCTTTCTCTGTGAATTCTGTAGAAGAATGTGCATTGCAATTCAGAATTAATTAAAAAGGGATAAACAGGATGGTTTGTTTGTGAGACAGCTTGCCGAAAATATTGTTTAGATGATCTACTGTTCAGTGCTGAGGGAAGGAGCACAACACCACGTGACGAGATCTGCTTTCTCCTTCGGCTAAAGTTGTAATGTATTTACCAATCCAATGTCTTCTTTTTTATTTGTGATTATTGGGTTTAAGTCCTAACAGATCGTGCACAAGAATTAACATTAACTGCACAGTCAGCATCTGGCCACTGGCCATCTTTTTTTTTCGTTCCTCCTTTTTTTTTCTCTTCAGTTTAAAAAAAGAAAAAAAACATTCTTCCTCCGTTATTTCTCTCCAAAATACTTTGGATATTAGCTCTCGTTGGTGTGCCAGCTGCTTCTCTGGCTTGCTCTAGGAACTGCATAAGAGGGGGAGAAAGTTCTCAAGGATAAATAAGTAAACTTTTTTTCTTTCTTCTTCTTCTCTGATTCCCATGTTGTCCTTCCAATAGCTCAACCCTTTCAGGTCTAGGTTATACGAACAACGCTCCGTAGAGTCCACGGAGCGAAGCAGAAAACCATGTCAGCAAAACTTCATCATCAGCGTTTTTATCTCAGGATGAAAAACAAGGCAGAAAGAAGTAATGCTGTTTTGCTCCTTTTAATCATCATAAAGAAGAAAGGGTTTGCATCAAATTCCCTGAGGTGACAAAGTTAAAAAGTGGATATAAGTGTTTGTTACGAGGCTGTGATATAAAAGAGTCTCTTCTTTCTGGCTGTTTCTGTGTTGTGTTCCTAACCCTACCCTCTGTATGCTTGGTTTTATCCAGTGTTTAGTCTTTGTTAGGGAAATATGTGCATATGAAAGCTTTAACTCACCAAGGACACTGAATAAATTTGAAGTTTTTGTGCAATATTTAAAGTAAAACGTAGTTGAGCATTAGCGACTTTAAAGCCAAACCAAGACAGCAAATTTTATATCCCTTAACATACCGAGTACTGAAGCGCCACTACTCTGTAACTGTTAGCTGAGCGCTCGCATCGCCGTGTATGCTGGAGTGGAGCAGGACGCTGCAAAAGACAAGACAAAATTGGGGTTGAAAAAGGGACATCGAGTTCTTTAGCTCTTGTACAGTGCAGTAACATGAAGCCTAACGTTAGCTAAGGTCGCCATCAGTAATGGGTGTCTTGGTATAATGATAAGTGGAAACACACCGGTCTCACTATATATCTTATAATTCACTTGACAGCATCTCAGTGATGGTACATTACTGGCTCAACTTGATTTTTCTTTATTTTTTTGTAGTTTATTTAATCTGTGTCTTCAAAGTTTTCATGCACACAATGTTGCATCATCTATACCGCTTTATACTGTATTCAGGGTCACGTGGGGCCTGGAGCCTATCCCAGGAGGTTTAGGGCACGAGACGGGGTACACCCTGGACAGGGTGCCAATCCATCACAGGGCACACACACACATACACTCACTCACACACTCATTCACACACTACGAGCAATTTGGGAATGCCAATTAGAATAGTCTGCAGGTCTCTGGACTGTGGGAGAAAACCGGAGGAAACCCGCCAAGCACGGGGAGAACATGCAAACTCCATGCACACAGAGACGGGAATCGTGCAATATTAATTCATTCAACATTTATCTAGTTGCACCTTCTAACCTGTCGGGTTCAGAATTCCTAGGAAAGAAAAGGTCTGGAATAAAACAATTAAAATGGAATGATCAGGAATGATCAAGCCAGATTGAGGGAGTGTTCAAGAATAAAGAAGTTTAGAGAATGCATTTTAGAGAATGTTCCTTTATTATCACATAGCAAAAATGTTCACACATTATCTTTCAACCATCAGACAAAGTTCATCGGTTTGCATTTCTATTTCGGGAATACAGTATAAATATTTTCTAATAGTATGCATTCCTACCCATTCCCTTCAAAACTTCCTCCTGCTGTGTTGTACACTACTGTATGTGCACATATCACTCATTTTCCACTTAGGATTCTATTTTCATTAGTCTTTTAGGACTTTGTTAAAGTCTAGCCTGCCGGGAATAGAATTGAGGACCCCTGCAATAAATCATGATTTCCTGACTTTGTTTCCAGAATCCAATTCTTATATAGTTTAGTTTCTAACCAACATGTCGACCTTGATTAACCTTCAAGCGCTGCAAGTCAGGAATGGGTTCTGTGCTGAAGCCTGCAAGAGAATGACCATGAAATCCAGGTAATATCAAGACAAAAACCTTATTCAGAAAGCATGAGTAATTCTGTGACTATATGAACCTGCACAAATACTGTACCTGCTCCTTATTTCCTAGAATTGCAGAATCAGACTGCATACTGTGTTATGGACTTTTACGAGGGCTGTACAGAAAGTAATGCAAAGGTGCACATAACTTTTTAATTAAATGAATCAGGTTGTTGAATAAAAAGCTTGGTAGAGTTACTCTTCCTCTATAGAACGGTAATACTCAACGTAGTCTCCATCACAAAATATGGATCTGCATAATCGTCTAACAGAACACATGATTCCTCTTTGAAAATCCACTTTGTCGCCGTTGATGGTCTCTCGCTGTGTGGTTGGTCTTTCCCTTTCCTTAAACTTCTTTAATCTGTGCACATTGCTCTTGTCAATGGTGTCATCTCCTTAAATCTTCTGCAGCGCTGTGGGAGACCATCAACTGCGATATAGGGGATTTTTTTTTTTTAAAAAGGATTCTTGAGTTACATTCAACAAAGGCAGATATGCAACACAGCTGATTTTTTTTTTTCATATTTATTAATGGCCTGTCAGTTAATAAAAAATGCTCACCTTTGCATTCATTTCTTTATCGCCCTCGCATTTTGACACAAGACTGATAGCTGTGATCGTCTCTTTTATTGATCCAGTGACACCATTATTGTACTTCATTTGCTTGTAAATCCCTCCAGAAACCAATTCAATTTGCTTTAACTGCTACAACTAAGACAAAGCAGTCCATTGACATTGTTTAAGTCAGATTCAATATGCAACAGGCAAATCTGGAACTCTTTGTTTACAGAAAAGTGTTGAGAGGCAATAGAGACCTATTATGGACATGTGTAACGCATACTAGTTTACATCCAGTTAGGTGTTCGTTCGTTCACTCGCTCACTCACTCACTCACTCACTTACTCACTCACTCACTCACTCACTCACTCACTCACTCATTTATAATTTATGGCGCAAAGTTCAGCACCATTTTTTTTAAGGACTCCAGGGTTTCAGACGTGAAGCAGGCGGACCGATCATGGCTCCAGCATACTGAGAAAACTTTTTACCATGATGGTGTCCAAGCACTAGTGAAACACTGGGATAAGTGCATTCGTGTGTCAGTGGATTATATAGAGAAATAAAACGGAGTTTTTACTCTCATAACTGTGTTCTGTTATTGTGCACAAAGAAAAATTTCCGGGTTGACTTGAACATATGAAAAATATTTACGTTATAAGACATTGGGTGGATCTTTTGTAATAAGCAAATGTCCTTCCCAAACTTAGGAAGCAAGTTTATCAAGGTCGTATTCATTTTTTACTGTGAACACCGGAACAGTGATATATACCATCATAAAACTTTAAAAGCCCCACAGATGGTATCACCAACAAGATACTCTATGTTATAAACAAATGTTTAGTAAAAAACAAATAAAAACAATAACAATCTCCAGACTTCAAAGACAGCCACCGTTTAACCAGTTGCGTTAGTTGATTTTTTTTTCCCCTCCTAAACCCAGTGACTTCCTTCATAATGAAAGTGGTTCAATAGACTATAGTCATTAGATATATTGATGATGACATAGAGGGTCGAGGCGTGAGGCATGGCCTGTCCACACGGGGAGTAAACACATCACTGTAGTTTCAGGGACGGCGTCCTATTGCTGAACACACTAAGCCAACTAAAGAGGGCAAAAGAGGACAACGCAAACAAATTGGCATTTTATCAAGCATTGTAGGATCCGCCAGGCCACATGGCACATTAATTCACACAAGGACACACTTTAAACTAAAGTGGTTCAGGGATGCCTGTACCCATGAAATTTCCACAAGGAAAAAAAAAAGTGACTCTGGTGGGACTGGCACGCTGCAGTAAATCGATACAAATTACAAGTCATGTAGAATATTTTCACCTAATGGTGCACAGTATAACACAATTCATGTCCAAGAAATACAAAAATAGGCACAGGTTCTTAAGCAAGGAAATATCAGGCTTTCATTTAACTGAGGTCTCTAGAAACTTTTACTGTGGCACGGAACAGCGCTCAGAGCTCTGATTTAAAAGCCCAGAGAGGAGTCTGCCATAGTTCACTGCTCTAATTATTTCCAGTTCATGTAATAGTTCTACTTCTTAAATAACTTGTCTCTTCAGTTCTTCCTTCCTTCATTCTTCACTGAACACTGAATATGTATACATAAACCTCTAAGAAGCATCGCGACTGGGGCTTTTAACTGTTTTTTTTTTTTACCGTTCATTTAGGATGTTGCTTGTCCCTTAACAAAGGGATATTGGGATTGGATGCTGACAACTCAATTCTAAGTAGCTTTAGATGGAAGATGGAAGTTCAATGTTTTCTCCTACAGCACCAGGCTGACCTCAGCAAGACCAGTTCCCAGAATTTGTTAAACCATTAGCCATGGTGTTTTCGGTTACATTTCTTGATGTAAAGTATACCAAGACAATTAGTTGTAAAATGAGACAGTAATACACTGTGACATACTATTTCCTATGTTTTCACATTAAACTTACTGTAACTGTGTGCCGTTAAACGTTCCCAGTTGTAATTTATTACTAAGAACTCTATCCCAAGAAATGTTCTACAGTTATGAATATAATGAATATAATCAAACTTGTAGTTGGAAACAGATTGGTACAGGTTTTCACTCTGCTTATCACTTCAATGCTATTTCAGTTGAGGACTTTTTGTGCTTTTCAGATTTTCTGTAATATTTTGGCTCATTAATTTCAAGAGCGAATAAATGGGCACTGGTAGCTCAGTGGTAGGTGTTTCACCTGCCAGGCGAAAGGCCCGGGTTCAATTCCCAGACAGTGTCCAAACCCCCCAGCCACTGGACGCAGTGCTGGTCCCAAGCCCGGATAAATGGGAGGGTTTTGTCAGGAAGGGCATCCGGCATAAAAACCACTATGTATCTATGGAGCAGCTGAAAGACCAATAACAATTTCAAGAGAGAATAAAGAAAAGTAAATGACTATGTTTGTGAAAATATTCAAGTGGTGTTTAAGTCAAATAGGAATTTGTGATGAAATTTTTGCTGAATGATAGTGATTGACATTTACAAAAGACTTCAAACCCACTATGGTGATGAGACATATCAGTGAGAGACGCACACTAAGACCTATCAGGGGAGACCATTACCCACAATTCCACAGTGTGAGAGAGAGAAAAACTGTTGGCTCACTTGTGATCACGTGACGCCCGGTATCAAAACAAGAAGCACATGCATGATACATGATACTCAGTATTCGTAAACTAAGACTTGTTTGTTTTCCAAGTCAAAATGTATTAAAAATCTTTGGTTTTCTTACAGAACACTCGCAAACCGCGTTACTAGCAAACCGAGGTTTCACTGTGTGTGTTTGTATATACATATACAGTATATATATATATATATATATATATACACACACACTACCGTTCAAAAATTTTAGAACACTTTCTAACTCCATGATGGTTCCTCATTTTTATTTTTTTCTACATTGTAAAGGAATGCTGAAGGCGTCCAAAAAATGCATTAATCTCCTTTGAACGGTTTATATTAAGAGGTGTCTGCTACTTCTGCTCTGTAAAGACTTCATAACGCCTCTTATCTGAGGTGCTGTTAATTGGTCATTATTTAGGCTGATAACTCTAAATGAACTTCTCGTCTGCGGCAGAGGTAGGTTTTGGTCTCGCCCTCCTGGGATGGTCTTCATGAGAGCCAGTTTCATTATGGTGCTTGACAGATTTTGCAAATGCACTTGACAATACTGTTCTTGCAAGAACTATTACAGAAAGGCTGACCTCTGTGTCTTAAAATAACAACTAACTGCTGTTTTTGTTGTTGTTACATAATTACCTAATCCCATATGTGTTATTTTAAAGTTTTGAAATCCCCAGTATTGTTGTAGAATGTAGAAAATAAACCACTAAACAAAAAAAAATTTTTTTTTGATAAAAAGATCTTATTTTTAGGTGAGTATATATATATATATATATATATATATATATATATATACTCACATAAAGAATTATTAGGAACACCATACTAATATGCTATTTGACCCCTTTCACCTTTAGAACTGCCTTAATTCTACTTGCCATTGATTCAACAAGGTGCTGAAAGCATTTTTTAGAAATGTTGGCTCATATTGATAGGATAGCATCTTGCAGTTAATAGAGATTTGTGGGATGCACATCCAGGGCACGAAGCTCCCGTTCCACCACATCCCAAAGATGCTCTATTGGGTTGAGTGTTGGTGACTGTGGGGGCCATTTTAGTACGGTGAACTCATTGTCATGTTTAAGAAACCAATTTTAAATGATTCGAGCTTTGTGACATGGTGCATTATCCTGCTGGAAGTAGCCATCAGAGGATGGGTACATGGAGGTCATAAAGGGATGGACATGGTCAGAAACAATGCTCAGGTAGCCCGTGGCATTTAAACCCAATGCCCAATTTGCACTAAGGGGCCTAAAGTGTGCCAAGAAAACATCCCCCACACCATTACACCACCACCACCAGCCTGCACAGTGGTAACAAGGCATGATGGATCCATGTTCCCATTCTGTTTACACCAAATTCTGACTCTACTATTTGAATGTCTCGAAAGAAATCGAGACTCATCAGACCAGGCAACATTTTCCAGTCTCCAACTCTCCAATTTTGGTGAGCTCGTGCAAATTGTAGCCTCTTTTTCCTATTTGTAGTGGAGATGAGTGGTACCCGGTGGGGTCTTCTGCTGTTGTAGCCCATCCGCCTCAAGGTTGTGCGTGTTGTGGCTTCACAAATGCTTTGCTGCATACCTCGGTTGTAACGAGTGGTTATTTTAGTCAAAGTTGCTCTTCTATCAGCTTGAATCAGTCAACAAGGCATTTTCACCCACAGGACTGACGCATACTGGATGTTTTTCTCTTTTTACACCATTCTTTGTAAACCCTAGAAATGGTTGTGCGAGAATCCCAGTAACTAAGCAGATTGTGAAATACTTAGATCGGCCCGCCTGGCACCAACAACCATGCCACGCTCAAAATAGCTTAAATCACCTTTCTTTCCCATTCTGACATTCAGTTTGGAGTTCAGGAGATTGTCTTGACCAGGACCACACCCCTAAATGCATTGAAGAAACTGCCATGTGTTTGGTTAATTAGATAATTGCATTAATCAGAAATTTAACAGTAAAGTCTGTAAACTTACAATACTATCCAGTAAACCCAGCTAGACTGTGTATTTTATTAGAATGGCTTTTAACTTAACATTAGGCTCAGATTTGTGTTGATTGCTGACAAAATGATTAAAGCATTTCTTGATATTTTCTTTAAAAAACAACAACAACAACAACATGTAATTATATGTATAATTACAATATAATCTTTTGATCCTATCCTGTTGCCATGGAGAACCTACCATTCACCGAGCTGGATACATCCCGTAATGTTCTTCTGCATTACATGAAATACCCCAGCCAGAGCACCACCTCCCTGCATAAAACATGCAAATTACTTGTTTGTGTTTAGGGCCAGCTTGGCAGACTGGAGAAAATTGCAAAGTGTCCACAAAGCGCACTTAATTAAATGTTTTCCACACTTCACGGTTTTCCATCTGTCATGCACAAGTTCTCCAAACACTGCCGACTTCGTGGGTTCAGTTTGGCCTCCTGTCTTTTAAACTGCGTTCATGAGGAGCCAGTCTGTGTGCACAGAGACCATCATGCTGTGGGAATTAGGAAATAAATCATAGCCAGGATTAGGTGTTAGATGTTAAAGAATGTGGCATGCATATGTATATTTCTAAAGTTTTTAAGATCTGTCTAGTCTCTGCGCCAATTATCTGATTTCAATAAAAATTTATCAAAAGCAATCTTTTTTCTCAGTTGACATTATGATTTTAAATACATTGAAAGGTAATTGAACACCAAATAAGAGGCGGCTGGGGGGAGTGATATAAGTATTTGTAATTTCACTTATACCACGATAATTTCCCAATGCTAATAAAATAATAATGATTTATTTATTAATTTATGAATAGGCCATATATACTACTGTAAGTAGCTATCGTTAATGGGTAAAGAGTTTATAGAAATGAGTTAAAATGTTACTTTTTACTTAAATCTATGATGTTTTGTTTTCATAGTGAACGTACCATTTTTTTTGGAATAAGCCATAATAAGTCGTGTGTGTATGTATTGAGGATTGTGCCGGCTTGTAGGTGCATTACAATGTATCTATGTATACACTGTAAACTATCAGGTTGATTGGCTCTGTTAAATGATGAGTATAGCCACGCCACCTCGAGCGCTAGATGCTTTGATGTCATCTGGCATATACCTGATCATAATGTCCCTTCAACTCAACATTTTGATTTTACTTCCAGATTTAACTTCAGGCAAATACAGAGGAACTGGCAAAGTTTCATTAAAGTCCATCGAGCCAATTTTCCTAGGTTTCAGGTCCTCAAATGTATAAAATGCAAAGATATAGTTGAAAGAGTAAGTTTTGCACAAAGTTTTCAATAAAGTTTTCTAGTTCGTTGTTGTGGAACATCTAAAAGACTATTTAGTTCCAGTTCGTACTTATGTTACAGCCAGTGTTAAATAACATTACAAATATTATAAAGTTTATTTCATTACTTAACACATTTTTAAAGTTGTAAAGTTTTTAATTTTACAGTTGTGCCAGCCTTTAGCTCAAATGTGCAAGTTATAACACAAGGTAACAACTTAAAGAAATTTGAATACAATTTGAATAAGATAAAGATAAGATAAGATAAGATAGACATTTATGCATCCCACAGTGGGGGG
The DNA here is from genome assembly GCF_024256425.1 of Clarias gariepinus. Classification (NCBI taxonomy): domain Eukaryota; kingdom Metazoa; phylum Chordata; class Actinopteri; order Siluriformes; family Clariidae; genus Clarias; species Clarias gariepinus. The sequence continues at coordinate 29,781,649 of NC_071109.1, forward strand.
ATTTCTACGTTCCAGCAGCAAAAAACAATGTGTAAACATAAGGTAGTGACAGTACAGTGTATAAATGCAAAAGCAAGGGAAAAAAAAAACAATATAGTCGTTACATTTGAACTGCTGTTGTAATTGCTGATATGATGAGATGTCCTGCATAGAGAACTTTCCATGATGGAAGGCTTCCCGGCTTCTCGGAAACATAATCTGCTTTTTTTGGTCTTATAACCCTCAAGAGAAAAATCGAGAAGTTGGTGAGGGAAAAACTGCCTACATATGTTATATAACTGATATCTTGACGTTCTGCAATGTGAAAACGTAAAAGAGTCAACTTCTGGAAGCTTCCAGTGTATCACTCTGACACTACACTCCATCACGTCAAATTGTTGATTATTTTCCAAACCTAAGACTTCGATCTGAGATATAAATGGCCAAACACGTTCAAGACTAGTTAGATCAATCGGTCTACAGCGCCTGAGCTGCTGACTATGTACATTCCTCCAGCTGTTTGATAGATGCTCCATGTTCTTTAGTCCTGCTGCAGCAATCCACATCAGTGCTAGCATGCATTTTCAGCTGTCACATGGATCCTTTTTCCCTTTACACTTATCTCCCTGATGTAATTTGGGCCATTTCTAAGTGTCATGCGTCTCTTGAGGCATTGCTTCATTTCTCCGAAGCGTCTTTTCATCACATTCTCGACACACGGTTACACAGCAGACCTTTTATCAACATGATGTATACGCTAGTCAAACTGACTCTGCATGCAGTTCACAGAGTGTGTTTCGTGACTGAGCAGTGTCTGTTGTGTCACCCTAAAATCCGGAGTTATGACTGAATAATCAGAGCCTACAGGGTTAATGGAAGCTGTGTGGCTTAAAACCACAGCACTTTAGCTTCAGCATTGCCAGCTAGCTGTAGCATGACCTCTACCAAGGATGAAACAGACTTGCTTCACTAGCCATTGAGTTTCCATTAATTCCCCCATGTCTCTTATCTCTGCCACACTACTTCGGAAAAGCCCAGAGCTGCGATGACCCAGTGACCTCTTCAGTCTGTACTGAGATGGACGAAAAGCCCCAGAGGATATCTTCACTGTGCCCAGACACTGCTCAGGGGTTGGGTTCACCTCTAATGTACATCACTAGAATTGCCCAGCAGAGAGCTTTGTGCTGATGTACACAAAGCCTAAAATGGAATTTAAGGAGGGAGAATCGCTGCTTTCTCGGGTTCATGTTAACAGGTTAAATGACTAATCTTATAAATTGCTGATCCTGAGATCATCTTGAAAGTATTTTCAGAGCAAGAAGTTCTGTGTTGTATAATGTTCTAATAATCTTAACAACAAACTTTTACTCATTCTCTGAAACACAAGGTTGACTATAATGAAATGTTTAGTTTTAAAACTGTGACATAGCCTTATTTTAGAAGCTTTAAACTTTCATAATTTGAGCGAAGGACAAGACGTACCCGGCAGATTTTCAAGCAAATCCTGACAAACCAATCGCATCACCTCTTTCTTCATGTGGTCACTACAGTGAAGATACTTTCTGTACACCACAGTGGCTGCCATGACGTGGTTTAAAAGTGTTCAAAAGGTTTTCGGAAATTTGTCAGAGCCAAAAAAAATATGTTCCTGCTGTTGCTCCCGCAGTAATAAATTACAGGTGTACATCGCTTAACATCTGCAGTACATTCTGTAAAATAGGACATTGTGTGATTTGTTCAAACACCATGTTATATACTTAACAATGCTGTGCGGGATACTGTAGTGCTGTACACGGTGAAGAAGCAGAGAAATAATGTTACAAAATTTTAAATATGCACAAGCGATTTGCATCGAAGAGACACGAGATACACACGCTGTGTGTGGGAAGCTGTTGGTTAAACAGTGCATACCTTACTATGATTACAAGCTGCCTTTATATACCACAATGAAAATAAACTTAGATAGAAGACGAGGCAGACGGTGCTGTAAATTTAGGTTCTTATATTGTTTATAATGTGTCTGTATAATTTAAACTAACAAAACATAACACTTTTTTTCCTTAATCTAATTTGCTGCTTTTACTTTCTTTTCGAATCACTACAGAATCACAATCAAAGCATGGGTTTGTTATATTGCTATATTTTTTAAACTTCATTAACATATTATTAATACTGAATTGCAATATAAATCACCACAAACACAACAACAGCCTGATTTTATCAATTGAACAAAACTGCAAGAGGCGAAGTTACAGCTAAAATAAAATTTAATTTTAAAAATCATGCAAAATTTATACTTATATTATTTATTTATATTTTTAGATTTTGACCAAACTAATTTGGAGCCCTTGTAAATCAAATAAAACATGCACCAAATCATCTTTATCAGTTTGCAATACATTTAAAAACTACAGTTTTTCTCAAAACTGCAACAATGGAGTTATCTCATTTTGCTGTGAAACTATTGTTATACTCTTTAATAGAGTAAGGCTTTCTATAAATTTATATTTATTTATCATTTATGGAAGCAGTTTGCGGTGTCCCTGCTTTTTCACCACATTAGAGCATTCAGGACGCATAAAGAGTTTTGCGACTTAGCACTTACCAGTTTTTTAGTTAATCTAGTAAGGTTATTATTATTTCCTTCAAAATTTCAAGAGGCTGATTAGTAACTGTTTATACCTTTGAACTTTTCTTAAATGCTTTCTTAAACACCAAAAAGTACAAGCGTTGTTCATTTCATTAATAAACTCTAATAGCATGTCTTGTTTGTACAGCACACCCGGCCATGGACCATGTTGTGTTCCTAACACGCAGATTATTTAAGGGCACTGCATGGGCTGATCAATCTAATTTAATTTGCTTAGTTTGTACTTTGCAGAGACCATTTTTATTAAGCATATAAACATGTGTGCCTTTTCATCCATAATGGTCTTATACTTGCAAACCAAGGCACTACTTTCTGGTTGGTTTTTTTTCTTTTAGCTCACAAAATAACATTGGCTGAAAAGCTATTTAGGACCCATTATTTGTCTTTTAAACATGGCTGACAAATAGTTCTAATAATGAAAAATGGCCAAAATCCTGTTTCAGATAAGCAAAGTAATTACCTTATGCAAGTCCAGCCTCGGAGTAAAGACCAATTGGACTGAGGTCGAAGGCAATGGACGAGTGTAGGGATTAAATGTGGAGCACTAGCCATTTTTTTTTTCAGGCTGCTCTGTTGAATTGTGCTGAAAGTACGACCTCAGACACAGACGATGTCGTAAAACAGAAGCATCTGCCCCTTCCACCTATATCATGAAAAGAGACAGGTGATATATGTCTGCTGGAGAAAGTTTTATAGCAGATGAAGCCATCACAAAGATGGAGCCTGGGTCTGCATTTCTAACTGGACCTTGTCAGCACATTGAGAAGGGCTCTGTCTTCTTTGCAGAGCAGCAATAGCAGCATCCTTTTATTCACCTTGGTGTTGGAGAGGTGGGAGGAGGGAACTAATGAAATGGGTATATGAAATCCATCCTGAGCTCATTATTCCTGAAACACTAGCTAAATCAGCGTCCTATTTTCAATTAAAAGCAGAGAAGTCTCAGTGCTTCTGATTGCTCGATCGGGGGTCCGAATGAAAATCTTCTCAGCGTGGCACTTTTAATTCGCTTTGGCGCTGCTCGCGCACAAACGTACGTCCACATACACGTCAGCAGTCAGCAAAGGAGTCTAGGATATACGGCCCATTTTAAAACAATTACGCCAGATTTATGAGGCTTTCAAATTACTAACAGCTTGTATATGCTGTTTCTCCTTGTGCTATTAAAATCTCCATCAAGAATAACAAAAATAACTCTGCACAGGAGATGTTTTACAGCCAAACCTTTGGATTTATTGGATCATTATTTTTTTCTTAGCCTCCTGCTTTCTCTTTTTGTCATAATTACTACCGATAATTGGTCGCTGTGCCTGCGTTAAAAGTTTCTTCTCGGAGTTTATACGGTGGATTTCAGCTTCAGGGATAGAAATCATCAATAACAATTGCATAATATAAGAACACATTGATTTTCTTCATTTGCCTGTTTTTTCGATGATAAACCATCTTACAAAATTTAGCTTGCTTTTATTCAACTTAATAACCTTGCAATTGACAGATTACTTCAATAAATCCTAAACAATTTTTTTTTAAAAAGCAACAAGCTTAGTTCCTATTTTCAGGACACTGAGCGCTAAGCCAAAGTGCATAAGTGTTACCTATGAGGCTGACCTTTTCGAATGACTTTTCTCATAACACCATGAATCATTACTCTTAGACAAAGTCAAAGTTGCTTTAATTAAGTGCCATCTCTAACTCGAGCAAGAAATTTCAAATGACATGTTTTATGTGCAATTAAACAAAAGCTTTATCCACCTACTACAACCTGAAAATGTGTTTTTTGCTTGTCCTCACAAATGTATTTTTCCTACAATGACAGACATTGAAAAAGACATTGCTAAGATGACTCCCACTCTAATAATAGATTATTTGACAAAAAGCAGCATTAATTAAACCAACTTTCATTGCAACAGAAGGTGTGAGATTTTCAGCTCATTAACTGCACAAATAAAGCATCTATTGTGCTTTACAGTCTCATGTTTTGTTGTCCAGAAATCCAAATATCTAAAAATGTTCCCCCAACCAGAGGTCCTGGATGAACCGAGAGGTCCCGTTTCTGCTTGAGGCAACAGCCCTCAAGTAGTGAAACCGGGAGGCTTGCCATGTAGCCAGGGCCAACCTGAGGAGGGCACTCTGCAAGCCAAACACGAACAGAATAAGTGGATTGAGACGCACTTTGATTCATCTGATCCCCAAAGCATGTGGCAAGGCATTCAGCCTATCGCAGACTTTCAATCATTCAGGACAGCGCCTCCAACCAGCTCTCCCTCACTTCTCGACAAGCTCAATTACTTCTGTGCTCGTTTTTTAAAAACGTAACAAGAGGCCTCTTCTTAGGACAGAGCTACTACCGGCTATGAAGCCACTCTCACTCGCCACCTCTCAGGTGGATGCTATCCTGAGATAATTGAATGCATGGAAGGCAATGGCCCTGATGGCATCTAGGCGACAGGTAGAGGTCCCACCACTTTACCCACCTCTTTAATCTGTCCTTGATTCAAGCAGCTGTCCCCACCATCATGCTTTAAGTCAACTACCATCATGCTGATGAGGATGCAGTCTGCAGCAATGGCAATCAACGAAATGCCTGTTTGCCCCAGCCGCCTGTTTCCCAATAGGTTAAGAGTTTTAATGGTGCTCCTTTCTGCTCAGATTCACCTGGACAACCCCACCACTTATGCCAGGATGTTTAGCTCATCACTCAATAATGTCAATCCAGTTTTACCCCTCAACTCTAGAGTGCAACAAGGACATGAAGAAAAGCCTGATCTGAGGTAATGATGAAATGGGTTATAGGAAGTAAATCCTTCACCTACTGTCAGTTTTGATTTCAGACACGCTCGTGCTCCCATTCCCATTAAAAGTCGATTAATGTGTACCCAGTTTTGATTTCCTTGGAGAAAACATCTCTAAAGAGACCACATATCTGTCATCTGGTATGTAGGGTCCCTATAAGGTGGTACAGCATCTCTACTTTCTGAGGGACTACAAAAACGGAGTTGTTCTCAAAGTCACTGGGAACCTTTTGCAACTCTACCAGTAAGGGCTTCATTACCAACCCTCACTGTGGTACACTCAAAGTGTTTTCAGCAGGAGGTAAAATCGCCCACCCTTTAAGGACATTTAAAGCAAATATTGCCTGCAAATGGCATTCCCAAGATTCCTCCATCCAGTGCATCCAGTGGCCAGTGTCCATGACTTAAAATGGTCTTTTGTAATGATGTCTGAGCATGTTACAAGTCTTGAAAAGTAATTTTTTTTTTACTCCACCGCACGTCTCTTTGCGTTCTTCCCAGACCTGCACGTGCACCTTTCACTCCATTCCTTCCTTTTCTTTCCATCCTCCCTCCTTTAACCCTTTCCTCCCCCATCTGAACTAAGTCCATAAATTTGTCCCTTGCACCCAGGCTATTGATTTGTGTCCAGCCTTGATCAGATAACAGTCTTTAAAATTGGAAAATTACTTTGTTTCAGACTAAAAGGACATTGGTGGCTTAGTGTTTGGCTTCTTGTCTGCCATGTGGAAGGCCCAGGTTCGATTCCCAGCCAATGGCCGAACCCCAGCCACTGGATTCAGTGCTGGTCCCAAGCCCAGATAAAATGGGAGGGTTGCTTCAGGAAGGGCATCCAACGTAAAACCTGTGCCAAGTTGTTGTGTGGATTGGATGGTCTGCTGTGGTGACCCCTCGATGGGTAACAGCCGAAAGACTAACAACTGGGATTCAAACAAAAATGGAACAATGTCATAAAAAGATCAAAATACTCATTGAAACAGAAAAAAACAGAACAAAATAAGGAGCGGCATTTTTATGAAAATGATCTCCTACCAGAGATGGATGAAAAATATGTATGATTGCACAACAATAGGGAATGAAGCAGTTGTGAAGATAAAATGCACAGTGATTGCTGTTCGGTCTGCCAGATTGTTCAGTCGCACCAAAATGCGAAAACCTCATGGGGACTAATTTCCATTTATCATTATATGATCATTTGCATTTTTTTTCCTGCATGTTTTTTTTCTGTCTTGTTTTTTCCCAACCCATAATGGAGCACTTTGCTGAAATCGTAGTGTAGGGAAGAATGCATGCACTTTTTTATGTTAAGTGGCTTGTTTGAGGTTCCATACAAGTGGTAATAACATTAGAGAAATTATAACATAAAAAAAGACTAACCGCATCCACCTTGAAAGCCCCTGAAAACGTTGACTAAAATTAAACCATCTTAGAAAGAAGATATTTTCTTAGAATATCTTGCATTTTTTCATTTTTGCATTTTTGACTGCGAAATACATTCAATATATTTAAATATAGTCTGCACCAACTCAGTCTGAACACAGCATGCAGGACTTATCTCCATCCCTCCTGCTTTGTAACAAAATAATCATTGATGAAACCTGAAAATGTCATAATAATAAAAACTCTTAGATAGATTATACAATAAATACATACACAACAAATTGTTTGTTACTGAATTTTTTTTTTTTTGCTTTGTTTTGTTTGTCAGAAATGGAACAGGGGGTCTGAATTAAAATTGATCTTCGAGCCGAGATTCAAATGTCATGTTTGTATCAGGTTTCAGATCTTTCTCTACTGTATATATATTCAGTCATTGTAAGTCTATAGCAAAATAAACAATGTAAAATTTTCATAGCATTTCAATACTATTTATTGTCAGTTTACATTAACTACGGTAAATATAAAGACAATTTTTACTTAATCTTTAGTGTATCTTCATTTGTACGCTTCTGGACTGTAAATAAATGTGAACGTGAAAGATAGAAAAGCACTAGATTATTGGTATATTAATCATTCTTCTTCATTAGAAAAGCATCAGGGTCCAGATAGAACCACCACTCGGTCCAGATCCTGGTCGCGGTCCGCCATTTAGTGAGGTCTGCTTTATAATGTCCTCAACTTTAGTGGTTTAAAAAAAGAATAATCGTTCCCCAGCTGTTTCCAGTTTCTGCATTCTAATTGGTTAGAAAAATGCACTTTAACAAAGGGGCTGTTCAGGTGCAGTAGTGAACCAGAATGCAGGATCTGAGCTGTATTTTAGCTGAAAAATTAACAAATATTTTTTGGACCCCTCTAAGTGACTTATATTACCCCGTTTACAAAGGAAGCATCAGATTTGAGAACTGAACAGTACTGTGGTATTACAATCTCATCTCTCTCTCTCTCTCTCTCTCTCTTTATTCATCCCTGCTGTGTGTTCAGGTGCAATGAGTTTCTGAACACAGCCTTATCACTTGCCTTAATGTATCTTCACAGATGGGTACTTTTCCGCATCATGACATGCAGCAAGACAGATGTGCTCATCTTCTTAGGCAGGGGGCAAGAAGAAATGTGACACTGTCAGTCAGCCTTCAGTGGGGGAAAAAAAGGCAGACTTCACTTGCCTCTAATTCCAGCATGCTGGTCACTTATAATGTGAAAAAGGGGGTAGAATGAAAGGGGCCATAATGAAAGAAATGTGAACCATTTTCCTGGTGTAATTATATTCCAGGCTGCCTTTAGAGAGTTAGTTAGAGTTTTTCCGAAAGATCACTTTACCTGTGACAGACAAGTTCTTGTTTAGCCACAAGAAAAAAAAGAAAAAGTGGATAAAGTATTCCCCCTTTTGAACTTTCCCACATTTTGCAGTGTTACAGCCAAGAACTAGAGTGAATATATCTAGAATATTATGTAATTTAATAAACAGATACAAAAATATCACAGAATATTGAAGTGGGAGAAAGAAATCAATACATAATTTGGAGAAAAAAAGCTGTGATTGCATCCCATTTTCTAGCAAGTCATTACAGAATATAACTGTATATTATATTATATTATATTATATTATATTATATTATATTATATTATAGACTTCTATTATAAAAAACTGTCTCTTTGTTTCCTTACCTCACATTGTTATGTATTATTACAGTACCTTTCCTGTGTCCTTTACTGTACAATACTCTCTTTTTTCCGTCACATAATACCATTGTTTAATGCTATAAGGTATAATAATTTAAATTTGAAAAAAAAAAAATCAGCTGCATCCAAAAAAAAGGAGAATGAGTTCACGGTTGCATAGAGGTTAGCACTGTATTCTTGCACCTTTAGAGTTATGGGTTCAATTCCCACCCAGTGGAGTTTGCATGTTCCTTCCATCCTTGGCGGTTTTTCTCCGGTTTCCTCACACAGTTCAAAGACATGAGGAGTAGGCCAATAGAAAAATCTAAATGTACTATAATATATTTTACAGAAAATGTAAGGTTGAAATTTGTCCAATGTTTAAATTAATTTGTAGGTTTCTTTTAGAACTTAGGAGCTTGGCATATTTGCAGCTGTTAAGAAAAGCCTTATGGGTGAAGCTCCATGTGTAGCAGGTTGAGATGATTCAGAGAATGTGCTTATTCATAGTGATAATGTCTTCAATATAGTAGAAAATACATTGCTTTTAATATACTAGTATAGACCTATAAGGCACTAAATGGTTTTGTGCCCAATAACCGCCATGCCTACTTTGATCAAAGGGTGAAGGCTGCTTGTTGGTACCTTGTGAGACTGTTGTCTCAGTGTCTACATCCAAGCTAAAAAACATATTTATTTAGTCAAGGCTTTTGTAAATAGCTTTTCTTAGCTACAGTTGCGGATCTGGTAAACTCATGGATGTAGAGTATTATGGTGAAGTGGTATGCTTGGATGCTGTCTTCCCCCACTCTCATTGATCACACAGGTTTGTTGACAGTAACATGACTTTACTTCCCAGGAAGCCCTGATGTCGGTGTTTTCGTCTGGCTCTCCCTTTTTATTATGTTGTCACAGTTAGTCCTGCTGCAGTCCCTACTTGCACTCTGCATAAAATATACTTTGACATTATCCATTATGAGAGAAAGTAAGACTGTAAGTAAGATTGTAAAAGAAAGAGCACTCTCTCCCTCTCTCTCTCTTTCTGTTAAGCTACACATGGCATGCCGGAGTCTAAAATCCCAACCCTTTCTGCCCTTCAAACCTGTCTCATACATCCTGGTGCCCCGCTTCTGGTTGGCGTTCTTGTTTCATGCAAGCCTCTGGCTGCTGCTGAGGAGGGACTTGTATGGTCTGCTTGAGATGTGTGTGGTGACTGTCGACGGTTCCACTCAGTGACCATGAAGATATTCTTGGACTTGGCTGATGCAGGCAGTTTTTCTGTGAAGGCTTATAACTGCAATAAGTTACTCAATAGTTTTAGAACTATTGGCACAAAGTTTTGTACCCAAGCTTAAAGTAAGCATTCATCCTTATACTGTAGCACACCAGAGACAGTGAATCATTCAATATAAAAGGATCAAACTTAAGGCATGAACCAGTTGGAAACAGAAACAGGTGCAGATGATGACAGATGAACCGGTGATTAGTATACTGGTGATGCTAAATACTAAATGGTTGGAACAGACGAGGGGAGAAATGAGGTTGTTGGGTTCACTTTTGAATCTGGTTCATCTCAAGGTTTTTTCCTTGCCACCATCACTCCTGGCTTGATAATTTATACTCATTTCCAGACATGTTTTTTTTCTATTTCTATAAAGCAGTTTTTGACAATGTCTACTGGTAAAAGCGCTATACAAATACAAATTTATTTTATTATTAAATTATTATAAATGAACAGAATAAGAGTGAAAATATTTAAAAGATTTTTGCATGAGCAAATTTGTAATTTTTTTGACTCTGTGTATATATATTTATTTGTGATTAAAATGTATTTAAACAAAGGGTTTAACTTTAAAATTAATTTTAAACTTTGAGAAGCATGAAGATTAATGAATCATAAGTAGGGTTAATTTGAACGAGTCAAGGTCTCAGCTTCAGATATTCCCCCTAAATTATTCAGTAGTTGAATAATGGGCATGGTTAAGAGTCTGGACCTGCCATCATCTCCTGGGAATTAACCAGCTATTCATAACTGGATGTAGCAAAGTGCAAGAAATACTTTTCCAAAGCTTAATATATATATAATATATATATATTTCATGGTTTAACATGATGACCTTTATCTTGAGTTCACATCTTTTAGTTTTCCCTTTTATTTGTCTAAAATAAGCACAAAATGGCTTTGACCTTTTCATTATCGATGCTCTTCATAATCAACACATCCCCTACTGTGTGACTAAATGACTTCTTATTTCCTCCCCATGTCAGTCAAGCAAAGTGAAAAGTGTGCCTGCAGACACCAGCTAATTAGGAAAGCCTATATGCGGCATGCATTTGCTATCCTAGAAAATGATTTTTATTGCCTAGTGCATGAACCAGTATTGAAGACAGCATTAATAAACACAAGTTTTAAAGTTTTCATCAGTAGAAAACTTTACATTGGATCAATCTTATGACTTTTGAAAAACATTTTATCCAAAAGAAGCTTTTTTTTTTCTTCTTCAGGGATAATAATAACACCCTTTCTCCCAGTTCAGTATTTTTTTTCTTTAATGCTTCATGCCAACTTTTCAGTGTACCAGCTGTGTTAAGTTTTTCTACAATGCTTTTTTACTTACACTGCCAAAAGCTTTTCTCACCAGGTGTTTAAATTACAACTCTGCCTTAAGTAGGATGCAGAAAGCCTCGGATTGGAACATTAACCATGTTGTTGCTCTTCGTAAGAGAGCGCTGAAGTAAGAGTCCTCGATTTGCTGAGACATGCATGTAAAAAAAACACATGCTAACCTATAGATTTGCTCTGATTTAAGGCTTTTAGCTGAATTGCCTTTCTACCAAAGCGATAATATTTTTCAATTGAGGATTTTTATTCTTGTACTTATTTACACATCATAGAAATGTCACTTTTGAGGATAATTTCTACTCTACCTGTTTCTGTTGTATCCAGATTTTATATATATAAATAAATATATATATATAATCATATTGTTAGAATAATATTATTAATATTTCATTAATTTGAATTAATTTTTTTTAACCTAAATTGTATATATTTTTTTTGTATATATAGAATAAGCCAGCACAAAACATAAAATCATGCAAATGCCTGGTCAAGGGCTTCTCACATCAAACATCATAGTGTGATCTTAGTGATTTTGCCTGTAGCATGGTCGTTGATGCCAGATTGCCTGGTTTGAGAAATTTTTAGAAACTGCTGGTCTGTTGGGATTTTTACACAAAACAGACTGTACAGAATGTTTCATCAGTGCCTTGTTGAGGAGAGAGGTTAGAGGAGAATGAGCAGACTGTTTGAGCTAACAGGATGGCCGCAGTTGATTAGAAAAGGACTCCTTGCAACTGTGGTGAGCAGAAATGCTGATCAAAACACACAGCATTTATAATCTAGGGTCAGTATGTACTGTACATGTATATAGAACAACATTGATTACCAACTATACACCATGATCAAAGGGTGACAGGATCCATGGGCACCCAAAGCTTACCCATGTCATGGGCACCAAAGGCCAGCTCACACTTTGGGCCCAGTAGACAAAAAGCTAAAGGTGACAGAGTCAGCCTTAAAACTCCCCAGATGCCAATCCGATTAACCACCTATGGGATGCACTGGATAGCAAGCCCAACCACCACCCACAACATCCAAAAGATCAACTGCCAATGTCCTTGTGCCAGACACCACATCTTGGTCTTATGGAGCCATGCCCTAAAGGGCCAGGGCCACTGCGGTGGCATAACAGGAACCCCAAAACCTAGGTAGTTTTAATGTTAAAGGTTTTAAAGTTATGGCTTTAATATATGTACAGTACTGTGTAAAAGCATTGAACCACCCCTCACTTCTTCATATTTTGCTTCCAAAGAGCCGGACTTTCCTGTATTTCTAATGTAGTCTTCTTCTGCTTCCAGATACTTCCTGTAGTTCTCCAAGCTTCCTGATGGACCTTTTTGGCTCTCATTTTTGGAAGTTCTTGTATTCCATTCTTTAGTCCAGTCCCCATAACTGAGCAGTTTCAGAGTAATTTTTTTTTTTTTTTTGAAGGCACACAGTGACCTATCAATCATTCAAGCCTTAAAAAAAAAAAATAACAGTGTAAATGACCGATGATCAGGTCAGTGATTAGTATACTGGTGATGCTGAGTGGTTGGAACAGACGAGAGGAGAAACGAGGTTGCTGCTGAGGTTGTTACATAAACAACCAGTTTTAAAAAATGCAGCCTGTCACTGTAAAACTGTTGTTCCCATTTCTTTAGTTTAATCTACATCTTTTCATTTAATATGAAGAAATGAGGAGTGGCCAAGACAATGACTAATTATATCTAAAATGTTTAATTATATTAAATAAAATTTTACTAAATAATACTTTTTTTGTTTAGCCCAATTTTTTGCTAGCTTTTAAATTAAAGCTAGCAAAAATGACATTTCTGACTTTATCCTGAATTACATTAATCCATTGTCTGTACACTTATACCACTTGACACATCCTGGAAAAGTACTTGTACAGTTATGGCTAGAATTATCTCTGCCAGGATACACACAGTTTTGTGGAAAAGCATTAAAAGTGATGATATGTAATATTTCAGGATATTGAAGTTTAAACCAAAAAAATGCAGTATACCACATACACTCACCTAAAGGATTATTAGGAACACCATACTAATACAGTACGGTGTTTGACCCCCTCTCACCTTCAGAACTGCTTTAATTCTACGTGGCATTGATTCAACAAGGTGCTGAAGCATTTTTTTTTAAATGTTGGCCCATATTAATAGGATAGCATCTTGCAGTTGATGGAGATTTGTGGGATGCACATCCAGGGCACGAAGCTCCCGTTCCACCACATCTCAAAGATGCTCTATTGGGTTGAGATCTGGTGACTGTGGGGTCCATTTTAGTACAGTGAACTCATTGTCATGTTCAAGAAACCAATTTGAAATGATTGGAGCTTTGTGACATGGTGCATTATCCTGCTAGAAGTACCCATCAGAGGGTGGGGACACGGTGGTCATAAAGGGATTGACATGGTCAGAAACAATGCTTAGGTAGCCCGTGGCATTTAAACAATAAGGGGCCTAAAGTGTGCCAAGAAAACATCCCCCACACCATTACACTACCACCACCACCCTGCACAGTGGTAACAAGGCATAATGGATCCATGTTCTCATTCTGTTTACGCCAAATTCTGACTCTACCATTTGAATGTTTCAACAGAAATCAAGACTCATCAGACCAGGCAACATTTTTCCAGTCTCCAACTCTCCAATTTTGGTGAGCTCGTGCAAATTGTAGCCTCTTTTTCCTATCTGTAGTGGAGATGAGTGGTATCCGGTGGGGTCTTCTGCTGTTGTAGCCCATCCGCCTCAAGGTTGTGTGTGTCGTGGCTTCACAAATGCTTTGCTGCATACCTTGGTTGTAACAAGTGGTTATTTCAGTCAAAGTTGCTCTTCTATCAGCTTGAATCAGTGGGCCCATTCTCCTCTGACCTCTAGCATCAACAAGGCATTTTCGCCCACAGGACTGTGGCATACTGGATGTTTTTCCCTTTTCACACCATTCTTTGTAAACCCTAGAAATGGTTGTGCGTGAAAATCCCAGTAACTGAGCAGATTGTGAAATACTCAGACCGGCCCGTCTGGCACCAACAACCATGCCACGCTCAAAATTGCTTAAATCACCTTTCTTTCCCATTCTGACATTCAGTTTGGAGTTCAGGAGATTGTCTTGACCAGGACCACACCCCTAAATGCATTGAGGCAACTGCCATGTGTTTGGTTAATTAGATAATTGCATTAATGAGAAATTAAACAGGTGTTCCTAATAATCCTTTAGGTAAGTGTAGATTAATGTGTACATTTAACATCACTTTATATTTTATCTTTTGATATTTAAGTAATCTGAATGACAATTCCGGCTTTGTCTAACTTTTACACGACCAGACCAGGCAACACTTATTTTTAAGGAAGAAGACCGAAAATACGTTTTCCTTCTCCGCTGACTCACAGTAGATGTACTCGCTTGAAACTTTGTGCTAAATCTGTGCTTAGAATTCTATTGATCTTTACCACGTCCGCTTCTTTCTTCTCAGAGCTGATAACTATAGCTTTGTTTTCACATGCACGTCTGCCTCTTGATCCTTTTTTTTTTTCATCCTGATAATAAATCGAATAAGATCATTAGAACCCTTGTGGGAAACTTTTTTTTTTTTTCGATTTGGAGGTGATTCATTTTTGCTATGGAACACTCTTGAGCCTTGCAGGCTGGGTGCCAGCCGAGGCTCAAATGTAGGAGTAGGTGTCGTCTCTTAGGCCTATTTCTGGTTCTGTAGGATGTTGCTTGACACAGACTGAGTTTAGTTTAAAGACAAGAAACTAAGAATCCCAGAAAAGCAAAGTCAAAAAAACTCGGGTCAGCAAAGCTCCCTGGACCATGAGGATTGTTTTATAAAAGCTCTCAGTATGCACTGGCATCTTGCTCTTAATCGCACAGGTCTGCTCTTTTTTTGGAATCATGGCAAAAAAAAAAAATCTGCCAAAAAAACAATGCAGCCTCGCCGATGTTTTTTTTATGAAGTGAAAAAGTCGCTTAAAACCCCCATGAAGCAGGATATGACACGAGGAGAGAGAACGGCTATTTAACTCCATGCCTCCACCCCTGTCCTGGTCTCCAGCTCACTCCGAGTCTGCTGATGCTGCAAACCATTTACATATATATGAGAAGAGTTTCACAGCATGGCTTTTTATAAAGTGCTTCAACATGCTGCAAGAGTACAGAATCAGAATAGAGTCATTATACGCAAATGCACAAAATACCGTTTGCAAGTGGATTTCTTGATTTATGGCAGCATAAAAAAAAAAAACTTGTCCAATTTTTGTGATTTCTCATTCTCAATAACAAAGGCTTTATTTTCGCCTGTTTAATCTTTAGTCTATCAGGGATGTTCTCTGCTCCACCCAATCGTACTTGGTTTCCTATAACAGCACGCTCACAAATCTTTTATAACTTAACCTTTAAATCAAGGTGTGTGTTTTTTTTTCTTGAGTTATAACGTTATTGGGGGTCTGTTCACATGCCATCTGGCACATTGGCCTATGGATACACCCCACCCTGGGGATATATGCGTCGTTTCACTTATGCAGTTACTTAAGGTGTCGGGTTGCCAGTTCGACGCCTGATTGTCACTCAAACACTACAAGGGCAATTTAGGAATGCCAATTAGCCTGTCCTGCATGTCTTTGGACTGTGGAACCAAACCAGAGTACCCAGGAATAGAACACTCCAACCCTAAAGGTGCAAGGTGACAGAGCTAACCACTACGCCACCGTGTTGCCATAAGCCAGCGCTTAGCATTCTATTGAAAAATGTTATAAGTATTTTTTCCTGCTGCTATTAGTCCAGACTATTCTACTTATTCTAACAAGGCATGACATTTATTGAATAATGATACCATATATTCTAATGTAGCCAAATGAATTAAACTTTATAAGGATTTGGAGTCATAATTCATTCGCACAATGCTTTCTCTAAGCTTGCATTTATTGATTGCAATGCTAGTGTTTTTTTAAGGTGAAGCGTTCCATTGAAATACTGAAAGCTACTTAAAAAAGTAATTAGCCTACATGGCTACACTGCACGGTCTTGCGTAAGTATTCACCCCCTCCTCTTTTGTCATATCTGATCTGAATTCAATTTTAATGATATTTAATATCTGATTGATTAGCATTGTGACATTTGTCTAGTTGTGTAATGTACAGTATGTATTGACCCGGCTACTTTTTCCCCCACTGCTACACTTTTACATTTTTAATTTTTAAATTAGTAAATTGATTTTATGTTTCATGTTTTTTTTTTTTTTGTAGATCTGTAAAATAATAAAAAAAAACAACTCCACATCCAGGTCGTGTCTTCATGATCTTCCATGGTCAACGGGACTGCAGTAATGCTTATCTCTCTATCTACTGCTCCTTTTCTTTTACGTACCTTGGTAGAGAGGTGCACCATTCCTGCCAGAGGCGAGCTATAGAAACAAAAGCAGAGTGGATTGTGCCAGGCTTCTCTCCAGACGGAGCAGATCGACGTCACTTCTGCTGCCGTTTTTCACACCAGCCCATCTGGGCAGTCAGTCTGGACCCCAAAGGCTCAGACCATGCAGTTTGATTGGTTATGTTTCCCCATGTGTTGCAATCACAAAGTAAGATGTAGAGCTGAAATAAAAAGCAATAGCTGCCTTTTTTTTTTCTCTTTCATTAAAAATTTAAACATTGTCAAAGCCATTGAGATATAACTTCAAATAAATGATCGTGTTTTTTTTTTATAATTCTTTTATTTTACTTTTCACAGCCCCTGGAAGGCTGCATATAAGACATAATATTTATGCATTACATATGTTACAATCTATGCTTTAACTTCCTTCATCCAATAATTCTTTTTTTTTTAAATGTACTCATCAATCACCCGTTTTTCACAGTAGGCATATTTTATTGATTCGGTCTGGAGTTAGATCCATATTTAGACCCGACGTGACTTTATTGTACCTTAATTATGCTTGACATCATGTTTATACACCAAAACATACCTCCTGCTGGATACCAGACATGCTGCAAATGATGAAGGGCGCTCAACTGTGACCTTTCTCATGCCGTGAAGAAGCAGGCTGGGTTTTTCTTTTTTTCGTTTTTGATTTGCATGAAAAACAACAACATCGACAACCACAGAGCTGCGTATGCTACGGCAGGGTTATGAAGGGCACTGCAAGTGAACACTCCTGTAATATCTGCCATTGCATTGCTTCATATTGCTCCAGGTTGTTTGTTAAGGAAGATGAAGCTCTAATAATTTTACATTTAATTCTATACATGAGGGGAGTTTATACAGACATACAGTATACATGCAATGGCTACTTTAATGGAATCTGTTGATTTGTGCAATTATTTAATCGTTTGATTTTGCGTCAGCAGTGTTGTGAATAAAATGACACAGATGCATGTCAAAAGGTACAGTTTTGGAATGTTTATGCGGAACACCAGAATGGGTGGGAGAATGTGATCTCAGAGACCTACTGTAGCATCATGCATAGTACCAGATGGACTGGTTTAAGCATTTCACAAACTGCTGATCTCCTGGGAGATTCACTCAGGATATACTGCAGAGATAAATCCACCATGTGGCCATTCTGCTGGCCAGGCTGTACAGTAACACAAACAACAACTCTTTACAACTGTTGTGAACAGAAAAGCATTGGTAAAAAAAAAAAATACAGCAGGGCAATCCTTAAGGCTGACAGGTTCCAGATCCACTCCTGTCGGCATAGGAATAGGAATCTGAAGTGACAGTGGGCACAGACTCACCCAAACTATAGGAAGATCAATCTGCCTGAAGTAATGGAGCTGAGGCTGAGAAGCACTACTGAAGTTTCTGATTAGTCTCAGCTGGAGGTGTGCTCTAGTTAATGAAATATTTGAGTAAATAAACAATGAGTAATTTCATTTTAACATAATGCATGTGCTGTGTATTAAAAAAAATTTTTTTTTGGGTGATTTCATTTAAAAAAAAATTAACTCAACTCATACATTATATCCTAGATTCACTACATGTAAACTAAAATATATTAATATTCTTATTTTTTTGTTTTGACGATCTGACGAAAAATCTAAAATCTAGTATCTAAAAATATAAAAGTATTTCATTTTGAGTTTGAGTATTCATGCAGAATAAATACCATGCATCTCTCTTTCCAATTCAGTACATGCAACCACAATCATAGGGAAGACTGCTGACTTTGACAGTTGTCCAGAAGACGAGATGATCGCTGACACCCTCAGCCACAGAAGGTCATCACTAAAAGGGCAAGCCGTTTACAGACTGCTGTATCAAATCATATTCATGGAAAGTTGACTGGAAGGGAAAAGCATGATTTAAGAATTTGGGTTAGCTTTTTGTGTGTGTGTGTGTGTGTGTTTCTATCACAGAACCCAAGTTACTTAAAATCCCATGTGAGGTTTACGCAGTCTGTAACGATTTGGGTTCCATGTCATTTGTTGTGTCGTTCCACTGTGTTTCATCGAGTCCAAATTTAAGACAGTCGTCTACCAGGGGATTTTAAAGCACTTCGTGCTTCCATATGCTGACAAGCTTTATGTTGATTTTCTTTTCCAGCGAGACTTAGCACCTGCCCACTGTGCCAAAACTACTGTACCACTTACTGGTTTGCTGACTGTGATATTACTGTACTTGACTGGCCCGCCAACCTCACCTGACCTGTAACTTAGGGAAAATCAATGGGCTGTTGTCATGAGGAAGATGAGAAAGACCTAATGATCAAGATGAGCTGACGGCTGCTATTAAAGCAATCTGGTCTTCAATAATGCCTCAGCAGTGACAAACACTGATCGCCTCTATGCTATGCAGTTAGCGCAGAAATTAACCTAATTTTCAGAAGTTGGACATTTCTGTAGCGTAAATTATTTTTCAAATAAAAAAATTATTTATAGGCTATTATTTTTAATATTCTAATGTTGTGGAATACTGTGCTTTTTATTTTCATGATATGTAGGCCATAACCATTAAAATTAGTTCAAAGAAAGGTTTGAAATTTTTCACTTTACATGTAATGAATCTATATAAATAAAGGAAAAGTTTTGTCTGTACAAGTTTTGTCTGTCAGAACATTTAATGATATTTTTACATTTTATACATCGGAGGAACGAAACCAGTCTAAAAATAAAATCTGTCTGTCTGTATGTCTGTGCTGCCAGCTTTTGTCATAGCATCACACAAAGCTGGCTGAACAGAATTTAATTAAACTTTGCAAGTCCTTAGGTATATGCCTGGAGTTAAAGCTACGCCATACAGGGAATCAAAATGTTAAATAGAAATAAACTTATGAGCAGTTTTGTGCCAGATTAAACAACTTACTGTAAACAAGGCGTAAAATACTCAACCTTACAAAATTTTATTTCTTCATATTAGTAAGTTAGACAGAGTTCTGCTGTACAGAATATCAGACAGACATGTACATGGGCTTCAACCTTAAATATTAATATTACTGATTGCATTAAAGCTGATCATTTTTTTTTTTGTATTTTAACCCTTTAACTATTTCTACAAACTCTTTTCAAAGGTAGTGTAAAAAAGTTTTACTTTTTGAATAATTTTAATTTATTAAACTGTATTTCCATAACCATATACAGTAGCATAAGCAGCCCGTTTTGTGTTTAACATGTTTAACCAGGACTGCAGGAAGTGTAAAAGCTTCCCTGCCTGCTTTCCATGTCCTGCAGCTCCACACTGTTGAGGCTCCTCTAAAGCACGGCAGGCAGGCGATTCCAGAACGAACCGATTCACTTCAAACGACTCCCAAAGTGATTCACTGAATCGATTCGCAAGACATAACAAACCGAAAAAGTTGAAAAAGTTGGCAGCTTGTTAACATTTATAATGTAATTACGGAATATTTCATTATTTCCTTGTCATTAAAGCGCTTAAGAAGAAATACAATAATAGTTTTGACACTGAATCTAAGGAAACATGATTTTAACCAATAAAACGTTTTAAATGGACAAAAATCTAATTTTACTGAAATCTCTATAGATAATTATTGTAGTGTATATAATATAGAGCATTATTATAACAGTGTCGATGGGTTTTAAAGTATATAATAAGTTAATTTATCGTCTAAACAACTTATCCTGTATACAGTGTCGCAGGGGGTCTGCAGCCTATCACAGGAGATTTTGGGCACGAGGCAGGGTACACCCGAGGGTGCAAGTCCATCGCAGGGGACGCATGCATGCACACACACACACACACACACACACTATGGCCATTTTTTTCTGACAATGCCAAGTAGCCTGATCTACAGGTCATTGGAATGTCAGAGGAAACCAGGGTACATAGAGAGAACTAACCAAGCACGGGGAGAATCGAACCTTCGACCTTGCAGTTGCGAGGCCACAGTTCTGACCACTACGCCACCGTGCCGTGTATATAGGTGATATGAGGATGTTACAGACATTATAATAATTTAACTTTTACCATGTTCTCTTAAGTGACCGTGTCAGTAGTTTCTATATTATAATATTTTTAAAAAATCAAAGTAAAGTGCATGTAAATATATTGTTGTCACACACACACACATACACACACACACACACACGATATATTGCTATAAGTTGCAAAAGTTTTGTCCGATTACAACCACAAACGCAAATGGATTTCATTGGGATTTTATATGTTGGACCAACATACTTTAAAGTGACCATAATTTTGAAAAGTAAGGAAACGGATAAATATATATATTTTTTTTTGCTAAATCATTTACAAATTAAAATCTGAAAAGTGTGGCATTCATTTGTCCTCAGCCCCTTTACTCTGATACCCCTAACTAAAATCAAGCGAAACCAATTGCCTTCAGACGTCACCTAATTAGCAAATAGATCTTACAAATGGATTTTAGTTAGGGATATCAGTGTAAAGAGGGATAAATACAAATGCACACCAAAAGTTTTCAACCATTTATCTTTAAAATGATGTGCAACTTTGTGTTGCTCTATCACATAAATTCAAATTCAATGATGTGTGTGTGTGTGTGTGTGTGTGTGTGTTTTCAGTTAGCCCTTCATCTATTGCTGAACCTCTCTGTAATGATGAATAAATGAATAACGATGAATCAGACGAATCAAATAAGATTCGATTCAGCTCTACTGGTGTGTTCAAAAGAATCGGATCAGTGAAGTGACTCACAGTAGTCATGCCCGCCGCTGCTCCTCTCTCTTCTCAGCACATCATCACTGCTCGGTCTGGGAGGAGAGACTGTCTCGCTCTTTTTCTTTTCTCTTCTTTCTCTGTGAAGCTTGGATAAAGTGAAATATTCGCCTCGCAGCCGGATGTGAATCCTCTTTGGGGACTGGTTGAGCCCGCGATTTCAATTCTTAAAGCTCGGAATGGATTTCTGTGTCATTTAGAAAAGTGGTTTATTAGTTCAGTGTCTGGCGGTTGGATCATTGTTGTTGTTGTTGTTGTTGTTTTTGTTTCTTTCCCCCCCACTCAGTTTTATTTTTATTTTTACCTGACTGCTTGGCACCGGTGGGCATCCAGGCATGGGCATGCATGCAGGTGCAGGGTTTTTGCTCTGCTTTGTGCTCAATCTCTTCAGCGTTCATGCTTTCTCCAGAGAGAGCTCGAGCTTCTGCAGGAGCCTCCGCAGCGCGAGCCGCGGCGCGCGCAGAGAAGATCACAACCAGTTCCGACTCCGGGTGGAAGGAGATCCCGAGACCTACCAGCCCGCGAGCACGTACAGAGGTGAGGTGACGGGGGGATCAAAGTTGCAATTTTGAAACAATGTTGCGTTTCTTCCGGGTTGCATTTATCACTGACAACTTTGAGTTTGCCCAGTGCGCATTGGACTGTCTCCAAAAATATCAAAAACTCTCCTCACACACTGTGTTTCATATCAAGACTGCCTTTTGTCCATGCATTTGTCTGATTGTGTGTGTGTGTGTGTGGTTAGTTCTTTGTGCCCTATATCTCCTGGGATAGGCTCCAAGCCCCTGCGACCCTGTACACAGGATAAAACAATTTAGACAATAAGTGAGTGAGAGAGCATAGGCACCTCCAGGCTCTGGGTTCAATTCCCATGCATGTTCTCCGGTTTCCTCCTACATGTAGATTAGGATAATTGTTGTTTCCAAATTGCCCAAAGTGTGAATGTGTGTGCCTTGCGAAGGGTTGGCACCGCATCCACTGTGTGTACTCTTAATGCCTTATGCCCTAAGTCTCCTGGGATAGGCTCCAGTCCCCTCGCAATGTATACAGGATGAAGTGGTATAGATGATGAGTGAGTGAGAGAGTAAGTATATTTTCCTGGGCACTTCCATGGTCCAGGTTCGTTTCCCACCTCTGGGTCTTTGTTTGTGCATGAAGTTTGCATGTTCTCTCTGTGCTTGGTGGGTTTCCTCCGGGTACTCCAGTTTCCTCCTACAGTCCAAAGACATGCACATTAGGCTAAATCGTGATTCCAAATTTGCTTGAAGTGTGTGTGTGCTTGTGTTTGTGCGTGCGATGGCTTGGCACCTCATTCAGGGTGTGCCCCGCCTTGTGCCCTAAGTCTGCAGAGTGTGTGAGTGAGTGCATATTTTCCTAATACTAAAGAAAATCTCTATCATTAGATACACGGTGCATTAGAATTGGCTACACTGATTTGCACAAATAAATTTTACCCAAATGAATCATGACAGCAATTAAAGGTAATAATGGTGTAAATGGCCCGTATTATGCACCAGATCCCCCCATTGAAGAGTTTGTGTGAAGCGTGTCTGCGCTTGCATTCCCTTTCAGATGGTTCAAAGTGAAATAAAAACATTCAAAGACGTTTAAGACACTTGAACTTGCATTGGCAGCTCTGCCAGTTTGCAACTTGCCCTGACACACACACATACACACATACTGTACACACACACTTCAGAGACCTGACCTGCTGTTTGGTTAAATGCTGCTGCTGTGTCCTGACCTATATCTCTGTCTTTTCATATTTGCCTCTCCAGTGAGTTTATACGCCTCCAGTCCGTCTTACTTCCGAGGTTTCACTCTGATTGCTCTGAAGGAAGGAAAGGAAGGAAGCAGTCCTGATGATTATGCTGGCAATTTCGAGGTGAGCGGAAGTATTCCCGTGGCCTCTTTTTACCACCCTGACTCTTGCAAACCTTGCATGACTTTTTTTTTCCTTGTATCGAAGTGGTCTTTTTCACTTCACTAGAAAAAGTTTTGGATTCCTGCTGACATTCTGACCATCACGTCTGTGTTTCGTCATCCGGCACCTTCATCTCATAAATTCAAATCGAATCAAAATTAAAGAGGGTTTTCATGGGAAATTCTGTGCAATTGTTTTTTGATGCCAAAACTCAACCCACAGTCCACACTTCTACTCCCTTCATAAGCACCATTGTTTTGAACGTCCTGAGTTTCCTGGGAGTCTGTCAGATTCACACCTTGGCAAGTTTAAAAAGCAGGACAAATGGGTTAGTCAGGGCTAATTGAACGCAAATGAAGCTCTGAAAGGAAGAAAAGGTCACACAGATGTGAAACCGAAAACTGTTAGACCTGCAGGTTAGCCCGAAAAATTAATTACTGTGACGGAAAGAGAACAAAAGTATAGAAAGTGTGTGACTTTTCAATATGAGTTTAAACATCTGGCTTGGTAGAAAGATAGACAGATGTGTATTTATGCTCATGAAGATCACAAGTCCCAAATCTAATGTTCAAGAAAACAAAAACTTTTCTCTTTGCCTCTTCTTCTGGTATGCGTCCTTCAAAAGATTCTTTCCAACATTGTTGGCTGATTAATTAGAATTAGTTAAAATTTTTACATTTATAATTCTCTTGTAAATAAAGGCTCATTATCCTTAATTATATCTAAACATGCAGATAAAACAAGTTCACAAATCCCTTGCTGAAATATACATTCAGTCATTTTTCTCCCAGCAAGTACTTTTATTATGGCCGGTGTTTTGGTAGATTCAGGGAACACGGGGTGTGAGGCAGGGATACATCCTGGATGGATTGCAGGACATTAAGCACACACACACACACACTTGTTCACACCTAGGGGTGATGTCGTCTAGCAAGCCTACCTATCTTTTGGGAGGTGCAGGAATACCGGAGATCCTAGAGTGATTAGGATCGACCTGGGGACTCATGCTAGTTTTAAAAAGTTTAGTCTTTATTCATCACATATACAGTACATTACTGGACAGTGAAATCCTTATTCTTTACATATTTCAGCTTTGTAAGTAGGCTGTAAGCAGGCTCATGGGTCTTGCTTAAGAGCCCAACCTGGTGGAGCTGGGGCTCGAACCGCTGACATTCTGATCAGTAACTTAGAGCCTTAACACGCTGGGCCACCACCACCCCATCCTCTGTGTACCTCTATTACGCATTATTCCATCAGAAGGCATAGTTGGTGTTCCAATGGTGGTAAAAAGACAAACATTCTCATAGAAACATGGCATTTAAAACATTTAAGTCACACTGCATTATGGGACTCGCTTGGCCAGCAATACTACACTGTACGAACAAATAAAGTCTATCAACACATCATGTCAGAACTTGCCTCGAGACTCAGACCTTTAGCTTTTTCCAGACAGTCTATGCAAAGAAGTGTACTTTTAAACAAAGAGACCTTTCGACTTAATTTCTCTCTAAAACACTAAAAAGATTTTTTTCTTTCTTTAAAAAAAAAAAAAAAAGTCCACTTCTCTCAATCCAGTGTCAAACCGCTAAACCTAAAAACTTTGATGAGCACATTGTGCCGTGAACTTTGATTCCCTGTTGGAAACAACAAACAGAGAAGTGTTGGAGTATAACCTTTAAGATTCCAAAGCTTGTGGCTATAAAATTGCACAAAAAAACAACAACTTTATACAGCCGGAGATATGTGCAGAGCATCCGAGACTGAATCTATATTAAAATAGATTCTCTGCTTTGACATAAACAAACCAAAACTAGTGGGAACATAAAATCACAAGTCATAGGTAAAGTCGATTCCTAGTGTAAATAAACTCTTCAGAATCTTTAACCATGGTGTAAAGAAATCTCCCTGTGATTGGTGGGTTTCCTCCGGGTACTCCGGTTTCCTCCCATAACCCAAAGACCCCAAATTTGACCATAGTGTGTGTGTGTCTGATCTGTGATGGATTGGCACCCCGTCTGGGATGTACCCCACCTTGTTCCCAAAATCTCCCGAGTTAGGCTCCAGGGCTCTTCTGACCCTGGATAAGCTGTATAGAAAATGATGATGATGTCCTGATACTCTTTAGTACTCGATGTTATTAAGTTTCGAGCCTTTTCCGTCTTGTTTCTCGTTCATGACGTGATCGTGCCTTCTGGAGATAGCGTTTCAGTGCAAGCAGATGGCTTTCTGAAGCAGGGCTTCACCACCTAAGAAGATGCAGATGTTAGATATTTACATGAGACACATGGTAGATGATGAGAGAGTGCGACGTTGTTCGGAAACTTGTGCGAGTTCATGTCTAGACTTTTCTCGGCTTGTGTTTGTTCATGAGACAAATATAGAGGTATGAGCGGTGGTGTATTTTAATATTTTAATAATAATATTTTCGAGAAGCGTTTCAAACAAACCTTTCGTTTATGGTTTGGTTTATTTTTGGAGTTCGCCCTCGAACGAGTGGCAGACTTTAACTGAGATTGTGACACTTTTTGCTGTTCCATAAATAATTGATTCATTGTGTATGCAAAATCTGTGCCTTTAAAATGTATGGAACCCCCTTTTGCACATTATGTCGGCATGCAAAAGCTGAACCGGGTAAATTCTTTTGCATAAAAAATGTCCTTTGCTGCTTTATACCTTCTGCCTATCATATTGCACTATTATTAAGGAAAGCTTTAAACTGCTCCTTCTTATATATTCAACTATCTGCTAATACACATCTATCAACTCTGACACACAGGAGGATAAAGTGGTTTCTCACACATGAATGACTTTTTTTTCTGTGCTATTGAAGTGTATTTCTTTGCATAAAAGGTTCCCAACAGAGCAGTTAGGTAGGCTCTAAAAGCTTCAGAGTGCAGTGGAAATGGCTTGTTTCAATGCATCTTAATAGCAAAATGGAGATGACATGAGAACACAGAAAACAGAAATTCCAGGCTTTTGAATCTAGTGCATGAGTCTAGTGCGTACCGTTTTGCAAACATGCATGTGCAAAAAAACGCAAATGATGTCTGGAACCGTGTGGTCGATTTTTTCACATGAAAAAACAAACCTGCGATTAGACATCCGTGCTCTCAGTACAGTTTTCTCATGCGTTGTTCTTATGATCTCTTTTCCAATCCTGGAGTACTGAAATATGCCTGTACTATCAGGGGAGGGGGGGGGGGTGCATAGAAGTGATAACCTGGTCATTCAGTACTTTCAGGTCGTCAGCTGACTTCATTTTATTGCCACATAACGTTGGTGAGTCTGGACCTGAGTAACTGAAGCAACACCAGATCATAACACTGCCTCCAGAGTCTTGTACAGTGGTCTCTATGCATTGCTCTGAATCAGTGGAACTCATCAGACCACGATTTCTACTGACGATTTTTATGATGCAAGTTAGGTCACCAAGCGTTCAAGTGATCTCCAGTCACAGATATTTTCCCGGTCACCTCTCTTCCATGCAGTGCATAAAAAGTACCCTTTGGATGACGATAAGATTTAAGGACACACTGTAGCTGTATCTGTATCTGTATCTGTGTATATGTAATGGTCCCGGAGCTGTAACGTACCTAAAACTTTTTAAACATCATCTTTATTTTGGTGTTTTAAGTTCCTCCAGTGCCTCATTTTGTTTTGGGAGATGATAGGAAAGAGTAAGCATTTCCTCGTGTGCCTTGCAAGGTTGAAAACTCATTTCCTACAGAACATGATGTTCCCCACGCTCTCAATTGCTTTAAGCTCCTATAGTTTATCAGATACAAACTAATTTGAAATCTATTGTAAGTGCTCCAAATAGGATTTTATTAGAGAACGAAACAGCAAAAGTAAAGCTCAGCTCCCTATTAAAATCTGGGATAGATGAGTCATGCCATGGAAGCAAAACTGCATTGGAGAAATCTAGTCTCTATCCTTTCTTTTTATTTGCTAAAATAATAGTGATCAGACAAACTATGTTTTTTAAAAATTGTTTGTTTTTTATTTTTGTCTTTTCACTTTTCCACTGAAACTACAAGGCTAATGTTGGTAAAAAAGAAAAAAAAAACATAACATATAAGAAAGTATAACACTAGTTGTACTTTTTGTAAGGAACATTACACATTTCATATTTAACAGAAACATCTATAGTACTTCTTGCAAGCATCACAAGTCATTTCTAGGCCACTTTAAGCCACAGTAAAACATTTAAATAGTGCAAAAGTTTTAATCAGTGTTGCCAGATTGTGGAAGAGACGCATCTGTCTGTGGGAACTGTACACACTCTCATTCATAAACACCACACGCACATTACAGGAACTCGACTGAAAGTTATTGCCACATCCCACGTACAGTCCTGACCTCGCTCCTAGACATTTCCACATGTCTGGAAACATTTAAAGGAGTTCCTGGGGGGCCAGAAAACACAGAAAAGCAGAAAAAAAACTTTCTACCTTGATGATGTCCAAGCACTAGTGAAACACAGTATAAGTGTGTTAGTGTGTCAGGGGATTATATAGAGAAATAAAGCGAGTTTTTTTTATATCATAACTGTGTTCTGTTATTCTGAACAATCCAAAGTCGTGGTTTAACTTGAACGCCCCTTTTAGTAACTGTTCTGTCGACAGGATGTCTTCCACATTGTTTTTAAAAACATTGCTTCTAACCTAATTAGATGGAAGAGATTCCCATTCCTGTGTTACTTTTTCTGGACCACAAAAGAAAAGCAGGTCCCCCACTGAACCAGTGGCTAACATTCAGCTCTCTTATCACCAAAGCACGGGTTCGAGTCCCGGTCAGAGAAGGGGCTTAAATGCTGGTTTATGTTTAAATACCAGTTATGTTTAAAATGGATAACTTTACCAAAATGTTTTGCCAATAGTAAATAAATAAATAAATAAATAAGTTAATTTGTTTTGGCATATTTACTTTTCTGACAAATATACATTAATTTATATTTATCTACACATATAATAAAACCTTAAAGTTGGCGTGTCTGTATATTTGAGAAAAAAATATTTGGGGCGACGTAAGATGAGTAATAGAACACATCAAGATGATTTTTTTGTCTGTTGGTCTGTTTGTCTGTTTGTTTGTGCATGCATCAGGTAAAAACTACTGAATGAATTTTAATGGGGTGCATTTGGCCGCGCTTGAGCTAACATCTAGGCACACGGGAAGAGAAGATATGCGACTTTTTGAATTTAAATGAAAAACGCCCTTATACTGTATCATAAAAAATTAACTTTGAAAAAAATAATTCGTTCATTGTAAAAATTCAATAGATGGCACTGTACATTTTTTAATATTCAATTATAAGTGTGCAATTGAAATCTACTTAATAAATGCAATTCCACACCTTCATTTCGTGCACTTCACAGTAACACGTAAAAATTTTAATTCATCCCAAAGTTCAACAGATGGCGCTGTACATTTTTTAAAATGCGCTCATGAGTGTGCAGTTAAATTTTACCCAAACAAATTTAGCGTATATAAGGTATATTGAAGTATGTATGTAAGGTGTAAGTGGTTTAAGTGGTATAACGGTGTATTGCGGAGTTTAGCAGTGTGAGATCAGCCGTAAGCGGTCACTAATAGACCAGCCTTTTGTTTTCCGACTGTTGGTAAGTAAATACAACAAAGTTGCAGCTTGTTTCCAGGAAACGCCTGGGAATTTCCAGACAATTTCCTGTCTTATCTCTGAGCCTTGACACTTGAGACTCCTTCCAAGGGTATTACTGTACATTTATATCTTCTGGGGGGGAAATGCACCATAACCTCTTTCATTTGAAAAGTTATAGAGGAACTTTAACCCTTAACAATCCTCACTTAGAACAAAGCATTTTATTTGCATTATTTCCTTGGGGCAATAACAACAACAACAACAACAACAATGTTATTTTTAACAGAACCCAGTATAGGTTTTTTTTTTTTTTCAATGCTTGAGATGTTGCTTTATGGTAAGAATCAATATAGTTAGGAAAATATTTATTGTGGTATGCATCATTTATTGGATTATTATAATTTTTTAGGCTCAGTTGTGTTCAGCATCATTTTTCGATAGTGACTCTACAAAAAAGTTGAGCTGAACGTTAAAGGATTAAAATAACCTCGTAAAGTCGCCAGATCTGCTGCTTTAGAAGAAAAACCAACACTTTCTGACCTCGAATAAAACAACAGGCTCTCCTGACCAAGTTGTTAATGTTTTAAGCAGATGCTTTATTATTAATTTTTTTTTTACTGACCTCAGGTTCAACCCGGCATGATAATAGCTTCGAAGAAATTGATGTTCTGTTGAAGCCCAATGTGTTTTTCTGGAACTGCATGGTGACACATTCACACTTAAAAGTACATGATACTGGCCAGCTTTTAGAGACCAGGACACTGTGTTTTGCTTCTTCTTCTTCTTCCAAATGCGTGGTTTCACGAAAGAACTGCGAATTGCAAAACTGCATTCACCCAGAACTCCAGCCAGACGATTTCTCTGCTCGACCTCATCCGGAGCTGTTTGTAGAGCGAGTCTGTTTACCGTGTTTCGCTTAAAGAAAAATGTCAAAATACAGCACTTATCAGCTCTACAAACATACACAAGCATGAAGTCTGTGTATAATTGCATTTTAGGTAAATGGCTTGCTTTGAGTTCTTTCGATTAAGAGTAACCGGTGAGGCTAAAGCAATAAACGAAACATCTTGCTATTAATTTATTCCATTTGTTTTAAGCGGTAAGAACTCTGTGGCTTTTTGGAAAGCCGGAGTTTCTGCCAGTCCCTCTAGGAGACGCGTGTTTACTTTGGTCACGGCATCTCCGCGAGTTTTTGCGTGCATGCTGAGAGATGAGCGAGAGCCAAGAGCGGTCACATGGCCACGCCAAGAGCCACAATTAAAACAAACACACTTCCCTCCTCCTGTTCCCCTGCGAGTGCTGTTATGACAGCTACTTAGAGTCCTGCTTGCTTTTTTTTATTTATTTATTTTTTATTCTTCTTTCCAGGAAACGGATCACAGCTCTGCCACTCTAAAGCAGAGTGACAAATCCTGCAGCAGGATAAAATAAAATAAAATAAAATGAAAAAAAAAAGCAGGATAGTATTGCAGTGGATGCTTTAGACACATGAGGAGGGGAGAGAGGGGCTGTGAAGCAGTGCTCAGGGAGTGTCTGAAATATGCAGAACTAAATATCCCACTTTCCCATAATGATAACATGCTTTCATTTGTTAAAGCCTATAAATATCAAAAGTTGGCTCATCACTTTTATTGGATTTTCTAATAAGAGTTGCGCGCAAAAAAAGGTCTTCCTCAAACCTTTTCAGGAACCTAGAAACTTTTTTCTTTTTCCTTTTTTATAATTTTTTTTTTTTTTTTTACAGAAGTCAATCACGTTAATCGGATAGAAATATTCGAACTGGGAAGCTGTTATTAGATTTGCTTGTAAAAGCATTTACCAAAATGTGTGTTTTTTAACGTTTCTTTTTAGAAAATCCAGGAACCAAGAACCTTTTTTTTGTTTTGGACCTTAAAGCACATCTCGGCTCAGCGTTAACTTGACTCTGATCTGAGCAAATATCCAGTATTTTCATTGGATTTGCTTTTAATTAACAAGAAAGAAAGTATGGATAGCAAAGGAATAAAACAGTGGACTTCAAGCTAAAAAATTAAATGAGCGTCTTTTCTCCAGGTGGCACGATGACTTCGCACAGCCAGGATCCGGGTTCAATTCCCGCCTCTGGGTACAGTATGTGTGCGTGGAGTTTGCATGTTCTCCATCTAAACAATCCAAAGGACATGTAGGTTAGGCTAATTGTCATTTGCAAATTGCTTGTAGTGTGCGTGTATGTGTGCCCTGCAATGGATTGGCACCCTGTCCACAGAGTACCCTGCCAAGTGCCCTAAGTTTCCAAGGCTCCGCGACGCAATACAGTATAAGTGATATAGATGATGAAGAAATTAATCTTTCTTCCACAAAAGTTTGTTTCTGGAACCAAATGCCTCCAGAAATCAAAGGAAATAAAAATGTCTTGTAGATGTACAGCAGTTTTTTTAGATGAACTTCTCCAACAGAAAACAGCTTTAATATAAAATATTAAAATAAAGGAAAATAGATGTTGGGATATTTTAAATTGGCAACTGACATGCATGGAGTTAGCATGTTCCCTGTGCTTGGTGGGTTTCCTCCGGGTTCTCTGGTTTCCTTCCACAGTCCAAAGCCATGCAGATTAGCGTTTCCAAATTGCCAGCCTACCCAGTATCCTTGCCAAGAGAACCCCATGGACAGCGTCTAGGAAGGCCTGGCGTGCCGTGGTCTATGAGGTCGCGAATAGCTGGACACAACTTAACGACTAAACAAACAACAAACAGGCCATTAAATCATGGGGTACTTAGTATTGCTCATATGTTTTTTAGTAATTTTTATAGTTTGTTTGAGGTCATATGAGTTTTATTATGTTTACATGGTAAAATTATAACTGGAAATTCAAGATTAAAAAGCTCTGGCGTAGATCACTGATAAAAAATAAAAAAAACTGTTATGTTAAAGTAAGAAGGTGTCCATGACTTTTTTTTTACTGGCTTCACTTCAAAACCTGGACAGTTCTATCCTAAAGAAGGTGGTCTCTTCCAGAATGACTCCGCCCACACCAACAGGCCACAACAGCTCATTGAATGAGGGTAAAATTATGTAAATCATATGTTTGGTCTTTTTTTTCGCTGCCTAGACTTTAATACAACTGAACACAAATCTGAACGAATCTGAAAAACAAGGTTTCTAATGTCAAATTTTAGAAGTAAAAAGGACACAGAGATGCCTAAAGAATTTTTTCGTTCTGAAAAGGTTCCTGAGGTGCTAAATTGTTAATGAGGTTTAGGGAAAGTTCTTGAGTTCTCAGAAAAGCAACAGATTTGCTTAAAACATTTCAGAGTTTCTGGACAAAGGGCAAAGTTTCTGAGGTGCACATAACGTTTATAGATTCCATAAAAAGGTGTTTAAATGCCAAAGTCTTATTGAAAAGAGAAGAACTTCTGAATTTATTAGAAAAAAAAGTGGGGACCAGAGAGTTCTTAAGCTGTAGAACAAATCCAGTTACTTAAAAATGTCTGGAGTTTCTAAAGAGTTTCTTTCGTTTTCATTACGGCCACTGATTTGATTAAAAAGCCCTAAAGTTCTTGAAAACTGTTATAAGTTCTAGGGACTAGAGTAAGTTCTTGAGTTTTAGAAAAGTCACTGAGTTGTTTATGAAGGCTTTTGTCCTTCAGTGGTTAAGGCATCAGGTTACTGATCAGAAGGTTGGTGGTTCAAGCCCCAGCTCCTCCAAGTTGCCATTGTTGAGTTGTTGAGCAACGTCCTTAACCCTTAACGCCCTTAAACCTGTCACCTCTAAGGGCGTTGTATTGTAGTTGACCCCGCACTCTTACCCTGAGTTTCCTGGGAAATGTGAAGAAACAATTTCACTATACTGTAACGTGCATGTGACAGATAAAGACTTCTTCTCCTTCAAAGCCAAAACAGGAACTATTTCAGGAGGCTTTCATACACAAGTGATTCCGTAACCCAAAGACTCAAGTCACTGTTCAACACGTTAAAAGATGTGTTGTGTAACCAAATGGTATATTTAGGCTTCTAAGCCTGAACAAATGCAGTCTGAAGATCTTAATTTGTCTCTTTCCTCAGTCTGTGGGAAGCAGGGAGGTTATTGTGAGGTCAGAACATATGGTGGGCATTCAGAGAGCACAGAGGTCAACAGCTGCTTTTTGCTCCTTGTGTCTGGAGTGCATAAGCAGCAGCCATGACTGAGGCTCATGGGAAAACTAAACATGGCTGCACTTCCTCTCTTAGAGCAGCTAAGGGGAAAGTCTAAGGCTCTTTCGTGTATGTGATGTAAAGCAGGTCATAGTTAACGGTAACCCTGCGCTCACCCTAGCAAGCACTAAGATTCAGGTTCACATCTCGCTACTGTTGTCTCTCGTCGATGTGTACCGTCTGATGAGAACCAGGGACACTCCACAACACACAATTTGTCTTTAAAATGTTCTATTGGCATAAGTCTAAAGGAAAAGGAAAATAAGCAGGAAAAGCTCGTTTTACCAGACGTATTTTTTATTACATACTATCAGCTCAAACATAACTGTACGGCAATCACTCTTCAGTAACATCACTCATCTTTAAAGCTTTATTGCCTTAGTGATGCCTCTAAATATGTTTTATAAGAGCTTGTATATGAGAAAATAGGATCAGTTTATGGCCCGTAGGACCAAAGTAGGAAATTTTGGTTGGCCAGAACATTGTGGTCACGTTAATTTGGCAATGTTACGGAAGGTTGTTTTTGAAATGAGGTCGGAACAACACTGGCTACATGATAATGGGATAACACAATGTTGCAAAAACGACTTCAAAACAATATTAATGCCCAAACGTAGGGTTTAAGTGCGACTCGAAACCAGGTCAATGTGATGGGACCTATAATGATTTGAGAGCTAAGATGCAGCTCAACGTAATATGTCAAAAAGGAAATAGAAACAGAAAAGTAACATTACAACGCTAAGTGATGAGTGACATGAGATATATACGCTCCAATCAGAATTCTAAACCCTGTTAGAAACGTACGGGAACATGGATCATGGATCTGATCGAACATTGGCATGTTGTAATGATGTTGCAAATGGATAGTAATCATAATCAATGCTCCAATTAAAAGGTTCAAATAACAATTGTTGTTTTGAGGTTGTGTTTGCAATGGTGCGTTCATTCAACGTTATCTCAACGTCATTCTATCAAAGTCATTCCAACTTTCAAAAACAACACTGTCCTAAGAACAACGGACGTCATCGCAGAGTCGTTACAGCTGTTTTACAACCGCCATTCAGCATCAGGATTCCTGCTGGGAAGCTACCAGGAACTAAAGATGCGAGAGTGGAGCGGGAAAACACTGAGTGAATCCAAAGGACTGGTTCATCCAATAGTCCGGATTGGTCGCTTCATCTTGTCATACCTAATTTACTTAAAGTTTTATATCCAGTACTGTGCAAAAGTCTTGTTTCTACATTAAAAGGATACTATAAAAAGCAGTAAATAATAATTAATGAAAGAAAATCAATAAATGGAGTGATGACCCTTAAATATATTTCTTATAAATATATATATAGTCTCAGGTACGAGTTGTGCAGTCTTATAAGGAAATGAGCTGCTTAGTTTTTATTAAGCCACAGGGCATTGGTGGCTCATTGGTAGTTTTCTCACCTACCACGTGAAAGGCCCAGGTTCAATACCTCGCCAACGCCCAAATCTCGGCCACCGGAGGCAGTGCCGGTCCCAAACTTGGATAAAAAAAGGAAGTTTGTGTCAGTAAGGGCATCCGGCATACAACCTGTGCCAAGTGTGGATCAGTTGGTTGTTTATGCAGCAAAACCCAGAAGCTTTCTTTTTATTTTATTTATTTATGCTTTTTGTCTGAAAAGTGGTCTTTTACATAATATGCTGCTTTCTTGTTTTCTTTTTTTTTTCTTTGCTGGGATACTAATGTTTGGAAATCAGAACTTTTTTTGTACTACTGTAAAAAAATAAACCTTAACTGGGTGTCTAAAACTTACTGTACGTACAAAATAATTGATCTCTTTGTTGTCAAAAAAAAAAAAAATGGTGGAAAACCTCCTGTCTGCTACACAGTGCTGACACTGGAGACTCCTTCCATAACACTTTAATAAACATCTTCTTAAGGCAAACTTTTCTTAAATAGCAAATTTTTTTCATAGTTTTTTAATCAGACTTGGATTACGTAGCTCAGTCACCATCCAGGTCCACCATTATATCTGTGTTTTTAAACTGGTTCTATAGCATAAAGTATCTAAATTAGCACATTAATATAAACTGATGATTTGTATTACAGCCAGCGCTGCAGGAAAAACGGCAGAATTTGAAAGTGATTTTTCATTCAGTCTCACTGCAACATTTCACTGACTTTCCAAAGCAATTCCTCTTTCAAAGTTATTAACATTTTAACACTTAGTAATTACACACAGTTTAGCCGCATTACTGCAACAAAGCGGAATTCTCAGATTAGCTTTTGTTTGCTGTACCTGATTAAATTCCGGGCTTTTGGCCGTGTTAACAGCGGCGTGATAATGTGCAGAAATGACTGTGGTGGTTCTCAATGTGGTGCAAATCACAACCCAAATCACCCTGTTATATCTAACGAGCAGATAGACGGAAAACAAAAAGCTAATTCGCCTTTGTGTAAATGAAGCCCTTCACGTCTGGGTTGTTTTAAGGGATTACCTGAGGATGACATTACCGTGCTCATGACTTCTGCTTTAGATATTGGAGACGTTAAGATGATTCTGTTTCTAAGGACCTGAACTGATCTAATGCTTTTTTTTTTTTATTGAACAGAATAATGGCAGAATTATTGCTTTGGTACAAAAAAAGCAGTTCATCTTGACTGCCAAATTTTTTAAAAGTTTGTACTGTAGTGTCTAGCTGACTTTGGGGAATGTTTAAACATGCCAGTAGGAGAGGGTGTGAATAGGAATTGTAGTTTATCTGTGATTACAGTGTACGTTCCGAGCGCCGAGCGTACGGTGATCGCCAGAAGTATTGAGACATTCAATGCACTTTTGAAATAATTTGTTATTTAATGCAGTTAAATTTGCCTTACAGCAATCAGTATTTATTATAAAGTTCTGCTGGCTTTAGGTCTGGACATGACCCAGGCCCTGGCTCCACACACCATTGTCATAGCCAGACTGCCTTCCACTTCTTCACATTTTGCTTCCAAAAAGCCAGACTTTCTTGTATTTTTAATGTGGTTTTGAGGAATCGTTCTCCAGGCTTCCTGAAAAACTTTTTTGTCTCTTATTTTTAATCCAGTCCCTGTACCTAAGCATTTTCTCATACCGAGGAACAGGTGCAGATGATATGATGACCAATGGTCAGGCTGGT
This sequence comes from Clarias gariepinus, assembly GCF_024256425.1. Classification (NCBI taxonomy): domain Eukaryota; kingdom Metazoa; phylum Chordata; class Actinopteri; order Siluriformes; family Clariidae; genus Clarias; species Clarias gariepinus. The sequence continues at coordinate 29,817,787 of NC_071109.1, forward strand.
GATAAGTATACTGCTGATGCTGGAGACTGAGGGGTTGGAACAGACAAGAGGGGAAATGAGGTCGCTACGTAAACAATCAATTTTAACACTGGGTTTGATTCCCACCTCGGGTCTGTGTGCATGAAGTTTGTTGTTCTCCCCGTGGTTGGTGGGTTTCCCCTGGGTACTCCGGTTTCCTCCCACAGTCCGAAGACGTGCAGAGTAGGCTAATTGGTGTAATTGGTGCCCATTTGGTGTGAATGAGTGGGAATGTGTGTGCCCTGAGATGGATTGGCACCACACCTCATGTCCTAAGTCTCCTACCCCTAATACCCCTCACCCCCCATGTGACCCTGCATGAAAAAATAAAGTGGTATAGACTATAAGATGACTTCTTTATGTCGTTATATTATTATTTAAAGCAGAAAGACACCAAAAAAATCATGATATGTAACTAAATATATTTCTTCCCTCATTTCTACTATTAACATTTTATTTCTGGATTATAATAGCATTTAAATGGAGGCCAATGGAGACATCACAAGCGTAGTTAATACCTGACTAATGCTTAACAAATCAGTCTTAGTGTTGATGTTAGTAATAATCCGGCAAGGAAGCTTATCTGTCATTAAGGCGGCGTTATGGTGCAGTATGTTTCTCTTCCACACAGATTATTGATAAAGAAGACTCCCAGTTCATGACCAACTGCCCACCTGCCGTCACAGAGAGTGTTCCCCGGAGACGCACACGGATCCAGGTGTTCTGGACAGCGCCACCTTTAGGCAGCGGCTGCGTCATACTCAAGTAAGTGATCGGTTTTGTGCGTTTCGGAGCTTTCAACTGTAATCAAGTCAACAGATGCAAATCTGCAGAGTGTGAGTTACAAACTGACTAGACCTCTGAGCTGATGCTCCTGTTTGTTTGCATACTTATCACGAAAGTGCTGTGCAAGAATTTTAGAGGTCACAGAAAATAGGAAAAAATGCAAAGTGCAGTTGATTACATCTTCCTTAATGTATATTAAATTTTCAAGCAGTAAGTGGCATGCAATTTAGTTTGAAGATGTAAATTAGCACCATGTGTGTTGCTGAACAGTATAGGCAGTGTTTCCAGGTGAAGGGTTTCCTACAGAATGTTGTTGCTTTTAACTAATGTGTATAAATGTGTCAAAAAAAAAATTGTGTGCTAAACTGCTGTTGCAGGCAGTTGGATTGGTTATGGCTTGTTTAATGTTTAAAGCATATGCCAGCGGTGGATCATGTGGTTTAGACTCTGCGCTGGTGTAAGCACCGCCACGATCAGGTTGCCACTGGTGGGCCCTTGGGGAAGGACCTTAACTCTATCCGCACATAATACCGGCTACTGGAAATGCAGGGCATCCTCAGTGTCACCAAACTTAGAGAAATGGGTGGGTTGCGGCATGAAGGGCATCTGACATAAAACCCATGCCAATACCTTTTTTTGCATTCTATTTAATTAATTTAATTAACAGGAAAATATCATCAATATCAATCTCAGGATTTATCATGTAAACGAGCCTTTTCTGGCTCACAACTCTAAAACAGATATAAAATCTACAACAAGACATGATAAAACAGATGCAGAAAATAACTGTGTTGATGTTTATGGGTTTTTGTTTAAGGACACGAACATGGCAGTTTCGTGATGCTGGGATTTGAACACACAACCTCCAGATTGTGACTCAACTAAAGTCATTTTTTCTTGCACTGCATTCCGTGCATTCTTTTTTGCAACAATATGAGCTAGTTTTGATGACACAAATCATAAGGTTGCGTGTTCAAATCTCAGCACCACTAAACAGTAGGCCTGGGAATCACCTGGGACCTCCCGATACGATATTATAATAGTACCTAAGTGTCGATTCGATTTGTATTGCAATTATGCAAGTATCTCAGTTATATAAATGTCCAGATTCAGTATTAAATATTTTCAGAGATTTTGTAACAATTCCAAAGAAACGTACAGTAGCAAATTATTTGCTCCTAGCACACGCTGCTTGCCAGTGTGTGAATTGTTTAGAGTGCACCTTCTGTAGGATTATAGAAGAACTGTAACATGTTGCAAACCCAAATCATATAAAAATTTTAAAAATGTTATTTACTAAACATGATTTCGGAGCCGGTGTACAATACATAACTGTATGTATCATTTTTTTCTCCCCATTTCTGCTAACCAGCCCTGGTTACTTTTAACATTCAGTTCTTGTATCTTTCTTTATAGAATTCTTTTTTTTTCAAAAACATAATTAGAATCCAGTATTCTATATTTTGTTTACTGTATGAGATATTACAGTATTTTAGCCTAGATATGTTTTCACAGATATGTACTGTAAATTTGCACTCATGTTGAATTTGTAACTGTAACATTTTTAAGGTGTCATTTTTATCTCTCGTTCTTGGGAAGGTTGGTTAAAAATAAAATAAAAAAATCAGAAAACAACATTAATCCCAACATTAATTTTATGTTAGCTATCACATAAACTTGCTATATAAATAAACATGCGAGTTGGCATGTCTATGTTTCCAGTTTTCGATTTCCGATTATTTATATGTAGAGTTTTGTGCAAGAGTTTATTTCTTTATTTATATTTTGCTTCCAAAGAGCCCAGACTTCCTTGTATTTTTAATGGTGATGCTGAATGCTTGGAACAGATGAGAGGGGAAATGAGGTTGCTGCTGAGGTTTGGCCATAAATGACCGGATTTGAAATAATTGTGCCTTTAGGCATTTTGCCAATTATTTTATTGCAGCCTGTTGCAGTAAACAGTTGTTTACTCATCATTTCATTTGTTTTCAGATGAAGACTTGTGCACAATACTGTATATATATATTTCATTTCTGAACTTTAAAGCTTTTAAATCAGTTAGACGTTCCTTAAGCTCATATGATGTGCGGAAAGAAAACTTAGATTGACCAAAAGTACATTTTATACTTTCTTATCTTCTTAAAGGCTCTAAAACTTGGCCTTGTCCTCGTCCATCTCCTCCTCATTCTCAGACAGCTTCGGGCCCTGTTTGGTGACGGAGACCAGGGCCTTGTCCTCAAATCCCCTCAGCTGTTAAACTCAGTACTTATTAAAAACCTCCACCATGTCGAGAACCTCAAAGCTCTGCGTATAAACACGCTCAACAAAGGCAGAGTTAACCACATGGTCTCTGCTCTCACTCACCAGTCATGTAGTAAATGGATTTCTGGTTCTCCGTCATGCGGCACTCCGGGCGCGGGGTCAGTCCACCTCCCGGCTGTATGCATTTATAAACACATTATATATCTTTATTTGGTATTTTTCGTGCTGGACTTCCTCTTCCTTTTCTCAAGCGGCTCGTCTGTAGTCCTGAGCGTTTGACAGCTCTGTGGTTGACCATTTCTGCCCCTTCACCGCGGCTTTTAAAGTGCAATTTGTGCTTCATGCAGAGTGCATTTAATGAAGTGAACTCCAGTTTCATGTGCACTGGGAGGGCATTTCGCATCAACGTGTGTACGTGTAGCCCTCGGTATGGGCTGATGGATGCTTACAGGTTAAGGGAAATACATGAGTGTTAAATTAGGACATTGTATGTCAATATGTGTAATAAAACAGAAGCGACCCCCAAATGGGTGCTTTAAATGTGCAGAACTAATTAAAGTAAATGCACGATTTAACTAATTATGTGCTCATTTGGGAAAAACAAACACAGTCGAGAGTGTATAAAAGAAAATCTGGGAACAACCTTTCCTGCAATTAGTAATGCTGATACTTGAATGTGCACAATCACCAAGAGACAAATGTGTCTTCCAGGTTTAAATGTGTTGTAGCTTCTTAAAGGAGTCACAAAAAACTTAACCAATAAGAGACGAAAGTGAATTCTTGTAACCAATCATGACGCGAAAAGCGGAAAATGGAGCAGTTTCGCAATTCTTCAGTTTTCTTTACTTATATGAAGGGCGTTCGAGTCAAACCTGGACTTTCTGGTGCATAAAAGTGAGTCTGAGACGGTTTGAACGGTTGAAATGTTTTACAGTAGGCTGTACGTCTGTGAATGATGATCCCAGGTAAGGTGGCTCGGAGCCCAAAGCGAGCGGAACGCCCGGCCTCCCAGGAACTCCTTTACTTTAACTCAGCGTTTCAGACGAGTCCTGGCTCTTTAAAACCTTGATGGTATCCAAGCAGTAGTGAAACACTGGGATAAGTGCATTAGTGTAGCAGGGGAATCAAAAGTCCCGGTTTGATTTGAACGCCGTACCTGAATCATTTTGAAAATCGCAGACCAACAAGCGAGCCATTAAATTGCACGATCGATCAAGTTGCACAGCTCTAATGTCTACAAAGCACTGACAGTGAGGACGTCTTTCGCAAATGTCTCTTTACTCGCGATAATAAAATGTGTTCGACCTCCTGTACATGAGCATCCATCATGAACGTCAAGAGCTCACAGCTCCTGTTATAATAACAAACAAAAAAGTAATCAATTAACACCTTCCGTTTAGTCATAATTGTTATGATATAAATATCTAAAGTATATTTCAGTTCAGTGTCTGTTTTTTTTTTTTTTTTTTATCTGACAGATCAGAAATAGGCTGTTATCTGTAATGATGCACTTGCAGAACCTTCTGTTTTAGGCTTTTCCAGCTTCTAAGTACAGTCCCTTCCCATCGTTTCTGCTCATATTCATTCAAATAGCTGTCACATAGCAAGCTGTGAGATTAAACCTGACGGAAAGACGTTTCTGCCAACAGAATTCTGTTCCCCTGGATTATGAGGAATTTCAATCTTGTTATGTATGCGTGTATACATTTTCACACCGCCCACCTACTGTATATAAGACATGCACTTCCACATTGTGTATGTGTGTGTGTGTGTGTGTGTGTGTGTGTGTGTGCGCGTGTCTGTTGGGATAAATACACACTTCTCCCTTGCGTTTCTCTTGGTTTCACACACTCACACTTTTGACCGATTCGCAAATACGCCAGGTGAGTCAGACCATAATGAGATATCTCACACACACACACACACACACACACACACTCTCGCTGAAACCTCAATAGGAAGCCGAAGAGCGTTGGTGATCCTGATTACAGCTTATCACTTAGAAGGAGGTTATGAGTGCACACTGATGTGTCCAGACAATAAAAATCCTCCATCATGGATGGTTTACATCAGAACCGCCTTGTCCTTATTACCCCCCCTCCCCCCACGCGCAACACAGCCTACACACCTTTCTCGTCTCGTTTCTTTTTCCTTCCTCTGTACTGAATATAATGAGCAGCCACATCCCTGCTCAGCCTCAGCCAGGTCGCTGTCACATTTCTCTTCCATTCTGAATAGGAAATATTTCCTGTCTCGATATGTCTCTCCTGTCTCCCTCCCAGCCTGTTCCTGTGTACGGTTTTATTCTGGATCCCTCCAAAACATCTGCTGTGGCACTCAGAAACATCTGCTGCGCTAAGACTTCCTTCACTCCGACTTGGCGCGGTCCTGGGCGTCGGGCCAGTTGAAAGGCCATGAAACGTGCCTGGCAGCGCCGCGCGGCCATTAAATATAGGTCCAATTACTTTTGGGAGACGGCCAAGACTCCTCCAGAGTCAAGCTGTCAGTAACGGATGCATTTTACAGTAGTGGAGAGAGAGATGCATTTTTTTTTTTTTTAACATTGCTGCTGTTTGGACACTGTGATAGATTTGACGTTGCGTGCCCAGAATGTTCCTAGTGATGTGTTTGTGAAATTGTTTTGTTTTTTATGCCGCCTTTGTTTTTTTCTTGCATTCGTTTGGAGCGAACTGCGTGCAAGTATTTCATTGTGAGAGCCAAAAAAAAAAAAAGATGGTGTTAATTCATGCACAAAGATAGCCACGGAAATGAAATCCGTGAAATAGAAGTAGATCTGGAGTAGTAGTGACCCAATGGGGAAAGGATGCAGGATGAAGATTGCACACGTTTAAAACGATGGCCTCCCAGGAACTCCTTTAATGGCCCATTCATAAAAGTACAGACTTCTTTAAAATGTTTGCACAGTTTAAATGTTGTACTCCGGCTAAGAGTCTCATCACCGTCTTCTGTAAATGTCAATCGATTTCACGCCTTCATTCACAAGACGGTTTAATCTGAATGCCCCTCATACTGTATAAGTAAGTGATTTATAGATCATAATGATGACTAGTATATGAAAATCCATGTCTTTTGCTGTTGCCATCCACTTTAGTAACCAGAGTGAAATGCTGTCCCGCTAGATAGTATCGCGGCTCCTCCATGGCCCATTTAATGGCAATGGCTTCACGCTCTACTGTCGCGTAGCACTGTTCCGCTGATATGAGTTTCCTACACATGTACAAGATGGGATGCTTTGGGTTTCAGAGGATGGGGAAACAGGCGAATTGGGATTTCAGCTGCTGAAACACACGTTCTGATTCTGCGGCCAACTGCACTTTTTTTACTGGTTGGTCTTTCTTTAGTAAATCTGTATGTTGGGCTGAGACAAAGGAGAAGTTAGGGACAAAATGTCGATAATAATTCACTGGCGCCAGAAAAGCACGTACCTGAGTTTTGGTGGAGGGTCAAGGGGAGGTGCGCACTGCCTCAACCTTTTATTCCTGGGGGCTTTAGGAACCAGCGGCCAATCTGTTACCCCAGATACTGTGCCTCGATCAGCCCCAGATGGCATCTTTTTGGTTTTGTGTTAGTCCAGAATTTAATTTTAAAAAATTTGCTTCAAAAAAAGGTTTTACTTTAATTATAATTTATATACTTTTATGTTCATTGTACGGTTACACACAATACTCCACAATGATTAAGTAAAAACAGGTTTATATAGTTATAGGTATATATAGTTTTTTTTCAAATTTACATAAGTATTCAGACCCATGACTTAGAGCTCAGCCTTTGGCACAATGTCAGCCTCAAGTGTGCTTTTGAATGATGCTTCAAGCTTGGCACACCTTTCTTTGGCAGAATCCCTCAAGCTTAACCAGGTTGGACATTCAGCATTGGTGCACAGCCATTTCCAGGTCCCTGTAGAGATGCTCTGTTGGGTTCAGGTCCGGACTCCGGCTGGATTGAAATGGGATATTTCACTCACTTATTCATGGTCTATACTGCTTTACCCTGTATACAGGGTCGCAGGGGGCTCAGGGCATACACACTGAAGTTCATTCACACACTATGGGCAATTTGGAAACACCAACCAGCCTAATCTGTATTTCTTTGGACTGTGGGAGGACACTGGAGTACCAGGAGGAAACCCACCAATCATGGGAAGAATATGCAAACTTAATGCACGCAGACCCTGAGGCGGGAATCGAACCTGGACCTGGGAGGTGGAAGGCAACAACAGTGGCCACCATGCCGTCTGGGACATTACACTCGTTTTCACTCACTCATCGTCTATACCGTTTTATCCTGTATTCAGAGTCGTGGGAGGCCTGGAGCCTTAGGGCACCAGGCAAGGTACACCCTGGACAGGGTGCCAAACTATCGCAGGGCACACACAAATATACTGTACACACAACGGGCTATTTGGGAACGCCAATTAGCCTAACCTACATGTCTTTGAACTGTGGGAGGAAACCCACCAAGCACAGGGAGACTCCATGCACACAGAGACGGGAATCGAGCCTGGCTGGAAATCGAACCCAGACCCTGGATGTTGCCAACTGCCTTCAGAAGTCACCTTATTAGTATATAGAGTCCACCTGTGTGTAATTTAATCTCAGTATAAATACAGCTGTTCTGTGAAGCCCTCAGAGGTTTGTTAGAGAACATTAGTGAACAAACAGCATCATGAAGTCCAAGGAACACACCAGTGATAAGGTAGTAAAGAAGTTTAAGGGGTATTAATATTTTTGCATGGCAATGTATAAGTATTACTAATGATTTTAAAACGGCTTCCAAAGCTTTGCCATATATTTGGGAGGGAATTTATGTTGAATGTGTTCCTTATATTCAGTCTGGTATGATACTGTATCACACTGAGTCACCTTGAAGCAGAAACTGAATGTTAAACATGAGACAAACAGGAAGCATCTGCGACCCCTAATTTAGTATATGACCTGCACAACATAAGGTGAACATGTGTGTGGAAATGGCCTGCGGTGATTATACTGGGAATATTTGTGATTTTTTTTTTTTTCTTCCCCATACTATATTGGATTTGAGATGGAAATGTATAAGGCTGCTCCTGGAAACAGACATTCTCTTCTCTGTGGTTTTATTCTGACTGCAATGTAATACCTTCATCTTCTCAAGGTCTTCTGGCCTGTGTTTTTTTTTATTTGTGTAAAGTCCAATATAAGTCAAGGTGACTTTGTTTGGTAGAATCAGTCAGACGTTTGTTAGGAGCTTCATCAGTTCATGGCTGGTCGCCTTGAACTTGAAGAAATACTCGACATGATAGCATGAAAAAGTGAGACCCTTCTAAGCACCCGCACCACATGTGTTCTAGTTTTACAAAGGTTGGTCAGTGGTTGCTATGTACTGTATTTGCTCTCAGGCACATAAAAGCAAAATGTAGCCTGTAGGCCAGAACACTGATACAGATGTACATCACAAATTCATTAGCTAGCCCTCCAGCATGTCAAAACTCAGACTCATCTTTATGTGACTTGGAAACCAAACTAACAAGACTGAATAGAAGTATCTAACATATTGTTGTTGATTAATATGATGCATTAATGCAAACTATCATAAAAGAATTATTATGTCATAGTGCTGCAAAAAAAAAAAAGGGTAAATTTTTTATCTATAAGCTGTAGTGTTCTAATATTGGTTTTAATTATACACCAATCAGCCATAACATTAAAAACGCTGAAAGGTAAAAAGTGAATACCAAAAATGCGGACCATATAGACCTAATTTCACCCATGATGCGATTGAAGGTTAGCGCAGTTAACGATTGTAAAATCAGAGTGATACATATGGTTAAACATTCCAGTGCTGTTGCTGCCAATTATTGGCACTCGTCTAATGTCCCTCGTCCAATCAAACATTTTCCCTAATTTTTTACTCAATCACTCACCATTCTGTATTCAGTGTTGCGGCGGGCCTGGAGCCTATCCCAGGAGACTTAGGGCACGAGGCAGGGTACACTCTGGACAGGGTGCCAATCCCTTGCAGGGCACACACTCACACACATTACGCGCAATTTGGAAAAGCCAATTAGGCTAATCTGAATGCCTTTGGACTGTGGGAGGAAACCGGAGTACCCGGAGGAAACCTACCAAGCAGGGGGAAAACATGCAAACTCTATGCACACAGATCAAACCCAAACCCTTAAGGTGCAAGGCAACAGTGCTAACCACTACACCAGCGTGTCCCCAATTTTTTAATTATAGCCAATTCCCAACCTTACTAAAGAAGGCTTTCCCCTGAGACACATGATGCCAGCCAGTGGCGTCTTTTTGCACTGCTTGCTCACTCACTGTAGGGATTTGCGTAACACACTTGGAAGACAGTGCTAAGCTCACAAATTGGCTTGCGTCGCCATGATTGATGTGGAGTGCTCGAATCCCACCCGTCGCTCCCCACTGAGAGAGCTCGGTAAATCAGTTCTCTCTAAGCTCCCTGGTTATGGGAGGCTTTAGCATCACCCGGGATTTGAACTGTAAAAGTTTGGGCAAGTTTGCAGAATTGTATATACTATAGGATAGAAAATTTATATTATGGGGTTATCCTAATGAATGAAATATTAGATACAGCCACACTGGTTTTGGTAAGTCCTTATAGTCTCGTAATCAAATAACCAATTTAACTTGCTCCACATTTCTGCTAACGAGGAACACAAAACCTGTTATAAATGAACACCCTGTTTGATGTTTAATATAAAACAAGAGAATGATGCTAACTTATATGAAATGACATGTTTAAAACTGAGATTTTTAAATTTAACCCTAAAATGAATAAACACAACTTGCACAGATGATTGCTGAAAAAAAGAAAAGAAAGAAAATCTGTAGAATCTCTCTTAGTTCCTTTACAGATGTGCGACCTGCTTCCAATATTAAAACCAGATGTGATAGATGGATCTAAACTCTACGGGAGATGGCTCGGGTTTTTGCGGAGCGCAAGTCTGTATTTCTCTCGTACATCAAATAAAAAGTCCTTTTAGTGTGTCAGATTTGACCCTGGGGCTCGTGTTTGCAGAAGCCTGCTGTAAGATGTGATGTGCTGAGCAGGACAGTTTTACTCGAACGTCCTTATAAATTTGCAGTTTCTGCAGTGAGAGACGGTGCTGACGGGGGTACCTGTACCGTGCAAGCAAAATCACATAGGGGAAGGAGAGAAGGAGAAGTTTAAAATAAATAGCCACCTTTATTAGGAAGGCGGTCACATCATTCAGCCTTAAGAAGTAAAGGCGCATGCTGAATACTGAACACGGGGGAGTCAATAAAGGAGGGAGGAAGGAAGGCAGACTACGACTGGCGTGTGCAGCCACACAGATGGACTGAATCAGTTAGAATATGAGAAGAGAAGACTCGGGGAAATTGTTTCTGGGGGAAAAATGTAAAAATAATGATCATGGCAAGTCAACGTTCAGGGTTAATTACTGACAAATATATCACAGGGTTTCAAACATTTACTCCGCGGGCAAATTTATTTTAATTTAAATCCGGTTATTTAAATATAAAATAATAGTTGGCCATTTATATGCAAGTTATTGGAAACTGGCATATCACTGTGATATACTACTGTATAATAGTCGTGCGTCTAACCCACAAAATATAAAAAGTTTGCCAGCAGAATGGGATAAACCCCATTTGCAGACTTTTAATTTATTGCCAAATTCTTAATATCTGAAACACACTTGTCTATATTCAAAACTGTTATATAACCTTATTTCAAAAGTTTTAAACTTCTACATTTCAAGCAGAAGCCGACACCTTGTGATGAGCCAAACGCATCACTTCTTTGCTTCATGATCAAGAAGGTATAGTTACCTTCTGTGCAACAAAGTAGCTTCCGTTTATTTATTTTATTTATTTTATTTATTTACCTTTATTTAACCAGGCAAGACAGATAAAGAACAGATTTCTTATTTACAACTGTGGCCTGGCAAAGGCTAAGCCTTTTGGGGGAAGTAGGGGAACTGATAAAAATAAAACATTTTAAGAAATGACGAAAAAAAAGCAAAAAACAGTAAATAAGTTACATATAAAAAATAAATAAATAAATAAAATTAAATGAAAAATTGTGTGTGTGTGTGTGTGTGTGTGTGTGTGTGTGTGTGTGTGTAATATATATATATATACATACATACATACATACACACATGCACATATATATATATATTGTGGCGTGGGCGGGGCGGCGGCTGGCGACCAGCATGCCTTGCGGGGATGTCGGTGTGTTCACCATGATGGGGAAAGGTGTTTGGGTTAGTGGCTTCGGCCCTGTTTGTGTGTGGGGGGTGTGACGTGTGAAATGTGTTCCAGTTCAGGCTGATGCTGAATTGGATGTAGGCTCCTGAGTGAAGGTGCTGCTCATGCCATACCTGCTGTGTGTCTAATAAAGTACTCCCAGCAATTGCATTGGGCACCAAATAAGCTCACTCGTCTCTCCACCATCCTTTCCGGCGTAAAAACGCTACTATATATATATATATATATATATATATACATACATACGTACACACACACACATATATACACATATACACATACATACATAGACATATACGAACAATGTGAACAGTTCCGTCAGTGGTTGAAATGTGTTCAAAGGGTTTTTGGATGTTGAAGCCAAGAAAAGATGTTGACACTCTGTTACTGCCATCGCAGTCACTCAGGCAGTAATAAATAATGGGTGTGCCAGGGGTAGCTCAGTGGATAAGGCATTGGACTACGGTTCGGAAGATCCCAGGTTTAAACTCCACAACCACCAAGTTGCCACTGTTGGGCCCTTGAGCGCGGCCCTTAACCCTCAACTGCTCAGATGTACAATGAGATAAAAATGTAAGTCGCTCTGGATAAGAGCGTCTGCCAAATGCCTAAATGTAAATTTGAGCATTACTAAACATCTGCAATACGTTCTGTTAAATAGGACATTATGTAATTTAGATGTTGTATCATGTTATATACTCAACAAAACTATGTGGGATACTGTAGTGTAAGTACTGTAAATAAATTATGTTACAAAACAAAAATATGCACAAGTGATTTGTGACATTGAGGTGCACATGCTGTGTGTGGGCAGCTGTTGGTTTAATGGTGGATGCCTAAACCATAATACTGAATTGTCCTCATGTACCAGAGTACAACTATAAAAAGTAGAGGAGGAGGGTGACGATGCTCTAAACTAAAATTTTTGTGATGATCTTTAACAATTTTAGTAATTAAAAACGTTTTGTGCATCAGTTTTTATTAAAACTTTACCATCATATTACTGATACTAAACCATAACCACAGGCTGATTTATCCAATGTGACAAAACTATGGGAGGTAGAACTATGGCTTTTTGAAAAATAAGCTTAGAAACACCAACCCCCCTCAAAAAAATTTATAATAATCCACTCTTGTTAAAAAAAAAACATGCAAAAAATATTTTTTATCAGTTTGCAATACTGATAGATCAAAACCGCAAAAAATGGAGTTATATCATTTTGCTTTCAAAATAAATGTTCACATGCTCCAAAGCAATTGGCAGCCCCGCCAAGAGGTCCATCTGTGTTTTTCTGGGATTTCTTTTTAGATCAATAAAATATCTATCTATCTATCTATCTATCTATCTATCTATCTATCTATCTATCTATCTATCTATCTATCTATCCATCCATCCATCCATCCGAAATGGAAGACAGTGTGCTACAGTATGTTATACCTGTATGTAACTATCCAGGTTAAAAAGTGTAATGTGTCAATTTAATAACTAAAATTCAGTAATTGTTGGAAACTCCTATGGTGTAAGAGGTGGGAAACTTTAGGATGTGCTATTGGGAAATAATCAGTTTCTTCACGGTAACCATGACGCCGCTTGCATCAGGAATTGTGTCACAGTTTTGTTCATTATTTTTCCAAAAACAGCACACTACCAAGGGTTTCTTCTTTTCAAAATCCCAGGCACTACCATTGGCAACAGCACGGCCCATAATCCACACCTACGGTTGCATTCCTGACCATTTGGGTTCGCAGATGATTTCTCATCATTTGCATGACGGCAAAATTGCTTGTGTGTGAATGTTTCGTGATGTTAAATTAGCTGAATTGAAATAAAAAAATGACTTTGCTCCTGGGGTGAGTGTGTGAATATGTTTCACAATCACTATCATTTCTATGAGTTAAATCTCGTTTGAGCTGTGTGTGTGTGTGTGTGTGTATGTGTGTTAGTACAGATGGACAGCTCTTCACAATATCTGCGAGTTATATAATTTGTAAGCGCCACTGGAACTCTGTTAGGCTGCATTAGCATGCGGTAGAGATAGTGGAGGTGTGGCAAGGAGCTATGTGATCCCGCTCTGCTTTAAACTCCTGGGAACAGCTGTTCAAGAATATCGGACAGATTTACAGGCATCGTTGTAACTCAGGGCTGTGAAATGTCCAATAGTGTCCGAATGCTTAAGTTTGGAGAGGCTTAGGAAAGGTACACAATAGTGTGATAGTAAACCCAATTTTTTTTGGTTAAACCTTTCTTTAGTAAATAACAGTCTACTAGAAGCAGACATTGTGATAATAATAGTAATATAAAAAAAAAAATTGTCATTCTCCAAAGTTTGGCCACAGCTATAAATGCTATATGAAATTACTTAGACAGCTTTAAAAGAGGTACTGATCCACAGTCTAATACACTGGTACTGACATACACAGAGGCCACGCCTCCTAAACCAGGTGCTGACAGATGCAGAGGCCACACCTCTGACAGATGAAACCATAAAGCACAGCGCCAACATGGACTCAGTTGATGATGTTTCATTAATAATTAAAAAAATAGACATGTGGTAAATGAATTTTAGAGATACATAGACATCTGGATGTCCTCAGTGCAGATTTTCTCCAAAGATTTATATATATATATTTTTTTTTTAATAAAAAGAAAAATTGGTCTGTGTAGCTGTATCATAAACGATGCTTTAAATAGTGCTACCTAATTAGCAGGTTACAGTATAAATGGCTATTAATTAAAAAAGGAACACTTAGTGCTGCTTATGCTGTGTCTTTCTAAACCATAGGTTGGACTTTATACGAGGGGTATAAAGTCAAAAAGGGACTTTTGACTGCACAGAATAACAGAACACAGTAAAAATACCTTTATTTCTCTATATATTCCCCTGCTACACTAATGCACTAGTGTTCGGATGCACTTAGAAAGATTTCTCGGTGTGCTGGAGCCATGATCGGGCTGCTTGTCTGCTTCAAGTCTGAAAGGCTGGCCTCCCAGGAACTCCCTTAATGCCCCAAACATGTGGAAATGGCTTGGAGCGAGGTCAGGACTGTACAGGGGATGTGGCAATAACTACCAGTCGAGTTCCTGCAACATGGTGTTGGTGAATGATTGTGTGTACAGTTCCCACAGACAGAAGTTCCGCAAGTTGGCAACAGGTGATCCGTTGATTTTCAAGGATCAGGTGTTCCACACACTGAATGTTCGGTGAGCTATGAGCCAATTTGGAATATACGGCCCTCTTTAAAACATTTGCACCATTCATATATTTTACTCCGGCTAAGAGTCTCATTACCGTCCTGAGCTTGAAGTCTTCTGTAAATGTCAACCGATTTTACACCTTCATTTACAAGACGGTTTAATCTGAATATCTTTTATAAGTAACTGATTTATAGATTATAACGATGAATAGGGTATGAAAAATCGATGTCTTTAGCCGATGCCATCTATGGCAGGAACGATTGTTGAGTAACCAGAGTGAAATGCTGTCCCGCTAGATAATATCGTGGCTCCTTTATGGTCCATTTGATGGCAAGGGCTACACGCTCTACTGTTGCTTAGCACTGTTCCGCTGGTATAAGTTTCCTACTCGTGTACAAGATGGGATGCTTCTGTACATTAAAGTTTTTTTTCTTTCAAGGTATCTGTGCACACCACAAAGGGTCGTTTAAAGTCTGGGTTTCAGAGGATGGGTAAACAGGTGAATTGGGATTTCAGCTGCTGAAACATGCGTTCTGTTTCTGCGGCCCACTGCACTTTTCCTTTTGGTCTTCTTTTTTTTTGTAAATCCCAAAGTTGGGCAGAGACAGAGGAGAAGTTAGGGACAAAATGTCGACAATAATTTACTAGCGCCAAAAAAGCACGTAACTGAGTTTTGGTGGAATGTTGCGAGTAGGGTTCAGAATGATTGTGTGTACAGTTCCTACAGACAGATTTGCCACCTTGGCCGGGATCGTCATCCACGGACAAATGGCCTTCTTTAAAATGTTTGCATCGTTGAAATGTTTTGCCGCAGCTAAGAGGCGCATCGACGTGCTGTGATTCGAACTGTAAAAATCCCGTTATCTCATTTTGCTGTAAAACTCTTTGTGATTGGCAGCCCTTCCAGTGGCTCCATCTGTATGTCTGGAATTTGCTTTGGGATCAATAAAGTATCTATCTATCTATTTATCCATCCATCTCTATAAAATGTTTTACTACGCACTAAGAGTCTCATCATCACATTGTGCACTGTGCTTGAAGCCTTCTGTAAATGTCACTTGTTTTTATGCTGTCGTTCAGCAGAAATGTCATCACCAGTCCCGGTTTGTCTTGAACGCCCCTCGTAAAATGTATAATGTAAACACTAAAAAGTATTTTTTGGCATTATTATTTTTATTTTTATGAAGACTCTTAAGACTGTCAAAATGGCTTTAAGGTTACATGTGTACTTGACATAAACATTGATTCCTTGTAAGTTAATAGGTTTTTGACTTAGGAGCTCGTTTTTCTAAACTTTTAAGGACCAATATACAGTAATCATAGTTCAGTAAGCAGTTTTGTACATCTAGCATATGTTTTAATACTTGACGTGTTTAGCTTATTGGATAGCACTGTTGCTCGCTCCTCAAGGGTTGGGGGTTCGACTTTCATCTCCGGTCTCATGCGTATGTTCTCCCAGTGCTTGGTGGGGTGTACAGTATTCTAGTAGCTTGAAAAGTTGCGTGTTATACCTAGAAAAACAGCATGACTGTTCCCGATACTTCAGCGAGCATCTGTTCTCACAGCGGAGGCGTTTTGTCTAAGATAAAAGTGGAGAAATATGTGAAAGCAATGTAACCTCTTTTTTTTTTTTATATATATTTTTTTCTTCACAGGGCAAGCGTGGTACAGAGGAAGATAATATCCTTCCAGGATGAGGGCTCTCTCACCAGGAGGCTGTGCGAGAAAGGTAATTACAAAAGTTTGCCTCAGCTATGCGGCTAGAACCTTATAATTACATTTTTTTTCCCTTTTGGACAATTCAGTGCAATTTGCTCAGCCCATTGTACCATGTGTGAGCGCGAGCGTGAGTGTGTGTGCGCAACTCGTGCAGACCGTGCTTGGCTCGGTGAGACCTCGTGTCAGCCTGGTCTGTAACTAATCTACCACTCTTGTTCCGCAGATCCTCTTAGAACCACCGAGAAGCCTCTGCAGGAGTGCTGCGCGTGTGGAACGGCCAAATACCGGCTCACCTTCTACGGGAACTGGAGCGAGAAAGTGCATCCCAAAGATTATCCCCGTGAGTGAATCACACTTGTAGTGTGATTTTTTTTCATTCATTTTACACATGGCCGTTAATGTCAATTAGTAGCAGCTGCTGTCTACGCACTGTTTGTCTAAATAGATGATAGGGTGCAGATGTATACTTACAGTACCTTATATAAAACTAAAGTGGAAAAAAAAAATCCAACAGCAGGACATGATAGGTAAATTGTGTATCTTTGAGGTCACACATTATACATATTATACCCATATATTATATCCCTAAAATGTCTCTATTCATTTTTCAAGCTGAAAGACAACCTGCATTTTGGCATGCTTGATAATTCTTTATGTTTCACCCCTTTTTCTAAATGTACTGTTTCAGTGTCCAAAGTTTTAAACGAACCGCCCCTGAGCATTGAGTCAGGAGGGGACTCTTGGTATATGAGGTCACAGTAGGGGGGAAATCTGATTGGATATTTTTAGGCCCCAGCTGATACAAAAATGAAAAATAAAATAAAATGAATAAAAGTACAAACATCAGGTATTTTTTTCGTCTCATGTTTTTGTGTGTTCATACAAACAATATTTAAAAAATACATTCAAAATATTCACAATTGTCAGCAGGTCAGCAAGCAGCTTTGACCAGAAACTTTAGGTCCCAGCAGCCACTGCGGCCTACAAATATCACCCAGCATGCGCCTGTTCTGATTACACACACACTCACACACACGCACATCTATTCGCCATTATCTACAAACCCATATATAAAGAATTTCTTTCTGCCTGAATTCACCAAGTTTTTTTTTTTTTTAACTTTGCTTACCCTCTGTTTATGATTTTGAATTTGATTATCTTTTTCCTGGCATGGTGTCGTAGTGATTATTGCCGTTGCCTTTCACCTTGGCGGGGAAAGGGTTAGATTCCCATCTCGGGTCTGTGTGTGTGGAGTTTGCATGTTCTCCCCGTGCTTGGTGGGTTTCCTCCAGGTACTCTGGTTTCTTCTCACAGTCCAAAGACATGCAGATTAGGCAAACTGGCGTTTCCAAATTGCCTGTAGTGTGCGTCCTGCAATGGATTGGCACCATATCCAGGGTGTACCCCTCCTTGTGCCAACAGTCTTCTGGAATAGGCTCGAGCCTCCCTGCGACCCTGTACAGGTTAAGAGGTATAGAAGATAAATGAATGAGTGAATGTTCTTTGCGTGTCGCTGTGTAAATCCTGTTTTGAACTTGTCTTTTTGTCATTAAAACCTTTGAATTGCATTTGCATCCATCTCTGTACCAACATGTTACATGGCTCAAAAGCTTTGAAAAATTAGTTTTCCTTTCTTAATGTGATAAATAGTTTTTAATATCCTTTATTCTTATAACCACAATCTCTTTCCAATCTTGTGTGTATCTCCTGGGGGTGCAGCTAATGTTTGTTTTAATCATTGAGTAAGTTTTAATTACTGAAAAAGGAATCGACTATTTGGATTGTGGTTCACCGAATTGCTCAGTGGTTCTTGTTTTAGGAATGCGCTACTAATGAGGAATACTTTTTTCAAAAATGCACGTGCAAATCACGGAAAACCGACAACAATGCGTGCGTGTGTTCGTTGTGTGGAGGTTGTGCAAATACTATTCATAAAATATTTTATGCTGCCACAGATTTACAGTAACAGTGCTGTGTTGTGCTTGTATGGTATAAACCACAGATAAAAAACGTGTTACTTTCCTAAAGCTTAAAAAATTATCCTTTTGTTTTTTTAATTCACTCACAACATTGAATTATATTCACCGATCAGCCATAACTTTATGTCCACACACCTAATATCGACAAGGTCCCTTCTTTTTCCCACCAGAACAGTGATGCACAGCGTTCTGACACCTTTTTATCAGAACCAGCATTTACCTTTTCGTCAAGATGAGCTACCTAAGGTCTTCTATCGGATTAGACTACACGGGCCAGCCTTCAAGCCGCATTTGCATCAGTGAGCCTTGGCCACCCATGACCCTGTCGCCAATTCATCGTTTTTTTTTTTTCTTTCTTTATTGTGATGAATAGTTGACTGGATCAGAGCAACTCCAAATCTTGGGGGATGTTCCCAGGGTGCAGTGGTCATGACCTACCAAAAGTGATCCAAAGAAGGAAAACCAGGGAACTAGTGACAGGGTCATGGGTGGCCAAGGCTCACTGAGGCACATGGGGAGAGAAGGCTGGCCTGTGATGTCCAATCCAATAGAAGAGCTACTGTATCTCACATTGATGAAAAGGTTATAAAATAATAATAATAATAATAATAATAATAATAATAATAATAATAAAAGAATTGCCTTAACTTTGCTCAACGTTATGACTTAAAACACTGGATATGAAAATATATCCAACATTATTAAAACTAGCAATGCAGCAAGGCAGTTTAACAACCATGTGTTACTGTCCTATTTACTACAGTACATGCATAATATTATACTCATAAAGAGATAACAGCTGCATACCATTATCTTTCCTTCCTTTTTTTCTTCTTTTTTCTCCAAACTGGGCAGATAATGGCTTTGACCTTTCCTTATTTATATATTTACTTTTATTTGATGTGCACCAGGACATTACACACTCCCAATTAAGAGCCGAAATGAAACCTTGGGGGTGTGTTGACTGGTTATATATTAAGCTTACCGATTTCACACAAAAGCAAGACTGAAATATGCCTGTGAAACTCTACAGTATACAGTATACTTACAGTATTATGAATGAACTGTGGTTTATTCAGGAGCATTTTGCATTGCTGTAAAAAGTTAGACGTGCATCTTTTTTTTTTGCTCCCACTGCTTCTAGTGGGTAGATGTCCACTAAAGAAAAATGGATGTTCAAATGAGTGACTGAAAACCGATCATGCAAATTTTATCATCATTCTTAACTTTAATTTCATTTACACACGCTCAGTGCCGCCTTCCGGCAATATTCTGCTCTGGCTCGTGAGTCCAAACCAGTGAGAAACAAATTCTTTATTCTCTGTTTTTGGTAGAAAATATAACAGACAGGCTGAGGGAGAGGAGTTTTTTTTTTTCCTTCTATCCACTGTCTTTTCGCTTCTAATGTACAAATCACCCTGTCTTAGTAGTTCAACCTGTAATATTTCTATCCTGTAGATTTTACTTTGGTTCTCAAAAATAAGGACGAATGGCGTCCCATATCGATTCAACAAGGAGCAGGTATTCTCACTCATCGACTAGCAGGGGTAACTCAGTGACTAAGACATTAAAATATGGTCTGGAATGTCCCAAGTTCAAACCCCACTACCACCAAGTTGCCATTGTTGGGCCCTTGAGCAAGGCGCTTAAACCCTCAACTACTCAAATGTGTAATGAGATAAAAATCATTCTAAGGATGTCTTCCAAATGCCATAAATGTAAATGTCTATACCGCTTTATCATGTATACAGGGTCGCAGAGAGCTTGGAGCCTATCCCAGGAGACTTATGGTAAAAGATGTGGTACACCCTGAACAGGGTGCCGATCCATCGCAGGGCACACACACATACACACACGCTCATTTACATACTACTGCAATTTGGGAGTACCAATTAGCCTAATCTGTATGTTTTTGGACTGTGGGAGGAAACCGGAGGAAACTCCACCATCATGGGGAGAACATGCAAACTCCACAAACAGATCTTTTAGTTCCCAAATACAGGGCGATTCCGTGCAACATTTTTGAGACGGTTGGCAACCTGATTGATTGCTAACTTTGACAGCTAGTTCAAGTTCAAGTAGGCTTTATTGTCACTTCAACCATATACAGTACAGTTAGTACACAGTGAAACGAAACAACGTTCCTACAGGACCAAGGTGCTACATGCAACATAAACTTACAACATAAATTAACAGAGAAGCTAAACTAGCTAACTAAGAGGCCTAGTTAGCTGGCCCGCAGAGACAAGACAGATAGTCCTAACATAAATTACAACATAAATTAACAAAAACTAACTAAAACTAACTAACCAAGAAAGACTATCTACAGATTTTACAGACAACAGACAACATAAAGTGTACGTGCAAATGTGCAAACAAGCTAACTAAGATGCCTAGTTAGCTGGCTAGCAGAGACAAGAGCTAGCATGTATGAAAACATAGCAAAACGTCTGACTAGCTTGCAGGAAAACTATTTAAAGTTTATTTTATTTGCTGACTTTAATATGTCTGTATAGCTTAATCTGCTATTCTTATACTGTTTTTATGCAAAAAAATATATATATCTCATATAGGAAGCATTAAAACATAGCAAGTCTTCTAACTAGCTTCTAGGAAAACTGCTATATCTGCATCTTGTAATTAATTAAGGTTTATTTTGTTGCTGATTTTAATAGTTCTGTTCAACTTTGCCTGCAGTTTTAAACTGTTAAAAAAAAGTAATAATCTCAACAGCAGTTGCTTTGTTGTTAACTTGATAGCTAGCTAACTACCTGAAACTTTGCTAGCATAAAAACAAGGTTTCTAAATAGCAGAAAAGGAGAAAGCTGCATGTAGATATAGTAGACTTACAGTATTTTACTGCGTTATTTTTTTCAATATAGTTTTACAGTTTTACAGCTTTGTCTGCTATTTTTGGATAAAAAGACCAAGGCAACATTATTAAAACATCATTTATTTCCCATTTTTATCATTAAAGTCCTCTTAAAAAGAGCATTGTAACAGAGCCAGAACATAAAATGGCTTGTTCCTGTGTTCATTAGTAAACAGTGAGCTAATGTATAATCAAATTATAGCTCATCTCATAATTATGCCTCCCGTGTGGGTGATTATGACGACAGGAAGTGGGAACTGTAGCTTTCTATTAGTCATTACAGATGTGTGTGTGTGTGTGTGTGTGTGTGTGTTTAAAAGCATAAGGTCAGAGGGAAAACAGCAGTATGACTTGTATGAAACAGTAGAGAGAGACAGAGAGGGAGAGAGCAGGACCACTGACCTAAACCTTAAAGGAATTATTGATATAATCATGTATTTCGTGAGATATCATGCTGTTTCTTTAATAGCAAGTAGCAATTAGAGAACAGCAGCTCTGTTGGATTTCATTGCCTTTGTTCAAAGAAAGCTGAAATTGTTATTCTATTATTATTATTATTATTATTATTATTATTATTATTATTTCTTATGCTTCATACCATAGTGCTGTTTATTATTTTATCAAATTCCCAGTTTGATTTTAAGGTGTCGATAATTTTTTTCAGATGGAGTTGTATGAAGGATGGTAATGCTCTTGCTTTCACTATTATTAAACATAGCTATGATTTTTATTGTCATTTTATTATGATGCAACTTCACCCTATATTTAAGCCATCTCTGATCACAGTCATTTATGGTTTAATAATGTGTTGGACATTTCTTAACTCAATTCCAGTTATCTCCATAGGTGTTTTCTTTGCTTAATCAAACCGAGTAATTAGACCTTTCTGAAACACAGGAACATTTTTTTCATGACTCTCTGCATCAGTTAGGGTTAAAATATTTGCTGCCAGATAAAATATTCTGTATCAATCATAGATGTAATTCTCAAAGTAAAAGCTCTTACATTTTTGCTTATTTAAATACAAATGGCCACTTTTTTGGCAAAAAAAAAGTCAGCATATATCTACATTGGATATAATGTATATCTACATTGGAGTGCTTTAGAGGTTATTGATTTCATACAGTATACACCAATCAGCCATAACATTAAAATACAAAACATCATGCCTAATTGAGTAAGTTCCAGGAGCCCTTGTGCCACCGGGGCGGCTCTGACCCCTCGAGGGTCCTCTGTGCTGTGACACCCGGAAATTAGCGGTGGATCCTTTGGGTTCTGTGGTTTGTGGGGTCCATAAATTCCATAAATGCTCGTCCCCATACGCGCAGGCTGTGATGCGCTGGGTGTTCTGATATGTTTTATTGACTTTTTTCAGCAATTTGTTAAGGCCAATCAGGCTGGCCTTTGGTCCTTAAAGGTATAAGTGAGTCTTGGGTGCTCCTGATGCTGTCACTAGTTTACTGGCATACAATTTATAACCAATGTTATTCAATTTATCAAGCAGTGGTGTTAATGTAAAGGCTGATCAGTGTGTTTGGCTGATTACAATATTATCAGTGTGTTTGGCTGACCAATATTACAAACCTATTACAAACATCCCGAATGTATTTTGCATAAAATCCTAAACTAGATAACTAAATAAAAATAAAATAATTTGCAGCTGAATGTCATGGTATTTGCATATTAACTACCAATCAGGAAAATGAAAAAAAGCTTTTAAATGCATATGGGTAAAAATATTAATTAGGATACAGTTCAGATTCAGGAAAAAAAAAGTCTATAAGTCAGTTAACAATTAAATAAAAAAAAGAAGGGTGTAAAATACAAAATGTTTTACTTCCACTTGTGTTTATATCTGTGTAATATTTGATTACTGTTATATAGGCATAAAATAACCTGATTATTGTCCTGAAGTGCTTATCTATCTATCCATCCATCTAGGAACCTCTGTAGTCCAAGACCATCGATAATTACTATTTATCCAGTCAACATTCACTTACGCTTTCACACACCATGTGCAATTTGGAAACGCCAGTAGCCGAATTTGCATGTCTTTGGTCTGTGGGAGGAAACCGAAGAAACACGGGGAGAACATGCAACTTCATGCACATAGACCCCCAAGTGGGAATCGAACCTGGACTATTGAGGTGCAAGGCAACAGTGCTCACCGTGCTGCCAAAATTATTATAGCGCGACATAAAATTTTGAGTGAAATTCATAATATTGGATTCTCTTTTAATTACAATATAATTGTCATTTCCCCCCTAAAACAATACACATGAAAAAGTAAAAGAAAATTAATAATGAAGATACAAAGTTTAAGCTAATTATGTAGAGAAAAATGTTATGTAAACAAATTTTAGAAATAGAAAAAAGGAAGAGGTTAAAAATAAATAAATATACACATACAGTATAGAGAATAAATACTGCATGCCAAAGATGAAAAGAAAACAATTAGTCAACTGCCCAAATCAGATAAGGATCAGCTTATTGTTGTGAAACATGACTGCGTGCTGAGCTAAGCACAATATTTCCAAATAAGTCGAACATGTTCTAGCAGGACTCTTGACTAAAGCTTTCATGCCTTACACTGCTGCAATGTTCAACATCATCCACTTCATTTGTAACACTATTATGTTGTATATAATGATTTCTCATTCTATAGCATTCAGAATTATGGGATTTCTAAGGAATTCCTAAGCAGTTTCTTTTAACAGCTCTTAGTCAAATCACAGCTGACTGCCACATTCCTGATAAGTGCTTTTGTTTCTAACAGGGCGAGCCAATCACTGGTCAGCTCTGATCGGCGCCTCTCACTCCAGCAATTACATGCTGTGGGAGTACGGAGGATATGCCAGCGAGGGTGTGCGTCAGGTGGCTGAGTTCGGCTCGCCTGTCAAAATGGAGGAAGAGATCCGTCAGAAGGTAGGACATGAAGTTTCGGCGGCATCGTCTTTGCAGATTAGTGTCCATCAGATGCAGGAGAAAAACATGTCAATATAGGTCAAGATATCCCCAGGGTCCTGCATCTTCAGCCACAGAGAAAGTCTTGCATTGGGGTTTGTAAGTTTTTCCAGTGTTTGCAGTATAAACAACCACAACACTAATAGTCACTATTATTTTTTATTATTATTATTACTACTACAACTTAAATGTTCCAGGTGTCATTCGAATAAAATAGGGACTTGATGAAAATTTTGGTAAATAAAGGCGTAAAAGCGATTGACATTTGCAGAAGACTTCAATCACAGTATGGTGATGAGACTCTCATCTGCAGTAAAACATCTGTATGGTGTAAACATTTTAACGCCATTGGTCTGTGAATGATGATCCCGGCTGAGGTGGCTCTGAGCTCACTGCAGTCACTCCTGTGAACATTCAGCGCCTGATTTTTGAAAATCGATGGATAACTTGTCTTCAACTTGTGAATGAAATGCAACAGTGTTTAGGAACTGTACACACAATCGTTCACCCACAGCACTTGCACATTACAGGGACTCAGCTGGGTCCAAGCCATTTCCATATGTTTGGGACATTGAAGGAGTTCCTGGGAGGCCAGTGTTTCAGACATAAAGCAGGCAGTCCGATCATGGCTCAGGCGTACTGAGAAAAATTTCTACCTTGATGGTATCCAAGCACTAGTCATACACTAGGATAAGTGCATTAGTTTAGCAGGGGATTATATCAAGAAATAAAAGGAGTTGTTATTCTCATAACTGTGTTCTGTTATTCTGCACAATCAAAAGTCCTGGATTGACTTGAACGCCCCTCATACTGAACACAAATAAACAAATGAACATGTGCAAAACTTTTGTTTTAAGGCATAAATTGCACATACTGTAAGGACAGTTGATGGAATTGCATGCTTAGTGTTTTTTTTCTGGGTTCAACAGGCCTGTGGTGTCCTCAGCTGAATGATTGTACGTTTACTCTGGGACATCATAAGTTGGAAAATTGTGACATTTAGGTGGAATGAAAAAAAAAAAAAACCTGAACAGATTTCTTTCTTAATTTAATGTAATCAGAACTACATTTTTTTTAAACAGCATTTTAATGAGTGATTAAGAATTGCTGAGCACCAAAACAGGCTTTATACCAGAGTAAGCTTTGTTGCTGTAGGCTAGAATGTAATTGTGACTGAGACATGCCGCGATGAAAGCTAATCAAACAAGTGAACGTACTTATAAAACGGATCACGTATTTGTATAACTGAGAATATAGGACCAGCGGATAAAAAAAAAAAAAACAGTCAGAGCTGACACTCCAAAATCTTTGCTAACTTTGAAATGAATATTTAGAAATGAAACAGAAATATATATATATATGTGTGTGTGTGTGTGTGTGTGTGTGTGTGTGTGTGTGTGTGTGTGTGTGTATACAAATATATATTTTGGTGACAAAGTAGTTAGCACTGTCGCGTTGCACCTCCAAGGTCCGGGTTTGATTCCCGACCCAGGGTCTGTGTGCGTGGAGTTTGCATGTTCTCCCCGTGCCTGCTGGGTTTGTATATTTGGTTGGTAATTTCCATGCAAGTGTAAAGGTCAAGCAAAACCAAGAGAAAATTTAGAGGATGTTTTTTTGCACACAAGTAACTGTCAAAGTTACCAATTACATCACAATCAAAGAAGTTTGAATAAACAATTTCATAGGTTTATATGTGATTTGTGGATGTTAACTACGATCCAAGCTTCTGCAAAATTGATTATAGAGTGCCAAACTCCTTGTTTAGTGTTAATGTCAAGAGCTTTGAGCTGTCATGACTGGAGCAAAAACCTCTCATACAGAAAGTGGAACAAATATACTAAAATCGTAAAATGGAGGGGAGGGTTATGTTTAGTAAGGACGTGCATGACAGGTTCATAGCTTCTGTAGTCACAAGAATGATTCAATTAAAATGTATAATGTTATGCAGAAAATATAACATGGAATACATGCACTATTATATTATACAGTATTATGCAACAGTTAGTTACTACAGAGTTAAAAAGCTTTCCATGAGTGACGTTTCCGGGACGTTGTACTGTACATGATTTGCGGGCATCGGAGAGCTGCTATCAATGTCCATGATGTCTGTATTAGCGGTATTTGAAATCGAATGGACAAATCATCTCCATGTCTCCGAATGTTACTGATGTTCACATTTTTTGTTAAAAATGATCCGTTTAGTTTTCCATTGACCAGAAAATGAGCACGTTCATGCACAAGACTGTTCCCGTGTGTGTTTGTTTTGTTTACCTTTGCTGTCAATGGTACATCAAACATATTTAGGTTGAAACAGGGAGCAGAGATGGGGAGAGGCCCCTGACAGAGAGCCCAAACACAAAGGATTATGTCCCTATAAGTATACAATGGATGGTATTAGATTAAAATTAATGGACTTGTGTAGGCATGATGGGGGTCTCACTGGCCATGCTTATAGTATTATAGCAGAAGTACTGTAATTGTTGTGGTGACATAGGCTGTATATATTGTTGTTGTTTTTATTAACCTATATATATATATATATATATATATATATATATATATATATAAATGAGCTATTTTTACCATTTCGGGTTGAAGAAGGGGAGGGGGGGGGATTAGTGAGATTACTAGCAATGCAATCAGGAACTGTTTGCTGGCAGTCGCAATGAAAACCACAGCTGGATTTGGATTTCTGGATAGTTGACCTTTAATCACTTAATTACAGTTAATTTTTTTGTAAAAGGTTCATAATGCTCCTTTTTAACTGATAAATTGCATGGCTGATATTCTACTAAGTATATCCAGTACTGTGTAAAAGTCATGACCCCCCTCCCAACCTCATAATTTGCTTCCAAAGAGCCAGTCTTTCTTTTGGCTCTCAGTTTTGGCAAACTATTGTCTCTCATTTTCATTCCAGTCCCTGTACCGGAGCAGTGTCAGAGGAATGTTATTACTTGTTAAGCCAAACAGTGACCTATGAATCATTCAAGCATAAAAGAAGACATCTAACTTAAGGCATGATGCAGTGAGAAACAGATGCAGATGATCAGGCTGGTGATTAGTATACTGCTGATGCTGAATGCTGAGTGGTTAGAAGAGTTGAGAGGGGAAATGAGGTTGCTGCTGAGGTTTTTACACAAACAAACCACTTTTAAGTCATATATTTAAACCTATTAATACCTATTCATTTAATTTATTGTATGTCATTTAATTCAATTAGATATAAAGATATAAAGGGTGTCTGAAGACTTTCTCACAGTACTGTATATCAGTTATAAGTTGAATCTACAGTGATAAATTAATGTTTTCTATAACTGAGGGCAAAGCATGCTTTATTTATCATGCCAGAAAGCAAGGACTCCCTGCAAGTCCAGGCTTAAGTGTTTGAGATTACGGTAAGAAGGCAGGGTTTTTTGCCAGTGACACTTAATATAAGAGATTTCAAAACACCTGCAGAGAGTAAGACCGAAAAAAAGAAAGGGTTAGCAAAAAAGTATGGTGCCAACAACTGACACACTTGCTTGCTTGGAGTATTATGCCATAACCCTTCAAAAGGTTTAGACCGCGGACACTACAGCAATTCTGTGCGTTTCAAGTGCTAGACAAAAGCGTTATTTCCAACCAGATTGATTACGTTTCACCCTTTACCTTAGACTGTTTTTTTTTTTTTTTTTTTTCAGTCACTCAAGTATGATCTGTTTACCTGGACAGACATCTCAATTATTTCATATTTTAGAAATAAAAATATAATCCCGAATGTGTTTTTATACCCCCCTGTGTGACACAATTACACCTCCTGGAAACTCTTCCTGCAGCGTTAATTCACAGCTGTGTGGATGCGAGAACTTTGGCGTGTTAAAGTCATGCAAATATTTCATTAAAAATGTCAACCTGCGAGAATAATGGCATCCCATTAGGGGCGTATTTGAAGTTGTGATATGGTAAGTAAAACCTTGTTTGTATAGATAATAGTTTGCTCTTTCTTGGAATCAAATCATTTCAATTTCAAAGTGCTCCAACACAAAGCATTTTATTTCTATGTTGCATCTGTCTTGCTCTGTAGGAGTTAGCTCACTGCATGACTAATGCACATAAATTGAAAAGGGCATTATTTCATTCTGGCCTCAAAGATCTTAATGTATAAAATGTAAAAAAAAAATAGATGGTGTGGCAACAGGAATTATGTTTGTTTACCATTATATTTTTGCTTTTTTTAACAACTTTCACAGCCCAAAAAACATGTATTTTTGCACGCATATTAGGTCATTGATGTCCCATTTAAATGATGAAAATCTGAAATTCAGGAATTTGCTGCAAATGATAGCAACTTAAATTGATTTCCTCTTGGCCTCCCATTGCCATATCTTTGTATATATTGTAGACAACACAACAATTTGAACAAACTATTTCAGTCAATAAAAAGATTATGCCCAATTTTGCATTACTTTCAGTTCAGCCCTTGTATATACAGTAGTATATAGTGTACCCTGATCAGTCATAACATTAACACATTGACATTGATCACCAATTACATACAGGTAAACCGGTGACAGAATCATGGGCATTCAAGCCCCACCCATTCCTACACAGACCAAAGAATTCAATAGAAAAGCCAAAGCGGCAGAAAAATACCCAAAGAGGTAATTTGGCCACAAAATATTGTATTCTGGCCACAATAGAAAGGCATCAGAACAGCCAAGGCATAACTGGCACACCCAGCAGGCAACAAGCCCAAGGCAACTAACATAGTCTCCAAACACCCCAGATCCCAATCCAATCGAGCACCCATGGGATTCTCCAGGCAACAGAGAACAGCTCCAGAGGTCTTGTGGTGTCATGCCTCAAGGAGTTAGAGATCCCCCAGAGACAAGGGCCACCAGGCCACAATCTGGGTAAAAGAAAGAGTCCTTTTGAGGTCTTAGTTGCTCGACTCTGTGGCATCACTTGCTTTGAATCATAAAGTATCTACACCTTTGTAGAATTGACCCTACTGCGAAACAGGCCAAACTCACGCTGAGCTGTCAAGAACTGTCCAAGGACTGTCAAGATTTACCCACCAATTGTTACAAACTACCTACTAAATTTCATGATTTTGTCAAGAACTGCTAGGATTTCTTACCTGTTACCAGTAACCTGGACACATCCTGAGTTTTGTATACTTGTCACTACAGAAGCTATGAACCATGCACTTACGTGCTAAACACCACCTTAGGCTGTGTAGTATCCATTATAGAGTACTACTTTAGTAGTTCAGTGTATAGGGGTTGGCATATTTCTGGACTCATCAATCACATTTAACCACATATGAACACAAATCACAATCCACAAACCACATAAGAACCGCTACATTCCAGCTTTAAATAAGTTCCACAGTGTTTTTTTAGTTGTCAGCTTTATTAAAAAAAAAAAAAAATTCTCCCAACCCACACAGCATCTTACCAAATTGTGACAAACTTCTTGACATAAGCTCTTTGATTTTGTAAAATCTTGATCGATTGTATCGGTTCAGGATCAAACTCATTAAGTGAGTGGAAACGCACCAAAATGACCAAATGTAAACAGGACGAAGGAATTAACCAGACCTGAAACAAGTCTTTCAACCCAAAAGTGTTTCTGTTTTGCTGCTCCTTGAGTTCTGACTGAAGTTCTAACACCTTCATTAGTATTCCTTGTGCCATTATGCTGTCAAAATTACTTTGCTGAACACTTCAATATCGCCCATGCAGTCCTAGGCCTCGGAAATAGCGTGTCAAAGGTCAGTCGGTTCAAGTGGAGGTGGAGCTTTGCTATGCATCTGAATTAGCCTGATTAGTCATTATGGTCCGGGTTTTAACAAAGCCTTTAATTTTTGCTCTAATTCCCTCCCAGCGAAAAACGAGCAGGCAGTAGGAGGGAGACAGAGGGAGATGAGATCGAGAAGGTCAGGTGTAGCTTGTGTCAAACCGTGCACCTTTTTAACACTGAGACAAGAGCAAGAATGGATTTAAAGGGCACCTAGAAAGGTTCATCCCCTACATGTCCCCATTCGTCTTTTCACACGCCGACATGAGTCGCATTCCAATGGCCTCAGACTGACAGATTGATCATAGATACGTTTCCTTCCTCATTGCCAGTATCGTCTGTTCAGAGGAAATTCAGTCAGCAATTTTTCTGTTTCGTGTTTAAATAAGAGACGTTCGCAGCTTAAACGAGGGCCGTTCAAGTCAAAGCTGGATGCAAACCCTTTTTGCATAGGCAACACCATAAAGCACGGACACGAGGCGAGGTCTTATGGAAAAAAGAGTAATTTATTTAGGATAAATAGGGAAGGAAAGGGTTAAAGGAAAGAAAGAGGACGGAATGAATGTGCACGTGCAGGTCTGGTGGGCAGTGGTCCCGCGTGGACGGCAGCTCCTGCCTTAATCCGCTCGCGCTGACTCTTCTCTCTGTGATGGCCGGACCGGCCCCTCCCAGCTCTCTCTGTGGGCGTGGCCCCAGACGGGAGTCCTCCCTGACATTCGGCGGCTCGGCGGCTTTCCCCAGCTGGGAACAAGGGCCGTGATGTGATCCTCCTTGCGGCCTTTTCCTCTTTGGCAGCAGGGTCACCATAATCTGGCTCCATTGTGAAAGTGATCTTGTGGCTGTCCTTGTCGCGTTAATCAAAGGCGTACTCGCCTCTTTGAGTGCTAGTAAAGTCCGCGTAGTCATGCACGTCCATCACAGGTGCCCGCCGTGACAAGTTATAAGAGTAAACAAGAGTCCTTTTATTTCTATACTGTATATAATCCCCTGCCACTCTAATGCACTCATTCCAGTGTTTCACTAGTGCCTGGATACCATCAACATAGAAGGTTTTCTCAGTATTCTAGAGCCTTAAGATGCCTGCTTCGCGTCTGGAATGCAGGCCTCCCAGTACCTCCTTAAATGAACTAAACGTGGAATCGGCTTGGAGCGAGGTCAGAACTGTACGGTAAAAACTCCAAGCCAAATTCCTGTAATGCACAAGTGGTGTTGGTAAATGATTTGTGTGTACAGTTCCTACAGACAGATGCATCTCTTCCACAAGTTGGTGACAAGTTATTTGTTGATTTTCAAGGATCAGTCATCCACTCGCTGAATGTTCATGGGACGACTGCAGTCTGCGCTGAGCCACCTCAGCCGGGATCGTCATTTACGGAAGTACGGCCAAAAAACTTTTGTACCATTTAATGTATTTCACTGTGTCTTATTACCGTACTGTGCTTGAAGTATTCTTTAAATGTCAATCGGTTTTACGGCTGCCTTCATGAGAAATTATATCACAAGTCAGTTTGGCTTGAACACCCCTTATGATTATCTTTTATAATTTCTTATTTCTTTTATATTTTAATTACCTACTCTAATTTTGAGCATAAATAATCACATAATTTGCAGTTAACTTTGATATCATGTCACGTCACATCAAGTTGCCACTTTATTAGGAATATTGGCCTGTTTATTAGGTATTCTTAAGTGTAGATGCCAGTATACAACTGTGTCTGGTGCAATGGATTTCTTAGGTGCTTTTTATTGTAATTATCTATGGAGAGCATGTTAGGATCATTTAAATAGTATTTAGATTTTGAAACTTCTGTTGCAGGGGTTTCGTGTACAGCAGAATTCCATCCTTGATTGTTTTCCAATAACAGCATGCCTTGTGCTGTTACATTCCTTACACTTATCTATAATGCGTTATGAAGTTCCCTTTGACTGAGCATGTTACTATAGACATGATATAAAGATAGGGCAGAGCTATGCACTAGGCCCTATTGCCAGAGCTACTGTTTTGGGAAATGAATCGACACCTTATGCCCAGTCTGATTAAGAATTCACCTCTGCTGTGGTGTAAAAGGTGAATATTTGTCCTTGGCTTTATTAACCCTGTATGTGAATGGAATTCATTTACAGGATTCTTTCTCATATCATAATTCATTTATAATTGAAATCATCTCTCAGTGTTGTTTGCTCATAGGATTATCTTATCTTTTACCCGCCAGCTGTTACGTGGGCTTTCCGGGTTGATTTGCATTTGTTGTGACGACGGCCACTGCGTTCCGTCCTCCATCAGTTTCATCGATCCGTGCCCTGAGTCCTTGTTTTCTGGCGTCGTCATACATCAGCGTTGTCATGATTTTTTTTTTCCAACGTGGAGTCATTCGTCTGTCAGCCACTCTATCAATGCTGTGGTTGACTTTTGCGTCTCGTCCATTTGTCATACTGCTGTTTTTTGGCTTGTGATGCCCTCTGGGGATTTTCTCGCTTGCTTGGTTTCCGTCTCGATGTTGCCGCTTGGTTTATTTTGACGCCACCATTCGTCTTCACAGGCCATGACTACAGGACTCGGCTAATGGATAAGAAATAAACACAAAACAGCTAATTCATAGATACGTTGTTTGGCTTGAGCGCTTTTTGCCTTCAAAGGTCAACATGCGATCTTTAAAGGATCCTGATTTTTACATTTTTACATTTACAATTAGAACATTTATCTTCATGTTTAAGACAAATAGTTTCAGTACTCTTGAAGTTGGTTTGAGCCTTTTCATCTTGCCACCTCCAAGGAGAAGTCCACAGAAGTCCACAATTGGCTGTTGTCAATGTGACTGGCAGGAGAGAGAGAGAGAGAGAGCGAGCGCGCGCGCGAGAGAGAGAGAGAATGCTATCCCTCTCACACGAACAGCACAGCTAATTTAATCTCTTGGCTCCTGGATACGCATAGCTGTGGCATCTTTCGGATTCGAACTTGAGATGCGCCTTACTTTCTCACCAGGTTTTACAACTGTTTACTGAAACCCAAATCAATCTGCAATAAATTCTGCTAATTTGCATGTATACGCCAAGAATAGCTGGGAAAACGAGGTCACATGCAAAGTACAGGGAGTAAACAGGGTATAAATAAGGGTTTGTTTGCATCTGAAATTGCTTTTGAGTATTCAGAAGATTTCCCAGAAGAGTCAAACTGAAGCTTGCTACAGGTAACTGTAATACAAAATAACGGTTATGGGATGTGAAAAAAAAAAACATACAATTGAAACCTATAGACACTGGTGTGTAAATATTTATTTAGAAATGTGAATAAAATAATAGTATATTTAATTTAGGGGCAGAAAAAACAGAAATGGCACAAATTTAATAGCTGCTTTTAGTTTATCCTTTATCTGGTAATAGAAATGACTTAAACTGCATACATGTGGCACGGTGATGTAGTGGTTAGCACTGTGTCCTTGCACCTCCAGGGTCCTGGTTGGATTACCAGCCAGGTTCGATTCCCACCTCTGTGTGCATGGAGTTTATAATGTTCTCCCTGTGCTTGGTGGGTTTCCTCCAGGTTCTCTGGTTACCTCTCACAGTCAAAATACATGCAGATTAGACTAATTGGGGTTGCCTGTAGTGTGTAAGTGTGCCCTAAGTCTCCTGGGATAGGCTCAGGCCCCCCTGCAACCCTGAGTTGTAAATTGGTGAGTAAATTGCATACAGTGTTTGGAAAGCGACACCATTTCTGATTGAAGTGTAGACTTCCAGAATTAGAGGTTTCTAAGGTGTCTTTAGAAAATACAGCTCTTTTTTTCCACCATCATTTTCTGCCTGGAGTCTGAAAGCCATGGACATCACAGAATGCTGGGTTTCCTCCCTTGAGATACTTTGCTCTTTACTGCAGTCGCCTTCAGGTGCTGCTTGTTTGTTTGTCTTTCTCCCTTCAGTTTTCTCTTCCGTAAGTGAAAAGCAGCTCGTTTGGGTTGAGATCAGGCGACTGACGCTGCCGCTTAGGAACATTTTAATTTCTTTGTCTTGGGTTGCTTTTGGTTCATTATCCATCTGTACCGTAAAGCTCTTTCAGTTCGGCGTCATTTTACTGAATCTGAGCAGAAAGTTAGGCTATTTAGAACTTATTCTGCTTCTGTTACCATAAATCACTTCATCAATAAACACCAGTGACCAATGGCAGTTCGAGAGTCTGTTAGAGTCCCAGGCAAACATCTGCATGGGGCCTCTCCAAAAAGCATTCATTACTCTTATCTTATAAATAATCTGACACCATAGAAAAAAAAAGCAAAGCCTAAACTCTTCTGGGTCCAAATTTTACAGTATTATTTGCATTATATAAATTTAAAGAACATAAAACCTCGTTTTGCCTGGGGGTGAATACATTTCATTAGTGCATGCAAGAAAGATTGAGCAACTGAAAATAGAATTTAGAGTTTTGGATCAAGAATGTGCTCAAATAAATAACACCATACACCAACAGGAAATATTTATTTCACAAGATTTTTTTGCAATTATCACCTGGTAATGTGATTGACCAAGTGTTTCCCTCATTCACTCGTCGCCTATATCGCTTTATCCTGTATACAGGGTCGCGGGGGGCCTGGAGCCTATCCTAGGAGACTAAGGGCGTGAGGTGGAGTACACCCTGAACAGGGTGCCAATTATAGTGTGCGCAGGGTGCTACACACACACTCACACACTACGGGCAATTCGAGAAGGCTAATTAGCCTAATTTGCATGTCTTTGGACTGATGGAGGAAACCGGAGTACCTGGAGGAAACCCACCAAACATGGGGAGAGCATGCAATCTCCATGTACACAGACCCAGAAAAAGAAATTTGAACCAAACCCTGTAGGTGCAAGGCGACGGTGATAAATACAAGGCTATTGTGCCGGCCACATTGAAGTTGCTTTAGGTCTTCTTGGGCCTTCCTTCTGGCCTGGTGCCTCAAGCCCTCGCTTTTGCCAGTGACCGTAGTAGCATCTGACACCTGATGTGCTATGATTTGGAAAACGAGCCCTTTCGTTCCTTCCCCATATTTTTCTCATCCTATCGTACTGTTGCAAGTTAATATTGTATCAGAATTTGCTCTTGTATCTTGACCTAAACCCTCCTTATTTACATTCTTGAAGCTGTCTCTTGATTGTAGACTTTAACAATGACACGCCTCCTCCTGCGTGTTAATGAGTCGACTAGGTGTCATTAACGGCCTTTTCTCCACTGAGGAAAGAATTCTGTGTTCATCCACTTTATTATCTTCTGTAGTCTTCCGGGCCTTTTGATGTTGCTGAGCTCGCCAGTACATTCCTATTTTTATAAGTATCAGATCAGTAATGTTCTAAAGTTTCTGTTTTTTTGGTTTTTTTTGTACTTTTGGCTATGTAGGGTATTAAGTTTTCTACATCAGATTTTCCAAATAGGTGTTTTATTGAGCAGTAGAACTTTAGCCTGTATATACAGTATATAAAAACCAATATAATTTACGACAAATAGTTGTTGTACTTTATGTGCTTCATTAGTCTGATCAAAAGTGAATGTTTCAGATTTTTTCAATAATGGTTTACTATATTTAAAATAAACCCATTGCTTAAAGCCTTCTTTAAAATGCTTAAATATTTGTTCTGTTTTTAACGGTAAAAAAAAAAAAAAAAAACTCTATCCAGTGCAATAATTTATTATTGCTCACCTGTAAAACTTTTTTGGTAGAACAAAAGTACGGCTGTTACATGGCTGATAGAACAAATCGTGATGTTCTTTGAAGTTGTATTTCACTCTTTTGACAGATTTAGTCTTCAAAGAACACATTTAAAACATTGATTGCGTATTGCAGCATTTATTAAAACAGTCTGCTCTTTTCTTTCTGTCCGTCCCTTAGTTCTAAACGACCTGCAGCTCATTTGCATGCTTTTGAAAGATCAGCATAAGGGATAAAAAAAAATCTCTTCTTTTAATTTTTACATTTGAACAATGCTTTTAATTTTTAAATGATCTAGGGATGCACTGCTAGCTTTTTTCACAAGAGTACAAATCAGAGGTGGTTCTAGATCCTGTTTTGTGATCTGTAAATTTAATCTTAGCACCCCTAAATATGCTCCAATCTTCTTAGAGTCACAACCAAAAATTAATGTTTAGCTAAAGGTTTACACCTATTATATTGTATACCTATTATATATTGTAGGCAGCAGCATAGTTTACATAACGTTAGTAGTCTGCATGCCAGTGGGAAGGAATAGAAAATAAAGGGAGGCATTGAATGGAAATATATAATGGGGCTGTATGGGAGACAGAGATTGCATGACAGTTTAACGTTGTTGGATACGAATTAAAAGCACAGGTAAACTAAAACGTGAGCAAATGATGGCTGACGTAGGCGTAGTTTGTGAAAGATCGGTTCTGATTTAATATTAATCTGTGATCACAATCCCAGTGCAGTTTAACGTTAAGTTGCTAGATGATACTTTATGATCTTGTTATCTGTGCTTGAGCTTTCTGAACCATTATTATTATAAACAACCACAGACAATAGAAAATGGTTGAAAACTTTTACAGGCAGCATATTCTATTTTATTTTATTTTTTTATAAGGAAAGTGTGGATGGCCCTATGATTGCTAAAAAATTTAACTGTTATTTTTAACTTGTTATATGATTTTATTTAAACATTTGACATTTTGAATGTTTTTATTCAGTTCATGGGTAAAGTTTCCTTGCTTTAAGTGTTTAAGTTCTAGAACTAATAAATGGGAAAAAAATATTTAATAAATAAACATTAATTACGTAATACATTGTTAGCTGGTTGATTTGCAATAAAATGCATTAGCTAGCTCTGTTAATTAGCTTGGATTGGTGGAGGAGGGCGGGTTTGGTTTCACCTTAGAAGAGCGCTTCTGTAAAGCTGTAAGAAAAATCGCTCATTTGTCTTCATTGCATCTCTGTCAATGTTTCCCTCTTACCTGCTAAAATCCTTTTTATACTGAGGTTTTTTCCTAAATATCGTACATTTGTATCAGCTTGGATGCATAAATCATGAAATAGGTCCAGATGGTTGTTATTTTGTGTTGCTACTTAATTAACACTGCAACATACGCTAATTGTACCAATTTTTAGCTCGATGGTATTCTTAGCCTTCGACTTACGGTGGTGGCCAAAAAATATTAAGACAACATATGCACACGTGACGGCTACTAATTAGTTCCAGCCTATGTGGCTCAGGATTTGTGCCAATTAACCAAGTAGCTTCTGGGTGAATTTACGTGGCTCAATGGTAAGTTTTTTTTTAGTATTTATGCCACGCAGAAAGCCCGGGTTCAATTCCCATCCAGTGCCCAAACTCCAGCCACTGAATATAGTGCCGGTCCCAAGCCTGGAGAAAAATGGGAAGGTTGCGTCAGGAAGGGCATCCGACATAAAACCTGTGCCTAGTTGGGTGCGGATCGGATGGTGGCGACCCCGCAAGGAAGCAGCCAAAAGTCTAACAACAACAACTGATTATCCGGAGCCTGGGTCATCTCCAGACCTAAACTTAATAGAAAACTGTAGAAGTAAAAAAACATTGAATTTCAGGTCTGTATCAATACCATTGGCCTCCACTGTATTTGTCTTAGCATGGATATGTATCTGCAGAGACCACACAGGGCATGTGCTAAATGCTGCTAATGTAAATGTACACAAGGTTACACAAGTTCTGCTCAAGTGGGAGAGTTCTTATTATTCAGTTTTACTGAACTGTATATAAACCCAATTGTGTATAAAGCTGGCCCAAAGTTCATCCAACTCCCGTTAGACGAGGTTTCTCTTCTTGTTAAGGCGGGTCGGGTTGATCCAGCACAGAGCCTGAACGGAGTAAATAAGCCTATTTGAAGAGAAGAACAGGATGAGTAGAACTTTTACCTTTCTCAGTCTACAACTGTGAACAAAGAAATGACAGCACGGAGATCCTGTAACGCATACCCACAATTCAAGATAACCAGTGCTTGGACAGCAGCCATAGGACTCCTGCAGACTAGACGAGCTGCCATTGTTTGGGTTCGAGCTGCTTGTTTTGTATGTGAAAAATGCGTTTCATCAGTTTTACGGCGGAACAATCGCCTCGTTTCAGCATGGCTGACGGGTTTTCGGGAGGTCTGTCAGCTCAGCTTTGGCCGTTCTGTTGAGACAAGCAAGAACAAAAAAACTAGACTAATGCTTCTTCTGGCTACGATTCAGACAGACGCAACTTTACCAAAGAACGAAGGGGGGAAAAAAAAGCTGACAGTTCAGTGAGGTGTCTGGAGTCCTTTTGTGGCTAAAGATTTGTTTTTCTTTGCTGAAAGCTCGAATTCTGTGTGGCTTTCTGCAGGCCTTCTTGTCATTCTGTCACCGGTGCTGTGAACTCTTCCTTGGCTGCATTCCCTAATGTGTGGTCTAAAGAAATGCAGCGCTAATTAAATCAGAATCTGAATGAATCGCGATGCAAAAACAACTGTAGCACAAACACTGGCGTTTATATCTGGAATTTCTGATAGGAAAAGCAAAGTTTGTATTATTTTAGGTTGCTACACTATTTTAATAGTTCAGGGTTAATCAACTGAAGGATTCCAGAAGATACAGTACAATGGAGTCGTATGAAGGGAAAAATATTATATACAAAACAAAACCATCCATCTTTCAGCAGACCTAATTTTCTAAACACGAACCAGTACGGATCTTCTGGTTTGGTCGCACATATTTATGTACTGTAAATGATTTCTCTGAAGGTATCTCATGAGAGCCAAAACTAGCTATACTAAGCTGTACTCCCCGGTCCCTCTTTATAGTCCACGGTGCCTTGAGATTGTCCTCCAGGCCAGGTGCATTTGCTGACAGCGACCTCATTTCCCCTCTCATCTGTTGTAACCACTCAGCATCACCAGTATACTAATCACCGGCCTGATCATCTGACATCATCTGCACCTGTTTCTCACTGGTTCATGACTTAAGTTAGATGTATTTTGTTATGCTTAAAAGATTCATAAGTCACTGTGTGGTTTAACAAAGAAAAATATTTATCTGTTCAGGTACAGGAACTTGGAGGAACGTTCAGGAAGTCCCTCAGAAAGACTTAATTAAAAATACAAAAAAGTCTGGCTCTTTGAGTCAGTGAAATATGAAGAAATGAGAGCGGGATCTAGTACTGTATATCAAACCGATAGCAGATCAATCTCATCTGTTTCAAGTTTATGTGCTACAGGACACAACTTGAGAAGTTGAGCCTATTAACAGCCATGAACTAATTATCGATAATTATCTTATAGGAGCAAAAAATTTGATGTAAGTGGACTTTCAACAAATGTGAGTTAAATAATTCTGATCCATGCACTGGAGATGTGGAGACGGGCGACAAGACAAAAATATCATATAATGATACAAATATCGGAATTCCTGTGAAAATCACGCAAAAAATGTTTCATGATAGCTACAAAAATAACTATATTTTAATGAGTTGTGCGATATACAGTAGCGTGTCATATACTTTTTGTTGCACAACCTACTCAATGTGTTGAAATAAATTTTAGTTAATTGTAACCAGCTATATAAACATGATACGGTGGCACGGTGCCTTAGTGGTTTAGTGGTTAGCACTGACAACTTGCACCTTCAGGGTCCGGGTTCGATTCCCGCCTCGGGATCTGTGTGCATGGAGTTTGCATGTTCTCCCCGTGCAGGTATTCCGGTTTCATGCAGATTTGCCAATTCACATTCCCAAATTGCCCATAAAGTGTGAATGTTGATTGGAGGTCGTAACATGGGAATAAATACTGTACTGTGTTCACCATTGGCCTCAGTGGTCTCTAGTTGGACTACAGAGGTTTCTAGATGGATGGATAAACATGACTGAGCATTTTTGCAACATTTTTGTCATTCCCTTATCCTGGTAGAGGTAAAATTTAAAAGTAATGGTAAATACTAGTTTTAAATGCAATATCAAATGCACAGTTTGAGTTCAGAAGTTTTCCCCGTCGACACACACTGCCAGGAAGTCTATATGAGGATCTCTTTTTTCTTTTTTTTTTTTAATTATTATTGTGTCTGTCCTGCTCGACTTTTAATAGTTAAAAATGTTTTTTAATTATAAAATCACAATATATACAGTAAGCAATGTTTCAATATAGCATATGGATGAATACCTCACCATGAAATATTGTAATGTCAGATAAGCTACACAGCCTGTATTGCTAAACGCTCTACTTTAAGCTACTTATGACTGGATAGTTTATTCTATTCTACTCTAAAACCATGGAAAGACCACACAACCTCCACACACACACATAGAGGCAAGATTCAAACCCCCGGTGCTGGAGGTGTGAGACGACACCGATTAACTGTGTTAACCTCTAAACCGCGGCACCACTGGAGTAGATTCTAAACATTAATGTTACTGGAGGGCTAAGAGAATTTTTCTGTAATTAAAAAAAAAAATTGTTTAAAAACATCAGGTTGTAATTAGAAATGCGTAAGATCTTGATCAGTCTAATTAGACGCTTGTACTAAGTCTTTTTTTATCTAAAACGTTAACTGCTTTACGATTACGTTCTCGTTAGGGAACGAGCACAGACAATTAATGCATCCTTATAGTGTTTAGTTACACAAGCGAGGAATGTGTCCAAGGCTTTTATTATTATTTCGCAATTTACACTACGTCTGGTACAGTACACAAGACAGAACTACATGAGACGACAAATAACTAAATCAGACTAGCGCTGTGAATAATTTATTAACAATAATTAGGTGTTTAGTGGGACACTAGTGTCCTGTTTTTGTCATTCTGGATTGTTTTTAATTATTTGATTTGTCTGTAACAGTAACAGTGACGTTAAGGAGTAAAGGATGAAACACTCACTGTACCTACCCCCTTCACGCCGAGCCACGCTCCCATCACGTCCACAAAGACTTGTGTGGAATGCAGTAAGAACATAACACAAGAACAAAAACGCAGTGGTCTTCCCTTAACGTGAAGCTGACACACCTTTTTTTGGACATGTTTAAAAAAAAAAAAGCCAGGAGAAGCCATGGTTTAAGCAAGATGCAGAAATGTATAGTAATGACAGCACTGACCAGTTAACAATGAAGTTAATGCCTCTTAGGGACTTCACTGATATACTGCAAGCATGGTGCAGACGGGAAAGACTGGATGGTGTTTTGACTGACTTGTCACGGGGATGTCACTGCGATGTTGCAGTTCTCATAATGACCACTTCAGGCTTGTGCTATGACCATGGTACTGTAGGTCCACGCGATGTTCTTCTTCTTCTGGTGCTTACCATGTTGGTGATGCACCTGCAGCAGGTTATTTAGTTTGAATACTCCGAGCATCCGATTCCTCGTACCATCACTTTGTAATGAAAAACACTGTGAGTGTCATGGTACAGTATATACATATGCCAAGCCACTAGATGCATTTTTCACGTTAGTTACCGTAATCGTGTCCACTGGAAAAGGGAGTTTCGAGAATGATATAGCATACTCAGGAGGGAATATCAAAGTAGATCGCTGTTTAGACATCATCAGTGCCATCTGTGTCTCCTTTAAAAATAATTTGTGCACGAGCCATTCTCAGCCTCTGACCTACACAGCTATATGAAGGAGGTGATGAAGTAGGAAGCCATGCTAGAGTGTAAATACGCAAGCGTACCCGAGAACGGAGAGCAAAAATAATGTGAACGCTGGACAGTGGAGGAGTGGCGAGCGCAGGGGGGATGGGGGGGGGTATCAATCGTTTTAGCGCATGTTACAAATCAATCATGCCTAATGTGTAAACCCCAAAGTGTTTGATAAGCACCTGGTTAAGAGCATGGTGAGATCTGAATAGATGTAGTAACAACTCCGTTCGATGAATGTTGTTGTCAATGATTTGTTTTTAAACTGACCAACGACGCAGCTTTTTTTATCCATTGTGTGTTAGATCTACTCACTCATGGTTTATTCGGCATTATCCTGTACTCATGGTGCAGACGGGAGCCTATCCCAGGAGACTTGGGGCACAAGGCGGGGTACATCCTGAACATCACACTTACATTCAAATTCACACACTACAGGCAAGTGGAGAACATCAATGAACCTAATCTGCATGTCTTTGGAAACCAGAATCGCAGAGGAAACCACCAAGCACGGGGAGAACATGCACACTCCATGCACACATTGAACCTGCCCAGGAATCAAACCAGAACCCTGGAGGTGCAAGGAGACCTAAAAAAGGCTCCTAAAGATGTTCCTGTGGTGGAAAACTTATCATTATAAAATCAGAGAATTGAGACACCGCACGTTAACGTAAAATAAACATCTCCTTACAGAAAACTTCACCATGGATGATTTTAAGGCTTAGTACTCGAGTCGTACAGGAGATGCCAAGCCTCCACAGTACAACTCACTCTGAAGAA
Organism: Clarias gariepinus; assembly: GCF_024256425.1. Lineage (NCBI taxonomy): Eukaryota > Metazoa > Chordata > Actinopteri > Siluriformes > Clariidae > Clarias > Clarias gariepinus. Next base: position 29,860,016 of record NC_071109.1, read on the forward strand.
GCTGTTCCTACAGAAACAGAATAAAACTCCTGCAATGTGAATTTCGAGCCGGCGATACCAGGACCAGGGACAATTTTTTAGGAATACGTCAGCGGCTTATGACCAATCAGAATGTAGAATACAGCGGAGCCTGTAGTGCGTGTAAGGGTTTGAGTGTGTGTGTGTGTGTGAGTGAGTGTGTGTAGCTCTCAGGCTTCAGTAAGCTTGAGGATTACACAGAAATCCCAAACATTCATAGAGGACTTTGTTCCAATAATATGAACACTAAGCTCATGATGTGTGTGTGTGTGTATGTGCCTGTATGTGTGTGAAGCGGGGGGTGGCGGGGGGAGGGGTGTGTGTGTATGCAGATAGTTATATGATGAGTCTCAGTGTGGGCTAGTCATCTCCTTTAATCTTTCTGACAGGTAATTTTGCAGGGGGTGATTTTTTTTTTCTCCTTGTGTAATATGAAACACAAGCTTTAATTGTGTATGGCACGCGGTGGATCCAGAGGTTAGCAGGCCAAATATTGCTGTGAGAACTGGATATTGCATTGATGAGGAATTATCTCGTGTCTCATGGTGGCCTGGACGTCTTATTGTGAGACCGGAGGCGATTATTTCTCGCGCCGCACCTGGTAGCCACGTGTCCAGATCGAATCTAATTCATTTCCAAGACCTGTTTCGAGCCAGGTGGATGTAACCTCGAAGGTACAGTATGCCTTGTCTAAATCATCAAACTGAATTTGTAAAGATCTAGCTCCATTTTATTCATTTGCCATATGACATTTTTGGTTTAGTTTAGGAAAAAGCAAAAATGTATTTTATAAGACTAAATCCTTTAGTATTTAGTCACTGTGTAATACACGGCCTGACCAAAAAAAAAAAAACCCTGCACTCTTAAAGATTTTAAAAAATCTCCTTGAACCACCTCTTGCAACCTTATGCAAGGGCTCAACATTTATTTCCATCCAATGTTGCTTTTATTTTTGCTGGAAATCAACCACTTCATAAAGTCTTCTCAAGCGCATACCAAAGACTTTCAATATGTGGCCAGTTCATGTGTAAAAATGGTTCCTCATCCTCCCAGAACTACTCTTTCACAATCTGAGTTCTGGAACATACCCCGTGCCATCAGGGAAGAAAAACTCCAGGGTTGAAGCAACCCCAGATCATCAAGACTGCCTCCAGAGGCTCGTACAGTGGACACTATGCATGATGGGTGCATCGCTGTGGACTCATCAGGCCAAGTGACCTTTTTCCATTGGTTCATGTACAATCTTCATCTATTGAGATTTCAGATACCAAAGAAAGTTAATTAATTAGTAAAAAAAAAAAAAATGTGTATTTAAAAACAGGTAGATAGTAGAGTAGTTAGTAGTAGTACACCTACTGTATTAGGTTCCATGTCATGCTATTTCTGCAACCCAGGTCTCAGGAGCCCCCCAAAGTGTGTCTGTTAATGTTCCAGCTAAAATATCTCTCAAATAACACTATTGCCAAACCCCAACCCACCAGAGCGCTTCTCTTATGTGAGGTCACATTAGGGGAAATCTAATTGACTTGCATAAACTGCAGCCAATACGAAAATGATAAAAAGAAACAAGAAATGTATTTTTCTCATGTTTTTTGATGAATGCTCACATTGAAAAACGACCAAACAGTGACTAAAAAGTGAATTGTGCATAATAGGTGTCCTCTTATAAAGTAAATATGAATATAATCTTTTCAGAGACTCGCCATGAACATTTTTATGAATATCTAATATGAAGCAAACTTCACCACTGTGATCTTAAGTCATTGCTTAAAACAGTGGTATGATTTTCTTTTTACATTATTAAGAGTGTATCCCTGATATATGTTCATGGAATTTATGGAAACAGGTTTTTTCCCATACAAATGTAATAATAATTTGAATAATGCCCTGGATTCTCATTACATTGCACATGCAGTTCCATTTCAAAATGAAATTCAGAGTAAATGAATTGCCCTCATGTGAACATTTTGGATTTCCCAACAAGCATTTATTTTTAAATTTTTATTATTAATATTTTTTTTTTTGCACTTATCTGCAGTTCATTTATTCTCATAAAGTGAAAGTAGCATGTGCTGGAAAGTTTGCACATCCTGACGCTCTCAAACCTGCATTAAATCCAAACGTTTGGAAACTACGGCTTTACGCGGGGAAACCAACGCCCGCGTGATTTGGAAATCAGTTGACATCTGGAAAGCGTAAACACTTCATCTTCTTCAACGCGGGAGATCTGCAGAGGAAGCTAAAGGACATTGATGGATGAAGATAGATTGCAAAATATGAACTCGGGAGCCCGAAGTCGCACGCTGTTGTTCGGCTTTGTCTGTTCTGAGTGTGATGGACACCTCTATTTCTTTCGGTGTCGCGAGAGTCCGCGAATGCCTTCCACTGGCTTGCGGCTTCACCTCTTTACTAAACAAATCCTCGAGATTTCCGTCCTGCCACGCCGTATCCCTCTGAGGATTCATTTTCGGAGACGCGTTCTATGGAGAGATCAAGGGGAAACTCGCCCGCTCTCATCTCCATCCTTTCATCAGTTTCATCTGTTTCAGAAGAAATTGCATCGGCGCGAATGAGTGATCGGTATAACGTGGCCGACGTGTGACAGCATCCTTCAGGACGCGCGCACATTTTTGTGTATGTCATGAGTGCGCATCTTTAGTTTCTCACAAAGAGACTAAACAAACACACACACACAAACACACACACATACATACTTAATGGCAGATCGCAATAAAGCGCTGCACATATTGCCACCTGTCAGGCATGCTGATTTGAGACGATAAAAATGCTGAGAGGTCTGTCTGAAGAAGCTTTACCAGACAGCACCAGCTCCCCTGGTGTGCATGTGTGTTTGTGTAAAATGACAACGTCTTGAGGTATTTCAGCAGCGTAGTGGTGTGTATTAGGACACGGTGCACTTCTCAATCCCCTTAGGGACACAAATTGTTCTCAGAAAGGATCCTCGCTCCAGCTGTGCAGCCAGAATATTCCTGTAATATGATTCAGCCAATGTGGCCCGGTCCCTCGAGTCCCTCTTATCCACTACAGGCTTCATAACACACACACACACACACACACACAGACACACACACAGAAAAACAACACAACGCTCCCATTATGCACCCTGCTTTTTCCAATTCATGAGGGAGCCCTCATAAATCTGTTTTCAATAAGCCGCTCTTTCTCCTGCTACGGTTTTCCCGATGTAAATGAGCCCTCGACACCTGTAAGTGTTCTCGTGTAACTCGATGCGACGAGCTCGATGCCAGCACACAGGCACGTCTTCATATGGAGGTGCCTCACACACATATAAGAGCTGGGTGAGTGACAGCCAGGAGGCTAGCTTACTCCATAAAGGAATAAAGAGGTATAAAGGAGGCATGGGTTGGTAAGCTTATAAAAAAATATTTATATATATATATATATATATATATATATATATGGATAAAAAATTTTTTTTACAATACAATAAACCATTTGCGTCAATGATTATGAACCAAAATATATGTCAATATTTTCGCAGGGAGAATTTCATGCAATCAGCTTATGCAAATTACCCGTATGCAATTATTCATATTGGCTCCGAGGTTGCCAGATCTGTCTTAAAGCTTCCAAGAGGAAGGTTTCCACTGGCATTTCACTTGCTTTTAAGAGTGAAAAAACCCAGCATAGAAATTAAGCACTAAATGTAAAGAGCAAAGAGCCAGATTGTCTTTTTTTTTTTTTTTTTACATAGTCTTGAGGAGTAGTTCTCCAGGCTTAGTGAAGAACTTTTTTGGCTCTGGTTCTTGGCTTCTTTTTTCCATCTGAAGTTTCAGAGGAATGTTTTTTGTTTGTTTGTTAAGCCACACAGTGACACAAAGCATCTACCTTAAGGCAGGAACCAGTGAGAAACAGGTGCAGATAATGACAGATGTGAACAAGATGAGCTGGGAAATGAGGTTGCTGCTGAGGTTGGTACAGAAACAACCAATTTTAAGTTGTATCTTTAGGCACACCACTGGTTCGGAGGTGACCTGCACAGAACCCTGAGCTCAACCTCAATGAGCAGCTTTAAGATGAACTGGAACTGGAGCCTCCTTTTCCACCACCAAGGCGGTGTAATACAAAAATTAAATTTTTATTAGGTATTAATGTATTCTGATCTTTGTAGTAATTGTGCCGTGTAGACTTTAGAAGCTTTAAACCTGTCTGCTGTAACATAGGAAAACAAGAAGCTAGTTTGGAACCGGTGCCCAATTTCGAACCAGTTTAGAACCTTTTCCACCAAAGAGAACCAGGTGCTAGTTCATGTCTTGTGTCGGAGCCGCCTTGGTGGAAAAGCCATGACATCCCAACATCAGGTTCTGAGCTCACTAACGGTCTTGTAGCCAAACGAACACAAATCCACACAGCCACGTTCAACATCTGGTCGAACAGTAGATGTTTGAGTGGAGATTTTTATAGCTGTTTTTATAAGATTTTACCAGTTTTATAACATTAACTGTATATCATGAATTTTATAACATTTATATAATGATATAATCAGCAATAAAGCTAGAATCACAGCATGCAGTTTTTGGCTGTGGCGTGTACTGTACTAGTCCTCACAGACCTCGAGAAACTATCTGAAGCTCCTCTCAGAGCACTTTACTGTCAATTCTGAAAACACTTCAGCCCCATTTCCCCTCTGACTGAGTGTGCATTTGTACTTGATGACCTCTGTTTGACCTCTGGTTTCCTGAAATACTTTTATATGCTCGTTTGTTTTGGTTGTTCACTTGGTGGAAAATTGCAGCTTTTAGATTCTTGGTTAGATTCTGTTGCTTCCTCAGTCGGTTCATTCATGACCTCATGAAGGCAGAATTTGTAAAGGTAATATTGTATATAAATAGATTTATAAATGGGATTTTATATGTTTATAAAGAATAGGTACACTCCATCTATCATGATAGAGGGTTCTCTTTGATCTGCATCACCGTGTTAAGTACAGGAGGGAGTTGTAATGGTGGTGGGAGAAAAAAAAGTTATTGCTACATCCTGCATACAATCCTGACCTTGCTCCAAGCCATTTCGACATGTTTAAAGGAGTTCCTGGGAGGCCAGCGTTTCAGACATGAAACAGGCAGTCATGTGTGTCTGGATCCCATGATTCACTTCAACTGATCATTTCAGTTTGATTTCATTTTTACTCACCCGTGTACCATAGAAATAGTACTCTAACTTACAGTATACAAACGTTACGAATATGTTCTGTGCTTTATTTTTAGCTGAACATTTTTGTTACCACTTTATTACCAAGACATAAATAAAAACCTTATTCTTAACACAGACTCCCCGTGACCAATGCATTGAAATAAAGCAGTAAAGCATGTCAAGCCTACTGACAAGACATTCACATCTTGATTAGATATATTGCATCCATATAGTGCATACTAAGAAAATTAAATGATACAGCATTTATCAACACTCCACTACTTCATGGGTAGTGAAATTGATACAGTACGTGATTTAAAAGCAACAACGCTTCCACCGCACCACTGAAGAATGCCCTTAAACTAATAGCGTTGCTATTTTTAGCATCATATCTGTCTCGCTCATCTTCGTCGCAAGCTCACAGTTGAACCTCACCCCGATGCCTTTTTTTGATAAAGAAAGAAGTTCTTAAGAAAGTAGTGTAATATGAGTTCCACTGGCCAGAAGGAGCACCAGCAGTTGGTCAGCCAGGACTTTGGACTTGTGCTTTATATCCAAGTATAATACAACACTGACACATTCCAGGATGACAAATGTACGATTTGTGTCAGCCAATCTGTGTTTAACAAGCATAATACATAGGGATGGGAAAATATATTGAAATTCTATATATTGTAATACAAAAATGACACGAAATATATCGTTTGTTCTCGCGAGACGCATTGTGTTCTCATTAAATTGTCATCTATTTCCTTATTTTTGCCGTTATAATAATAGACAGTGCTTTTCCTCACCATTTCAATACTATCTCAGCAAAGTACACATTTTATGTTTATACATAAACAATGTCCTGGTGCCTACACTTGTCACAGATGGCAGCAGTGAGAGGTGACGCTGTCATGGGTATGGAAGTCACCCCTCCCATCCATCTAGGACCTTCTGTAGTCCAAATAGAAACCGTTGAGGCCAATGGTGACCACTGTATTTATTCCTATTTGTACATTCATGGTAGGACCATTCGCTCAACATTCACATGCTCATTCGCTACGGGCAATTTGGGAACACCAGTTAGCCTAATCTGCATGTCTTTGGATTGTTGGAGGAAACCAGAGTACCTGGAGGAAACACGGGACCTAGAAGTGCAAGGCCACAGACCCTGTTTACGGGCATGAGATGGGGTACATCCTGGACAGGGTGCCAATCCATCGCAGGGCACACACACTCACACACTCATTCACACACTATGGGGCAATTTGAAAACATCAATTAGCCTAATTTGCATGTTTTTGGACTGTGAGAGAAAGTACCTGGAGGAAACCCACCAAGCACGGGGAGAACATGCAAACACTACACACACACACAAATCTGATTCAGGAATTGAATCCAGCCCTGGAGGTGCGAGGCCACAGTGCTAACCACTAAGCCACGTGACGCCTGGGTATGGAAGTATTATATTTTATTATTTTTTTGTATAATTGGTCATATTTTTTGCATTTTGTCTGTCTTTCTCTTTCTGTTGACGTATTCAAACCATTGGAACAAAAAATAGAAAAAGAAATAAAGTGCAAGAATTCTTCAGTGCAGTCATGTACACTTGTATCGATCCATGATCACTGTATCGTATCGAGTCCAAAGCATATCGTAACGATCGAACACTGGGACAGTTTAGTATAAATCTACGCTACACAAGCTTATATTATAGTTTAAAGCAAGAGTGGAAAATAAAAAAAAAATCTATTTAAAGATTCTGATTCAAAGATCTTTCTGCCGCATCTCGTTCTTGTGCCCTATTTTGTAAAACTGCCCTCTCAATAAAGCCACGCTGTTCGAGTAACAATAGTAATTACAGTTCTTCATACTTGTTACCACCGTTAATAATAATTCCATCACATCTCCGCCTCCCTGGAGCTGGAGTTTCGCTCTGATTAGGTGGAGTACTTGAATGGACTATGAAGGATGCCATAGGGGTATTAAATGCAGGGGGTGGTGGTGGTGGTGGGCGGCGGGGAGGAGGGGGGGGGGGGTGAGGACGGATTGTGATGGCTTCAATCCGGGAAAGGAAGCAGTCGGTAAGGCTGCTGGCACGGGCACATAAGAGGCGAGTCTCAAAGCCTCACGCACAGAAATAATCACACTTCTAAATAGCCAAAGAGGGAAAAACTGCCTGAATAAATCTAAAATTTAATAACCAACAAGGATGTTTCGACGTTCAAGAGCTTTAAAAAAAACAAAGCAAAAAAAAACAGCATGTGCGTGTGAAGTAATGAGGGAGGTGGTATGAGAAGAAATAAAGTGTGACTTTTCTGAAAATAATTGCTATAAATGTGCAAATTGGAACCATTACCTGCAGTCCTGCATCGTTTCGGCCTTCTCATGGCACTATTACAGTCAAAAAGAGATGACTTAATCTAGGCCTAGAGCTCTAGAGCTTTCTGTGATGAGGAAGATGATAACGCACACACTCTCACGCATAACACGCGCACACACACACACACACACATATTCACAGTGTTGATGGCAAGGCAGGAAGCCTCGGTTGTGAGTTCGGGAGGTCGAGCGCAGCCTGACAGCCAGGAGATTTTTAAAGAGGAGGGGAAATGGCAGTATTCTAACTGAAGTCTGGTCTGTGCTTTTAACACAAAATTGAATATTTCACGGATTTGTATTGATGCAGCCTCTGGTTATGAACTTTGTTACAGCAAGTTTAGAAATACACTTTATCATACACACTAAAAGTTCGAGGACTTCTGACCGTCACAACCATTCGCTGTTGTTTTTATGGAGCTGGCTTTGTGCACTTTTTCATGCTGGAACAGGTTTGAGCTTCTTAGTGCCAATAAAAAGGACATTTTAACGCTACAGTGAATGCTTACAAAGACATCCTAGACATTTGTTTTCCTCCAATTTTAGTTTCGGGAAATTTTGGGTGTAATATAATTTTACCCATAAAATGTGTTTAAATAGTAAAGAAGTACGTCTACTGTACATCACATACTAATATCTTTACATACTTGGAAAAGGAGATGGACAATTAGCTATAATTCTAACACGATCTGTTGCTGGAGGAATCTCAATAGCATCCTTGTTTTGTTTTTACTCTTTATTGGTAGTTGCCTTTATACATAATTTATCGCCTCGTTCTGCATTTATGAGCTGCGCGTCTCAAGGACCACTTCTTTTTTTTTTTCTTTTTTTTGCAACTGGAATGGAAATTAATTGAACACCTGAGGACATAGAGGCAGGAGGAACCCTATTGGTAAATGTTATCTATTAATAACCAGCCTGTTTGGCTCGGGCTTTCTGATTGCATTCCTGCAGTTCGCTTTGAAAGACAGTGCAGATCGACATTGTGCAACTAATAATGGACACATTGGCACTTCAAAATACTGGGACATTTCTCAGGGCTTCTGCATATAGAAGGACATCCCGACACCTTTGATTTGAGCCCAGTACCGTCTCAGATCGCGTCTACAGCTTGAAGCAGTTAAGTTGGGTAACCTGTCTAACAATAATATATTTGCTAAGTACCAGAATACATTACAGCAAGCAAGAGAACTTAAAAGGATATAAACATTATAAAAAATCATTGAAAAGATGTGAAAGTCCCCTTACAGTCTGTGTAGGGTTTCGCCTGTTCTCACATTATTTGGTTTGCAACCACCTCCTTTAAACACGTCAGCAAATTGATGGTTTCTGTAGATCTGAGTTCTGAGTACATGTTTTTTTTTTTTACATATTATACATATTTTTTTTTCTGTGTATGGATTGTAACACACTCTAATAAGTGTAATTGGTGCACATTGTTTTACTGTGATCATTATTTCTGTTATAATCCTTGCTGTTTTTTTTTTTCCTTTTATGTTTTTATTTTCATTACCAAGTCATTCCCACTCACTATCCCAGGGACAGGTTCTTGGCCCATTACCACCACCAACAGTACCAATCCTTGGATCAAGTGCTAACTTGATGAATATAAATTAATAAAAAATTCATCAGTTTTGTGGGCTGTAGAAAGTGTGTTTGTGCAAATCCCAATACCGCCGTACCGTCTGCCAGAAGGCAGGAATGTGAACGGGCTGTAGTTCATTTGCTGGGTCCTTGATCGTCCTCCATGTCATTCTCAGGAACTGTCTTATGTAAATGTCCTGGACAGAGGGAGGCTTATGTCCAGTAATGACCTAGACAGATCATAATCCTCACATCAAGAGAAGCGGAGTTAGCAGGCAAAACTACCAGTTAGGGTTCTCTCAGTAATGAGTTTTCACTCGCTTTCAGGCAAAACGATCATTCAGAAACTTCATCCGAGCAAGTTTTCAGATGTAATTAACTCGAAGCAAAGCATTACATATGTAAAAGTTTTTAATAAGCTGAGGGAGAGGAGATGGATCTGGTTATGATGGAAAAATTATCTGTAATCCTAACCCTTCCATCTCTTAATGGAGGATTCCATAATCTTTACTGTTTCTCATTTTAAAACATTAAAGTGATAAATTTTCAGAAGAAATGTTTTATAGGCGTAGAAAACTTAGAAAGCATTCGTTATCTTTTTTTCAAATGAATAGAACAGTGGACGCTACAGTTTTGCTGTAATTGCCTAATTTCTCATCTGTTAACTATAAATCTCATTGACCACTCCTTCGCTTTTTTGTTACTGGAATGAAAATTAATTGAACACCTGAGGGCTTGGAAACAAGAGGAACTTTTACCGGTGAATGTTATCTATTAATAACCAGGCTGTCGGGCTCAGCTTTACGATTTCATTCTTGCGGGTTGCTTTGATAGACAGCGCAGACTAACATTGTGCAACTCTGGGGGATGGAAACATTGGCACTTCAGCATATTGTGACATTTCTCAAGCCTGGAAGAACATTCTAATGGGGTTGGTGCTTTGGAATTGGTTTTAGTCCTCAAATTCAGTCATCCTTCAAACTTGATGGAATCAACGTTGTCGTTGTGTTTGAGGCACTTTTGCTCCTCAGGTCTTTGATGCAGAAAAAGATGGTACTGTATTCCTTTCATGAAACATCATGCTGATTCAATTGCATTTGCCTTTAAAAAGGAATAATCTGTCTGAAGAATTATCTGACGTCCTAGTCTTTTGGTATATCTATTTTTCTAGCATGTACCTTGATGTTGGAACATTGTAAAAGCTTCCTACTCAGACGCTGAACAGAAGCAGGATAATATGAAGTCATGTCCAAAAATGAAGGTTTTTGCATAGAACGCTGCCCCATAAGATCTGAGAGAAGGCAGTATGGTTTAATCCCATTCCTCAGCTTTGGAGTAGAAGCCAGTTCAGAGTTGGCAGTTGAAGGTGACTGATATGCTTTATGGAGCTGAGAAGACTGCAATTGCAGGTAAAAGGTGTTTTATTAACAAAAAAAAAAAGAAAAAAGGCAATACAATCCCAATTGGTGTGCAGCAAACAGCAATATGAGGGCAAGACAAGATCAAAATCAGGAACAAAAAACAGGGTCAATACTAGAACTATAACCAGGGCGCAAAAATAGCTCTATAAGCACAGACATACAGACATGATGTAATGCCTCTCAATTAGACCATGAAACATGAGGGTTTAAATTCTGAGGTTATCAGCCATGGAAATCGGAAACAGCTGTGAACGATTAGAAAACGTTAGGAAGATGATGAATAGATGGACATATGAGGAGAGAGGACAGGAATTAAAATTATCACACGTGGCATCGAGCCATGGTACTGTAGATAACTTTTGGTGGTCGTAACCATTAATCAAGGTTGGTACACTGCCTGGTTAAAAAAAATAAAAACAAAAGTCGTCATTTCACAAGGCTCTTCATCAAGTAAAGAAAATAACTAAAATGATTCAAAATGACTGGAATTGGGTTGGGAACTCTTTAACACATTATTAATACTTGGAAAGGGTACTGGTGGCTCAGTCGTAGGTTTCTTGCCTGCCATGTGGAAGGCCTGGGTTCAATTTCCACCCAATGCAGTGCCGGTCCAAAGCCCAGATAAACATGGGAAGGTTGCTTCAGAAAGGGCATCCAGCGTAAAACCTGTTAAAATCTTGTGCGGATCATCGCATGGTCTGCTGTAGCGACCCCTCGATGGAAGAGCAGCCAAAAGACCAACATCATTAATACCTGGAAAAAAAACACCTGACATTAGATCTAATAGTGATCTAATAGTGAAGTAAAGGCATTTCCACATGCAATAAGCTGGAAGCTTTGTGCCCATGAGAAAACCACTTGATAGTGAGATTAATCAGACAAAAGATTGCTTATAAATCATAAAGATTAGACTTTGGAGCAATTGAAAAAGGTGGTCTAATGAGTCTAGATTGAGTCTATTAAAGAGTGATGTGTGCATCAGGGTAAGAAGAGAAGCACATAAATTGATGCACCCCTCATGCATGTGTCCACTGTACAAGCCTCTGGAGGCAGTGAGGCATAATCTGGGGTTGTTTCCGTTGCTCAGGTCTAGACCATAAATGAAGTCAGCTGACTCAAATTGCGAAAGAGAAGCATAAGGAATCATTTTTACACATAAACTAGCCACCACATTGTGTGCCGTAATAAAGACTAAAGGCAGTCAAACTAAATGTTAACGTACAAGACCTTTAATATCTCGGAAATATTGTGGCATATTGCTTTTGAAGGCCCTCTTAATCTGTTTTGTCATACGTACCTTTGTAGCTACCTACAAATACTGCCTTCCAGAAAGACATCCAGGAGTTACAGGTTACTTCAGATCAACCTGCATTTATTTTTGACTCCATTACTCTGTCTCTGTGCAACATTCCTACGCACATTGTCAGTGAAGAACCTCCAGGATGATATTGCACCTTGGTTCCAAGAAATCCAAAGTCTTGCTTTTCTACAAAGGACACAGATCCTTAGGAATAGACATTGCAAAAAATTTTAATGATCCGTCTCTTTGCCCTATCAGGGTTGGGTGTCAAACTTCACACAGGTTCTTATTGCAGCATTTTCTGGTTAGGCAGAACGGAATTTCCTGGTAGTGCTAGCTCTGGTGGAAATGCCTGATGCCATTTGTCGAATTGGTATTTCATCTTTAAGTCGCAGGGCTTCAATTTACAGAACCCTTTGCCAGGCTGTTTCTTTTCTTTTTTTTTCCCCCATTGACCTTAGAACACCTACAATTTGTTTCAAAATGTCACCTATAAAAAAATGTGGTGCTAGTTTGACTTCTTGACGTTAATGTTCTCCACTACCTGCCGCCTCCAACAGCATGCATCCTGTTTCCAACATATTATACATCACTGCGTGTCTGTGTGGCTAAACAGCTTTCAAACCTGCCTAATTAAAAAAAAAAACTGTTTAAAAACTGTTTAAAAAAACACCATCCCTATTTTTTCCTGTCAATGCAGAATGTTTTAAGAAATCATGACATTTGATTGTGTCACTTAATTAACCGTATCAGGATCTGAATTAGAATTTAGGATAAAGCAAACTACAACGGTTTTAAAGACTTCTACATCAATATCTACTGTTGTATTCAGATTCTTATTCCTTATTTTTCTTGTTTGCAGATACGCCATCATATATGGTTAATTTATTAAAGTTTTTTTTTATATAGAGACTCTCAAAACTTTATCTAGAGGAAAAGGCAGTTCACAAAATGGGAACAGTTGCGGTTTCTTGTAGAGCTGTAAACTATAGGTCAACAGTTAGTTTGACTCTATTCGATTTTGTTGTATTGCGATTTTTAATTAAATTTAATAGCATAAATGTCTGATATGTATCAAGTAGCTATATTTCTTATAGCTACTATATTAAGTATTTAAAACAGCTTCAAGTATCTAAAAACCATTGGGATGGTGTGTAACTTGTGTTGTAAATGTCATGCCTCATCCCGTCCACTGCATCCTACAACAAATATCTGAATTTTCTACTTCACTACATTAGGAGAACAAGTAGAACCACTACCTGCTGACTATTTTATATGTAATTGCATGATTTGTCTTTCCTGCATGAAATGCTTAATCATGTAGCAGGTGTTTTAAATCAGAAGTTGCAGAAATTAAAGAAATGTCAAATTTACAGTTAGTAAGGAAAGCAGGGCTTTTAGTATGAAAAAAAAAAAAACATCCAGTATGCAGCAGTCCTGTGGGCGGAAAAATGCCTTGTTGATGCTAGAGGTCAGAGGAGAAAGGGCCAACTGATTTAAGCTGATAGAACTTTGACTGAAATAACCACCAAGGTATGCAGCAAAGCATTTGTGAAGCCACAACACGCACAACCTTGAGGCGGATGGGCTACAACAGCAGAAGACCCCATCGGGTACCACTCATCTCCACTACAAATAGGAAGAAGAGGCTACAATTTGCACGAGCTCACCAAAATTGGACAGAGACCAATTGCCGAGTCTCATTTTCTGTTGAGACATTCAAATGGTAGAGTCAGAATTTGGCTTAAACAGAATGAGAACATGGATCCATCATGCCTTGTTACCATCGTGCAGGCTGCTGGTTGTGGTGTAATGGTGTGGAGGATGTTTTCTTGGCACACTTTAGGCCCCTTAGTGCCAATTGGGCATTGTTTAAATGCCATGGGCTACCTGAGCATTGTTTCTGACCATGTCCATCCCTTTATAACCACCATGTCTACTTCCAGGAGGATAATGCACCATGTCACAAAGCTTGGCCCCCACAGTCACCAGATCTCAACCCAATAGAGCATCTTTGGGATGTGGTGGAATGGGAGCTTCGTGCCCTGGATGTGCACCCCATGAATCTCCATCAACCGCAAGATGCTATCCTATCAATACGGGCCAACATTTCTAAAGAATGCTTTCATCACCTTGTTGAATCAATGCCACGTAGAATTAAGGCAGTTCTGAAGGCGAAAGAGGGTCAAATACCGTACTGTATTAGTATGGTGTTCCTAATAATCCTTTAGGTGAGTGTATTTTCAACACACACTTGGATTTTTATGGTAGAACCCTGTTTTTCCTGTTTTTTCTTAAGGATTTTCTATTGGAAATATTTAAATTTATGGTAGCTAGTGAATAATTCAAAATGCATAAAAGCTACTGAATTATATGTTTCATATTCCGAGGTTTACTACGCCACCAGGCATTTTGAAAAATTACATTCTGATGCATCGAATCAGTTTTTATCAAGATGTCGTATCATATTCAAGTGTTAGATGTACGTATTCTCATAACGCTTAGAGAACATGTCAGTTTGAATACAATTTCGTGGATCCAACATTGAAATGACTACATAATGCAATAAAGCATGAAGTTAACTACATTGTCTGTAAAAAATAGCCGGCGGTTGTATCTACTAGGAATCTCTCTAGCTCATTCATACTGACTTCATACTTTATTATGAAACATGTGCTTTTTTATGTGCTAGATTTACACTTCCTACTCAGAAAGAAAACTCGTCAGACTTTTTTCCAGCATTATCTCCAATTTCGATCACAGCCGGAGTATTTGTCGAGGCTAGGCACGAGAATTTGACACAAAATATGCATATTCAAATACAGGTGTCAGGGATCAAGATTTAATCAATTTATATTCCTCAAATGGAGTGTCAAGCACCGAGGCGGATGACACACAGACATCATTTGACAATCGAGATTTCCACCCCTTATTAAATTAGTTGAATGAACGATGAGGGGATTTGCATAGCAATACAAGCTAATGATCTTTTTAGCATAATGATTAGCTCAGGCTCATCATGACGCCTTCTTTAAACTGTGTGTGTGTTTGTGTCACAGATGAGGGTTTTGTTTTGTTACATTAAATGGATATTTATTCAGAGATAATAGATTAAAATAATCTAGAATGAGGAATGATATTGTTCTGTATTTGGGGGAAAAAAACAGACTTTTTTCTGTCGTGTTGGTGTAAGTGTTAAACCTCACCTACTGTACGGTGACAGTGATTTAACAAGCCGAGACATTTTTCTGCTTCTTGTAATGTCTTTCAACCCGTCTGCGAGCAGATTATGAATTGGGAAGTGAGCATTGTGAATGAAAAATCAATCAGCTTGTTCCTGTCTAATCTGAATTATAAATGCTAAATTAATCTTATTTCCTTCAACCTTGTGGTTTTTGTTCACTGCACAGCCACTTCTTCTCGACAGGCACTCTTTCTGCAAGGAATTTATTATCTGGACCAAATGAACCTGTCAACAGAATTGTGTCTCATGGAGCTAAAAAAAAAATCACCAAGGAGCAAGAAACACAAACAAACAATCCATTATGATTAAATATTCAAGACTTTTTTGCTTCTTTAATGCACGGTGCTATTCATTTGTGAGCACGTAAGGGTTTCAAGCTTCATCTACATTTACATCTCATGTTTTTCAAGATATTTTTATTCACACTGGCTTGTAGTGCAAGTGAAGGTGATCACAAGTCTGGACAGACTCTTTGTATCATGGATGCAAACTCATAACCTACCGGTTAATAGCATACTGCTATTTACTATTAACTGTGATCACTAGTGATGTGTTGCTCTTCAACGAATCTGCATATATATGTTTATATATTCTGAAATTTATCCATAACTATCCATGTAGTTTTGACTACATTTGAGTTATGGATTTCCATAGATACGAACGGACACGGTTCTACTTCCGGTTTAAGCACCGAAGTAGCTCACGTGTATTGTGAAAAAATTGTCAAAAAATAGACACTGCAGTACACCAGATACCAATATTTACAGTTATATACAATATTTTTTGTGTGTAAGTGAATGTATAAAATGTCCGGGAGAAATGCGTTGGCCTCACCGGTTTGATAAATCAGTCCAGAATCATCATGATAGAAAAAGGCTGTCCTTTAAAGCTTTCCTAATGGTGAATAATTCACAGTCCTAAACAGTGGAAAACAGCTCTGAGACAAAATGGCATCCGGGAGTCCCCTCGCAATTTAAAGGAGATAATTTTTTTTCGTAGGCCAGTTCGTTTACAGTTTTTGGCCATTGATGGCAAAATTGGGAAAGGGAATAGAGATGAAGTCAAGTGGATTTGTTTGCTTTACATTGTATATTCGTGTAAAAGGCATATAAGACCCACTTTATCAGACTTAAGAACAAATCCGACTTATGAACATGCTCTCAGAATGGGACGTGTTCTTAAGTCGGGTACTACCTATATATGTACAGTATGTATACAGTATATAACGAAAGCGACTACCATATATGAACTGTATGTTGTTTTCTTTTGTTTGTATTAGAGAGTAGCATTATCAGACATTTTTTGAATAGTTATAGTTCAAATATAGTATATATATATATATATATATATATATAGTTTTAAATATACTATACCACAGGGATTCTAAATACCACACACTCAGTTACTCATTTACTCAGTCATTGTCTATACTGTTTTATTTTGTATACAGGGTCATAGGGGGCCTGGAGGCAGGTTACACCCCAATACACCCAATATAGCACAGGACACACACATACACACCCACTAGGCTAAGTCGCGTTCCCAAAGTTTGAGAATGAGCGTGTGAGTGTGTGTATGTGTGTGTGAATGTGTATGGATTGGGTGTACCAGGGAGTAGCCTACCTCACAGTCCAAAGATATGCAAAAGGAAACCGAAGTACCCAGAGGAAACCCAGCAAGCACTGGGAGAACATGCAAACTCCATGCACACAGACCCTGAGACGGGAATCGAACCCAAGCCCTGGAGGTGCAAGGCAACAGTGCTAACCAGTAAGCTGCCTTGACCCCGAATATTATTTCATAAAATGTATGTAATTGTAATAAGGATAATAATTTTTACTTGCAAATAGTAGTAGGGCAAGACGAACGGTGATGGTGATGGTGGTGGTGGTGGTAGTAGGAGTGATAAGGGTACTTGTTTTTTCTCGTGAGCATCCATGAACTTCGACTTCTTTATTCTCTTGAGGGTCTGTGAGCTTGCATTCGTTTAGAGGGAAGATTAAAAGATTTTCTCTCTCACACAGCTTTTTAATTGTCCTCGCCGTTGCCCGTGTTATCGAACAAAAAAGAGTGGCAGGGTTTAATTTGGGCTTTTGACTGATGCTGCCAGACAAAATCACTGAACAAAGAAGTACACAAAAAAACACCAAACCTCTAACTGGAGCATTGGGAATATAAAGTAGCTCTTTGTGCATACTAATTCTTATATTATTTTGTTATCGATTTTTTGTTAAGCTCCAGAGAATTTACAGGTCTGAAAGCATTGTCACAGTTGGCGCTAACGCAAATGGCTTTATACATAAAAATCTTACAATGCCTTGCAGGATTTACCTTCTCTACTGCTTGGATTAAATGTGATGAACTATATGGTCTCTTTGGTTGCTTCTCTGACTTATCCCTTCCATCCGCTTACTGACCATTGGTGGATAGTTTTAGCTACACAAGATCATGTTTGTGCTTTATTCCTTCCATGTTCCATGTATTAATAGACTCAATTGTGCTTAGATGTGTTGTTAAAATTTGGGATTTTTTTTTTATTATTCAGATGGGACATTTTTGTATGTTGGGATTAGATTGTTTTTGAAAGTTAAGTTTACTGCGATGAAATGACGTTGGAACAATGTTGGCCGCATGATGATAGGATTAATGTTGAATGAATGTCTCTAACCCAATGTTGCAAAAATTTACTTTACAACAATATTAAATTTAAACTGATGGCCCAAAAAGGACCCGACCTCTGGTCGCCATGGTGAGATCACTGTGTGCTTACCCATAAACCAGTAAGGGAACATGCTGTCGATGTCATGCCACGAACAACAGCAATGTATTGCAATGTTACATTGAAAAGCAGCCGAAAGAAAAAACCTGCTAATCGTCTGAGATCTGTTCAGTTGAAGTGGGCGTGATGCAGTTTGAACTCATATTAGAGGAGAGAAATCTGGGAGCTATCTGGGGTTCACTGTAATAATTCTGAAAGAAAAAAAACAGAGAGATAACATTACAACACTTACTGTAGAGATGCGTACCATGGGATACACACTCTACAGTATGTGCGGGGGCCTGTTGTGTTTTTCTCAATCTCTGTTCGGAACTCTGAACCCTCTTAGAAACCTGAGGGACCTTGAATGTCGGCCTATGTAGTCAGAAGGTGAGAAGAATAAACCATGGAGTTAGTGGACAGTCCTAAGACGGTAATGACGTTTACTTTATTATTATTTTTACTTATTTGCTTTAGAATATATGATAACATCAAGGTTTCTGGGGTTGAATCCCAAATATTGTAAAATGAAAAGCTGTTCAAGCCCTTATTCCACAAGTGCCCTAGTAACTAGTCGCAGCAGTAAAGCACTCCCCTATCATCCAGAGATCACAAGTTTGTATTCCGGGTTGTGCTATAGCCTGCCTATTGGCCACTTGCCGTTCGAAAAAATGTGGTTGGTGGCGTTACGTGGCTTAGACGTCCTATAAACAAGTGTTAGTCTTCGCCCTCCCCGACTGGTAGTTGTAGCCTTGATGTGGGAGAAATGATGGGTAAGAAAAACAGAAACTAGTTAGCTTGGTACAGTAGCTTGCATTACCCGTCAACAATAAAAGATTGCTGGTTCAATGGTAATTCAGAACAACTTCGACGCAGTTATTAAGAAGACAAAGTGTTCTTTAAGATGACATAGCAAGCAGCTGCTCTTTCCCTCATGCAGTACTGCGAACCGTACTGACCTACTGTATATTCACTCATACGGGCGACCGACAATTAGTGTAATTGAGGATAGTTAGAAAAACCGTCATCATTATAGTTACACTAAACATATAGATATACATTCCAGTGCTTTCATGCTCTATTATCACTGCATGTGGAAGGCCCCTAATTTAATTAGATTACTTGGTTGAAAATGAGTGTTGTGTGCGATAGATTCAATATTGTTATAATAATTATTACAACCAGAAACCCACAGAAACAAGGGGAAACCCTGCAAACTACTAAATAGATCCAAACCCAAGTTCTAATCGATCTTGGAATCTATGAGGCAGCTCTAAACCTCTCTAAACCCCTTTGTTCCACCATGATCCAGTATTGCAGAATAAGTTTTTAGATAAGTAATCTACCATATACGTGTAGTCCTACATCATCACACCCTTTCAAATCAATCCTGTTACCTTTTAACAGAACTTTTAGGTTATAGATTCAGAGACTGCCATTCCTCACAGACAGTCTGCATATTTGTCTGCCAGTGTAAGGGATTCTTAAACTCATAAATTGGACTGAGTCGCCCTTTGATTCCTCTTTACTTAAACACTTATTTGTATTTGACACATTCTGTGTGAGCAGGTTGCCAGGTCCGTTAACCCTACTCAGGTTTAATTGCTCGACTGGCTCACCTCGGGCATTACTTCCCATTATGTGAGTTTAGACCTCGAGAGCAGGGAAGACAAGATAATTGCAGTTGAACACCTCAGACAGGCCAAGATGACAGACAGTGAAAGGCTTATTTGCATCTCTATGGTGTCCCGGATTCGAAGAGTCTATGCGCTTGAGTTCTGAATGCAACGCTCAGGCTTTCAGTTAGCGTCTAGAACTTAGACGATGCCTATGGGAACTAATGGAACTAATGATAATAAAACGGATGTATACAGTATGAGGACCGAAGAGATTGTCGGAAACAGCTCAGAAAGTCGGGACTTTCCTGATAGACCATGATTTTATTCTGCGTCAAAATCTGACATGCAACGGAATTGATTTTGATGAAGGTTTGTTGAGAAAATGATGACTCAAAGTTTTTGAGTTTACCCCAAGCTTGGGCTTTAAGTTGAAACTTTCAAGTAGGTGCAGCATCCTGCTCAGTGATTTGTTCGAAGTTATTTTAATGTTGATTCAAACAAATCATATTTGATTGTCTTTTTCACTATTAAATTGCTGACAAATTTAGCTTACAGCGGACTGAGAGCCGCCGGTGAGTTCCTGCTATGTCACTTCATATTAGCGACTCTATATAAACTATCTACGTTTTAACACAACTCATACATAAATGCATGCACCTGACTGCAGTATTATTAATTTATCATCTCATGAGAATGTTCCTATGACCTTTGACATTTTAGCTCAGTCAAATAATGAATGAAGAGTTGCTTTTTGGGATCACCACTTTCAACGATTTTAAAGTTGGGTTGAGAAATAAAATAAAAAATGCTTCACATCTGGAGTGTTGGCCTCCCAGGAACTCCTTTAATGGCTCAAACATGTGGATTTGGCTCGGACTGTCCGGAGGATGTGGCAGTAACTCCCAGTTTGATTTTCTGTAATGTGCAAGTGGTGATAGTGAATGATTGTGTGTACGGTTCCCAAAGACAAATGTGTCTCTTCCACATGTTGGCAACAAGTTAAGTACAGATTTTCAAGTATCAGGCGTTCCGCTCTATGAATGTTCATGAGTGTTAATCATTATTCACGAGCGTACGGCCTTTTTAAAAACATTTGTGCCATCCAAATGTTTTACTGCGGCTAAGAGTCACATTACCGTACTCTGCCTCAAGTCTTATGTAAATGTCAACTGCGCTTACGCCTTCATTCATGAGAAATTTCATCACAAGCCCCACAAGGTTTGTCTTAAACGCTCCTCATAGAGCACTACGGTACTATTAAAAATCCTATATAATATTAAAGTGCATTTAAATGCAAATGAATTCTGTATGCATTACTTTTAAATTGTTTAAGATTATCTTAAAGTAAATCAATTGAATGGAAGAAAAGACAGATATTAAGACCTCACCACGCTATTTCCTCTTTATGTCTATTTGTGTTTTTGCTTGGTTGGGGATGTGGGAAAAATTTTTAATCTACCATTAGGTTAGGGTCTCATATTTTTCCAACATATTTTAAGCAGCTGAAATTCTACATTGCTGTAGATAATGTATGGTTTATTATTTAACTTATATTATAATTAAACTTGCATTTAGCCAGCAATTACATACAATACTGGTCAGATTTGAGTTGAGTGCCATCGGCAGGTTACAATCAAGTTCACTTTGAATGCATTAAAGTACAATGAGGAGGCAAAGTTCTAGTGGAAAATTATACTAAATAATATTATATATTATTACGATCGAAGCCTTTATCTGTAGTTACAGTGCTGTCGCATATGGGCAGTAGTTTTCAATTAGTCCACATTTAGCATACTGTATTTCGACCAGTGGATTTTTACGACTCGGTTCCTCCTCACAGTTCAGTGGAGAAAATGATCAATTACAGCCTCGAACAGTGTCATTAAAGCTGCTCATCTAGATTTCAGTAACCCATTAAAAACGAAAGCCTAAACTTTCGAACCTTGGTAATTTGACATTCCCCTCGCCCACGGAGAAAGAAAAACGGTTGGAATAAGAGAACATTTTCAACATAATTGCGTTCAGAAAAGTTATATGATTTGCCAAATGGAGGAACGGTGAGCTCTTGTTACTGTACCTGTAGCTTTCCAGTTATTCCAGAGGGAGGTCGACCTCAGAGCTCCATCGGGTCATTCTCTCGACTAATAGTTCCGTTCTATGGAAACGACACACAGATTTAAAACTAATTGCAAAACTCGGGTCTGGATAAAGTGCATTACGGCGAAGGTCAAGGCATTTACAGGAATCGCCAGAAGTGCGGTTCTAAAACTGAGCGCTTAAGTACGGTAATGAATTCGTCATAAGAAGTGCAGGCAATTTCCAAAGAAAAGATTGCCTGGGTGTTTTTTTACAGTAGGTGCTAATTCCTACAATTTAACCGGTACGAGGACTAATAGGGAAACAGATTTTTACAGGCTAATCATGTTGTATAAAAGTTTGATGCACAACCGGCGTTTCCTAGAAATGGAAAGTCAGACGTTAAAGTCTTGGCTGCCCTTATTAGTGAGAAATAGGCCTCTAAATGTGGGCCATCTGGAGCTCTATTCCTTCTTCTGAAGCACAAATAAAAAGCGGACCTCACGTTGCTAAGATTTGCCGCAACATCTGCAATTATTCCAATTCTTTCGCCCTAATTAAATCGAGTCATGCCCGAGAGCTAATGAATATAGCAACAATGGCAAGGAAATCATCTGCAGCGTGCAAGCGTGCCTGCGCCAAATAATCCGCTCTAATTGAGGGGACAGATTGATGCTGGTGTTTCGAGTGTCAATTAAAGCTTCATTCTTTCCCCTCCCAACCAGCGCCTGGAACCTCGCGTGGCAACTCGATCGGTCACATAAATTTTCATTTAACGCCCAGTTGTCATGTTGCTCGTCAGTTTTGTTCCTGTGGCTCGGAACAGATTGCGCATTTTAGATTTGTAGCTCCGAAGCCGCACATCACACTTTCGCATCGGTGTTTTGAAAAACTTGTTAGGGAAAATGTTTGGGTTTTTTTTTTTCCGCCAGTCTGCATTTTCCCTAATGTACAGCAGATCAATGAATTATAGTCCTATCGGAGATTAGATTTGCTCCTGGATGTATCGATCCTGTTGCTCTGCAGAAAGTTCAGCTTTTCAGAACACGTCTTGATGAATTCCCTTTTTTTCCAAGGATACTTTATGCTTCTTACCTGAACACCTTTTTTTTTTTGGACAGCTCATCCTGCTACAGAAGCTTTCTTATTTCACCTAAAGGAACGGCTTTAATTGCGAACACTAATGGCCCTCTGGGGAAACCGATAGCGCCAACATGGACGGCGATGTCTGGGCTTTCTACCGTTTGGAGGAGTTGATTTAATGAATCTTAGAGAAACGACATCTACTGTAGAGTAAATGCCAGCTTACAAATTATTAGGGACAATTAAAGTGATGAAGCAAGTCCACAGTGTCAGTCAGCGTCAGAGGAGTGAAGCGGTTTTATCATCATGAAACGTGTATACACTTACTGATAGACTAATAAGTGTTTTTTTAATATGATATGTTTGTTTCTGTCCTAATTACATATTACACATAGCAATGTAAAGGACTGTGCAAAAGTCTTGGAACACACACACACACACATTTCTTTATATTCTGGTTTAAAGCTCCAGACTTTCTTGTATTTTTAATGTCGTCTTCTGTAATAGTTCCCTAGGCTTCCTGAAGGACTTTTTTTTTCGCATCTCATTTTTAGTCCGGTCCCTGTACCCAAGCAGTTTCACATTAATGTTTTTTCTTTATTAAGCCACACACCATTCAAGCATTAACAAAATGTCTTAAAACTTAAGGCATGAACCAATGAGAAACAGGTGCAGATGATGACAGATGATCAGACTGGCAGGTTAGATACAGTACTAGTGATGCTTAATGCTGAGTGGTTGGAACAGACGAGACGGGAAATGAGGTTGCTGCAGATTTTTTTTCTTTTTTCTTTTATTGCAATCTGTCACAGTAATTATTTGTTCTCATTTCTTTCATTTAACCAACATTCTTTAATTGGACCTTTCAATATGAAGAAATGAGACCGGATATATTTACATCCAAAGCACTCAAAGAGCATTCTCTCTCCTCTTCTGAAAGCGTCGGCCTGGTTCCTTCTCACTTTTGCCAACGGAAAAAAAAAAAATTTATATGCAAATAAATAATTAAATAAATAAATAAATAAAAATAAGGTCTGCACTTATGCTAGAAATATCTTAGTGCTTCTTTTATGCCGAGAGCGAGAGAACTTTTGTTTTGATTCCAGGCCTCTGACAGAGTCAAGAAGAGTGGAGGAGCTGTCGGTCGGAGCTTCCTGCAATAGAAAGGCAGATGTGGGACAAAAACAATGATGCAAAGAGCAAAGGGAAAAGAAAGTAGGCTTATATAATTGTCCCATTTTCTTATTTTAGCCGTACTGTAGCATCAACAACAAAAGCCTTTTAAGAGCGTAGCAGCAAGACAGAATCACACGCATATATAGAAGCTGTGTGTGTGTGTGTGTGTGTGCGTGTGTGTGTGTGCTTGAGAGGAAGAAGGAGCACATAATGCATACTGTAAATGGGAGATGGTGTTGGTGTTGTTTGTGTTTGTCTTCCAGAGATTGCATAAAGGCATTGGATGTGTTTTTGGTACGATGTAGTTATTATTAGAATGATGATTTTTCTCTCTCTCTCTCTCTCTCTCTCTCTCTTTCTCTCTCTTGCTTGTTGTGTTTGTATGTATGGTGGGAGAAAGTGTGAGAACACTGCATAAATGTCGAAGATATTGGTGGTGATGTTTTTTTTTTTGTTTTTTTTTAGAGATTACATTAAGTCATGAATGTTTTTCTGGTATGAGGTAGTTATTTGTTAGAATAATGTTATATATTGCTCTCTCTCTCTCTCTCTCTCTCTCTCTTTCTTTCGCCTTCTGTCTCCCTCCCTGCCAAGTTTCGAGCTATTTTCCCATCAAGATCCCCGTTCCAGTTCTATTCCCATTGTCTCTCAGATGAGCTTGATTACGTCACAGTCTTGAGGCCTACGCAGAATAAAAAAAAAAACCTTACATTTAGTCTGCAATTAATTGCTTCTAATCTTCATTTAACATGTTAATCAAAACATTGCATCATTGCCGTACTTATGCGCTGAAGTGCCTAATCAGTTATATAAATAATAATGGCGTTCAATTTCTAAGTTTAGTAATGAAGTCTGATTTGCTTGGAGCCATTACAGAATAATTTGCGATATGTGAGCAGTAAAACCAGGGACCGTCATGGGTAGACTTCTCATCCGCCGTGCGGAAGGTTGCCGGATTCGGTTCCCCCAACTGCATGCAAGGCATTATATATACAGAATAGGTATAGAAAATAGGCTAGTTCATATGGTTATATTATGTCCCTGTAAATTATCCATTACTATAGAAACCATAACACAAGACCCATAAAAATTATAACTACTACTGTTAGAAAAAAGTATATCGTATAGAGTAAGACTGAATTCATAAATATGATTTGGTCAGAAGGTGTGCATTATTTTATTTATAACAGCACAAGTCTGGGGCGGCACGGTGGCTTAGTGTTTAGCACTGTCACCTTGCACTTCCAGGGTCTGGGTTTGATTCCTGTCCAGGTTTGGGTTTGATTCCTGTCCGGGTTCAGTTCCCGCCTCTGTGTGCATGGTTTGTATGTTTTCGCTGTGCTTGGTGGGTTTCATCCAGGTTTTCGAAGACATGCAGATTAGACTTATTGGCGTTTCCAAATTGTATGTGTGTGTGCCCTGCGATGGATTGGCACCCTGTCCGGTGTGTACCCCATCTCATGGCCCCCCGTGACGCTGTTTTTAGTGGTATAGACGATGAGTGAGTGAGTAGTGAAAAGTAAAGTAGTTCTGGCTATAACATGAACTTTAGGTTTATATCGATGCGCTTGTTTTATTACTTTATCATTTCTTTTCCCTGATTTCCACTTAGTCAGGAGGGCCGAAGACTATCATGTGTTTCTTCTGAAACACGCATCTTTTCGAACTCCTCCACCGTTGGGGGGTCATAACACACTCAGAGGACAGCGCTATCCGCTCCTTCTGCTTGCATGAGCTCACAGACACCCCTGATTGGCTGTAGAGTTGTGATTATTGTAAGGGCTTAATGTACCTCTCATTCCTCCCCACTGAAAGAGCTCGGCCAATCAGCTCTCTCTAGACCTCTGGCTGCGAGAGGTTATAGCATCTCCCGGGAATTGAACTCACGATCTCCGGATGATAGGGCGAGCACATTACCACTGCGCCACTTGGAGGCCCTTAACGTTATCATTTCTAAGGTGACTGCTCACTTTAGATTAATATTAAACAGTAACAGCCCAGTGGTGTAGTGGTTAGCACTGTGGCCCCACACCTTCAGGTTCGAGGGTTCGGTTTATGCCGCGGGTTTGTGGTTAAGATGTTCCCCCTGTGCTTGGTGGGTTTCCTCCCAGAGTCCAAATAATTGATTTTTTTTTTTTCAAATTGTGCCCTTTGATGGATTGCCAGCATGTCCAGAGTGTACAGCCTTGTACCCTGAGTCCCCAAGCTTCCTCCAGGCTTCCCTTTTTAGTGGCATAGAGAATGTGTGAGCGAAGTTTGTTGTGTGTTTTGTCGCTTACTTAATCAGTACCTTCACACCAATCGGAATCCAAAAGTTAGCTGTGCTGCAGTGTAAAAAAAAAAGCTGTGAAAAAATATTCTTAAACAAATCACAACTTACATTGAGACTCCACACAGCAGGGGTTTTATCTTTTAAAAAAGCGAACTGCCATGCTGATGTGCGATAAGGAGCTGAACAGAGTTCGACTAAACCTCATGAGAACCTGCTGATAATTCCGATCTCGGTACAATGGTGTCGGAAACAACACGCATCCTTTAAGTGGTGTGAAATCTGTCATCATGTCTCAACCTGCGCCCAGGATTATAAACTCACAGCACCGCAGCGGCGCACGCACGCACGCGTTCCACACTCAACATCACCAATTAAATTTAATGTCAAACCCTAAAAACGTCTTTTCTCTCCAGCATCGAATCCGGCAGTTGAACACGGCTGCTCCGAATTAGAAGAATGAGGGAAGTGACGTTTGATCAGTTCTCCGTCTCTAACAGATGAACAGAAGGACCAATTAGACAGAGGACGAGGCTAGAAGTTCTCCCGAGGTGTTTCAGAGCAGCCAGAATGTCAAGCAGTTAGGGGAAGCGTGCGAGGAAGACGCTGTCCTGGTTTATGCGAAACTCCCTGTCATAAACGTTCAAGCCTGAGCAGTCTGAAACAAAGCCTCAGTTGCCGGCGTACATTGAGTGCTAGACAAGAGCAGTGTGAAAAACTTAATTCCAACACAGGAAAATAATCAACAACAATGTGGTGTGATGCAACCAGGAGTGCAGTTTTATTTGTCTTTTTTTTTTAAAGAATGATACATCATACAATTCACACGTAAGGTTTAAGTTACACTTAGTGTTGTGGAGCATCTAAGCAAGCAATTACTTTTTGGCTGGCGCCCTTTTCCAAAGTGACTTACATTTTTATCTTCTTAGTCTGAGCAGTTGGGGGTTAAAGGCCTTGCTCAAGGGTCCAACAGTTACAACTTGGTGGTGGTGGGGTTTGAACCTGTGACCTTCCAAACAGTAATTCAATGCAAGCTAGTAAACTTTATAGCATCTGCAAACCAAGACTTTCCTCTGACACTGGAGACTCATTCCATTCCAGACTCAACTATTTATTTTTTAATATACATCACTATGCAAAAGTCTAAAGATTATGATTCAATTACTTGTCACATGTACCTTACAGCAGATTTTTTTTTACTGGTTAAGAAATACTGTTAGGGTTAAGGGCCTTAACAGGCTTGAACCCCCAACCTTACAGTATCCCAGTGCCTTAACCAATTGAGCTATTACTCTTACAGTACTGTGCAAAAGTCTTAAGGGACCCAGAATTTCTTTGTATTAAATTTAAATAAAAGGGGACCGGTAATTTAATTCTGACAGGCGTCAAAGTGCCCAAAGATACAATTTAAAAATTGGTTGTTTATGTAACAACCTCAGCAGCGACCTCATTTCCCCTCTCGTCTGTTCCAACCACTCAGCAATCAGCATACCCCATAAAAAGAGCACCACTGGGATGGAGGGTTTTATGGTCTGAATTGAAGCAGTGATGATGTCCATGAGGGTTGATTCCGTTCTGTGTGACAGTAAGGTCTGCCAGACCACCAAAGCTGTCTGGTTAACAACAGGCTTTTTGTCCTTCATCAGATTTGAGGCACACTGTTTGTACACTGTTTCTCACTGGTTCACTCAACAGAAGTTCTTCTGAAACTGCTCAGCTACAGGGACTGGGGACTGGACTGAAAATCCGAGACAAAAAGGCCTTCAGGAAGCCTGGAGAACTATTCCTCAAGACTACATTAAAAATACAAGAAAGTCTGAAGCAAGCTATGAAGAAATGAAGGGGGCTCAAGGCTTTTGCACAGTATTGTATATAGTTTGGTACTAATGCTCACTCCTGAGCTGGCGAAGTCACCTCATCAGCTCATTTCCCTCAGCCCCAGGCTAGAGGCCTGCCCTGACTAACACAATCCCACAAATCACATCGACTACAGCCACACCACTCGCCTCGACAGAGCTGCCCCTGGCCGCATGATTCGCTTACAGGTTGTGAATATAAGCCGTTTTTTTTCACTCTCTTTCCCCAAAGCATAGAATTTTGTTTCACGCAAGGTCACACAAGGTCAAAACTTTAACAATACCTAGCCAGGGAGAATGGAGTTCTGGCTGGAGTGCACTGAAAGGGGTTGCTCAAGGTCGCAGTGTGTATGAGAGGTCTTTGTGTGTATGTGGGTTCGAGACATTGTGTTTATTGTCTGTAGGGGGTAAAAAAGAGCAGCACTGCAGATGGAAGGTTTTATGATCTGAGTTGAAGCAGCGATGATGTCCATAAGGGGTTGATTCTCTGCCGTGTGACTGTAAAATTTGCCAGACCACCAAAGCTGTCTGGTTAACAACAGGCTTTTTGTCCTACATCAGATTTAGTGCAAACTGTTTGAGAAACAGCATGCTTTATTACTCAACGAAACACTCAATTAGACTCAAGCACGATTGAAATATCACAAAAGGATTTTGTGTGCCACAACAAAAGAAGCTCTCACCCTATCATCAAGAGAGCACTGGTTTGAATGTGGAGAATGGCACGGCCATCCATGGCTGGAACTCGTAGGAGCACAGTTATCCATGCTCTCTTGGTTTGAGCAATGGCTCACCTTTCATTGTCCACCCCATTAAGTATACCTCTTCAAGTGCTCGTCAAGAAATATATCTAATGAGCCAATTACATGGCAGCAGCTCAATGCATTTAGGCATATAGACATTGCCAAGATGATCTGGCTAAAGTTCGAGCCAAGCATCAAAATGGGGAAGGAAGGTGATTTTAATTGACTTTGGATTTAGCATGGTTGGTGATACCAGATCTGGGGCTGGTCTAAATGTTTCCCAAAACCGCTGATCTACTGGGTTTTTTACACACAACCATGTCTAGGGGTTTACAGAGAATGACCTGAAAAAGAGAAAAATCCAGTGAGCAGCAGTTCTCTGGGAGAAAATGCCTTACTAATGCTGGAAGTCAAAGCAGACAGGTTCAAACTGATAAAATAGCAACAGTAACTCTAATATAAAATCTCGTTATAGGCGAGGTATGCTGAAGAGCATCTCCGGTCGCAAAACACTTGAAGCAGCAGAAGAACACACCGGGTGGTACTCCTGTAAGCTAAGAACTGGAACCTGAGGTGGCAATTCCCATGGGCTCACCAAAGCTGGACAATAGAAGATTGGGAAAAACATTGCCTGGTCTGATGAGGCTTGATTTCTGCTGTGACCTTTGGATCGTAGGGTCTGAATTAGACATAAAGAACATGAAAGCATGGATCCATCCTGCCTTGTATCAGTGGTTTAGGCTGGTGGTGGTGGTGTAATAGTGTGGAGCAATTATATGGATTTCTTGAAACACTTTGGGCCACTTAGTACCAGTTGAGTACCACAGTCTACCTGAGTTGCTGACCATGTCCATGTTGAGTCATGTCAACTGGATTTCTTCTTAGTTTAATAGAAACCACAGTCACCAAATCTCAATGCAGTAGAGCACCATTGGGAACGTGAGACTTATTTGACTTGTTGTCACACCAAAAGGGGAGTCCAACCTAGTACTGGCAAGGTGAACTTAAAAAAGTGGCTGGTGAGTTTATGTACACCGCTGTACAAAGCGTTTTTAAAAGAAAAGGAAAGATGGTGACTTTTTCAAAGTGAGAGGAAAATCTTTTTTTTTTTTTCATTCTAAATTAATTTCTTCTTAATCGGAAGCACTAATATGATTAAAAGGATTTATGGATTTATTAAATCAGAAAGTATGAGTCATTCAACACTGGAGCTGCGTTTATAATGCAAGATGTCATGTTGCTTTAGGGTTGAACATAATCTCAAATAAACCGTCGCTCTCTGATGAGTGAAAGCAAAATAGATGTAAAGGATCGATGAAAATGGGTACTGTAGGCAAAAAAAACACACATATAATATAAATATCGGAAATATGTAGTCTGTATCGTCAAAGTACTGATAAGGCGCTACTTTGATATCATCCTTAAATTAAATTCATTCATCACTTAAAACCGAAAACAATTCTCATAACAGATTTAATAGCTCTGGTTCTGCTTTATTGACGGCACAGGTTGCTGATTTCTGATCACACACACACACACACAGTTTTGGATTGTTAGCTTGTAGATTTGTGCGCGTGTGTGTATGTGCGGTTTCACTGTTTGTGTGGCCATATAAGCCTCTTTCAAGGCAGCAACATCTGAAAGGTGTGTGGTTGAATTTGTGTGTGTGTGTGTGTGAGTGACCTTTCCGGTGCAGCTACTCCGCTGCTCCTTTGACAGCTCTCTGCAAGCACTCGGCCACACTTGCACTCCCCCTCCTCTCGTCTTTCCTTCCACTCCTCCTTCTGTCCTTCTGGCGCTGTTCTATCAGTCGGGGTGAGTCTAGGGCACTTGGCTGTAAAGCATAAAACATGGCCTCGGTATAAAAGAGCCAGGAACCTGCAGCGATTCTCATTTTCTACACAGCATTCTCATTTTCTCACGCGTAAACTAAGTTATAATTGCTGTGCCTGTGTAGCTTTACTATGAGCCACTTTTTTTTATATACTCATAAAGAAGCTTTTATGAGGTTTCGGCCTTCATCTGAACACGAAGTGTGCTCGGGTTCACTTGTATTTGCGAGATAAAATAGTGAATGAACGGAATTAAAGGGTGAATTTGAGCATTCGCAAAAATCTCATGTTGCACAGGTGGTTCGGTGAGATTTATTAGAAATTATAAATTGGTTATACATTTTCATGAAACTTTTTTGATGGTCAACCGGTTTTTAACTGAATTGACGAGTAAATTTGTCACACTATCAAAATCATAAACTTACAAACATTAAACAGTCTAAAATGTATTCATTTATTTTAAATTCTTTGAAAATATACCACAGCTTTTGATAGATAGATGGGAATCACCAGGAACTCCAGGCTTCTTATCATGATACCTACTGTAGGTACCAATATACATATACTGTATACACACACACACAATATATTTCCAAAGTATTTACATGCATATGAACTTGAGTAACATCTAATACCCAGAGGTGTTTGATCGGGTTGAGTTCAGGACTCAAGTCAAATTCTTTCACACCAAACTCCAAACTCGCTCATACTGTACATGTTTATGGACTTTGCTTTGTGCACTGGTGCGCAGTCATGTTGGAACAGAAAGGGGTTGTCCCCAACCTGTTGGAAGAGCATGAAGTTGTCCAAAATGTCTTGGCATGCGGAAGCATTAAGAGTCCCTTACACTGGAAGTAAGGGGCCAAGTCCAACAAAGTCTGACAAAGACTATGTAAGGTCTACAAGATCTATAAAGTAGCACATGGTTCTGACTTCAACCTCGATCAAACCACGGTCAAAGATTCTTATGAACGCACACCTAAACCCTGTGGAAAGCCTTGGAGAAGAGTTGAAGCTGTTATAGCTGCAAAAGGTGGGCCAGCATCATATTAAACCCTATGGTTTAAGAATTGAGAGTTACTCAAGTTCATATGCATGTAAGGGCATACTTTTGGCAATATAGTTTTTGTGAATATGAGGGCCTGAAGCCTATCCCAGGAGTTTTGGGGCATGAGGTAGGGTGTCAATCAATTGCAGGGCACAAACAAACACGCCCGTACAGTACAGGCAATTTTTGGAAACGCGAATTTGCATGTCATTGGGCTGTGGGAGAAAACCGGAGTACCTGGAGGAAACCCACCAGGCAGGGGTAGAACATGCACACTCAACACCTACACACAAACCAGAGGCGGGAATTATTGAACCCTCGACCCTGGAGATGCGAGACTACAATGCTAACCACGACGCCACCATGCCACCGAAGTCATACATACAGTATATAAATTTATTACATTTATAAAAAATAAAAAAAGTTTTCGAGGCAGTGGGGCGATCCATAGATTGCCACACGAAGAAACTCTATATGTAACTTTTTACAATTTTTTGTGCCATCTTTAAATACAAAGCGCTTGGGTCTTTCACGAACTACTTGCAAAAAATTTTTGTCAGGCTTGTGAGACCCTGTTACGTTACGTTACCTACATTTTAGCCGCAACAATTAGGTTTCCAGGCAACCAAAACACTGACCTGTGTTTCAAGACCAACAAAAAGAATTGCAGATAGAAGGGACAAAGAAGTTTTTCATATAAAACTTTGTAACCATGAGAACAGAAGACTTAGTGGTGGATTTTCCCCTGGGGCGCTGGAGCTGAATCTGCTCAGAGAGCTCCTCACCTCAAAGTGATGCTGCAGGAACCACTGCCAACCATCATGCCAGTCCTTGCTTCTCATGGTTTAGGGGCAGGTTCCTGGGAAACAGCCGCTGTCTTCATCTTAAAAGGACAGGGTCAAGAATTTCCATGCTTTTTTATTGTCCCCGATAAAAAATAAATAAATTTAAAAAATCTGGATTTAAGCTGTTTAGGTTAAGATGAAGGAGAACAGTTTTATACATACACATACATAAATATTTTGCATATCTTTTATGGTAGAAATACAAGAATGTGTGAAACACATGTTAGTGCCGGTACAGTACACTCGATATGTTGATGTGTTTTTTATTATATGAAGTCCAAGAGTTGTGTTCTTGAAACATAACGAGAGATATTAGTGCATATAGGCTGGGTCTCAGTTTGAATAAACAGTCAGGAGTCAAAAACCATGACTAGCATGATGTATAACACGCGGAACTACAGCTTGGTATGAAACACTCAATGAGAATTTGCAATGAGACGTAGGCACACCAGGGTCAGCAAATAAACACAGATCAAAGACAGGATCAAAACCACATTTCAAAACATGAACAAAAGCACATGGGGAAATAACGAGCACACAATGTGTCAGAAACAGTGTGATGGCCTGTAAGGGGAAATGTTACGATGGTGTGCATCTGTGTGTCTTTATATAAAATCCTTGAGCCAATGTACAAAGCAGCCAGCTGAGAAATAAGACTTGAAGCAGAAACCAGAGAAGCCCCACCTCCTTTACTAGGACCGACTTGAAGACAGACCACACCTCCTTTACTAGGACTGACAAGAAAACAGGCCACACCTACTAGGACTGACATGAAAACAGGCCACACCTCCTTTTTAACAAGGATTGGCATAACAGGCCACACCTCCTTTTTAACGAGGATTGACATAACAACAGGCCACACCTACTTACTTAACCAGGATTGACATAACAACAAGCCACACCTCCTTTCTTAACTAGAACTGACATGAAAACAGGTCGCAGCTCCTTGTTAACAAGGATTGACATAACAACAGGCCACACCTCCTTCTTTAACAAGGATTGACATAACAACAGGCCACACCTCCTTTTTAACAAGGATTGACATAACAACAGGCCACACCTCCTTCTTTAACAAAGATTGACATAACAACAGGCCACACCTCCTTCTTTAACAAGGATTGACATAACAACAGGCCACACCTCCTTCTTTAACAAGGATTGACATAACAACAAGCCACACCTACCTACTTAACA
This sequence comes from Clarias gariepinus, assembly GCF_024256425.1. Classification (NCBI taxonomy): domain Eukaryota; kingdom Metazoa; phylum Chordata; class Actinopteri; order Siluriformes; family Clariidae; genus Clarias; species Clarias gariepinus. Next base: position 29,893,621 of record NC_071109.1, read on the forward strand.
AGGATTGAAATAAAAACAGGCCACACCCACTACCTTCACTGTGATTGACATAAAAGCAGGCCACACCTAATTACTTAACGAGGATTGACATAAAAGCAGGCCACACCTCCTTTCTTCACTGTGACTGACATAAGAAGAGGCCACGCCTTCTTCAGTTAAATTGACTCGTGCACAGGGAGAGATGGGAAGAACATACACAGCGCCACATTGTTCTTTTTATTATGTTTCTAAATAACAGGCCAGTAATAATTAAAGAGTGTTGTGTGTCCTCGTGAGCCATACACACTGATTATATCATAAGTACTGAGAATAATGAAACGTTGTGTACAAACACGTCTCCTTTTCTCCCCCATATGGCGACATGTTTGTGCTAATTCATCTCTTTATGGTCCCAGGTCTCTCAGCACATAATCAGCACTGGATACTCAATCATTAATCAGCATTCTAGAGTACATTATAATCATCGGCTCACATTTAGAGGCTATTAAAGTTCAGGCATATTGTTCATTTTACAATATATATAGTTTTAATAACTAGCATAAATTATTTACGTGAAGTCTTACTAACGGGTGGAGGCTGAATAAGAAGGCAGTACTCTTGGTTCATTTGTCCGACCCTGAGCTGAAGCTCATTTTTTATTCAGAAAGCAGCGTATTATAGCTTTATGTCTTTCTGGCTCAATTTTTAAATATCTCTTCTTTTATTTATTTATTTTTTTACTGAACACAATCGTGGTATTAGTCTGAAATCAGTTCGGGTCGAAGGCCAGAATGGAGGGAAACTGCAAGTCTGATTTGTTTTAGGTTTAGATTAACGCTATGTTAGTGGCTTGCTAGTTTCCCCACGGCTAAGCGTACTGTAGCGAGCCGAAGCCCGTATAAAACCACGTGAGTCTGTAACAGAGTATACAGTAATGTCCTCTGTGTCAGATTATATGACGAAGATGAACTTTGCAGCAGTGCTCACACTCCGAGATTTTAATTGAAAAAACATTTCAAACGCTGCCAGAACTGTCATCCGTTGTCTTCGGTCACAACCGTTCTGAATCCTTAAAGGCCAGCTAGTCAACCTGATTAATTTTTAACATGTGGCTCTTGCTCAAAATGGAAGAAAAGATGAGACGTGGACTCCAGGACGCTGTCGACGCTGACCTGTTTCATTATTTTCCTCGCCTTCACTCCTCATGACCAAACACCTTTGTTTAAATTACATACTGACTTTCACTGGCTTTCAGAAGAAAAAAAAAAGCATGAATCAGAAATCCACTGAATACGCTTAAAGATAAAATGTAAAACAATATTTTAAAAATATTACAAATAACGAATAATAAATCAATTGATAAATTAAGATCCCTAGGGCCTTCCATGAGGCAAAGGGAAGTCAGTGAAGTTAATTTAATAACATGGTTTGGATTAACTGCAGAGGTTTGTTCAACTCTCATCACACACACACACACTCACACACTCACACACACACTCACACATATCTCTTTGTCATGTCATATAATTGTATTGCAGCTCTAACCTTTCTCACTGTGTACATATTTTCTCTTTGTGTATATTTCACACATAGCCAGTAAACAGCACACACACACACACACACACAGAGAAGCTAGATTCGATATCTTTATATAACTATAAAGCATTGCTTACATTTCAGTTGCAGCACTTTTCCTGATCGGTACATAGTGTCAATGTGTGTTGTCGAAAACCTTAACGTGGTCTTTTGCATAAAATAAAAGAAAAAGAAAAGAAAAGAAAAAAATCCATTTTGGATGACGATGCAGAGGGGCCGAGAGTTTCACCATGAATTAATATCTCCGTCTGTACGCTTGGCCATCTGCCACTCCGAAATATATTCATCAGTTCAGCCAGGTCAGAGACTGATTGCTTAATTACTACGAGCCAGCTGTTAATTGGTCGGCCGAATCACAAGAGCCTGAGATTAAGAATGCAGTATTTCTGAGACAGTACGTTTGGGGACCCTGCAATGGAGAACAGTGGTTACTCAAAATTCCAGGAGTGTCCATATCCATTACAGTTCTACACTATTTAGCGTACAGTATACAATGATCTAAATGCTGTACACTGTGTGTGAGAATGAAGGGAAGTGTAGAAGATTCTGAATTAATTATTGACCACCTTTAATTGTGTAATGAAGAAATTAGTTGTTTCCACAAGTTCTAACATAGCTCTTTTCATAAGATCTATCTATCTATCTATCTGTCTGTCTGTCTGTTTGTCTGTCTGTCTGTCTGTCTTACTGTCTGTCTGTCTGTCTGTCTTGCTATCTGTCTGTCTGTCTGTCTGTCCAAAAAATTCATTAAACTATCTCTATCTCTATTTTCTGTATGTCTGTACTTCTCTCTGTCTGCATGACTGTACCTTTATCTATCTATCTATCTATCTATCTATCTATCTATCTATCTATCTATCTATCTATCTATCTGACTGTCTGTCTGTCTGTCTGTCTGTCCAAAAAATTTATTAAACTATCTCTATCTCTATTTTCTGTATGTCTGTACTTCTGTCTGTCTGCATGCCTGTACCTTTATCTATCTATCTATCTATCTATCTATCTATCTATCTATCTATCTATCTATCTATCTATCTGACTGTCTGTCTGTCTGTCTGTCTGTCCATCTGCCCCAAAAATGTATCTCTTTATCTCTATTTTTCTGTATCCTTACTTCTGTCTGTCTGTCTCTGTCTGTCTGTCTGTCATGAATTTTATAAATGCCTCCCATGGAGCCCACAGGTTTACCTGTATTTCGAGTTGCTTAAGTTTTGACCTGCTTTTACCAGTAAGGAAAAAAAAAATCCCTATTTCAGTTGAGTTCCTGTTTGAGTTTTCTTTCCTCTGTAATATCACAGAAACCTCCAGGAATCTGCTGTTAAAATCTCAGGACACATCATCCATGCTGCGCTTAGCATCAGTGTGTGTCTTTAGCTCGGCATTTGCTTTTCTGCTACAGATATGTCAATCTTAATCCCCCTCCCCAACAGTGATTAAATGTATCCTTTCTCTTTGTCTCTCTCTCTCTCTCTTTATCTCTCTCTCTCTGTCTTTGTCTCTCTCTCTCTCTCTTTGGCTCTCTCTCTCTCTCTCTCTCTTTGTGTCTCTCTCACACACAGGGTGATGACGTCATGACTGTGATCAAGACGAAAGCTCAGTGGCCGGCCTGGCAACCTTTGAATATGTGAGTAATTCCATGTCCAGCTCCGCTTCCTGTCTCTGCGTCAGTCACACACCTTGACCAGTGAGCCATAAACCATTAGTAGTCCATTCCAGTCCATTATATGACCCAATAACAAATTCACAAATAATTACTGAGCATGAAAAGGATTCGGATTGTCTCTCGTGACACAGATTAAACTGTATGGATAATGACTAATAATGAGTGAGAAAAAGGCTTACGGACAAAAAATAGGTGAGACGTTTGTTATTAGCTACATTAGCATTGTAATAGAGGGAAAAAAAACTCCCTTTTTGTCCTGAAATGTTTCTCTGCCCTGTGTGTGATCCTCACCCTCGCTGACAGGAGACGAGTTTTTCTCCTTGCGGCTGACAGATTTTCCTGGCCCCTGGTGTCTGGCACCTGCTGGCCATGTGCTAGTTTTTCCCCCGCGTTCATTAACGATGCTGTTAAATATTTTATGTGGTGTTTTTTTTTTTTTTTACTTTTTCGAGATAAAGAGCAGGCTTCTGCTTTTGATAAGCGATACATTTGCAGCCAAGTGCACTTCAATCTACGGTCTTCTGCTTTAAGCTCACTTCAGTTAACACATTCACGCTGGGCCTCTGGAGCATGTTCAGGTGTGTAGAAGGCTAAATTATTCCACGCCGTAGTGTTTGGCATGCTAGTCATGTTCAGAAGCGTGTGAACCAGCCATCCGGCCACATGGGGGTTTTATAGCCAGCATGGACGCTTCACACTCATCAAACAGCTGCAAATATGAGCGTGTGTGTGTTTGTACAGAAAGGGAACCGTCTTGCGGTTTTGAAGTCCTAGCGTGTGAAGTGTCGCTAGTGGAAGTCATATGATGAATATTTTATGCCCGTTAATCGATAGCGTCAGGAGCTGCATAATCCAGGCCTCGGCCCTGCGCCGCCGTAGAGGCAACAGTTGCATTGGAGATGGGCTTCTAATCAGGACAATTAGCATGATTAATTACCATCTGTGGTGTCTTACAAAGCGCTATCTCGATGGAAATTACGCGAGAGTGCTCAGTCGGCCACCCAGACAGCATCATAGAAACATGCAGCACACTTTCACATAAAGACCTGAACTCCCCGAACACCACGCCTCGGCTTCCGGATAAAGAACTCAACAAAAGATTCTCATTTTAATGCTCGCTGATGCGACGACATGCTTATTACAAAATGCAAACCTCATTTCTTCGCTCCTTTTTGTTCCTCTGTCTCTTTCATTCGTCGTCTTTGTCTCTCGTTTTTCTCATTTTTATATCTCGGTTCCTTTTTCCCCTCCATCCCTCCATTCACCTGCTTATTTTTCTCTTTCTTTCTCTTTTGTCATGGCCTTAATTCATTTCCATTATCTCTTTCTCCATCATTCTCTTTTGCTGCCATTTAATTGCTATCATTGTCTTCTGTCTTTCTCTCTTTTTTGTTATTTGTCTTACCCTGGTGCTTGTTTCTTTTGTCTTTGTCACTTTCTTTAATTTTTTATTGGTTATTCTACTTCATCACTCAACCTCTCTTTTCTGTTGGTTGAACTTTTTGCTTTATTCTATTTTTCTGTCCCTCCAGCACTCCATCTGCTCTTGTCTCTTTCATTAACTTGGACTGTTTCTTTTTCTTTCTTTCTTTTATATAAATTCGAGATAAGTTGGTTAAATTTATTAGACAGAAATTTACAAACGTTAAAGTTATGGATCTAAATAAAAAATATTAAGTAATGTGCAGATTTACAAATTTATAGCTTTACCCATTTGTTCCGTATGAGCAAGCCAGAGGCAGTGGAGGCAGGAAGGAAACGTCCCTGACATGACATAAGTAAGAAACCTTAAGAGGGACACAGAGAAAAAAAAAGAGAGAGAGAGTGTGTGTGGGAGCATGAGAGAGGGAAAGAGAGAGCATGAGATAGAAACACATAATTAGGTATGCTCATTGTCGATTAATGAATAAGGTCAACATAGACCTGAAATAAGGGCTCCCTGGGCAACCAGTCACTTCACCTCCACAAACCTAAGTGACAGTAGCAGAAGACAGCTTCCAAACAGGGGAGTTATGCATAACGCTCTATCCCCATGTATCCCCACATCTGCTCCTTCGTCTAAGCAAAACCTATTCACAAAAATACTGACAAAAAAAAAAAAGTCATCAACCCAGACGTAAACACAGACGCTGTGTCTGATTTCTGAACTCTAGTAAAAATGCTATTTTACAACTGTGGGCTGTGTAAGAAAAAACTCAGCTTTTACTGTATGAGGTACCAACAAATAGCCTGGACTTTTTCTTCAAAGTAGGTGTGACGGGTTGTGAAACACAAGCAGTTCACTCAGGCAATGTCGTGCATGACCATTCAGTGCTTTGTCGGTCAGTAGAAGTAACATGTCAGTAACCTTTCACTGAGAGCCAGTGCAGTGTGGATAAGACAGGGGTGATGTTCTGTTATATTTTGGTTCTAGTAAGGACTAGAATAAAGGGAGGTTCTTTGTACCTACTGTGGTGGAACATCCATAAGGCATTACAATAATGCCTGTAATAATACTGACATTATATTTCTTATTTTAGCAATATTTCTGAGATCCAAGAAGGAAAACTTATATTAGCAAAAAAGGATTAATATTATTATAACAGTATAAGCAATATTATCTACATGGGCTTTATAAGAAATACTGGAATCAATAATCGAACCAAAGTCTTTAACTGCTGAACATGATAATCAGATGTGATCAGAAAACTTTTAGATGCATGTTTTACTTGTACTGTACCACTAGTACGTGTCTTATTAGAATTAAGTAGGAGGAAGTTGATAAGCATGCAAAGTCTGATGTCCTTGACATATTTCTCACGTTTATTCCTCATGTTGTGTCTCTCTTCAGGCTTTGCTAAAACATGTAACTGCATGTTTTCAGCATAACATTAGTAACGAATTCCATGCTTTTAAATTATGTTGCCTAGAGGAAGCATGCAGAGGGAGAAAGAAAAATCATTGAGCCTAAAACAGAACTTTGTGGAACACCAAACTTTAATTTAAAACTCACCATTTACATCTACACACTAATAACAATCAGTCAAATAAGACCTAAACCAAGAGAAGACCTTTCCTCTGACTCCTAAAACATTTGCTAGTCTATAAAGAATAATAAAATGATCTATAGTGTTAAAAGCTGCGAGTCAAGCAAGGAGACACAACATTGATCAGGGGCCAGTAGTAATTTACCACTTTAACCAGTGCTGTCTCTATGATGAGGCCTAAATCATTTGATGAGGTCTGACATTTTATGAATATTAAATTTAAAGTCTTTTTTTTTTTTTTTGTCCCCCTGATATTTTCCTCAATTTTGTCATGAAGTTACCACTACTTGTTGTTGTGCATGTTTATGTTGTGGTCTTATTCTTAGCTAATTTCACTGCAGTATTAAATAGAAATCTAGGATAATTTTGTTCTTGTCGATAAGGGTGGAGGGATATGTTGACCCATCAGAACTACAAGCGTTTTTTTTTATAGCTGATTAAAATCCTACAATTTACCGTGGCTCTCCCACTCCTCTCCTCTTCTCATTTATTTTTTATTTATTTATAAATTTTTACCTTTTTCCTTTTGTATTAGTTTCTTTGTATTGTTGACTTGATTTCTTTTTCCCTTTCTTTTCTTCTGTCAATTTCTTTCTTTGTCTTGGTGTCTGTGTTCTCTGCTCATTTATCTCGGCTCTATGTTCAATTCACTGTTACTCACATTCTACCTCTCTATACGTCTCTTTTCACTCAATACTTCTTTCTTTTGATGTTCTTTCTCTCTTTGTACCATTTCTGTCTTAAACTTCCTCACCCTTCATGTATTCCCCCTTACCTTTCTTTATTTCTGTCATTTTTCCTTTCTTTTTTTTGTCTTTTCCTCTATTGCTCCATTCACCTTCCTGTTTCTTGTTTTCTGTATATGTTCCATCATTTGCTAACATTTATTTATATATTTATTTGTTTATGTTTTTTTCTTGATTTTGCTCTCTATCTCTCTCGCTCTCTCCATCTTCTTCTCATCTCATGTATATATATCGTTTTACCCCTGCTTTTTTCTTGATCATTCTCTTGCCTCTGTCTTTATCTTTTTTTTCTGTACATCTCCTTCTTTGTCTTGGTTTGTCATTGTTTCTACTCTCTCTCTCTCTCCCTCTCTCTCTCTCGCAGTCGTGCTGCTCCCTCGGCCGAGTTCTCCGTGGACCGATCCCGTCACCTCATGTCTTTTTTGACCATGCTCGGCCCGAGTCCTGACTGGAACGTTGGCCTGAGCGCTGAGGATCTGTGCACGGCTGAGTGCGGCTGGGTGCAGAGACTCACTAAAGACCTGCTCCCGTGGGACGCCGGAACAGACAGCGGACACAGCTATGAGGTCAGTCTTCCGTCCACCACGTTTACAAAAAAAGCAATGGACTTTTCTCCAATTCTTTTTAACGTGCAGTACAGAAATGTGGAGTCCTAAAGGGCTTACTCACTATATATGCTCGCTTCATAGGGTATAACATAAGGGAGCGACTTGTCACCGCGCCCTGGATTTAACCAAACAAAATGAGCCTTCCACTGGATAATTACTGCAGTGATTAATATTATTTAACCCTAACTGATGTAGCGTCTCATTTCTTTAACAACCATGTCAAAAGACATATCCTGTGGTCATGGCAAAGATGTTACTTTGTTTCAGAAGGGTCAAATTATTGTCTTGCATCAGGAAAATAAAATAACTAATTAGATTGTTGGAACTATTAAAATTGAATTACATTATTCAATGCATTATTAAAATCTGGAAGGATAGTACTGAACCATCATCTTCAAGGACGAAATGTGGTCGTCGGAAAAACATCCTGAATGAGCGTGACGGGAGATCATTTAAATGCTTAGTTAATAAAAAAAAATAAAAAAAACAGTAAAACTCCTGGCTATGTTTAATAGTAAAGTAACAGCATTTCCACTCGCACAATGCACAGAAACCTCAAGGGATTGGGACTAAACAGCTGTGTAGCCTGAAGAAAAACACATCAGAAATGAAGGGTTCAGTTTTCTATGAAGCATAAAGATTGGACTGTAGACTAGAGAGTCCAGATTTACCTTGGTCCAGAATGATGGGTGCATCATGCCTAGTCTAATATGGTCTAATATATAAACCTGCGGAGGCAGTTGTTATTGTCTGGAGTTCCTCCGTTTGGTCTAGGTCTAGGATTAGCAACGTTATGTTCCCAAAGAAAATGAGGTCATCTGACGACCTGAATGTACTGAATGACCAGGATTTTCCATCAGTGGATTTTTTCTTCCTTGATGGCACGATTATATTCCAAGATGATTCATCAAACGCAAATTGTAAAAGTTTGGTTCAGGGAGCATGAGACATCATTTTCACACATGGATTGGCCACCAGAGAGTCCAGACCTTGACTGCACTGAGAATTTTTGGAATGTGCTATGTCCCATCATCTATACAAGATATTAAGGAGAAATTTATGCGACTCTGGAAGGAAATAAATGTTGCGACGTTGCATGAGCTTTTCTAAATTATGCCAAGGCCGTAATCAAAGCAAAAAGCTCTTCATTTAATTATTAGAGTGTGAGACTTGTTTGATTAGAAAATGGATAAATTGGGGAAAATAAGCGTTGGCAATAAATTTACAAAATGTGTTTTAAAAGAGTAGAGCATTCAAGTATGTAAATATTATTTAAAAACGTGATTAGTATTCAACCAGCATGCACTCACTACTAAATATACAAAGCACAGATTTTAAAATAATTACATAAACAGGTGTGGAAGAAATGTTTTGTATGCCGTTATTGCAGTTTTACAATAATCCATTAGCAATCATCAAATCAAGCAGTCAACATTATGACAGATTAATATGTTTATAATGACAAGGTGCAGGTGTATTGTTTCGTAACACGCCTGCTGAGTTGCTTTGCGTTTTCTTTTTGTTTATCGCTCATGAATATGTACGCCCAGCAGGAATTAAATGGAAGGTAAGAGAAGGAAATGGAGAGGACGTGAATGACATTAAAAGACGAGAGCGTGAGGAGTGGGAGAGTGCAGACAGAGATAAACAGATAGTAGGTAAATAAGCTTTAAGGCAATCAGGTCTGTTTGTGTTACTTAGAAGCTTTTACTTTGTTTAAATGTCAGCGCTTTAAAGGTAAAGCGTCCCTGACGATGCCCCCTGCTGGTAAACCAAAAGCAGCGTCCTTCCCGCATGAACGCGCTTATAGGCTGTGCAATATCAATTCAATGTTTTTTTTTTTTTTTTTTTTTTAAGAAACTTGACGAAAACTGTTTGTGAAAACTTCAGCAAACAAGAACAGTTGGCGTTTGATTTTTACCCCTCTGTGAAGTCGCTAGTGCGAAACGACTGGAGCGAACAGGTGACTCTCGGGGCACGCTCGGAGGAAAGAAGCGCAATAAATCACTCGGAGAAGAAATATTACGCAGAGAATGAACGATGCAGATGGAAATGAAAGGTGGGAGCCCCTGGCAGATGGCATTCAGCAATGACTCATTCTTTTTTTTCTTCTGTCTCTCTCTTTTTCTCTCTCTATCTCTTTATGTGTCTCTCTGTATTTTAGTCCCCCAACAGACCAACAGTTCCTCAGGAGCGGATCCGGCCCCTGACCAGCCTCGATCACCCACAGAGCCCCTTCTATGACCCTTCAGGAGGCCCGATAACACCCTTGGCCCGGTTGCTGGTGGAGAGGATAGCCCGGAAGGTGGTTACTTTACTGTCATTAAGATGACGCCTCTACTATTGTGTGTATGTTTTTTTTCCTTTTAGCTCTGAGTGATGACATCTCAGATCATCAGCCGTGCCAGTACCACCAAAAAAAAAAAACCGGTGGATCAGGTGCTGTATTAAGTAAAACTGATTGAAATTAGAATTGGAAAAACATTTTTTTTTTGGAACTGTAATAAAGATTCTTGATTAAATTTAAATATGAGGGTGAATCAAAAATCATCTGCAACTTTTACTGTAAAATTCATATATTTTTAATTATTAATTTTAGAAAAGACAATTTTTTGACATAAGCTCCTTGCTTAACTCACTGAAACAAACTTTCATATTCTCTTATTTAAAAAAATGTTTTACGCCTTCGAGTGGCGCAGTGGTAAAGTGTTTGCCCTATCATCCGGAGATCGCGAGTTCGGTTCCTGGGTGATGCTGTAACCTCTCGCAGCCGGAGGCCTAGAGAGAGCTGATTGGCCGAGCTCTCTTACAGGGAAGGGGTTAAGGGTAATTTGTGCTCCCACATTAATCACGACTCTACAGCCAATCAGGGGCGTCTAGCGCTGTTCTCCGAGTTTGTTACCCCACCATTAACGGGGCGTGAGCAAGCAGTTCGAAAAGATGCAGTCGGTGATGTCACGTGGGTCGGAGGAAACTCCCGACTGAGTGGTAGTAGAAGCTTAATGTAGCAGCCCCCTAGTGACTGGGTGGAATTGGACACGACTAAATTATGGAGAAAATCGGGGAAAAATCCAAAAAAAAAAAAAATGTGAACCGCGAATGCACTCACTCTTCTATATATTCGACATTCAGTCTCAAACTCAAAATCACTTTAAAGCTCTGTAAAGAAAACTCCCCGCGCTTATTGGATTTCCATCCGGGTTCTCCGGTTTCCTCCCACAGTCCAAAGCCATGCCTGTAGGCTGATTAACGTGTCCAAATTGCCCGTAGTGTCTAATTGGGTGTGTGCTTGTGCCCTGCAATAAGTTGGCACTCCTTCTAGCGTGCCCCCCCCCCCCCCCCCCTCCTTGTGCACTTGTGAGTTTCCTGGTACTGGCTGCTAGTCAATATTCTATTGTCACTGCCATCAGTGGTGCTAGTGCTTGCCAGTTGGCTCAAATATCAGTTATTTAGTGATGGATTACAATCTCGCAGACAGCATACACTATGACGCTTTTAAGTTTTGAATTAGTGCGGCTCGAATGTACGTTTTGTGTTGCAGTTTACATTTGTCAGTAGAGTGAGACAGCAACTTGTCCTTCAGGTGTTATAAGTGTTATTCTTCATTCCTGTAAGGTGTTTATGATTAATATGTATATATAAAAAAAGATTTAGATTTGATGAAGGGCATCAATGTTCAACTTCAGAAGCTCTTGCAGAAATAGAGTGTAAAACACTGCTGTTGAATGAGGGAGAGACTGTATTGGGAAGAACGCAGAAGTG